>NC_044358.1:9370130-10115130 GCF_007364275.1 Archocentrus centrarchus | reverse complement strand
TCTGAAATTACCAAAGGTTTACTACCTGTTGGCAGCGATGTAGCCCATGAACAGGATGCTGGCGTACATGTTGAGGAAGAGTGCAGAAGCTCCAAAGCTGCAGTAGAGCAGGTGGATGGTGGCGGAGCTGCTGGCGTAGTTGGCGATGCGGATGGGCAGGCTGAGGCAGAGCAGAAAGTCAGCAGCCATCAGGTTCTTCAGGTAGACCGTCAAGCTGCTGGACGGCCGCTGCTGAGCTTGACAGAAGTAAAACGTCATGGTGAAGCTGTTGAAGACTAAACCCACCTAAAGAGGACAGAGAGCATGCACAGGACAAGAGTTTGGCACATGCACTGCGTCTCCTCGACCGCCGAGCAACAGAAAAATAAAAGTATCTGACTGAATTAGTTCTGTTGGCCAGCTCTAATCTGTTGTCTCTGGCCAGTTCTCAAAGAAAAATCAGAGTGAGGATGAATCGGACACGAGGGATGCTGCCCGCTCATACAGCAGTTAGTCCTGCTCGACTCTAATGGGCTCTAAAGTTCCAGAATGAACATGATGTTTTATTAAATAGGACTTAAAACTAGTGACTGAGACTATAAATTCATTTACTGACATCACAGATTCAGTGAGCAACAGGCTCATTTTCTCAGAGAACTTTAATACAATCAGACTTCTTTAACTACCAGAGAAGTCTGGCCTTAGACATTACATGGCAGTTAGAAGGCTAATTAGCCTGGAGTGCTACATTAGAGTACGCAAACACATTGGTAAATCACTTCCCCCCTGAGCAAGATTTAGTTTTGGAAAGAGAAAAATAAATCACCCTCCACGGGTTTTTATCTTGGAAGGTCTGCAGGTACATCAACCTTATAGCCCACTGAATGACTTCAAGAGGCTGAAGTATCTTGATATGTACTCACCAGCCAGTTTTATAGGTACACCTGGAGATTTACTGGAAAATTCTCAAATGCCAAATTTTCTATCACCCCCCCCAACCCGAAAACCAGTGTTGGCAGCATGGAGCCAGCAGATTTATATTAGTTTAAGTCAGATCTGCAGGTAAAAAAATGATCTGATCTGGTGATTTATCGTCTCTGCTTTTTATCTTGATGACCACTGATATTAAAGTTTTAGCTCTGTCAGATCAAAGAGTTGCCAAAATAACTACCCATCACTTCATTACCCTCATTGCTGCTGAGTGGGAAGACTTGTCTGTAGGGACCTTTAGCTGGAACTTTAAATGAGAGTAATTTCTGAAATGAAAACCGTTGAGTTGGTGAGAATAAGACACTGATCAGAGGAGTTGAACCTCACCAGAAACACCAAACTAAGGACCGGTGTAAAGAAGATATGGGACCAGTTGTTAACTGGATCACAGTTTCCTGTCTCATTGGAAAATGAAGACTTGTTGAATGAGGTCACTTCTTGAGGGCCACTCATCTTCCTGTGGGTTTTGACAAAGATAATCCAAATTAATCACATAACATCACAAAGATGAGAAAGAAAATATGATCTATTCAAAGGAACCTCTGGATTTTATCTACACCTTAGACACTGAGGGTTTTGGGGTGAAGGTGTGGATGAGCCTCTGTTGATCTCATTGTGCATCTGTCCCCTCAATTTTAATAGCCCTCTAGTTTTCATAGAGTCATATGATATCCTCACATATTCCAACACATGTACCCAACATTTCACCTTCCAGATGAGTGGGGAGGGGAGCAAGCGGGTCTTTCCAATAACCCTGTCTCCTGCACCCAGCTTGGCAACAGTATTAAGGGTTGGGCTGACTGCATTCTGGGGTGGCTGCTGGCTCTCGTGTTGTTGGGCCACGCCATTTAAATGTGTAAATAAAGAAAGAGAAGAAAAGAGAGAAACTAACAAGTGGAGCCTACATTACGGCTCCTCTCGGCACAGCAGTGTGTTTGGCACATCATTCAGATCACACCTCTGCTTGCAAAATCTGCCAGACATGACAGGGTTAAAAAAAAAAAAGAAAGAACCTCTGGGTTTCAAATCAAATGGCATCAAAGCTCAATGTCAAAAACTTCTGACCATTTATGGATCCTTAGCACAGTACGCATATGCAACTAAACATTTCCGTGGTGAATATTGTCACCCTCTTAAAGTGTCATGGTTGGCTGTGTGGCTGGAGCGGGTAGACCCCAAAATGCAGGACTCAGGAGAGGGTGAACTTAAAGTGGTTTATTAGGATATAAACAGAAGACAAAAACAAACCTACACTGGGAAGGACGCTAAATCAGAAACCAGGGAGGAGCAGGGAGACACACAGCAAAGGACCACTGAAGGCAGTAACATCAACGACACGACAACAGGCAGAGAAAACGCAGGACTTAAATACACAGAAGGGCTGATGAGGGAAGAGGAAACAGGTGGGAACACAGGCGACACTGATAACTAAGACGAGACCAGGGGGAAGCAAAACTGAATACAACAGACAGGGGCTGGACGACTGTCAAAATAAACAGGAAGTATGACGAGGGAACAGAAACGCAAACCTGACAGAATACTGGGAGACACAAGGAACTAGAAATGACTGAGGGCAAATACAAAAGATAACAAAACACAACCCGAGAAAACAGAAACAATACCAAGAAGACATAAAACACTGGGCCACCGGCCCAGGACACGACATAAAGTAGTCGCCCAAATCATATTTTAACAAAGATTTCATTTTTGCCTAAATCACCATATTTTCAGTGTTCAAAAAGGTTCAGTTTTTTTTTTTTCTCGAATTATTTCAAGCGGGTGATGATGTAAAAATATGGACAGACATGTTTCTCTGCAACACAGAACAGCACTCACCCTTTGGTCTCCTGGAGTGTCTGATGAGTGTTTCACTACTTCCCCTCAGCGTTAAAGAGAAAGAAAAACTGATGAATGCGGATGTGGTTGGTATGATGTCACAATAAACAGTGATAATATTAGCCAGACAAACCACAACACAACACAACCACAACTTTTGGTGTAAAGATGCTTTGTCTTTATAGGGACACCTGAAAACACTGAACAAATTTGTACAGGTATTTAACCCTTGGTAAGTACTGTCCCAACTGGAGCTGGTTATTGACCCACTGTTGATCATATTTATCTTATAGACTCCAATTTGACTTTGAGAGGGCTGTGCATGCCTTCATTTCATCTCAACAAGACTCCTGTGATAGTCTTTATTCTGGTGTCTGCAGCACGGTTACTAACTGGCACTTATAATTCAGATCACATATCTCCCACATTGTTTCCCTACACTGGCCGTCAGTCAGTTTTCAAATTGACTTCAAGGTTTTATTTATTATTATTATTATTAAGTTATTATTATTAATTTATTAAGCCATTGCGTGGGTTAGCACCTTCTTAACTCTCTGATCTTTTAAGGTTTTATTCTCTGGCTTTTAAATCAGACTGATCTCTGGGTACATTATCATGATGTTTTTTCACTCAGGTTTTTATTATTTTATGTTTCCTGTCTTAACTGTCATTTTATCTTATGTTTAATGTCATTTGATTATTTTAGCTGTACAGCCCTTTGGTCAGCAGCTGTAGTTTTTAAATGTGCCACAGAAATAAACCTGACTTGACTAGAACTGGATGAAAGGTGAAACACCTTCTCAAACCAAAACAAGTCCAGTCGCCCCACGCAGACAAAAGAATCAGTGAAAACATGAAACTTCCAGCTGATTTTAAATGGAGCCTATGAATATAACCTGCTCTGGGCCAGGCTATGTGTCATCAGATACAATGACGACTGAACCAGTACAGCCTGCTAACCATTCATTCAGCTCCACTGTCAAACCTAACAGCACGTCTTAACAAAAGAAGGAAGAAGGAAAAATTTACTCCTCAAAAATGTTGGAAGCACTTAGTTCCACAAATTTGACTTTACTCAAAACTGAATTTTTGAAGTAGTAACTCAGTTGTTACACTGCTTCACGCTGTCTTCGTTCGCAGGCTCAGAATTAGGGGGGGGGGGGGGGGGGGGGGGGGGGGGCTCAGTTGACTCTGTGGATTCTTTTAAAAGCAGTTTAAAACATTTTCTTTTTAAAAAGGCCTTCTGCTGAGAATTTTTGGTTTAGCTATTATGGTGTTTAATTACTTTCTGTTTTTGTTTTATCGTTAATAATAATAATAATGGGGAGGGGGACAGTTCGCTCATAAAGATGGACGTCAGCAGGCCTGGAATGCCAGTCGAATTCCTGGAGGTTTAATTAAGGTTTACCAATTTTTTCCACTAATGTTTTGTAAACCAAACATTAAATCAGTAAACATTACAGTGTCCACCATGGAGTCTTTACCCTGTTTGCATCACAGCTGCATGTGTCTATTAAGCACTTTCAATTCGCTAAAGACAAATTTCATTCTGAGAAAAGAGCCTCATTTGTCTACTAGTCTGGCATTTCATTGCCCAGTGTGCGATTTGAAGCAACCATTTGTTGAGAGGGGCATGTTTGATCATCTGGCAGTTAAGAGTGAAGGAAATGATGTCGTGCTCATGCAGGACGTGCAAGTTTAAGACAAATGTTTACTTGTTTCCCAGGATGCTGACACCTGAAACAGCCTCAGCAGCAGGAAGCAGCACTGATGGGGCAGCTGAGCAGTCTCAGTATAATCTGGCTGCTTTCTTCTTAAAAATGCAGACAGCTCTCACTGTACCAAAGAGAGCAATGCAAGAAATCAGTGAGCACAAAGGCCACCTGTTTTCACTGTCAGAGCCTGCTGTTAACAGGCCATCAACAGCTAAAAGGCGAAAATCATATTATGAGGATGAGGTTCAATTTGTTGAGCCCATGGAGTACCTGAAACAGTCATCACAAGATATCTATATAGATGTGCCCATTCTGACATCTCTGCAGTTGTTACAGAAAAAGTAGATGTTCTTGAGAAAGTCCACTTTCCACTTGGTTGGACTGTAGCTGTAATACTGTGATGACTCCTACTACCATCAGAATCCACTTCTCTCAGAGGAGGGTCGGAAACCATCAGTAACACGCTACATCGATGAGTCTGAAACATCCAGGAACACCCAAACAAATACGTAAACTATGTGCCATTCACTGGAAACTAGCCAGCCTGCCAGTAAAATAGTGCTCACCCTCCACACTACACAACTTTTTGTGCAATTCAAATGATGGTTGGTTTGCAAAAGACTTGTTCCTCTCTCGACTGACCTTATAAGGCTTTCAGGAAGCTGGTGTTTATATTGAAACATGCAGTTACTGCCTCAAAGGCACAACCTGCTCTGTTGTGGATGATCGTCTTGCCACCTGAAGAACAGGTGGTGGAGATGGTCACAGGAACCACACTCTCAGACTGGTTCCTGTTCTCATTGCTCCACAGAGCAGGTCACCTGCAGTGCTGTGGAAAAGTATCTGCCCCTGTTTAAGGTCCTGAAGAGTGGGCCTTCCAGATGGTATTCTAACTGTGAGGCAGCAGTGCTAACCACTGCGCCACCGTGCTGCCCATTTGTGAACATATGATGGATAAATGAGACGAAAACGAGGACAACATGCTGAAGTCTGCCGATGAGACCTTGTGGGCAGTGCAGGCTGATGAGAGCCAGGTGTGCGGTGACAGTAACCCACAGAAATGCCCATGGCTGCAGGTGGGGATGGGACAGCAACAATACTAGGGTACGTTGTGGTGTTTAAATGATGCTCAGCTGGTACTAAGGAGCTCAGAGTGGGTCATGTAAATATCTCAAACACAATTACACCAGCAGCAGCCTGAACTGCTGATACGAAGCAGGATGGATCCACGCTTTCATGTTGTTTGCACCAAATTCTGATCCTACCATCTGAATGTCACAGCAGAAATCAAGAATCATCAGATATTTCATATCTTCTATTGACCAGTTTTGGTGAGCCTGTGAGAACTGACTCAGGTCAATGACTTGAGTTTCTCTTGATGGCACTCTCACTTCTTGTTGGCTTTCACTGTGGTATTGTACCACTTCCTGCGCCTGTTGCATCACACAGTGGTATAGCTTAATCTGTGCAGCTCCATTAATTATAAATTCCGTATTTAGTGCAATAAACAGGTTCAATATAATAATGCATTTTGTAGTATAATGTTCATATATTATATTCTGTCCTCCATTATGTACATATTGTTTATACAGTACAGATTTTTTTTTATCATTCTACTTTTTACTTTGTATTTTTTTTAAATATTTTTATTTTTTTTATTTTATTGTATCCTAGTTACTGTTTTTGTTCTATACAATACCTTTGCTGCTGCTACTCTGAATTTCCCCATCATGAGACAAATAAAGGAATTTCTTATCTTCTTTTTACTCAGGCCCCATCTTATCTCAAAGACCTTATAGTCCCATATCACCCCACTTCGCCCTCAGACTGCTGGCTTACTTGTGGTTCCTCGGATACTTCAGAGTAGAATGGGAGGCAGAGCCTTCAGCTTTCAGGCCCCTCTTCTGTAGAACCAGCTCCCAGCTTGGATTCAGGAGACAGACACCCTCTCTATTTTTAAGATTAGGCTTTAAACTTCCCTTTTTGATGAACCTTACAGTTAGGGCTGGATCAGGTTACCCTGAACCAGCCCTTAGTTATGTTGCAATAGGCCTAGGCTGCACCATGAGGCAACTGCTATTGTGATTTGGTCCTATATACTGTAAATAAAATTGAACTGAAGCTGTTTGTTGTTCCTTTAACTCTGTATAAAGAGGTCTGAGGATTTGTGTTCTGTATTCTCACATGTTCATCTCTCCAACAGCACTCTGGAAAAAGGAATCCAGACTGAATTCCCTAACATGTTCCTGGGTTGAGAGTGTTGTGTGTGTGCTGAGCTCCAATCTAAATCCTTTTTTAATGGTTCTTCTCTGATGTTCTCCTTAGTCCAGGCTGGAAGAAACCACAGTTCAACAGGTAAACAGAGAAATCAAAGAGAAATAAAGAACCACAGAAACAGAATCAGCAGAAAACTCTGACTTTAATCTTTTCAGAAGGAAATTAATTTCTTTACTGATGGGTTTCTGTTTCCTGTTCAGAGCCTGAGCCTGGAGGATCTACACTGACTGGGTTCAGCCTGGATCTGTTCTGAGGAACTGTATCAGAGATTCTCTCTCTTCTAGTGATGTCCTGAATCTCCCCTGCTCAGGTAATGATCTGTGACATCATGTACAGTACTATGTCTGATTTTTCCGTTCCTTTCTCAGTCATAGTTACGGTGACAGAGAAAGGACTGAACTAGAAACTTCCTGGAAACCTCAAACCTTCCATAAACTGCTGCCTGACAGGACACACCTGGAAGAAGCTGTCTGTCTGTGTTTCTGCCATCACTCTGCTCAGAACTTGGTCCAGAAGTAAATTTGTTGAACAGGAGGTGGATGTGACCTCACCTGACATATTCACAGACCTGCTGTCTCAGTCAAATATTGCTGAACGGGGCACCGAGGCCCCCAAGCAGGGGTCTCAGGTGTTAAGGGTCTCCAACTTCCCCATCAGCTGCTCCATCCAGCTCCAGTACCCAGGAGGTTCTTTCTAGCTCACCTTCATCTCCTCCAACACAACATGCAACTACACACAGCCAGCTGTCAATCACTCTGCCCACTTTCTATTTCCTCCTGCAGAGCCCTCCCACCAAGGAAACTTCAGCTGTGTTTATCACGTCCATGTTTCCTCCCATAATTCCTCTGCCTCAGGCAGGCTGAGGAGGAGACTCGAACATGTTCTACAGAAACCAAACTTACAGAAAGTGTATAAAGAGCAGCAGTAAACAATAACCTGCAGGACAGAGCATGTTTGGTTACCACAATAACTCTGGTTCTCTGAGAGCCGAGTGAGGCGTTTCACTGTGTTTCCACCGACGGGGTTCTGGTGCTGGTGCCGGTGCCAGTATTTGAAATCTAAAATGTACTGGCGACCAATGAAGAGAAGCCAAAACTGGAGTGATATGAGATCTTAGATAAAAGCATGCTCAAGCTCAGCCTTTGACACCAGTAATCTGAGTTTTTTTGAATTGTCATTTAACCATTGCTTGATTTCTGTCAGGCAATTACTTAAACTGGACAATTTATAAAACTCAGAGGCTCTGAAAGAACAATATAACTGAATGTCATCAGCATAGAGATGATAAGAAATATAATTTTAACGTCTTATAATTTGGCCTAGAGGGAATATACAGGTGCTGGTCATAAAATTATATCATGAAAAAGTTGATTTATTTCAGTAATTCCATTCAAAAAGTGAAACTTGTATATTATATTCATTCATTACACACAGATTGATATACTTCAAATGTTTGATAATTATAACTGACAACTAGTGAAAACCCCAAATTCAGTAGCTCAGAAAATTAGAATATTACTTTTTTTTTTTTTTTTTGAAGCTTGTCATGTCTGGAAGTTTTTACAATCAGAATGATCATCTGAATGCACTGGTGTACCAAACATATTTGCTTTTACAAGAGCAGCTCTGTAAGTGTTCTATAGGCTACTCTTGTTAATGTTTGTATTTTAATTTTTATTTTATTTGTTTGTGCCAGGCCTGACAGGCAGGAAGGAAGGGGTAAGAAGAGAGATAAAGAGGTTATTTACAACATATTAAATTATAAAAAGGGGAGAAAACAGAAAAATATATACAGAAACGTAAATACACAAACATACACATATTCACATGTCTATACACATGCATATTAGGGTTTAAGCCCGGGATCCGGGATTCCCGGGAAATGCGATCAGAACCATTTCCCGTTTCCCGGGAAACGTAAGACGGGAAACCGGGAAAAAAGTCGCGCACGTCGATTTGTTGTCATACGGTAACATTGATGGGGTGATGAGTCAACAGTACTTACGGTATTGCGGTAACTCAGCAGAAGCGAGGCGCATACAGGCAATGATGTCTACGAACAGTTTTGTGTGGGGGCATTTTACAAAAATAGATAATGACAGCGCCAAATGTATGTTGTGTGACCGAGTCGTCAAATGTTCTGGTGGATCAACAAGCGGACTACGCAGACATTTAGAGTCCAAACATGACAAACACGAAGAAAGGCCATCATGTTCAAAACGTGCTAAAATGCTGGATGGCTACTTTAGCCGAGTTAGCAGCAAGTCTCTTGAAGAAATACTAGCGGAGATGGCAGCTTTTGATGGATTCTCCTTTAATAGTATGGCGAAATGTGAGTATCTGAGATCAGCACTCAAGAGGGATGGCTACACTCTCCCAAAGAATCCCACAGAAATCTCCAAGCAGGTTAGAGTGTTTGCGAACGAGGAGAAAATTAAACTGGCCGAAATGTTCCAAGACATGGTGAAGAAAGGGTTGCGTTTTTCGTTGACCATTGACGAATACACTTCTTCCCAACATAAGCGGTACATGAGCATAAATGTGCACGGTGCGCAAACTTACTGGAATTTAGGTGTCATACATGTCCGTGGAACAATGCCAGCAGAAAAAGTGAAAGCATTGGTTGACGATCAGCTTCAATGTTTCAAGCTTGACATGAACCAACACATTGTGTGCTGCACTACGGATGGAGCATCAGTGATGGTGAAGTTTGGGAGACTGGTGCTGCCGGAATTACAGCTGTGCTATGCCCACGCAGTTCACCTGGCTGTCACAGATGTGCTCTACCACCGTGCCACCTCTGATGGAGAGAGCAAAGCAAGTGAAGAAGAGGAGGAGAGCAGTGAAGACTCTGATGACGAGTTAGCTGTGTGCGAGGATGGGTATCGGTCAGTGAGAGAGGACATGTACAGGAGCGTGGAGCGAGTGCGTAAAATTGCGAGGCACTTCCACAAATCCCCAGTCAGCAACGACAAGCTGAGGGAATGTGTCAAACAAGACCAGGGGAAAGAGTTGGCACTCATCTTGGATTGTCGCACCAGATGGAACAGTTTGGCTGACATGCTGGACCGCTACATTGCACTACACAGACCAGTGACGAAGACCCTCGTTGATATCAACAATGCACTAATCATCACCAACGAAGAGCTTGCACTCATTCAGCAACTCAGCTCCTGCTTAAAGCCGGTGAAGATGGGAGTCGAATCGCTTTGTAACCGTGACACCACCCTCGTTAAAGCTGATGGGATTTTCATCTTCATGATTGACCAGTTGACAAAGCAGGACACCCCCCTGAGCCTTGAAATGAGGGATGCGATTGAGAGGAGATTCATGGAACGGAGACAGAAGAACTTGGTATCTTTGTATAGGTGAGCATTATTATTATTATTATTATAGTAGTAGTAGTAGTAGTAGTAGTAGTAGTAGTAGTAACGTAGCCTATTAATTTTGTGATCGGAGAATGAGGCCTTGGTCAATCCGCTCATTTTCATTACTATATTTTTTGGCAGGTACCTTCTGGATCCCGGTGTTCTAGTCGCACCAGCACCAAGGCCCACTGAGATTTTCACCATGCCATCAAGACAGATGCTGATACGGACGGCTAAGGGACTTGTGGAGCGTCTTTTCCTCGGCCGTTTCTCCGAAGAGAGCGCGAGCGAGGGTGATGCAGATGCCAGACCTACATCACCGACTGAAGACGTCTCAACTGAAGGGAACCTCAACCTAGCATTGGATCTGCAGCAGGCCATTTCAATGACCACTACGCCGGCGTCAGATGAAATCAAAGAGGGTGACCTCATGAAAGTTCTGACCAAAGAGTTTTCTCTGTTCGAAGCTACAAACAGGAGACCGCCCCACCTGCAGCAGTTGTTTGATGCCCTGCATTCTGTTTAGGCTACATCCGTGGAGGCGGAGAGAGCATTTTCTATCTGCGGCCAATTTGTCACTAAACTCCGAAATCGCTTAAGCGCAGAATCTCTCGATGCTCTCTGCTTCTTAAAAGCACACTTTCAGAAAAAAAAGAAAGCTTCCGAATGTTAAAGTTAAGGAAATATTGACAGAAGGGTTCGTTTAATGCGAAAGCATTACTTTTCATTTCAGGCACGTTCAGCCTCCGTTTCAAGCGTTTTAATACACAGTTGTACTTCTTTCCTCTTTAATTTGTTGTTAATTTTATATTATTATATATTGTTATCTTGCATTATATAGCCTATAGTATATGCCTGAACAATAAAGAAATATCTGTTTAACTTCGAGTGTTTCTTTTCCTCGTTTGCAGCCACTTACTAACAATCATGAATTAGAATACGGGCCTAATGTGTGAAGAAGGTCTCATGAAATAGATTACTTAAACATATTTCGCTTTTAAAATGGAGTTGAGTAAAATATCTACAATATCAAAATAGGTTAAGCCAGACACAGGCTACAGAAGGCCTAATTAAAATAAAAATAAATAAAACCCACTTTTTCCCGGGATTCCCGGGAAATTGCTCGTCTTTTCCCGGGATTTGATTCATGCCATTTTCGGGAAAAATATTAAACCCTAATGCATATACACATACACACAATCTAGCTTTGGTTTGTAGTAATGTGTGTGTGTGTGCCTCTGTCATGGAACGTACTCAATAATGAGGGCAAGAAGCTGCAACCACGGCCGCCAGGATCCCGAGGCAAACAGGGAAGGATCCAGGGGACCCGGGCAATCCACGGCCCACCACAATTAGAATATTACTTAGGACCAATACAAAAAAAGGATTTTTAGAAATGTTGGCCAACTGAAAAGTATGAACATGAAAAGTATGAGCATGTACAGCACTCAGTATTTATTTGGGGCTCCTTTTGCCTGGATTACTGCAGCAATGCGGCGTGGCGTGGAGTCGATCAGTCCGTGGCACTGCTCAGGTGTTATGAGAGCCCAGGTTGCTCTGATAGTGGCCTTCAGCTCTTCTGAATTGTTGGCTCTGGCGTATCTCATCTTTCTCTTCACAATAGCCCATAGATTTTCTATGGGGTTAAAGGTCAGGAGAGTTTGCTGGCTAATTAAGAACAGGGATACCATGGTCCTTAAAGCAGGTACTGGTAGCTTTGGCACTGTGTGCAGGTGCCAAGTCCTGTTGGAAAATGAAATCTGCATCTCCATAAAGTTGGTCAGCAGCAGGAAGCATGAAGTGCTCTAAAACTTCCTGGTAGACGGCCGCGTTGACCTTTGACCTCAAAAAACACAGTGGACCAACAGCAGCAGATGACACGGCACCCCAAACCATCACTGACTGTGGAAACTTTACACTGGACCTCAGCCAGCGTGGACTCTGTGCCTCTCCTCTCTTCCTCCAGACTCTGGGACCTTGATTTCCAAAGGAAATGCAACATTGACTTTGATCAGAGAACATAACTTTGGAGCACTCAGCAGCAGTCCAGTCCTTTTTGTCTTTAGTCCAGGAGAGACGCTTCTGACGCCGTCTCTGGTTCAAGACTGGCTCGACACGAGGACTGCGACAGCTGAAACCCATGTCTGCATACGTCTGTGCGTGGTGGTTCTTGAAGCACTGACTCCAGCTGCAGTCCACTCTTTGTGAATCTCCCCCACATTTTTGAATGGCTTTTGTTTCACAATCCTCTCCAGGGTGCAGTTATCTCTATTGTTGGACACTTTTTTGAACATTGGGCCATGCTTTGTTTTAGAGGTGCCACTATGTCTAAAATAGAATTAAATTGATTGTTAAAGGACAAAACTGAATCCAAGTTTTGCTCCGATGCCTCTGGTTTTGTGTTTAATAAAGCCAGCACTTCAGTTCAGTCCTGCCTCCAAAGTTCTGCTGTTGGGTCCATCCTGCCAAACTGCTCATACGTGACAGTCAGTGCATCACATTTGGTTTGTACTTTTTTTTTCTTTTCTCCTGAACATCTGCCATTGGCTTGTTCCAAATTTGTCTTCACTGTCACTGTGTCCATCCAGTCCTAAGGGCTGCTCCTCAACTGGATGCTCCTCTTGGACAATAAAGGCTTTTTCCTGACGTGTCCTATGCAGGTTAAATATGTATAATCTCGTGATGATTACAGATGCATCACTTTGGCACTAACAGCTGCAGAGTTACCTGCAGATCACAGGATGAAGTCCAGGGTCTGATGTCTCTCACACACGCTTCATGATGTTACTTCCTCGTCTAATTGACTGTCAATAGTGTAACATAGTAGGAAAGACAACGCATGCTGTACGGCGCCAAAGCGATCATGTTGGTTTATTCTGGGGCTTCGTGGACTTGGACTGTAATAATCAGAGCAGGACTGTGTGGCTGGTAGTGTTCAGTGTTTATTATATTTCTGCAGTCTGATAGAAAACATTTCTGATTCCCTTTCTCTTCATTATCAAATAAAATCAGATAAAACTCCCACCCCCATGCCCAACACACACAGCACCCACCCGGTGCACAGCCTCTTGATTGGATGAACCTGACGCCCCCTTCAGGACAGACACAGAGTTTAAAATGAGTTTATTCTACTTCATATCTATTGTTCACTGTACACATGGATTATTACACACCTCTGACCCCTGACACACACACGCACGCACACACACACACATTTGTCTGTCTATACTGTCTGTTGGAAGTGTGGATCTTCAAAGATGAGGATGACACCAAATGTCCTCATTATGATCAGTCAAAATCAAGTCCTCACAAAGGTAGACAAATAAGAACCTACACTAAAGCACTTCTTTGTGATGTGGATGTGATGCATACCCCACCTCATAACCTAATACTGGTTCTTGCAGATGTTGGAAAATCTGCCACAGTGGGGACCGGACTTTACACAAGATGTCCTCACATGGTGTAAAATGTATTCATCCTCACAATTACAGACGTACGAGCATGAAGACACATACACACACATGCACCTGCGAACGCATGCGCGCACACACACGCACACGCACACACACACACATCTTTGGCAGGAAGCAGCTTCTTCTTCTGCTGAACAAAAGACGTCAAACACAGGAGCTGCACAGGAATGGACGATGACGTCATCAGGACAGGAGGCGAAGCGTGCACACACTCCAGTACACACACACACACACACACACAAACACTGACAGTACACAGTGTATAGTGTTATCACAATACTGACTTTAACATGAATATTAAGCTTGTGTTTCAGGTCAAGTCCAGGTGAGTCGGTGCACCACCTGCTGTCAGAGTCACGTACCTGCACTGAGCAGGAACCAATGTTCAGCTTCTTTTCTTTTTAAAGGACTCACTGGTAATGAAGGCTGAGATATCACCAGTCTCTAAATCATGAAGTTTTAAAATGTGTTTAAACTGCACTTTAAGTGTTCTTTGACAGTCTGTATCACAGCAGCAGTCGTCACGATGCTCCTGTCCAGCTGTTTGCTGCTGAGCTCTGATGATAAAAGGATGCATGCAAAGTTTTGCTCACTGTGACACCGAAGGGACAAAACCTCAGTCGGTCCTCTCCCAGCTTACATCTGAGTTCAGCTCTGCTCTGGTCTAATGGCTGCTTCACACTGGACGAACACGACTGTTGGCACGTTTGAACTTCACATCACGTCAGCCCTCAAACTCAGCAAGCAGCAGCTGATTCAAAATTTTAAGGCATTTTATTTTAAAACACCATAAAAAAGTAAGAGCAGGACACACCTACAAAGAGCCTCCTGCTCACTGTCTAATTTCTAAAAGCATCAGGCAAACGGTTTGTGAAGCTCTATTATATCAGGAGGCAGCAATGCACCAGCCAATCACACTCTCCAGCCTCTCAACATGTTCAAACTACAGGAAATAATATATATTACTGAAAGAGTCTGAACACTATAAAATAACATAATAAATGTAGCCTGATATGTTGTACTGTGGGGGTTTCTTAAGTGAATTTATTATTGATGTTATAGATTTAATTTTATAGTTTAGTGCTGATTGGAATAATGTGATTCTGTGTTTCCACAGTGTACCCAACACTGAGCACAACACAGCTTAACCCTGCAAGCTTTTCTTCATTATATTTTTTATGGATACATTTATGATTGTTTCTATATAAAGTGTTTTAAATGCCTAACTTCATTTATTATAAAACATTAGAAACAAATAGTTCACAGCTTGTACAACAGCAGGAGAACGTGATTGGCTGTGAGACTGCAGCTGCTTCCCACCTGATCTTAAACCATTTATGTGGACAAAACTGTTGGAACCCTTCTGTTAAAGAAAGACAACCCCACACCGGTCACTGACAGAAGTAATAATAAATAATACATTTTAATGTATTAAAAAATAAATAAATCACTGTCAGAGCGCATCATCCGCTGAGGAGGACATCACTGCTGAAAGCAAATCAGAGACTGGAATTTGCCAAAATGCATATTGATAAACCACAGAGCTTCTGGGAGAACGAACTTTGGACAGACGAGCAGAGACACACACAGAAAAGAACCTCTGTGGAAGCAGCTGAAACATGCAGGCTGGAGAAGCCACCCTTCAAACCTGAGACAGCTGGAGCAGTTTGCTCACGAGGAATGAGCCAGAATACCTGTGGACAGGTGCAGAAGTCAGAATACCTGTGGACAGGTGCAGAAGTCAGAATACCTGTGGACAGGTGCAGAAGTCAGAATACCTGTGGACAGGTGCAGAAGTCTCACTGAGAGTCACAGAAATCGCTTGATCGCCTCAAAAGGTTCTGCAACAAATATTAAGTTAAGGGTACCATCATTTATGCCCACTTTGTTTTTTAAAATAATTCTGTTGAACCAAAATTCAAAAGAAATTTCTGATTTTCATGAGTTGATTTTCAGTAAAGTTTTATTTATTATCATTTTGCCAGGTTCAAGTTATTCCAGAAGGGTACCAACAACTTTGCCCACATCTGTACCTGATGAAGACGCAGTACCAAATCAATATGCAAATCATTTTGGAGAGTTAGACAATCTGCAGGATTCTGTTTGCAAGGCATTTTATTTTGAAATTTTAAGGCAAAATTCCAAATTGAGATTCAGGATCAGGTTTTGGTTTTTAGCTGTTTTCTTTCTTCTCACCATTTGATCACCTGACACGACGGCTGGTTTGTAAATGGAAGTGAGGCGGTGAGCGTTAACACGTAGAGCTGCTTAAAATGTGCGAACTGGAGGCTGAAATAACTTCAGTGTTACCTTAAATCTGCTGAAAGATAACGATGGCTTTAAGGCAATCATTGACAGATTAATTAAAGGGTTTTAATAGATTACAAAATGGTGGAAAAGCTTTGAAAATACGTCTGTCTTAATTTACCTTAAAGCAGTGGTTACAGAGTGGATTCAATCTGAGAGATTATCTACACGAGAAACTGATCAGGAAGATATATCTGGGAAACATTAAAGTGTTTTAAATGCTTAAAACCTCCTGAAAACATCATGAATAACCCATTAAAACCCTTTATTCTGATCTATTAATCTTAATCTCAACTCCAACTCAAACCCTTCCAGCCAATCAGACGACAGCTTCCTCTGATAACTGAGTGGTCTACAACCCTCTCTCTCTCTCACACGCGCGCGCGCGCACACACACACACACACACACACACACACACACCTGGCCATGACTGATGATGTAACGGTTCAACTTTGTATGAGGTCATCACAGTGATGTCATAAGAGAATTATAGAGCTCTTTCACACATGAACAACACACACGCACACAAACCTGCTCATGAACGCACGCACGCACACACACACACACACACACACACACACACACACACCAAAGCCCAATAATAATACTATTAATCAATAACGGTGATAAAAGCAGAAACCAGCAACACTGTCCCATGTGGCTTCTCCATCTTCATCATCATCATCTTCATCGTCCTCATCAGTCCTCAGTGTCTGTGTGAATCCGCTGAGTCCGCTGAGTTTCCAGACAGGAAGTGAGTCTGATCGTCACTAAGTTCCCTAACTGAAGCTGAAGATTACACCTGCATCCCCCAAAAGAACCTGAACTCTAATTAAGACACTAACGAGCCTGTTAACCCATCAACTAACAGACTGACCTATGTAACCACAACCCCTCCGCTCGTCCTCCAAGGGTCCACCCGGTCCTCTTGGGTCGTCTACCAGACCTCGCAGCGCTTCCCGGTATTCATGGGCGTCCCTTCGGGGCAGTTAAAGTGGCGGCTGAAGTCCGGAGAGTTGGCGAGTGTGCCAATGACTCTGTATCGGGGAGGACTGTGGGGGTCGGTCACCAGGCCCTCATGAGCGCTCTCTGGTGTTCGAACTGAGCACCACACCTAAAAAGTACAGTAAAAAGTACAGAGCATCAGGAGAGTCAGGAGTGAAACCTCTGAATTGGAGCCAAAATCTCAGTACAACATTTTGTGGTTTTTTTTAGATGAATGAAGGTAAAGGTTGGAAACTGGAGCTGAAGAAGAAAATTACAGGCTGGCTGACAGCAAAGTGAAGAGCTAACCGACTGCTTTCCATCAGGTTTCAGGGACCACGTTCAGAGTTAGCTGCATTTTAGCCATTTCAAAAACTTCCAGTGAAGCCTCACACGCGTCCTTTGGTCTTATAGTTCTTTGGAAAGCTTTCTCAAACTGGCAGATACTAAAAAGTGAAGGAATAATAAAAATGTGCTTCGGGGTGGCTGTAGCTCAGGAGGCAGAGCAGATCACCTGCTAACTGAACGGTTGGTGGTTCGATCCCTGGCTGCTCCAGTCTGCATGCCAAAGTATCCTTGGGCAAGATACTAGCATGCAGGTGTCAGAGTGTGATGCGGAGGCATGATGTATAAAGCGCTTTGAGTGCTCAGTAATGCGCTGTAATAGAACCAGACAATTTAGCATCTTTATTTTACAAAGCACTAACTGACTTACAGCCTTTAATACTGCTATTATTAAAAGAGGGTGGAGGGCAGACTGCATAAAGTTTATCTTTAAAAACATTTTAGAAGAAGAAGAAGATACTTCTCTTACTGCTCCCTTATTCACTAGCGGTCGCTGGTGGATGCCCTTCCTGATGGCAAACAGTTTAGTATATTACACTATAATAAGAACTTTGAATCTGCTGGTAATTGGACAGAGGTCCCAGTCTAGATCTCTGTGGGAACCATCACACTGCAAAAAATTATTGTTTTTGTTTGTTCGCTGAATCTCACCTGTGCAAATCCAACGAAGAAGAGCTGGTCATTGGTCAGATTGACAGCAGGAAGTCTTTTCTCCTCTCCGTTTCTCTGGATCCACGACTGATAGGCCTTAGGAAGAAACATCAGCAGGGAGGTTATCATGAGGCAGCTATGATTTGGTACTGCAGTGGCATAATAAACACCGAGTTTATGTTCATACTAACATGATACGCTGCCTTCAGCCCTCCATTGTCAGCAATGTTTTCTCCAAGCGTCTGTTTTCCATTGATGTGTTCTCCATTGACGGTGTAGCGGCTGTACTGATCCACCATACACTCGGTTCTCTGACGAAACGCCTCCACTGACGAGTTCTGCCACCACGGCCTCAAGTTGCCTTCTTTATCATACTCACGACCTGATGGACAGAAGGACGGCATCTTAACGCACAGCCCAGCAGTGCTTCCACCTTTCTGCTAACAGCTGTTTGAGAGGTGATCAGTTATTTTCAATTACTGTCTGTGTGTCTGCACCTTGCTTTATTTAAGGTATAGTAAAATATAGCTCAGTAATTGCTTACTTATTAATTTGGCTGTCCTCTAATGTCACAGCTGATTACTTTAAGCCATTTTTTCTCTTGTACTTTTTAAATGCAAATGAGGCAGCATTTATCTAAACATGTGCCAAGCTAAGGTAGAACTCTTGTTGTATTTTGTCAGCATATTAGCATTTTTGAAGTCTTTTTTAGAGCCTGACCAATATATGATTTTTAAAAACAATAACGATATTTGGTGATTTAAAAATCAGATTTTCTAATATTTCAGATCATTTTTTTCTTTCAGACATTTTTCATCTTTCTGACATTTGTTATGTGAACTTGTGTATTTTCTCATTAAGCTCTGCAGAGCCTGCTCAGATCAGCTGGATGCAGTTAATGGGCCCCAAACACACGCTGCCAACATGGATGCTGCAGAGTACCCACTGGTGGACAAACTGGTCACCTGCTTTCTCAGTCATAATTACAGGATAGATGTTGATGTGCAAAGCTGACTTCATCAACTAGAACATTTACAATTATTCTAAAGCATAAAAAATGGCATTTGTAAGTAGTTACAATAATGTCCAGGTGAGACATGGGAAACTTTATTTTCTATTTTTCTTCTGTCATAATTACTCTGACCACGAGACAGTTTATGTTATTATAGGTGTTTTGTTGTTGATTCTATTGGAAAGAAATTCTCAAAGAACTCCTACCATTAATTAATGCTTGAATCTTAAATATGACCATTCTATCTTTATTAATAGAGTACGTGCCACAGGCTTTTAGGGTGGCTGTAACTAAACCATTACTTAAAAATCACTTGACCCAGCTGTCTTAGCTAATTAACGGCCAATCTCCAACTTTTGTTTTATCTCAAAAATTCTTGAAAGAATTTCCCATGATGCACTGTTTCTTTTCATTCACCTTATTTACTTTGTTTATACTCCACTCTGCATTTAATCATTCATTATTATTAATCTCTGGCTCTCTTCCACAGCATGTCTTCTTTTCTCTCCCCTCAGCCCCCCCTCAGCAGATGACCCCCCCTCCCTGAGCCTGGTTCTGATGGAGGTTTCTTCCTGTTAAAGGGAGTTTTTCCTTCCCACTGTCACCAAGTGCTGCTCACAGGGGGTCATTTGGACTGTTGGGTTTTCTCTGTATTATTGTAGGGTCTTTACAATATAAAGCACCTTGAGGTGACTGTTTGATTTGGGGCTATATAAATGAAATTGATTAAAATGAAAAATTCTCCTGTGAAATTAAGTAGAGCGTCCTAAGGCTTTGATTATATTTTCCACATCTGTGAGTCTTCTAGGCTCTGCTCGAATCTGAGTGATGCAAATTTCATCATCAGACAATGAGCGCGAGGGTCCGTGTGGACTGCTTTTTGTGACCATGCAGATTTGTTCACAGAGAATTCTCAATACGCCAACTACACATTCGCCCAGAGCAGCCGACTTCCATCGTATTTCAAAGCGGTATAACAGGAACGACCGCTCGGCTCTGTTTGTGTCCACAACAGAGTAAAATCAGCACTGAAATCTTCCCACTCAGAACAAACACACCGTCACAGCCAGCTTGAGTGTAGTGAATAAATAATGACCTCCAGAGTGAAATGGACACGATCAGACTCACCCTGATCATCAAAGGCATGCGTGAGCTCGTGACCCATCACTACCCCGATTCCACCAAAGTTCAGTGCCCTGAAAACACAAGCACAAGCAGACACGATAGATAAATGTTACAAAAACAAAACAGGGAGCGAGGATTTTTCTGCAAGTTCAAAATCAGCCTTCTTTATGTAGGGATCTGCGTTACTAAACATTCACACTATGCAAACATATATGCTGCAGCTGAAAACCAGATCGAGACTTTACGCACAAACGCAGTGATGGAGTAAAGAGCAGCCCCCCCCCAGTCAGCAGAGTTCATTACAACAACAATGAAGACAAACGGCATCCTGAAGAGATATTTTTTCACAGTCTGAATGATAACAGAGTTAAACATGCCAAAACTGCAGGAGAGAACATTTAAATATAAAGGACATAGTTTTACTTTGGTTTTTGTAATAAAATCTCTGACAGGTGGACACATGGACAGGTAGAAATTGAGGTAAACAGACTTGGGGTGGTCGTGGGCGTAGAAAGGAGCTTGCAGGATCCCAGCAGGGAAGACGATGCCGTTCTTAGTAGGCATGTAGTAGGCATTAACTGTAGGAGGAGTCATACTCCACCTGGAGGTGAACAGGAAAACAGGAAAGGAGAGGTAAGGTGGAGGAGTGGGAGAGAGAAGGGAGAGAGAGGAGTTAATCTGCGGTCCAACTACGCTGTCCAAATGTCCAGGGATCGTATTCACAAACTATCAGATCTCACCAAAGACAGGGTACTGTCCAAAGAACCAAAGGTTCCTTCAGCTCTGTTCTCTGCTCGTCCACCACAAACACCAGGCTAATCTGTTAGCACGCTGATCAGAACCCACTGGTTGTTTTAGTGCTACAAAATTCAAAAGCAGACTCATTGCTGATTGTTGTCTCAAATTCCCATTGAAATCTTCCAGGATCTTCTTCACCTGCACAGATGCTCAAAAAGGGGGGGTGGACTTCATGATCTGTCCATCTATAACAGGATTTCTTCACTCACTCAGTGTTAAACTACAAAATCAGATGCAAATAAATTTGCATATAACTTCAGATTGTTTCCTCTTTGCATACAGGTATTATTTTATCACATTACCACAAATCAGGAAAATACGGTGCCTCATGCACTCCTGCCTGGTGTGTCTATACGCTTAAATCTATCATCAATAATTCTCTAAACCTAAAACCTAAACCTGACTATATGGATGGATTACACAGAATATATGATTTCTGGCTTTTGAATTGTCCTCCAATGTTTTTGCACTCAGGACACTCAGGATTGGGTGAGGGCAGCGAGTGCATTTAGACCTCAGAGGGTTCCTGCCTAACATCCTCCGGTTGTTGGTGTGTCAGGGTCAGAGTGAAGGGGATTCACATCCACACCGTTCTGTGCAGTTTTCACCCTTTTGGCACACACAGAAATCTTTTAAACAGAAGGCTTTTAAGAATGCATGGAAATATGTTTGCTTAACATGTGGCCAAAACGCAGCCCCAAACTAAACCTGCTGTAAGGAGGTCTGCAGCAACCTGGTGGACCTTAAGAGGTTAAAGGACCGCCAATGAAACTGTTGCAACAGCATAACAGAAAACAGCTTTTAGTGAAAATATACAGCCTGAAACTCAACACTCCCTCAGGTCTGCAGCAAAACTCAAACCAGGTGTGAAGCAGATCAGTGAGCTGATTTAACGGTAGATGCACAGGTATTTTATACAGGCTCACTCCTCCACACTGATGGAAGCACCAGTGTGGTTCACTACCTCGAACCATCCACTTGCCAATGAGCCTGATCTACCAGCTGAGCCACAGTCACGTCATGCTTGTTCCAGCTTTGCAGCCTCTGGACTCAAACACTCTGGTTTCCTGTATGTTGACCTGAAGTGTTCATTAAACCCTCTGAGTTAAAATCACAGTCAGCCTGATGTCACTTGAAGAATATCAAATCTTAATGGACTTCACCAATATGGCTAAAACACAGGTGTGCTCCCTCTGAGATGTGACTACAGATGACCTACACCAGAGCTGAGCAATTCATTTTCCTGATGGGCAACATGAGAAACTGGTTCCTGTATTTCTCTCCGTGTTTAGTCTCATAATTCTGATTCAGCTAAACTCGGTGATCTGCTCTCCACAAACTGAGCACGTGGCTCAGCGCACACGGAGTTAAAAAAAACTCTACATTCATCTTTGAGTGCCAGCAAACTCACATCTCTCATAAACATCAGTTCCAAAGCATTTACAGTGAAGCTGCATTCACTGCACAAACGTATGTACACACGTTAAAAAAAAAGAAAAGTTGCCTTCAAAGTAAAAGTAACAAAGTTGTATTGTGATTTCCCACAAAATGGCAAAAAGAATGAGTCATTCTCTGAGGGGGAGTTTACCAAAGAGTGCTTGCATGATGTATATGTGTTGGAATTTGAACCCTAATGTGACCTCGGGGTGGCCGGTCAGGGCCGGCTGCGGCTCAGGTCTGACCTTTAGTCACATTAGATTTGAAAGCCAAGATGTGAGCTGAGAGTTCTGCTCCTGTGCTTTCACTAACACCTGCTCTACAAATGAGCTGATTTGAAGGGTTAAGTGAGTGATGATAAAAAATAGCCTAAAGTGTGTTTAACTGCTGGAAGTTTGGTCATTGGTGATTCACCAGGTTAGAAGATACTGGAGACTGATTTGTGAATATGACCCTTGATAAGGTGTGTGTGTGTGTGTGTGTGTTTGTATGTTTGTGAAGGTGTTATGTATTGATGTTTGTGGTGTACTGATGCATGCTGGCATTACTGGTCTTTGTTGGGAGTCTTCCTCAGCTGGTCGGCCATCACTCGAGCAGAGAAGTTGTAGAAGTTCAGCATGTTCTGGAAGAAGCTGTCGTCTGACACGTCGTACTGAAACAGACACACCTGAGCTGTTAGAACACCTGTGCATGAAGGTGGTGAACAGCAGGGGGCGGCAGAGCACCATCCAAACATAAAGAACTATTGTTAAATACTGCTGACCACACTCCTACTCTGAAGCACAGTTAGGACCCATCCACATTAGAGGGAAAATAATCCAGGTTTTCATGCACATGAACTTCAACGTCATTTCCAATAACTCACTGAAAAATGCACGAGCGACCAGGCTGTGAGTCCAGGAGCTGCCAAACCAGCAAAACTGGGCCTTGGAAACAAATGTGGCTGCAGGCAGTGAGACTTTGAGGCATCAGCAGGAAGAACGGAGACGCTGCTGGATTCTGACACTCAGTATGTGCAGCCAACATTTACCTGCTCATAAATCAAATATCCTAAATCGGATTTAGGATATTTTATCCAGTGAGAGGCATTTATAGTGTTTCAGCCCTCAGTGTGCGCCCTGAGGCCAGCTGATTACCACTAGCTGTCTTTGAGTCTGTCTTCTTTTCGAAGCCGCGATGTAAACTGGAGGAGAGAAAAATCATCTCATGTTTCCGGGTCCAGCTGTTGATTGGCTCTCTGGGAGCAGGGGCAGGACAACCGCCATCACCGAGCAGTCTCTCACTCATGACGTCTCCGGTGTGATTGTCAGAGCATGCAGAGTCACGCTTTGATTTTACTGGTGATGTTTAATAGCGTTCACTCACCCCGTCATAAACATCGTCCAACTCTTTGGGGTCCAGGATGAATTCTGGGAAACCGATCATGTCATAGATCGCATCTGCCTGATGAGGGGCAGACAGAAACAAACAAATCAGTCATCGAGCCTTCCTGCAGCTGCACTGTTGGGTCTTTTCATGCTTCTCTGACATTAGTGAAACGATCATAGTGTGCATTATAAGACTCTTTATCTCTCTGGGGTACCTTAGCTTACCCTAACCCCTCTGTAACCCTAATCTCATGTTTTGCCAAGACTTTAAAGGACATTTTTCAAAACCAAAAAAAATCACAAGATTACCAAAGTTTAGTCTGCCCACGTGCTGTGATTATGGCTGTGAGTACCTTGTCCTTTGCAGCCTGTCTCGTCTGGTCGTCCATCCACCTGAGCTGGTCCAGAGCGTCTTTAAATGCCGACCGGATCGCATTGATCATTTCCTCAGCCTGTAAGAGACAGGCCGGTGAGCTCAAACCGACCGAAATCAGACCCGCTGCTCGTGATGAATGTTTCTGAAGGAAGGGACAGATCAGGGACTCACAATCTCTTTGCTGTGTTTGTCGAACGTTGCCTTGACGAACAGCGCTCCCAGGGCGAAGCCCAGGGTGTCATCGGTGTTCCCGATGCAGGTCTGCCAGCGCGGGGTGCAGGACTACGACAGAACACAGCAGTTACAACCTGCTAGAACCAGAAGCAGGGGAGGGTTCCTGCAGCCCACAACCAGTTAGAACCAGTTAGCCAGCTACAGATCGTTGTTATCATAAAGAACCAATTCTGACAGCTTGAACCAGTTAGCACCAACTAAGATGTAGCTGAACAGAAGGACTGAGAGGAGGATTACCAGCTGTAGCAGTAGTCATTCTGTAGTAACAGAAATGTGTGTATTGGTAGTAGTAGTATTTGTAGCAGCAGTACCTTCTTGGTCCCGTAGAGACTCTCCAGCAGTTTGTCCTGAGCGTTCTCGAAGCGCTGATCCAGACTGACCACGCTCTTCTGGACCAACGTCCACATCATGTAGTTATTCAGCAGACTGGAAACACACAGACGTCTCATCACACACCAGCCGGGCAGATTTAATAACGTCTGAAGGAGGAGCAGGAAGCGTGTGATGGACTGCAAACCTGCCGGGGCATTTTCAGGCTGGTTTTCCCCCCACATTGTATTCTGAAGGCGATGTTTGAATCATCAAGTGAATCAGGAGCTGTGATTAAAATATCTGAGTATTGGCCAGTTAGAATATGAAAAAACAGTCCAGCACTCCTGCAACGTCCCATCAACACTAATAAAAAACTTTATATTGCAAAAGACAAAAAGTGACAATTTATGAATGGTATGAAGTTGAATTTCAAAAGAAAGCATGAAGAAGAATTTTCAATGTGAAATTTTTAGTCACACTTTCTTGTGAAATTCAACTTTATAAATTCATAAATTGTTATTAGTGTTTGCTCAAATATGGGACTCTGCAGGAGGGCTGGACTATTTTATTCTACCTGGCCAATATTCAGACAATTTTTAATGTATCTGTTCCACCACTGAAAGTTTCAGGCTTTGATCTTTAATAGTTTGAGAAATTCATGTTCAAACTCTGTGTCAGATTTAAATGTGAAAAAATGGCCCGAAAGTGGGTCGACAGACATTTAGAAAAACAAAATCTTTAAAAGTATTTGATATATGTATATATATATATATATACCTGCGGTCCGTCTTGTTGATGAGCTCGGACACCTGTTGAAGGTACTCTTTGGCATACAGGACGACGGGTTCGGTGTCGTTTAGCTCCAGAGGAGACAGAGAGGACAACAGGTAATCCAACCAGTCTATGGCTGGAGCCAGCAGCTGGAAGAGCAAACAGTGAGAGACATCAGTCTGAAACTGACCCCAGAACCCAAACTTTACCCAACAAAAAATTCTGCAAAGTCCAGAATTCAGCAATGAACAAACACATTTAAGACGACAACAATGGCACAAAAAAGCATTTGAAGAGGGATAATAAGACACAGATGAAGTCAATCAAGAAAATAACAACGGTGGGCGCCGGTGCTCCCCCTCAGCCGCCAGCCAGCAGAACCTTCAGGTGGCACGAGTTCTATAACACATAATTACAGGTCTCAGCAGATCTTAATGGGGTGCATATGAGCCTCAGTGACTTTAATCAACATATCAATTCAAAAGCAAATGGCTACAGAAGCACCAGGAATAAGAAATGCTAAAATCATAACTATAAACCACTGAGAATAACGTCACTGTGATCGGCATCATTATGGTAAGAACCACCGTGTCTGAGATTTTTAGTAGATGCATCTACGACATCGATTTGAACATCCTGGGTGACATCGTTCTCAAGTTATGCATTCCCAGTGAGGTGACAACAACACCCCATCAGCTTTTTTCAGGCTGAGGGGTAAAAAGGAGGGAAATAAAACACAGAATATAAAAAGAAGCTTCAGAAGAAGCAAGAAGGAAACTGAAAAAGGAGAGTAAGACAGAACCAGAAGGAGACACAGGAGAGGAAGACAGTCATGAACACAAGTCAAAACAAGAACTAGGGAATAAAACCATAAACTAACAATGTGTGTGTGTGTGTATCATATATATATATATATATATATATATATATATATAAAAAGCCACTGCAGATGAGCAGGTTTGCACTTGTCATACAGATGTGACAGTGGTTGTGTACACATGCGTGTTTACATGCACAAAGTGTGCATATATTCTTTGAATTCTCATTTATTTTCCGTGTGCTCGCTCTTCCTGAACCCTGTAACAAACAGAACACAGAGTG
The DNA here is from genome assembly GCF_007364275.1 of Archocentrus centrarchus. Taxonomy (NCBI): domain Eukaryota; kingdom Metazoa; phylum Chordata; class Actinopteri; order Cichliformes; family Cichlidae; genus Archocentrus; species Archocentrus centrarchus. The sequence goes on along the minus strand of NC_044358.1, from coordinate 10,088,671 downwards.
CTTCTGCCTTCATGCCCATCACAAAGTTTGTCTGTGAGAAGGAGCAGTGGGACCTTTAACAAGTCTGCCTGTCTGTCAGCAGTAATCCTCAGTGTGGGAGCAGACTGCACCACCCGGGGGGAAGATGCAGAGATGAAAAGCTAATCCCTGCTGTCTGCTTTGCTTCAGCTTCAAACAGTCAGAAAGTCAAAAACCGAACTGTGGAGACACTGCAGGGAGGAAACGCTCCACAGTGAACCAGCTGAGATCTTTCTTTTTAATAGAACAGCACACAGAAGCCAGCAAGTTCAGTCTGAGCCAGCTTCACATCACATGTCCAGTTTGAAGTTTGACTGATTTGGTTCTCTAATCATCTAAGCCCATGTAAAGTTTACAAACTCTTTCTACCAGCAGGACGCACTAAATGGAAATGACTCCACAACAGGTTTGAGTGCTACAGTGAAGTAGTGGTGAGCACTACTACTACTTCACAGCAAGAGGGTCCTGGGTTTGAATCCTCAGGTTTGGACTTTGATGGGCTCCCTGAGCCTGTGAGGACATGCATGTTAGGGTAAGTGACGATTCTGAAGTGGCTGTAGGTGTGAAGGTGAGTGTGAATGGTTGTCTGTCTCTGTGTATTAGTTGTGAGACAGACTGGTGACCTGTCCAGGGTGTACCCCGCCTTTCACCCTATGTGGGGGCTCTGCCATGGTTTGGGGCTGCATTTCAGGCAGTGTTGATCTTGTCAAAAATGTTGGAATTATGAATGCAGAAAAGTACCATCATGCAATACCATCTGATAGGCAGTGGCTTAATTATTCAGCATTAAAGGCCAATGCAGTGGATGCACATCTGGATATAAAAACACACAGTAGAACACTGTCATTCATGGATCGGCCTCCTCAGAGTCAGGATCTCAACATTATTGCAGCAGTGTGGAATCATCATCCTGACAGAACAGAACAAAAGGCAGAAACATCCAATGAAGAGCTCTGAATGTCCTTCAGGAAGCCTGGAGAACTGTTCCTGAACACTGCTTAAAAGAGGGAGCTGCCTCAGAGGGTTCAGGCTGTGCTGAACCGAACAGGTGGTGATCCCAAATATTGACATTTGAGCTGGTTAGAATTGTACAAACTTTTTTTTTGCCTTATATACCAATTTTCCAATATATCACTGCACCTATTTCCTATTTTCTTGCAAAATCTAAAGAAATGAGAGGTGGCTCAAGACTTCTGCACAGTACTAAACAATTCAGTTTTATTTATATAGCACTAAATCACAACAGTCTCATCAAGGCACTTTATATTATAAGGTAAAGACCCTACAATAATACAGAGAAAACCCAACAGTCCAAACGACCCCCTATGAGCAGCACTTGGTGACAGTGGGAAGGAAAAACTCCCTTTAACAGGAAGAAACCTGCAGCAGAACCAGGCTCGGGGGGGGGGGGGGGGGCAGTCATCTGCTGAGGGGGGAGAGACAGGACAGAAGACATGCTGTGGAACAGCCTAGGCCTATTGCAGCATAACTAAGGGAGGGTTCAGGGTCACCTGATCCAGCACTAACTATAAGCTTGATCATAAAGGAAAGTTTTAAGCCTAATCTTAAAAACAGAGAGGGTGTCTGTCTCCTGAATCCAAGCTGGGAGCTGGTTCCACAGAAGAGGGGCCTGAATAGATGGAGAAAAACAAGCAAAACTGGTTTTGGAATTTTCCAGTAAGGGTGGACGAGGCGTTTAAACTAACATATTCATCCTGCTGTAACCAGGTTTCTGTAAGGCAGAATAAATCAATATGTTAATCAATTATTAAATCATTTACTAACAGGGACTTTAGAGAAGAGAGAGACCTAATGTTTAATAAGCCACATTTAACTGTTTTACTCTTTGGTGCAGTTGAGGATGCTATATTGTTCTTTCTTTGTGAAATTTTATGTTTAAATAATAAATTCAGCCATATTTCTAGAAATGAGAGCTGCTCCATCCAAAGTGGGATGGATGCCGTCTCTCCTAACAAGACCAGGTTTTCCCCAGAAAATAAAGGCCACATCGGATAAACATGCCGCTCCTGGTCTGATTGGGGAGGGGCCAAGAGAAAACTACAGAGTCCAACATTATTCAATATTAACTTTAGTGACCTCTGACTGGCATAACCGGGTGTCATTACTGCCAACATGAATTATATTCTTACCAAATTTGCGTTTAGCCTTAGCCAGCAGTTTCAGATTTCCCTCTTTGTCGCCTGCTCTGGCCCCTGGAATACAATCAACTATGGTCGCTGGTGTCTCTAGCTTCACGTTTCTCAAAACAGTGGGTGTGTCGCCGAGTGGAGAAAACTATTAGAGACGTGAACAGGTTGGTGGTGTACCCGGGGCTTCTGCTTAGGACTACGCTTCCTCCTCACAGTCACCCAGCCGGCCTGCTTTCCCTGCTGCTCGGGATCTGCTGGGGGAGAGCTAACAGTGGCTAAGCTACCACGGTCCGCACCCACTACAGGGCCTGGCCGGAGCCAGGTCTCCAAGGCTACAAACAGGCTACATTTGTTCCAAGTACCATTACTGCTAAAGGAGAGCGATATCTAGATTAATTGAGCTACTCAGGAACAGGAAGTAATACGATACCAAAGTGAGAGCACAACACCAACATTTTTTCATTTCAACATTGTGCAGCACACAATCTACAGAGCTTGTGTGCGATCTTCTGTTATCTGAACAGATCTTCTATTTTTCAATTAAAAAAAGTCCCTGAAAACACATTCTGCTTTTTGAAGAAAGTACTCTTTTTTAAAAAACAATAAAACTAAAGAATGTGCAAAAAAAAAAAAACTACTTCAATAAACAAAATCAAGCATCCAAAACAATTAATAAAAATAAATAATACCTAAAACCAATCAGCTTTTGCATATTTATTGTGAAATAAATATTTTTTTATTTATTGTGAACATTTTTTTTAAATTATTGTGAAATCTTTTTTTTTATTTATTGTGAAATAATTTTTTTTATTTATTGTGAAATAAATATATTTTTATTGAACAATACATAAAAATGGGAAAGGATGATAAACAATGTCCAAAAGAAAAGAAAAAAGTTTTTTCTTGGGGATGAAGAGGAAGAGTCCAGACTGTTCTGCATGTTCAGTAGCTGAAGTCTCCTCCATCTTCACATCAAACATGTTTATATAATAAGCTGTTATCTAACCCCCCTCCCTCTCTCAGAGATGCAGTCACATAGCAACAACTCATGGCAACAGTCGCCATGGGGACCCCTGAAGCATCTGCAGCCCTGAAGGACAGAGAGCTGCAGCAGAGAGAGGCTGCGCTCTTCACGACATCAGAGCCATAATGCTGATGATAAAACACATCTACTGTATTACTGCGGCCATCACAAAGAATAAACAGCACACATCTGAGCCGCGAGCTGCATGAGGACGCGTCAGAGAAGGACAAAAAGAAGGACAAACGGCAGCGTGAACACTGAGAAGGATGCTCGGTTCAGGTGTTTGTCTTCCTCAAACATTTAAAAGCTGAGATCTCAGAAATAAAACAAACCGTGATGAGGGGAACAACAGTGAAATCGAACAGAAGCATTAAGCTGATAAATTCATTATCAGTCGTCCATTCTTTTCAATCAAGTGTGACCTTTTACATGTGACATGAGCTGCCAGTGACCTCTGACCTTTTCTCTGATTGATTATTTTTAGATGTCAAACTGCTTTCATGTTGATTCTGTCTGAACCTGGTTGAAGCTATTCTTTCTAAACCTGTTGATGAAGATTTTTTTTAACATTCCCAACAAGCATTTTGATATTGAACAGCTGACAGTTAATTGGTTCTCTCTCCTTCCGCCTGACTGGAGGCCGTCCCGAACAGCTCCACTTAATTACACCTTTATGAAACACAAACACATCAGTGCTGGAAGACTCCTCTGTGCTGCAACATGGAGAGCTACAGAAAATCATTCGTACCTGCAGATATCAGGATCTTCAATTCTCATACAAACGCCTGTCAGATGTAGTCAAAATATATCTCCTCAAGTTTAAAAAAAATAAAATAAATCAGGCTCCTTTAGTGAAAAGCTCCCATGACATAACCAGATACCTTGACCAATCAGGACACCAGCCTCACCTGTAGCTCAGCGATGGTGACCTTGTGGTAGATCTTCTCCTCGTCCCGTCGCTGGTCCTGTGGGACGGTGATGTTCGCAAGCGCTGTCTCAAACTCCATAATCTGCTGCATCTGAGCCTGAGTGGAGCTCCTCTCGCCCCCCAGCAGCATCCCCAGCTCCACCATGTAGTCCAGGTATGCCAGCAGCACCTGGAAGGTGCAGAGAGAGTTTATTTCTCTGAGCATTAATCTAATTAAACTCAACTTACACCAGTTCAGATATTCTCACCTTGTCATTTGCTGTCTTGTTAAGGTAATAATCCCTGGACGGCAGGAAAAGCCCTGATTGGTCCACCTGCAGAAGAGATCAACACACGACTCAAATGCACGAGTGCAGGAAGTACTGTGCAGAAAACAGTGCCTGAATATTACACATTATTACTCATGCAATCATTTGATATACACACACACACACATACATATATATATATATACACACACACATATATATATATATATATATATATATATGTGTGTGTGTATATATATATGTGTGTGTGTATATATATATATATATATATATATATATATATATATATATATATATATATATATATATATATATATATATATATATATATATATATATATATATATATATATATATATATATATAGTTTGTGTGTGTGTGTCACTTTGTTATGAGGTTATATATATATATATATATATATATATATATATATATATATATATATATATATATATATATATATATATATATATATATATATCCATCCATCCATCCATCCATTCACTTCCGCTTATCCTGTTCAGGGTCGCGGGGGGGCTGGAGCCTATCCCAGCTGTCATAGGGCGAGAGGCAGGGTACACCCTGTACAGGTCGCCAGCCTGTCGCAGGGCCAACACAGAGAGACAAACAACCTTTCACACTCACATTCATACTCTCATTCACACCTATGGGCAATTTAGATTAGCCAATTAACCTAACCCCATATATATATATATATATATATATATATATATATATATATATATATATATATATATATATATATATATATATATATATATATATATATATATATATAGTTTGTGTGTGTGTGTGTGTGTCACTTTGTTATGAGGCATACTTGATAATGACGGTGAGAAGCCCCCCTCCCACTGCAGCCTCCCAGGTGTGCACCCACACCTGGGTGATAGCTGCCCCCTCACCTGACTGCCCAGCCCCCCCAAAGGTCCTGCAGGCACCCCTGATTCCCTGAACACAGACCTGACATCCCGACGCAGGCCAACCCACCCCACATGGTGGTGTGCCCGTGAGGCACAGATCACCCCCTCTCAGGGAGGAACCCAACCAGGAAACAGGTGTCCCCAGGCATGAGGGTCCCAGACCCCGCACCCAGCCCAGGGCCAGCACCTGCCCCCACAAGCAGCCGAGGGCCCACACCACCATCAACCAGGGTCTACCCTCAGGCACCTACAAGGCATATGTGGAGTCGAGACTACAGATGATCGCCGCCACTCAGTAATGGAATTGATAAAGCCAACTGGTTTTTAAAGGAAGCGTTCTCTCCAGACTAATGTGGCCTAGAAGTAAATTTCAGTATGATATTAAATGACACACAAACTGTTTTCTGATTCCAGTACATGAGGACATTTTTCTTAGTGATGCATAAGGCAGTAAGAACTATGTGTGATGTATTTGCTTCCAAAACTAATTCAGTTATATCACCTAAAATGCACAGTGTGGGTGATGTTACAGCAACTAAGCCATGCAGGCAGATCTTCACATATCCTCTGCCAGAACCTCTGAACAGGCGTGCAGGAACATATAGCCTGCATATAGTTCTCAGCAGAGCTGTCTGTGCAGTGGGTGCATATGTTTCTGTGTAAGACCCATTGGAAACATCTTTGTCCTGTATAGTGAGTTCTATGGAGAGTTTTGTATTGTATAAGTTGTAAGTTGGGGCTTTTAGTCATTTTGGAGGTGTTCAAACATACTTCAGTCCAGAGGTTTGATCGGGGTTGATGGAAAGATCGTGCTCTCATTTTGCATTTTGGAGCGAAATCGAAACATCAATTTTTGGTAACAATTTGGGGGTAGAGAAATTTAAAATTCTGTTACCTATGTAAGTATTTCTAAAGTCAGTAGACTGGGATTAAATCGTTCCTGAACGATGGACTTTCAACTGCTGATAATCAACAAATTTACTGTTGCTGATTCCATATTTTGATATAAGTTCCTCTCAGCTCCCGGCGGCGGCTCTTCACCAGTTCTGTTTGTTTAAAGTGTTCAGATTTGGTCCAGATCTGCATCCTTCTGGTGGCTTCCCTCCCAGGCGGTGAACATGATGGAAGCTGATGGTCATCACTGTGTCTTCTGGGAGTTTCAGGTGAGTGTGAAGAAACTTCCTCTGCCTTCTCTGGGATTCCTGAAAACACCAGGTTTTCCCTCATGCTGCGGGCCTGGAGCTCAATAACAGTTTCTCTTATTTTTTTATTTCCCTCGGTGAGGGATTTCACACTCTCTGAGGACTGCATCAGCGTTGTCAACTTAGCGAATTTGTCGCTATATTTATCAAGTTTTCAGACCCCTCTTGTGACTATTGTTAAAAAAATCTAGCAACCATTTTGAGTGTTATAGGAGACTTTTAGAGACTGCCCGTGAAAGCACCAATCGCTGTGCAGTTACTATCCTCAGCGAGCAGCGGGGGCTGCCATGAGTCCCAAGTCCCAAAGCACTGACAGGCGGTTAGTCTCACCATAGTCTCATGCAGCAGAGCAGAGAGGAGACCCACTCACTCCACACTGCAAATTAATCACACGTGGGCAAAGCCGCCGCTGATCCCACCCTGGCTTACAAAGCGGGATGTAAACATAGATTTTTTTTTGCATTTTTGGCAGCGCGGCATACGTATGTGGTCGCCGGCTTCACCACTAAGTCACCCGGGTGCCCCAACAAAGATGTTTCTTCACTGTCAGACTAAAAAAAAAATCACTGGTCAAATGCAAGTTTTTGAGTTTTAGTTCATAAAGTTCATTTGTAGTTTTAAAACATTTTTCGGGTATTTTTTTTTTTTGTCTCTCTAACAATGTTATTCCTCTTTCCTACAGCCTGATTACAACTACACGCAAATGATAAATTATGCAAATCAGGTGATGACATCATATAGGGACTTCTAATGACTTTAAGGACAGCCAATAGCTACTGTCCTTACTGAGGAGTTCACAACACCGGATCACATTTTCTGCAGTGTTTCCACCTGCAGCTGGCTGAAGTCCACTGACTCCCACAGAGCCTCAAAGTCTTTGCGGAGGATTTCCAGTATGGAAAAGTGTGTGTCGAGACTGGACAGTTTTTTATTTATGGACTCCAAAATGTCCACCATGTTGTTGGTATGTTTAGAAGCTGCTTCAGGGAAGTCTTCAGGGCAGCTGCTCTTCATGGACGGAGTGCCTTTGCTGCTGGAGGGAGTCTGCATCCCCATAACAACTCGCTTGTATAGTATAGTATAGTATAGCATAGTATAGTATATATAGCATAGTATAGTATAGTATAGTATATATTTTTATTACCTTTAAGGCTGTCAAGAAATAAAGTGTCAGAGAAAACTAATAACTGAAATGCTTGTAACCAGTGGTGTGCCACCATGTTCACTGTGCTGAGATTTTCATTGAAGTCTCGTGTCACTACAGCACAGCATCTCCTCACAGATTAAACATTTTATTCCCATCCAATCCAATTTTATTTATAAAGCCCTTTAAAATCACCCACAGGGTCCAAAGTGCTGCACAATATAAAAATAATATACATAAAACAGCTCAATAAAATGCATTAAAATACTTGAAAATCACATTAAAAAAAGTACACAGCTCACAGTGTCAATGTTTAATTGGTGTTAGTGTTAAAAGCCAAAGAAAAAAGGTGAGTTTTTAAAAGTGATTTAAAATGTGTGAGTGATGAGGCCTGTCTAATATGCAGTGGCAGATCATTCCAGAGATTTGGTGCCACCACTGCAAAGGCCTGGTCCCCTCTGAGCTTAAACCTAGTTTTAGGCACAGTCAGAAGCAGCTGGTCTGCCGACCTGAGTGACTGGGTGGGAATGTAAGTGTGTAGAAGCTCAGAGAGATAGGGTGGGGCAAGACCATTTAGAGATTTAAAAGTAAATAAAAGAATTTTAAAATGGATCCTAAAACGAACAGGTAACCAGTGAAGTGACGCTAAAACAGGTGAAATGTGTTCATGTTTGCAGACACCAGTTAAAAGCCGCCCAGCAGCACTCTGCACCAGTTGAAGGCGAGCAATAGCGGACCCTCTAAGCCCCATATAAAGTGCACTACAGTAATCCAGCCGAGTGGTGACAAAGGCGTGGATTACTGTTTTATTGAAACAAATGTTTATACATTCTGCAGCCTGTGTCAGAGTCTGGATCTGTTTTTACCTGAATGACGTTACTGTTGGAGTTTTTGGGATCAGCACTGACACCAACACTGAAGAATGGCTGAGCTCGGTATGGACCCGAGACCACCTTCAGAACCTCCATGAAGTTGTCTTTGTCCCAGGGACCCGTCATGTTCCAGCCTCCGATCTGCAGACGGTTCACATATTTACATATTCTCAGATGCTAAACAGAACAATGCCTTCATTCAAAGTCACATTTCCTGTAAATGTAATGATGGCAAACCTAAAGCAGTATCATAAAGCATCAATTCATGACAACAGTCACTTCAAGGTGCTTTACAACTACTTTTATTACTACAGCAAAGAAAACCCAACAATCAGAAAACCCCATCTGAGCTTTAGGGAAGGAAAAAACTATATAAACTGTATAAATAAGTGAAGATTGAATCTAGCAGTTACATATTTTTAAAGACGTGCAATGACAGAATTCTACACCTCTATGCTGATGATACCTTATTATATATTTTGGTATATTTAAATGGTTTTCATCCAACTCACACATGATTTGGACACTTTTCCTCTACTAAAACTACTTTACTACAATTACAATGAGGAAAACTCCACAAGAAGGCACCACATTGCATCAGACTCATATTACTATCAATGATCGTATTACTATCAATGATAAGACTTGTGTCTTATTGTAAAAAGAAATGACTTAAAAGTGGTATGAAACTAATTTTAATTAAAAAAGATTATTAAGACGATTTAGAAAGTTCAGAAAAACCTCTCAGATACAAGAAGATGGAAAAATTGGACTGCAAAGGTTTGTGCTGAAGGTGCTGCTACAGTTCTGTGATAAAACATCCAGATAAAACTGTTTCAGATTTATTATTTTTTTAATAATAAATGTCATCATTGTAATTTGTCAAACAGGAACACAGTTGCCTTTGACTTTGAAGCAGGAGTAGGTATAGAACATGCTGATAGCAAATCAAATCAAAAGTGATTAAATTTGATGTTTTGGTCCAACAATCACATTCATACAGTTTCAGTTACCAAACTCTAAAACCACAGAACCAGTCACACACGGTGACTTTCCACACTTTGTTGTGTTGAATGCATGCAGTTGAGATCTTTCAGTTTTTACTTTTTGATAATACTGCAAACACTTCTATTATACCAGTTTTGCACTGATCTGGGGTGCTGTTGAGCTAAAACAATGAAATGTGCATCAAGTGGAATGGATCCTCCGCTTATGGTCAGATCAGATGTTTGTGTGTGTACGCTGTCGTCTCCATTTAGAGCTCAGCAGATGATCACTCTGTCCTTTACTTAGAGGTAATTTGATTTAGCCTCTTAACTGTGGTCAAAACACAAAATGAAACAGTTGTGCAATTGGCAATTTCCTCATAATAACAATGAGAATATCCTCAGTATACTGTAAATGAAAATGGATTTTCCAGTGAGATCACCACCACCACCACAAAGATCCAGAGGGTGGTCCAAAAGAAACGATCTTAAAGATGCCAAAACAAACAACGTCCCTCTTTCCTCATAATTCTAATGGTTCCTACTTCTCATTCTGCAGGACACAAACACTAAACTGAACGACTCCACTCACTGGTGTCTGCTTATACCGCCTGTCGTTTTAAATGAGTTAAACGCATTTTATTCAAAATAGCAGCAGGAATGAGAGCACTCATGAACTCGCACTCAGAGTGATGCCGTTACCATGGTGACAGAGTGTTGGGGGTTACCTTGGTGATTAGGTCTATGAGAGGCTGAGCTCCAAGCTCTTCAATCCTCTGAGTGTTGAGGCAGGACAGGTAGTAGGACTGAGTCTTCCTCTCAGCTTCGCTGCTGCCATTAAACGTCCCGTTCTCTGAAAAAAAAAAAAAAAGAAAAACACTGAAGGCTCAAAAACCCGAACAGACGGGACATCCAGTCTGAGTCAAGCCCTAAAACCAGGTGGAGCAGGGGGGTCATTTACTAAATTAGCTGTGTTGTCATCTTACACAGCATTACAACAACAGCAAAGGTTCACAGGGCACAGATCCAGTCACAACACACTGTTAACTGAAGGAAGCCAGTGAGGAATGTGAGGCTAACTAATTAATGATCTCCCTCCACACATCTCTCCCACCCGCCGCCGTACCCAGCAGGTGTTTGAGCAGCGCCTGGTTCTGCTCCCAGATGCTGTTGAACGTGGACCAGCGCGAGCGTCCGTCAGGCAGAGGGTTCTTCCTCATCCAGCCTCCGCAGGCAAACTGGTAGAAGTCCTGGCAGGGGTCAGCGACGCGGTCCATCGCCTCCACAATCTGACTGGCCACAGTGACGCACGCCTCTGACAGGCACAGGCCACGCCCACTGTCTGCAAGCATCATGGGAGAGAAAAAAATTCTATGTGAAAGAAAACAGTTATGATCATGAAGGTGGGGAGAAAAACAAGGGGAAGGAAAGGAAAAAGAAAGAAAGGGAAAAAATAAAATAAGTTAAAATGTAGTTTATTTATCCCAGCTGTAGTTTCTCAGTTAAAAACAAAAACAAAAATAAAAGAATAAGTTAAATAAGACAAACACAAAGCATTTAAATAAATAGAATGGTATATGACTATAAAAGGAAAGGAATAAAACACAAAGGAAAGGAGTGATAAGGAAGAAAGGGAACAGAGAAGAAAAAGGAGAGCGGGAAAGAAAATGAACTTGTAGGGACAGAAGGATATAATGGAAGATTACAGCAGATTATAGAAAAAATAGAAAGAGAGGAAGGAAATAAGTAGGTAGAAATGTTAGATAATGGAAAAGAAACGAGATGGAAAGGTGGAGACAAAGAAACACAAGGAGGAAAGGAGGCTTGGGAAAGATGCATCAGGTGGGTGATGAGGGTGGAAAGAGAGGAAAGGTGGAGACAGGAAAAAAGGAAAGGCTGAGGCGGACAGAAGGGCATAGGGAAGGAGGGGAGGAGACAGAGATGGAAGGGGAAAGGTGTGAAGGTTAAGGAGGAGTAGGAAAGGAATCAAAGGCAGGGACAGAACGGGAGAGAATCCAGCATAAAGACAGGAAAGCAACAGCCAGAGAAAGAGGGAAGGAAAGGAGGCAAGAACTGAAGGAAAAAGGATGTAGAGAAGTGAAAGAGGGATATATCAGGTCACCTGAGCTGAATCCGAGTCCCAGAACCACCAGGCAAGCCAGCAGCGCCAGGAGGGCGGCCAGCAGCAGGACTGAGAGCAGAACCTCCAGCTGAGTCCTCCTGCCCAAGATGTCTACGCCGCCCTTCCTGAAGCCCACCTGAGACACAGAGACAGTGTCATCCATCCATCCATCCATCCATCCATCCATCCATCCATCCATGCATGCATCCATCCATCCATCCATCCATCCATGCATGCATCCATCCATCCATCCATCCATCCATCTGGAAAATCTGTCACTGCAGATCAGCCTGGTGAAGTTGGTCCACTAATCAGAAAATCTTCAGTTTGTTCCCCAGCTCCTGCAGTCTGCATGTCGATATGGAAGGATAATAACCTCCAAATTTCCCCTGATGCATGGATCACTCTATGGGGTCAATAAGACTAGAGGTCTGCGATATAAATGGCAGCCCGTTTACCATTTACCAGTATTGTACAGGGATATATGAGGATATAAAGGGATATGTGATGCCACCTGTTGGTTTGTGCTGGAGCTGGTTGGAAGTTGTAGACTTGCAGCTTATCTGAGCTCCTTCTTTTCCTTCAGGATCTTAAAAATACAGAATGTGTTGCTTTTCTGCTGATCTCAGCCTGACTTTAGGCCCCATTTCAAATTCATGAAACAAGTTCAAAAGGTGACCAAGGCTGCAAAAGCAAACTCACACATTTAAATGAGTTAGAGGCTGTTTGCCTTTTCATGCTCCAAACGGTTTGATGAACTCTATGATTTGTTTTCTAATTTTAATGGTTGTGTAACCTCTTGGTCAAAAGGCAGAATCCACAGCAATTAAGCCTCTTACAACGACAAACAACCAGGCAATTACAATTCTGCACACAAAGTTAATGAGGTCGCACCATTTCAATGTGCTTATGAACTGAAATATGTAACTTTTTATAATTATTACACGTTTCAATAAATTACTGCACCTATTATCCATTCTTCTATCAGAATATAAGGAACTGAGGGGTGGTTCAAGACTTCTGCACAGCACTGTAGATTTTAGAAACTTCATTTGAAGGGAAAAAACAGTTTCTGAGGTTCTGCTTGTTTAGCGTGTGTTTAAAATGTGACCTAACCCTCAGTGGTTCAGCAGAGGCCTGATGGATGTTAAGAGGTTACAGACGCCGGGCCAAAGGTTTGTATCTGAGCGATCTGTCCTCCCCTCAGTGCTGCCCCCTCCCTCGTCTCCCCCACAGAGCTCTCGTTTGCTCAGAAATGCTCAGAAGCTGCCAAAGTAAGCCGTGTTCGCCAGCAGCCTGGCTGGCAGTGCTCCAGACCTCCTGCTGCTCCTCTCTTTGTTGGTGGTGGACACACACTGTGGGGCCCCCTGTTATGTTTTCAGTCTGACCCCCCCCAGAGGTCTGCCTCCAGGGGATTTAAGCCACTCTCAGTCCAGGACTTCACCTGGAACCAGTTAAGAGTTTTGAAGAGATTTGAGTGCTCCTCACACAAACCGCTGGGCTTTCGCTGTAATACTGAGAGGTCATGACCTCACTGTGACATGACTGATGCTGTGGTTTGAGTTTTATAAATAAAATGAATTTCCTGAAGACATGACCGCAGTTAAACTCGTCTGTGCTGCATTCACTGACCTCCACTCTATCAGGAGACGAGGCTGCCTCAGCTGGAGTGTCGGACACTTCCTCCTCCTCCAGGGTCGCTCGCTTATAGCTGGACATCTGCAGAGAGAGAAGGTCAGGCAGTCAGAGACGGACACGCCAGTTATGAAACTTTGCCAAATGATCAGCGATTGTCATTTAAACAGGTCCAGCCTCTCAGCCCGGCGGTGACCGGATAATTCCTGGTTTCCAGTGAATAACTGTCACAATATCAGCACCACACATGAAACCACTCCTCATTTTCATCTCTTACTTTAAACATCCACCAGGTCGCTGATGATCCACGAAGTAACTCCACGTGGATCATCAGTGACCTGGATCATCCCCTGGAGGCAGACCTCTGGGGGAGGGGGTCTGCCTCTACCCCTCTGCACATAACTGCAGGGGGGTAAACAGGCTGCTGGAGACCTGGTAATGCAACACGGTCAAACATAAGATCATTCAAAAAAAGCAAATCTATTTGACTTAATCTGAAAAAATAAAATCTTGCCAGAGATGAAAATGGCCGCCATGTTGAATCTTCTGGACTTCAGCAGAAGAGTGATGCTATCAGAGTGACGTTAGGTTACGGTGGATGTCAGGAGGTCGTGTTTCTCCTCACTGGAGGTCAAAGTCTAGGCTGACTCGAGTAGTGAAAACAATCCCAGTGACGGCGTTAACCTCTGCTCTTTATTCAATGCTGTTTCTATTGATCGCTGTACTTTATTTATTATTCATGTGTTGCTGTCTGGAAGCCACATCGGGCCCCCGGGATTTAAAAGCTTCGTTCTGCTTCGAACACGTGATCCCAGCTTTTTATCCCCCCAACACATTCAGAGCTTTGTTATTCAGCACCATGTCTTTAAAAAGGCAACATTTCTTTGATGTATTTGACGATAAATCAGAAAAAGTAATGTTTAATTTTTTACTTTATGTACTGAATGTGTTAACAGAAGAAAGTGCTGTAGGATGGAGGCAGAACACTGAACATTACACTCATTAGGATCTATTGATATTTATTTCACAGCTGAATCTTTATTGATATGAACAGGGCTGAGTGACAGGAAAACATGTGGAACAGTCACAATAGATGATGTAAGCAGACGGAGTGGATGAACTGCTTTAAAAAGTCACTTTGTAACAAATGCATTTCAGTGGGAAGGATTTGTCACATCTGCACCGCTTATGTATAAAAGCTTTGATTGTATTTTCATCCCAATCATGATCAGAATGCAACGAATCTCATAAACCCAGATTTTTATTCACAACAGAACACAGAACATGAACCATTTTGAGAAAAATATCAGCTCATTCTCAATTTGAACAAAAAGTTGGGACGAGGCCACAAAAGGCTGGAAAACTAGATGGTACTAAAAAGAAACAGCTGGAAGAACAGCTAACGAGGTTAATCAGCAACAGGACTTCATTTCAGAATAATGTTCCTCATCTACAGTACATCATCATCATCATCATCATCATCACAAGATTCAGAGAATCTGGAGAAATCAGCGCTCAGTTCACAGCCTGCCTCTCTGATGGTGCGGGGGTGTATCAGTGGAACATCTGGAAAGGCTCCATCAGTGCTGAAAGGTAGATCCAGGTTTCAGAGCAACATGTGCTCCCGTCCCGACGACGTCTTCTTCCGGTCTTCGTGTTTCAGCAGGACGATGCTAAACCGCATCCTGCAGCTACTCCGGCTTCGTCGAGGAGAGTCCGGGTGCTGAGCTGAGCTGCCCGCAGTCCACTTTAACATTTAAAAGTCCAGCAGCTGCTCTCCTCAGTTCCCAGATGTTTTCTGCGCAGTGGGAAACACGGCCCTGTCCAAGCTTTAGGGACTCAAAATGAGCTCAGATTCTTAAACTTTACTCAGTTTGAACATTTGATATGTTTTCTGTGTTTCTGCCGTGAGATCCGCAAATCACTGCATTCTGCTTTTATTTACATTCTACACAGAGGTTGTAAAAAACTAGTAAAATCATATCAAGCCAGCATACACGGTAAGCTGAGACGTGTCAGACGTGGGACGGTGGTTCAAACTGTGGAGCAGAAACTGCGAGTTTACAGCAAACTGAGAGCAGAGCGGGGGCTCAGCATGAGGAGATGTTTAACTGTGATCAAATAAATCTGCACTTCCTCTGTTTACCCTCAGCTCCTTTCTCTCTCCGCCCCCCCCACCCCAGCTGCACCTCCACCCCCTCGGTCATTGTGTGGCAGAAGCATAAACAGTACAGCGCTCCACCCTGCAGGGAGAAACGCTGATCCTGGACCAGAGCAGAGACATGCAGGATAAACTCAAACAGCTGCAGAGTTTTCACCACCTCATGTACGCATATGGACGCCATGGAAACCACTCTGTCAGCAGGCCTGAGGATGATGATGTCTGACGGTCTCTGGCAGAGTTTACAGCTGATCTGAAGTGACACCCCCCCCCCCCCCCCCTCGTCCATTTTTTAAGAACTTCCACAAAATCCTGCTTCCATGTTATTTGTGCTGAGAAAAATGCTTATTAATTTTACTCTAATTTACTGGGCTTTTTCCTTTTAGAGTAATTTTACCTAATCGAGCTATTTTGTCATACTGCACATTACTGAGCTCTTCTACTTTACTGAAATATTACATTTTTTCTAGGTTGTCTTTAGTATTCTGGCAGCTGCATCCCAGGAATTTCCCAACTTTTGGGATAAATAAAGCAACAATCTGAAACCAGCTGTGAGAAAAAAAACAAACAAACAAGAAAACAACAGAACGCAGACACACATCTGGAGATTTGTCTGATTTATTGGCCCGTGTTTTCTCAGAGGGGTGCATCAGAGCCACCTCACTTTCCTGTTTCATAATGACAATTACGGCTGTAGCTGTCACTGAACTGGAGCCTCATACTCTTTTTTTTCTTCTTCAGGTGTTACATTTAAAGTCAGGAGCACAGGTTTAGACAGCACCGCAGTGACCAGTGCTGATGCTTGATGACAGGCGGAGTAATGATGGAGTGAAGTGGAGCCAACGCCGAAGAGCCGTTAACCTGAATTATTTCTAATGACCACCAGAGGGCGACTCCTTTATAGTCCGATTGTGTTGAAGTCTATGAGAAAAGGAGCCTCTGGCTCACCTGATCTCTGAGAGTTTCTGGTCAAAAGTTTCACGTTTTACTGAATAACACATGATTTCCATGTTGTAAATTAACGTCCCATTTGAGTCATAAAGGAGCAGAAAGCAGGGGAAGATTTATGACTGGTGCTATGCTGCAACTACAGTGTTCCTCGGGTTCTCAGACAGGTCCACCACCCGCTCATGAAGTCTGGCGCCAAAAAACTAAAATAGCAAAAATGCTCAGTCAAAGTCGTCCTCCGTGTCTTCAGAAAAAATATCTGGACAAGAACCTGCTGCTGGCCTTCTATCGCTCCTCTGTGGAAAGTCCTGACGTACCGTCTGGACAGCTCCACAGCCGAAAACAGGAAGGCAGTGCAGAGGGTAATCAGCACCGCCCAAAAGATCATCGGCTGCCCTCCCTGGAGGATGTATCCAGAACCTGCTGCCTCAGGAGAACCAGCGCAATCACAGGAGACCCCTCACATCCCACACATCACTAGTTTGACCCGTTACCCTCTGGTGTTACCACCAGACCCACCAACTCGTGGGACATACGGACTGTAAATAATCAACGAGGGGCTCTCACACTAATGTGTGGAAACATCCACCTGCTGTTAGACAAAGTGTGCGTGGCACAGGTGGACAGTGGAGCTGTGGTGTGGCTGGTCTTCACACAGACACGCCCGGCCTGATCTTCTACTTTCTGTCATCCTGTCCGAGTTTCCTTCACACACACACACACACACACACACACACACACACACACACACACACACACACACACACACACACACACACACACCCACACACACACACACACACAAGGGTTATATGGATTTTTTTTAACATCCCACTTACAGACGCTGAAGCAGCATATGCTTAGTTTGAATCCAACCACCTTATGCTGACACCACTCAAAGATAAGTTCCCTGAAGTAGGAGCAAAAACAAAAAGAAAGAAAACCTGACCTTTGACTTTTGATGGTTCAAGCAGTGCAGACACAAAAAGGAGGGGCTTCCCTAAAGATGATGTTAGCAGGTGTGGGGCCAAGTCTAAACAAACGAGGCAGAGCCAACACAACCATGGAAACATGCGTCACACTGACAGTCAAAGTCAACCGGCCTTCATATCAAGTGTGTGAAAGTGTGTGAGCGTCCGCTCGGGTCTGAGTTGTGTAGGTTTTGTCAGTGGAAGGCTAACATGAGGATGTCAGCATGCACACACTCCACTACTGCTCCCGGCAGACCGGAGAACACTGGAATATGAAAAACTGCTCGTTTCTAGTGTCCACATCTGCGTGAACGTCCACAAGCAAGTTTAATCTGGACCTACAGGTGCTGTGAATCTGCCCTTTATCTGAAATGGCTGAAGTCGTGATGCTGTCAGAAACATCCAGTGAGCTTAAGCAGATCGCGAAGCTGGATGTTCCCATCAGTGGATGTGACTCGAGGAGCAGCAGCAGCAGGTCTGTCTCAGTGTCAGTGGAGGGTGGGAACGTCTTCCTGCCTGTCCTCTGAGTCTCTGCAGTCTCACGGTCCTGCTGCTGCTGCTGCTGTCCTGCCGGAAACCAAAGGTTTCCAACTGTTTCCTTCCTCAGGACCCGCACGCAGACCCGTCTCTCTCTCTCTCTGTCTCACTCTCTGTCTCTCGTCCGGCTCTGGTCTCTTTAATTGATGACGCACACAGAGGGGGAGAGAGGGGGGAGTGGGTGAGCAGGTTGCTAGGAGACAGGAGTGTGTGTTATATCTCTCTGTAGAGGTTGATGTCACTCTGTGTTGTGTGTGTGTGTGTGTGTGTAATTAAATAATGCGTGTGAATCATCTCCATTCAGCTCTGACAGAGTTCACTGCAGCTTATGTAACGTCTGTCTGTCTGTTCTGGATGTGAAACCTGCTCTTTTGTCCCCTCACAGCCTCCGTACTCTGACCTGAGACACAAACGCTGCTGAAAAGCCGCCAAACGTGAAGCTTCATCCAAACAACAAGACATCAGCTTCATCTCCACTCTGTAAACATCAGATTCACGCATGACTGCAGCCAGAACATCACTTCTATCTGCACGTCGGTTCATTACGCACAACCAAGAAGGCGAGCGTGGAGTCTAGTCTAGAAGTACTTGTACTTTTGTATTCCTTTAAAAAGTATTTGCACTCAAAAATGGATTCAGGCTCATATAGAAGAAAGAAAAATATTTGGGTTCCTGAAATAATAAATAAATGAAATAATAAAAAGTGTGTGTATTATGGTCACAGGACGTGCATTTCTGAAAAGCATGTGTCCTCTTGTAAACTTGGTGTGGAGCATTGCTGATGGGCACCTCAGACAGGCGCGTCGACACGTCCGCAGACCAAAGGCCACTGCGGCCTGCACATCAACCACACGCCGAGCGGTTGTTTAGGACGTTAAATACTTCAGCAGCTTTTGCTGGCGATGCCACAGCCTGGCATCATTTTTGGAAACTAACATCAATATGGCGGCCCAAACGCGTCTGCTTCAAGAACCAGCTGAAGTCATTTGCTACCAGATGTTAACGTCTGATGCTGGATGGTAACAGAACAGCCAGAATAGCCAAACTCCCTCAGTATGCACTGCACACTACAACAACAGAGACAGCCCATGCATTAGGGATGAGGAGTGCTGTGCTGTACTTCTGACATTAAATCAAATACAACACATGGCCTCCCAAATAAGACGTTAGTAAAAAAGTATCTGTTAGTACAGGTGGACTGTAAAGGATGTGGACAACTGTGAAAAATATGATAAACAGTCTTATAAAAAGTTTCACACTCATAAAAATTATGCCAGTCCTGTAAAAATCATCTGTAGTCTCAGTGAATGTTGGTAATATACTAAATATGCAGACATCTGTATTCAATGTTCGATCTAATGTAGAAAGTAAGTCGTCTGTTTTTCAAAGAAAAGTGGAAAAAAAACCAGGTTAGAAAGCTGTCCCCACAGTCATGTAGTATTCAGTGAGTCTGAAGACAAATGAAGATGCTAAACAGTGAAAAGGTCGGCTGAATACTGAGCGTGTGCAGAGAGACATCGTGTCACCCTGCATTAAACTGCAGGTCTTCCAGCATTAGCAGCGCAGAGGAGGGGGGGGGCACAAACTGGAGAGACGAGGCGGGACAATCAGGATCAGTGAGGTCCTAACAGAGCCGAGAGAGAGCTACACAAAATATTTCACTTTAACTAACAATATGAATAAAAGAACTCATCAGCAGGGTTTCCTATACATACGTACGTACGTACGTACGTATGTATATATAAATACATACATACATACGTACATATATATATATATATATATATATATATATATATATATATATATATATATATACGTACGTACGTATATATATATATATATATATATATATATATATATATATATATATATATATATATATATATATATATATACGTACGTACGTATATATTTATATATATATATACGTACGTACGTATATATTTATATATATATATACGTACGTACGTATATATTTATATATATATACGTACGTACATATGTATGTATGTATGTATGTATGTATGTATGTATATGATTCCCTCTCAAACTGACCTCAGTGCTGCTTCTGATTGTGTAACTTTAACTAACCCACCATGCTACATACAATAACAAACCAGGAAATTTGTTTGAGCTGCTATAGTCTTATTAAATTTAGCTGCAAACATCTGAAAGAGGTTCATAGCTGCCTCCGCGTCCAAGTAATAAAAGTATCTTCAGTGACACCTGTGGCCAAAATGTGAACTGCAAATAAAGAGTCATTACTTTTCACAAGTGAAAGAACAGGAGAACATTACTGTGAGGAATGATTTTGGTGAAGCACCCTGTTTTTAGTTCTTTGTAGGTGGTTCTTGCAAATTCCAGGAGAAATCCATGAACAGCTGGAGTCTGTGCTGAGCTGGAATCCAGGTGTTGATGACATTCAGTAGTGCTGCTCATTATTGAGAAGCATGCTGGCAGCAAAAAAAGTTTAAAACAATATTACGAGGTGCACTTTAAAAGCAGGCATGCTAATGTTGCCCTGGATGGCAGTAAACCATTCATCCAGCCAGCAGTAAACACTGAGGTCAAAAACAACGTTTGAATCCCAGGCCTGACGAGGACTGATGAGCAAGCTCACACCTCATTCTTGTTGCCTCTCATTCACGGTCAAAGATGAGCAGCTATCAGCTTAATGCTGAGTCAGGCCTGCAGCCTTTTGTTTACATCGTGAATCGTGTTCGGAGCGTAACCACAGAAACCGACAACAGTCGCTGAATTACTGATGACTGAGGAAAACATGATTATCGTGAGTCTGTGCAGAGCCTTTCACGGGCTTTCTAATTGGATTTTGCGTTCCTTTAAGCCGTGTTCGGAAAGACAACAGCTCCGCGTGGAAAAAAAGCTCCCGGAGGGGAGCAGGCGCTTGATGCAGTGGAGGCGCTGACACCCCCTCCAGTGAAAATAACACCGGCTTTAATGCAGGATTTTAACAAGGTCTGCTGAGTCCAAAGAAGAAAACATTTTAAAAAATTACAGCTCCACTCAGACAGGATTAAAATTACAGGGGGCACGTAAATATTCTCTGTAGTCCCTGATCATCGGAATCGCTGTTTGGGATGAAGAGCAGGACAATCACAAAAACGTCACGCTCATAATTTCTGGTTAGATTTCAGGTCATGGAGCCTGTGATGAAGGGCAAGAAAACAAAGAGGAAAAAAACTGAGCAAATCAGCCCGAAACTTCTGCAGGCCTGGATAAAAGAACAAAAAAGAAGCAGAAACTTTCCACAAAACAGTCCCCAACACAAGGACGGTGCTGGGTTTGTGTTGTTACCCTTCAGAACTGTCACCACTGTGGCCTTCCAGGTCTTTTGCTATGAGCTTTTCCAAATGGCTGTTTCAAATAGGCAAAAGTTCCATAAAAACTTCTAGAAGTTAACCTCTCAAGATTGTTTCTCCAGTTTATTGTCAGCTGAGAAGTGGAAAATGCTTCAGAAGAGCAGCACGTTAACGCCAACATACAGACCTGTTAGGGAACCAGTACGACAGCAGGAAGACGGCAGGAGGACACTTCACCTCAAAGAGTCCCACAGTCCACCCCTACACCACCTTTCAGGACATCCAGTCTGGTATTATTTCCATAATTCTACAGACAGACTGATAAACTCATGAATGCAATGTTGTACCGTCAGCTGCAGGTCAGCACTGGCCTGTCACAGACCAGATTTGAGTCTGAATGTGTCCACAAGTTGGTGCCATTAAAAGCAGCTGTTTAGACAACCGTTACTGCATCAAGGTGATACCGAAGAAAACTTTATATCACAAAGATTCTAAACCAAGTTTTTATAGACAGACAGACAGACAGACAGTTTGAATTCGACACATGCAGAGAACTGAACAACCTCAGTGCTGAAACCTGTACAGGAAAAATGTGATAAGTACACTTACATCCATCTTCATAATGAGAATGAGCAACTCTATCTGCGGCCCGCAGCTCAAACTGTGACTGGCTCATGTTTTCTGCTTTGGCTGCTGATTGGCTCTTTTAGCACTGTTGCCTCACAGCAGGACCTTTCTGTGTGGAGCTGCATGTTCACAAACCTGGCCTTTCACCCTGTGAGGGTTTTTTTGAGTCAATCAGAAATTTGACCAATCAACAACAGCAGTAACCACAGAAATGTGTTACACATTAATTCCACATCAAATTCCTGACCTGATGATGGCACCGGAGGAAAAGTGAGAGGGTGACTTTAGTAAAGAGGCTTAAATCACAGACGTATGTATGAATAATGTGTGTGCATTTGGTTACATCCATATCTTACTAATATTTTTCCCACCTCTCCATTTTTTTCAGCCATCTCCACAATTGTTCATCCAATCTGCTTCAAACTTTGTGGACCCGAGTAAATCTCTGCGAGGACATTCACCCCATCTACTAAACCCTGACGCTACCCTAAACCTGAAGTCTTCACCTTCAAACAGGTGGATTAACTTTCACAACATTTCATCAGTCTGATGGTCTCAGATGGTCTTCTCACAGAGACAGCTGGACAGTTTTTACTTGACTGTGTTTACTTCTTGTCTTTGGTTTCCTGTCAGTGAAATCACTCACACAGTCTGGATAAGCAGTTCATGAGCAGCCAGCACTCCAAAATCTGCTCTTTCTGCACAGCAGCATCTGAACTGACACACACACACACATGCGCGCGCGCGCACACACACACACACACACACACACACACACACACACACACACACACACACACACACACACACACACACACACAGTGTGTATCCTTACAGAGGCCACTTTTAGCTCCTACATGTACGTGTTCACATCAAACTGATGTGCAAATCTGACTTTAATCCAGTCTGAACCCTAAAGCTGCCTCATGACCTTTAGCACCTGCAGGCTGTCACTACGGCAACCTCTGCATCACCGCCTCCCATCCCAGAGGGCACATCATCGCTCACAGCGGCTCCTCATTGACCCCCGACCCCGCTCCACCCTCCACCTGTTCTGCAGCGGAGGTCGGCCAAAACTGACGTCACCTCAGATTTAAGGAAACTGTAACTGAGGATTTTCAGATTAATCAGTTAATGGAGATGAAGTGGCAGCTGTAGTCATTAGGATGATGAAGATGAGGGTGGGGAAGATGATAAAGATCGGTTATTAGAAGTTATGGAAGGGAAATATTCTGCTGCACAGGAAATGATCCTGATGATAATGAAAATCAAATTTTCAGGGTTTCATAGATGAGGAACAGGAGCAGAAAGATGATGGTGATGACGTAAGTGATGAAGGTCAGATGTGACTGCCAGCAGCAGCAGAGGTGGTGGTCGCTGATGTCTTGGTTTGTTTTGTTGCTCAGATGGAAACTGGGAGTCTTAAGACAGGAAGTCACAGAGCTGCAGACAGGAAACAGTAAACCCTGCCCAGCCCAGCCCAGCCCACACACACACACACACACACACACACACACACACACACACACACAGACAGCTCACACAAAGAGAATCAGATAAAAAGAAAACGGGCAGAGCTGAAGCTCATTTGTGGGTTTTATCTGATTGAATCTGATAACATTGGTGGTATGACGGCCGCGTCCCGTCTTTGCTGCTGTCTACAGGCAGGAACAACTTCTATTTCAATTTTTTAAGATCATTTTAAAACTGCTTTGAGAGACATTTAAGACAAAACATGTATCAAAAGCGGAATAAAAGTGAAACACATTTGCATCAGTTACAAATGAACAGAAATGTGGGTTTTATGGTGTTGGTGTGTGTTTGTGTAGCTCTTTATCTAAGCACTCTGTGGGATTGCGGGAATAAAACCATGCTGAATGATCTGCTAAAGACCTCATTTTTCCTGAAATACACATTTTATTTCCACTGGATGTGATGTGTAACATCTGGTCCCGTGAGTGTGAGTTACTGTACAAGGTGTCAGCGTGGGATTTATCAGGCGGTGCTTCAACAGTCCGAACCTTTGCTTCGCTTCGGCAAAATCCCTGAAAAGCTGATTTGGGGGCTGAATACCAGCAAGCAAGGAAGAGCTGAACAACAATTATTTGAACTTCCCATCAAAACATAAAAGATCGATGAAAGTTGTGCCATCAGCAGGGCGATCACCTGATTGCTGGATGTGCAGTATCATTCTTGGACGTTCTAATAGGTTGAAGATACATCACTAACCAGTAAACATTAGAAACCCTAAAAATACACCCTCAGTAAATAAAGACCCTTATTGTACCTCTGGGAGTACGGCTTGTCACCGGGGTGGGAACCTTGACAAAAAGTACTTGTTTGTACTCTGGTGGTTTGCACACACAGCTGTTTTAAACCTCTGCTGACAATTTTGAACCTTAATGTAGCGAAACAAAATGGGTGCGGAAGCAGCCTGGCATTTGTACAGGGCTCTTCTAGCCTTACTGATCATTCACAGTTTCAAGTGGCTCACATCTGGACCTCAAACCGATCAGCCCGAGATGCATGTCGTTAAATAGTGGCAGGAAAATTGAATTCCTGCCATGCACAGCAAGTCTACAGTCTACAGGAAGTCTACAGGAAGGCTCGATCCCTTCTCCATCATTGACGTACAAGACGCATACACAACGAAACTTGTCACAAGACTTCAAATCTAAGAGGAAAGTTTCTCATTTCTTCAGACTGACTCCTGATTACTTCACCTTAAAACCTAGTACAATCAAATAGTACACAGTTACTCTGCAGTGCACTCATTAGTCCTGTGGGGCAGGTTTGTGTAGACTGCATCTATAGAGACAGAAATTAACTGCACATACTTTAATTTAGACCACAGACAATCAATATCATCTCTTCACGAACCGATCCACTTAAAGTGAATCAGCATCAAACCCAACTTCAATGAAAGCACCTGAGGGCTTTTCTTTCCCTGAGCTTGTCTCTTCAGGCAGTCTGTGGAAAGGCGGATCAACCTGTCTGAGATCCATGAACTCGCCAAACCGGACAGTTCACTGAAGGCCAAGCAGTGATGCTTTGTTTTACAGAGTTTCCATAACTTCCGCTTAACTTTGTTAAACATTTCCTCAGGAGATTTTCCCTCCAGGAACTGCCCCATTTAAACTCAATTACGCTGAATTATAATCTATTAATTCCAGGAAACTTTCTTTGATAGGTTGCATTCATGTCTGCGTTCACTCTCTGTGACCACAGAGTGTTACGGACAGACGACAGAAAAGTGATCCCACGTCACTCTGAGGCCTGTTGGTGTGGATCTGCAGGTTTAGCATCATTCAACATTCAAGAAAAAGTACTTTAATGTATTACTTTGGTACCAGTTTACTCAGTTATATTCCACATCATTGGTCAGTCTGAAGTAATTACTGATTCTCTTTATCAATAAATGATCAGCTGGTTCTTTTTTATTGACTATATAATCTGTATGAGCAAGATTTCCTGAATGCAGCTTGCAGTTGTTGTGAATATGAGAATACTGGGATCAGATGAACATAATGCAGAGTTTGGATGTGGAGAATGAAGCCTGGTCCTGAATCTGCTAACGTGATATTATTCAGGTTTCAGGAGCATTCAGCACACCTGGGATGGATGCTTAGTGTGTTTTTAACCAGAGTCTGTGGCACAAAGCTTCTTGTCTGAATGTGGTCAGTTACAAGAACCAACCAGCCTACAGCTTGTACAGCTACTGAAGCTGCTAATTTCTGTGCAATGCAGGGAACCCATCAGCTATCATCACAGCACTCTACCAGTGTTTCTGGGTATTTGATATCCTGCCCAAAATGTCCTGTTCCGCATGCCAGTCATTGTTTACACCCCCACTATGAATGCAGATATATTTTTAATTAAAAAAAACAAGAAGCTAAATTACTGTCAGATGGCAGCTGAAGGTTTTTCAATTACATTTAAGCTCTCCACACAGACACAGTTAAAGCCTTCTCAAACGGGTCTGCTACTCACACCACAAACAGAATCAAAACCCTGCATATTCATAGACGTCTCAAACGCGTGTTTGTGTTACTGGCGAATCAGATCACTGAAAATGAATCTTACATGTGGTGTACCACAAGGTGCTGTGTGAGGACCTCTGATTTTTATTTATTTATTTATTGTACATGTTCCAACTTGCACCCATACTCTGAAGACACTCTGACTTTTTACATCCTGCCAACAGACCCTGATTATCAACCCAAACACAAGAGCACAGATAACCCAGCTGTTTTCTCTGGGAACTTTACCCTCACTTTGTTTTATTTCACAGCAGAGGGATACTGGTAAAATCTGATGGTAGAAAACAACAGCAAGTGCCTGAATTTCACTCAGAGTGACAGCTTTGGTTAAGTAAAAGCTTCAGTTACTGTTTCAGAGCCACAGCGCCACTGCCACCACTCTTTCCCGCCATAGGCTACCAATGTTTGCAGCCCCAAAAGTCCTTCTGAAAGTAAATCTGACCCAGGCTGCAGCCTCTGGGGTGGAGAAGCCAGAGGCTGTGGGAGCAGGTCAGTCCCCACAGACTAATTTGTGGGAAGAGATTTTTTTTTTTTTTGTAACTCACCTGTTGACACTGTCCTCAGGATTACAGTTTGCATTATTAGGGGTGTGGCTTCTTTGACTGACAGCTGGATGGCGACACAGGCGGCTAGCTGTCTGCTAAGCATCCCCTCAGCTAACTGTAGTCCCTGAACTGGACCTCTGGACCGTATTTATACTGTTGGAGCCGTTTGGAGCATTTTAATTCAATTATCTGACCATAATATGGCTGCTGTGTGCTTCATTGGACTAACAAACCATCCAAGAAGTGAAATCCTAGGATTTGATTTGGATGTTACTGAGCCCTGTTTAGCAGGTATCACTGTGTGTGTGTGTGATGCTCCGATACAGGGTCATTCAAATGTGGTCACTCCTGGCACCATAAAAACCAACACAAACACTGACGCTGAGGCTTCAAAATGTCAGAAATCAGTGGGTGATGGCCTGGTGGCTATGTCCATCTTTTAGATACAGTCTGTGTTTTACTCCAACTGCAGAGCATCACTGCAGCTTCAACATGCTTACTGTCCACCTTTAAAAGGTCAAGAATGTGAGAAGAAAATGAGTTTTTCTTTACAGGAAGTCTTTTCTTCTTCTGTGGTTATAAACAAACCTAAAAAAAGAGAAAAACTGTGACCTACACACCTGTTGTTTCTCATGTTCACATCATTTCTGTTTGTTACACTAATCAGGCTCTTAGATCTGTGACGTCAGCTGTCAGGCCAGCACTGATTTCAGGCCAACATACCTGCTTACACACACACACACACACACACACACACACACACACACACACACACACACACACACACACACACACACACAGATCTATGCGTGGGACTCGAGGACAGTGATTGACAGGTGATCAGCATCACAGAAAACACCGGCGTACTCCGGACACATCGGAGCGCGTGAGCTGTGACTGTCACGCGTCCGGGCGCGGCATATATGCGTGTGTGTGTGTGTGTGTGTGTGTGTGTGTGTGTACTCACGGTGTTCCGGAGGTCCTGCAGCGCTACGCTCATCCTGGAGCTCCGTCCCCGAAATCAGAGCGCTACCGACGGCCGCTCCGCCGGCCCATCCTCCCAGCTGTCCGTCCGTCTGTGCCGCGCTCTGCCCGCCCGTCTGTCTGCGTGTCTGTCCGTCTGTTTGCTCCCGGTCTCCTTTTGTCTGTGCGCAGCAGCAGCAAGAGGATCAGGAGGGTTTTCTCGTTTCTCCGCTTCTCCCTCTCTGTCTCCTCAGACCCCGCCCAACATCCAACCAGCCTCTTCCTCTCACAAACAAACACACCCCGAGACACACAGAGACTGACGTCACCCATACGGCCCTACGTCAGCCCCTCCAGCTCCTCATCTTTCTATAGGTAGAGCAAGTTTGGTGTTTCCTCTGTTTGCCCCGCTCTGCGCGCACGCTTCCACTTCACTTTGATTACAGTTCGCACACTTGGCTCTGAGCTTTAATTCTCCACACATGTGGTTTCATTTACCTCCCGTGGGGCAAAAATCTGCTCCTCTTAACCCCCCGCATCATATAGCCACTTTCATTATTTCCTCCAACTCCCAGAATCCACCTAGCACCCGGCGGCAGAGACTTCTGCGACCACAGATCCATCATGTTACTAAAAGGGTCCTTTAATTTTAACATGACTCTAAATGCAGTTCCACTTTATTTCCTTTGATTTCATAATTAGGATTTTCAGTTAAAACGAAGCCATACTTGGTGTGACAAAAGCAAGTCAGTGTGACACGCAGCAGCAGAGTTCATGCATCTGCGTACACAGACGAGGACGTCTGCGTCAGTGCCGCTACACTGCGTGAAAACTGCGCCAAAGTCATTAATACCTCCAGTTTTTATCAGTGACAGCTGTTCCTGCTGTGCTGATGCGCTGCAGCAGCAACACAGGATTACTGTCACTAATGTGTTACGTACTGTGAATGTTTTAAATCTTCCCAGCTTTATTCAGATCATTTTAAAATCCCAGCGACGCTAACAAAGAATAACCCACAGCCACACATTTTCAAACCAAAGTGAAACAAACACTCACTGAACTCACGCAAATGAAACTGAAGTGAACAAAATTAACACATTGAAAATGAAATAAAATGAAAACTAATAAAAATATAAAACGTCAGTTTCACACATGATTTTGGTTTTTTTTTTATCTTTAACCCAACTGATGGTGCTGACCAGGATTTTTAAAAAAATTTATATAGAGGCAAATCCCAACTGTTGCCTCAAGGTGCTTTATATTATAAGGTATAGATCCTACAATAATACAGGGAAAACCCAACAGTCAAAACGACCCCCTATGAGCAGCACTTGGCGACAGTGGGAAGGAAAAACTTCCTTTAAACAGGAAGAAACCTCCAGCAGAACCAGGCTCAGGGAGGGGGGGTCATCTGCTGAGGGGGGAGAGAGGCAGGACTAAAGACACCCTGTGTGCCGTACTTATCCACAAAGGAAATGTTTTGGTGTTTGCACCTCAGGGCCACCGTACTACATTACAATTAAAACCATTTCCAGTTCTTTTATGAAATTAATTATCAGTTCTGTGTGAGACTTGAACTGTGGACCATGGTGTGAGTGCCAGAGTAATTTGTCCTTCCCTCACCCCTCCAGCCCTCACAGCACAGGCTGTTTAAATCTGAGAAGCTGTCCTTTTGTGTGCACTCACACAATCAATAGAATGGTGCTCATGTCCAGGTTTTTCCTGCTCCAAACGGCCCTTTGGGGAGAAAAACAGTGAGTCAGTGTGACCTTTCATAATAAAAGTCTGCAATTTTCTGTCCAGCCAGTGGAGCCCCACTTTTAAAAAGCTGACGTCAAATAACTTTCAGTTTATGGTCCTTTTTTTAAAGCGTTCTCACTGGGTGATGACGGGAACTGAGTGATCAGACTGATAGAGAGTCAAAGGCTGTGTCATATATACATGTACACGGATCATATCCTGATCAGATGTTACACGTCTGTGGACAATAGTGAGATGCTTCTTGCTGCAAAAAATGAGGATGATGTGTTTGCTCAGCTGAGATATGGCCAAAAATATGCATTAAATGGAGTTTCCCAGGTTAAATTCATGTCACATGCAAATCCAGACTCTGGCTCAGAGCCAGAGGGCTTTCGGTTTGGCACCAGTTCCTGGCTCTCCACAACTGTGTACCGGATATCAGATGGATCCGACAGGTTTAGAGGGAGACGTGATTTTTTTTTTTAATTTTGCCCTCTGTGGAGTCTAGAGTATAATTGGCCATTTTACCCTCATATTTCACCTTAGAAACTGTTTACCTGTACAGTTACTGTTTTCATTTTGACATACTGTATTAACACAAATCCGAGTAGAAAAATTCTGTTTTTTTTACTGTGAAAACCACAAACATGCTTAACAAACTATTTTTACAAGTTAAAATACAAATATAAGTTATAATTTATATACAACTATTTACATCAAATGCAGGTGATGTCTCAGGTGTTTCTGTACAACTGTTATTATTATAGTATTATTATACTATTATTATAATAAGATGCCAGTTGCCGTCCCTGCAGACAGTTTTTCCAGTGTTTGCTCACAGAGGGTCGTTCTGACTGTTGTGGTTTCTCTGTATTATTGTAGGGTCTTTATCGTACAGTATAAAGTGCCTTGAGGCGACTGTTTGTTGTGATTTGGCGCTTTATAAATAAAATTGATCTACACACTCCAAACATGCTAAAATCTCTCAAACTGGTCAAATTTCAGAACTCGCTCTCAGTATCGCCATCACTGTCACAGCTTTCACCTGTTCCTCAGCAACATGTTGCCATATCATTTTTTTGATTGGTTGATGTGATGTTGATGTGCATTTTTCCACCAGTAGGAAAGGGGATGTCTTTTTTTTTTTTGTCTGCAAACACTTCCTGCTAGTGAATATCCCATTTTTACCATTTCTTCCATGAGGACAACATACAGGAAAAAGCATGGCCTCAATTATTGATCATAACTCTGGTTTTATGTGGTCTATCGGGACAATTTAAAAACTGGTACACAATATAAAGTTCACACTCACTCACACGCCGGCAGGTCCGTCAACTTCAGAGGGTCAAAGATGGGAGATTTTTTTCCCCCCCAGTTTTTCTGGAATTTTATTTGCCTTGACCCAATCATGGCAAAGATGTATCAGGTGATCTACGAGCATGAAGCAGCTCGGTAGCTTTGCTGTAATATTGTTAACGAACATACAAAGATACCAAAAACAATATCCTGTTCCCCTCCAGGGGCAAGGTAAGGACACCCAAAACTTCTTCAGTGAGTCCAACATTTTTCTGTTCCCAAATGAAAATGAAAAACAGGTAAAACTTGTTTACAGTGAAACAAGTCAGCAGATTAAACTTTTCACAAAGATTTCATGAAGGAGGATTCAGAATTTCCAGAGTTTCATATGGGAAACGGGAAATCTCAAAAGTTCAGGCTCCAGACCCACAACATACAGACAGTACAGCTCACAAGCACTGAGTGCTGCCCCTCTGCAGGCTTCCAGGAGTTGGCCACTCAGAAGAAAGTGGCCTTGTAGGAAGGAAGGGGTTTAAGGGGGAAGGAGCTAAAACAGCTTGTTTCAGACAGAGGTTGAACTGAGGGGCTGCACTGAGGCCCAGAAGATAGAGAGGGATTATTTTAAACTGTGAATCCTTCAAAGCTGCTCTAGAAGAGTCCAAGGATAAAAACTAAGCAGAACGGATCCACTTTAACATTATCCAATCAAAATGTTGGCTCAGGGACTAAAATGACAAGACAGAAAAACCAAAGCATTTAAAAAGTGTTTCGCCCTCCATGTTGCTGACTGTCCTCACACTGTTCTGTGAGCTCAGGTTGTGTCCAGCTGCTTCTCACCTGGAGCAGGTAAACGGGTTCAGACCGGTTCGGCAGGAAACACAAACAAGGAACTGGCTGGACTGGAATCAGCGGGTGCAGGAAGTATTCAGAGCGCTGACAGCAATCAAAATAAAAGTCCTGATTCCACTTGACAGCAGAGTGATGCACGAACCTGAGGGCCACATTAATAGGTACACCTGTAAACAGCAGCTCAGACAGCAGTTCTCCCTTCAGCTTTGACTCAGCCTGTCATCAACTTTCAATTTTCCTGACTTTGTGTCACACCTGCTCTCTGTGCGGGTGTGACCAGAGAGGCGGTTCTGCCCCCTGCAGGTACACTGCAGCAACTGCATAGTGTGCTCTGCAGCACATTAAAAGGTGTTAAAAGGATTATTTCATTCATTGTTTTTTTCAGGCTTCTTCTTCATTTTTTTCAGACTGTTGCAAAAACAATCATAATGAATTCATCGATGTCTAAATATAAATATTATTAGACGTCATTGTTACTATCACAGATGTTTTTTAAAAAAAATAATATAAAAATGACCAGACCAGAAAAATGAAAACTGTCACATCAGAGAAGCTTCGGTCAGTAAATGATTAACTTTTCCTGTTCTTTACGATCAGTGATTGATTACTAGCACGGTTACTGATTCTGTGACAAACAGCTGATATATTCATTGATCCAACAACAGACGGACAAACTGCAGGAACAAAAATGTGTTTGTTGGAGACGTCAGTAAAAGTCTGAGGACATGTTGGCCATTGAAACACAGTCTAAATGCTTTAAAATACTCTTTGAAACTGCAGTGTTTACTCTTTAACATAAATAAAGTGCTCTGTTCTACTTCTGTGAAGCTTTAATTACAAATTTAAATCAAAATTAAAAAACTGAAAAAAAAAAACGTAAATTCTTCCTTAATAGAACAATGATGAGACAAACGCAGCAGACAGAAAAATAACCTCAGCGCGGGCCTCTGAGTCTGAGCGAAACGTTGGCCAACAGCGCCCCCTGCTGGCCACAAATACACGGTACAGGTGCACAAACAGACCAGGAACCAGAAACGCAGGAAAACTGGAGCTCTTCAGCCCGGAAACGGCTCAATGGGAACCTCGAAAACATCACACAGTCCATAAAAGAAGAGATGAAGCCAAACCCTCTTTTTCCTCACTCTGCCTTTTCCCTTCTTTCCCTCCTTTCCCATCTTAATCTTTTTACAATCTTTTCCATTTCCTCCCTTCTTTTCCTCTTTGGATCAGAATCAGAAGAATTTATTGTCATTATATGTCAAACGTACAACCCTCAGCCCTGTTTCTGGGTTTATGGTGTTGATTGAGGCTGTCTTCTTTTTAACATGTAACATGTACTTTCTGTCTTGTTGTTTTATTTAATGCTAACAAGTATCTAATAGTGTAACTACAGCCCACAGACTCATGGTGCTCATTACCAGGTATTTGAAAGCTTCAGAAAAGAATCACTCTCGGGCCGACTCAGTCCTCAGTGTGGACATTAAACTCAGGATCAGGACTTTTCCATAGTGAGTAATCCAAATCCTGCAGCAACGTATTATTGGCTGACCTCGTGCCATGGATGGATCATCTCGAGATTCGCAAAACAGCTGATTAAACTTTGTACATTCATTCAACCGAGTGATTCATCAGAGACGTTCATCTGAAAGTGTTGGTGGAGTCTGCATCTGCTCAACTTGTCTGTTTTACCAAAGCAGGCACGGCAGGAGTTCCCCTCTCCACCATCCATCCATCCATTTTCTTCCGCTTATCCGGGGCCGGGTCGCGGGGGCAGAAGCCTAAGCAGAGAAGCCCAGGCTTCCCTCTCCCCAGCCACCTCCTCCAGCTCATCCGGAGAGACCCCAAGGCGTTCCCAGGCCAGCCGAGATACATAATCTCTCCAGCGTGTCCTGGGTCTACCACGGGGCCTCTTCCTGGTGGGACATGCCCGGAACACCTCACCCAGGAGGCGCCCAGGAGGCATCCTAATCAGATGCCCGAGCCACCTCAACTGGCTCCTTTCGATGTGGAGGAGCAGCGGCTCTACTCTGAGCCCCTCCCGGATGGCCGCACTCCTCACCTTATCTCTAAGGGAGAGGCCAGCCACCCTTCGAAGGAAACTCATTTCTGCCGCTTGTATTCGCGATCTTATTCTTTCGGTCACTACCCAAAGCTCGTGACCATAGGTGAGGGTAGGAACGTAGATCGACCGGTAAATCGAGAGCGTCGCTTTTACGCTAAGCTCCCTCTTCACCACGACGGACCGGTGCAGCGTCCGCATCACTGCAGAAGCAGCCCCGATCCGCCTGTCGATCTCCCGTTCCCTTCTCCCATCACTCGTGAACAAGACCCCGAGATACTTAAACTCCTCCACTTGAGGCAAGAACTCGTTCCTGAGCCGGAGATGGCACTCCACCCTTTTCCGGCTGAGGACCATGGCCTCAGACTTAGAGGTGCTGATTCTCATGCCAGCCGCTTCACACTCGGCTGCGAACCGCTCCATCATTAAGGTGTTAATTAAAGTGCTAAACGAGTTACATTTTGGCCGAGGTGGTTACTAAGAGAAAACTTGTTTCCACAAACATGGAGATCTAACTGATCTCAGAGGGAAGGCAGAGCTGGCGGCAGCTTTTCTAGAACATCATCAGTCTTCCTTCAAAGACTGAAGGTTTATTTGCAATGCACAAACAACTAGAAAAAAGCTGCTGGCTTTTCAGGTCGACAAGCTGATGCCATTGTTAGCTGGACACAGACATGCCCATGAGAATGCCTACTCCATACAGATTTCAGTGGCTCTGTAATCAAGCAGAATTAATTCTGCTTCCAGAGACAATAGCCCACTGTGGCCACAAGATGGCAGTAATGTAAAGGATGGATGTAAACAGGCGTGAGAGAAGCTTTATGACAAAATGCTGCTGAGATGAAAGGAGAGACATGACTTTACTTTGACACATTTTAATAGATGTCTCTTTTTAGATTTCACTAGAGAAGCACTGCCTTGCTAGCTTTTTAGAAATCCTTCAGTGAGAACTCCTTCTTATGGCTGCTCCCTTTAGGGGTCACATCTGCCTCCATATCACCCAGAGCATTCTCCTCTGTCACACCAACTCTCTTGCATGTCCTTCTTCACTGCATCCATCAATCTTCTCTGAGGTCTTCCTCTCTTCCTGCTGCCTGGCAGGCTCATCTTCAACATCCTTTGTCCAATATATCCACTATCCCTCCTCTGCACATGTCCAAAACATCTCAGCCTTGCCTCTCTAACTTTGTCCCTAAACTGCTAGACCTGAGCTGTCCCTCTGATGGACTAATTTCTAGTCCTGTCCATCCTGGTCCCTCCCAATGATAATATGAGCATCTTCAGCGCTGCTCCCTCCAGCTCTGCCTCCTGTCTTTAAGTCAGTACCACCATCTCCAAACCATCCATCATACCAGGTCTCACTACCATCTTGTAAAACCTTCCCTTTCACTCTTGCTGCTATCCTTGTGTTACAAATCACCCCTGACACTCATCTCCACCCACTCCACCCTGCCTGCAGTCTTTCCTTCACCTCTTTCATGTCTGTTGCTTTCACGTGTGTCAAACTCAAGGCCAGCAGGCCAGATCTGGCTCGCGAGACAATTATATTCGGCCTGCAAGATAATTTCCTATGGCTATGCTTAATGGCCATTGATCAGTGGTCAGCTGATAAAAACATCGGTCAGCACTTTTTACAGTAACCTTTAAGCTAACCTGACCCCCAAAAACAGCCAAACGAAAAGTGGACTTTGAAAACAGGTGGAAGGCCGAGGGCGTGTTTGCTGACATCAGAGGCAAACCCGTGCGTCTCTTTTCCCTGCCTGCGGTGTGCAGACAGAGTGAAATTGTGGGACGGATGCAGAGGGAGACCTGAACAGGTGAGCTGAGAGTGCATCACTGCATCACACACCAGGAAACGCAGCAAAGTCCTGAAGACAGAACGGGTCATAAGCACCGTAACACAGACAGTGAACTTTATAAGAGGCAAAGGTTTAAATCACTGCAGTTTCAGTCTTTTCTGGAGGAAACAGCTTCTGAATTTGGTGACTGATCACACAGGTGAGATGAGCTGCTGAGGAAATCTGTCAGCTCATAGAAAGTAAGGAAAAAGTGGAATAAGAGAGAAACTAAATAACTTGTTGTTTCTTGTTTCTGAACTTTTCCTGATATCACATCAAAAAAGATATTTGCAAATTTTTATCAGCTTGAAATGTTCTCATTTTCTCTGATGTTATCTTTGAAGAAAAATATGATATTTTATTGAATGTGTTAAGGAAAAAGTTGCTGTATTTTGGCCATTCAAATTCATATTGCTTATTAAAATATTTTCAGTTTTAGATGTTCAATAAAGGTTAATCCTGGCTGGCCCGCGACTTAGACTGTGTTTTCAGTTTTGGCCCGTTCTGTGACTTAGTTTGACACTCCTGCTTTAGATGATTGACCCCAGGTATTTAAACTCATCCACCTTCCCTACCTGTATTCCTTCACCACTCACACACACATGTATTCTGACTTGATTCTATTGACTTTCATAGCTCCACCTCTCCGGGCTCTCTTCCACCTGCTCCCCACTCTCACTACAGATCACAGTGTAATCAGCCCACAAAGACTCCTGCTTCACCTCATCTGTCAGACCACCCATCATCACTGAAATCCTTCAGTGAGAACATGACATATCATTTTTAGATTGAAACTAGTTAGCTAACTTCCTGCTAAATTCAGCTCCACTAGACCTCATAAATAATAGAACAGAATAGAATAGAATGCCTTTATTTGTCATTTTACAGAATGTACAATGAGATTGGAAACTTGAACTTTATTGTGTGCCATTCTATCAAATTGGTTCAATTTGTAGTCCCACACTTAAAAACACATTTAAAAAACAAGTAAATATTTGGACCCTTGATGTTTATTAATTTGTTTTGTGATCTGTTTAATCCCAAAGATTATTTCAGATAGTGCAATATAAAATATATATAATATCCTCCTTTTTATGTGACTTTCCATTGGAAGGCAGCTGTCCCAAACTCTGACGTCTAAATTTCAATGAATGAAAATTTGATTGTAAACCTTTTTAAACTTGATTTTATTTTAGGTATCTTTTTGATATATTTTAAAGTGAAACAAGAAGCAAGAAGAGTTATGGTCCATAGGGGGAGTGATAGTGATATAGTTACCATTTCACTCATGAACATCTTTTCAGATCTGTGATCGGGAGTTATTTTTTAGCCTAGCATTGCTGAGCTATAATAAGAATGATCTAAAACTGTCACTACCATAATATATGGCAAAGTTATGGCTGTGATCAGATTGTTTTGGTAGTGACAAAAGTGGATGTCAGTCATTTTTATGCATAAGAATACACTTCATTTTCCCCACATACAAATAACTCTTGTTTCTATTTTATCATTATTTTCCTGAGGAAAGATAAAACCTAAGAATGGCTGCAATATAAAGAAAGAGTGGGACAGAGCGATGGAGGGAGCTGAGCCATGAAATCTGGCATATGTGTTCTTTGATTAGTCTGTGATGCCAACTTCTGATTGGCTGGACATTGTCTATCATAGTGATCAGGGATGACTCATGGCCATAAATAGTACAGGCTATGACTCATCATTGAGCATTAAAGCCATACCTACTGCTCAGCAATATTGCTCAAATATAAGCAACATGGTTGCCGTATGATCATAGTGACGTTATACACAATGCATTGATATCAGCAGATTATCTAGTATGGGTGCATTATGCCTTCAACACTATATATGTGAGATCCTTTCTCTGCATTTGACCTGAGGGAACCGGAGGAATGTTTGGACTCGGAAATGACTAATGATGTCAGACTTTCTTTCTTTCTTTCTTTCTTTCTTTCTTTCTTTCTTTCTTTCTTTCTTTCTTTCTTTCTTTCACGTTCACCCTTTACCATTTTCTTGTCTTCCTTCTTTCCACCCATTTTCAATTTTCTGTTGTTTTATTTCTAGTCAGTTTTTCCCATTCTGCCCTCTTGCTTTTATTTGACTTTTCAACTTCCTTCCTTCCTTCCCAATCCTCACATCTTGTTTTTCTCTTCTTTCTTCAGTTATTTCGTTATTCCTCTTCTTTCCTCTCTTTTCCATGTGAGAAAGAAGAGAGCAGAGGAAGAGGAGAAGAGGCGGTGAAGGAGGAGGTGAAGTGAAAGAGGAGCTGTTCAGCGTCACCTTGTCATTGAGCAGAAGAAAAGCAGCAGCTGCGACCGTCAAAGAGACGAAAACAAGCGCCGATGAAAACCGTCAGTTCTCGCTGTCAGGCAAGTTTTTGTTCTCGGAGAGACGAAGGCGACGAGGAGCGGAGAGACGACAGGAAGCTGACTCATCCTCACCTGTTTGTGTGCTTCACTTTACACGACACGGCTGCTCTTCAACACTCAGTGTTTGTACTTCTTCTTCTTTCAGTTTTAATAAAACAGAGTTGCAGCTGAAAGTCAGCAATCTAAAAAAAACACACATTTTACTTTGTGTGAAGGTTTAGTGAGAGTCAGATTTGAATGAACTCCTCACAGACTGTGCTGTAGAAACACACACAAATGTCCCACACTGGAACTCCACCCATAAAAACCAATACTGGATTTAAACGGGGACGAGCTCCCCTTCCCGGTCATCTCCAAGTGAACCTTTGGACAACTTCCAGCTCTGTGGCTATTTTTAGATCTCGCGATGAAAAGAAGGAAGACGATCCTAAAAAAGTTTGGAAAAAAGGAAGATTGATGAGAGAGGGCAGGATTGAAGGAAAGGAGTGATGAAGAATAAAGAACAGAGACAAGAAGATGATGAAAGAAAGAGGTTGATGAAACTCAAAACTGAAGTTGGCGTCGTGCAGATATTCAAAGGTTGTTGTGTTGATGGGATTTGTTTCTCTTTTAAAGACGGCCTCTGGTATAAATGTGTTGTCCTCCATCTGCTGTGTTGAAAATTTCAGAGGTGCTCCTTTAAATGTGGATATTAAAAGTGACTCAAAATGTTGAGTTAGATATAAGTTAATATTACTGCTGTTTACCTGGGCCAGGTAAACTGGCACCTTAGCTTGCTGTGTGTGTGGTTCCTTGAAGGTCATTTTTTGGCCACACACATTCATTCTTCACACACACTCTGACCTCTGTTTGTCTAACAGAGTCGATCCAGCTGCTCCATGGTGAAAGTCGGTGTCCGTCTCGTCTTTCAGATGAGACTGAATCTGAAAACAAACTCACACGAAGGTTTCTCAGCTTCAGTCTGAGCAGATTCATACTCACCGTGCTCACACTGAGACGCTGACGAGCTGGTCTGAATCCAGAAGAAATCCCATGAGAAGGAAGGTTGCCTGTTCCTGAGGAGCAGTGGTCTAAAGTGTTCATCACTTAGTCCTGGAGCAAGACTCTTGGTCTGTGACAAGCTTTCCTTTCAATATGTTCATTTTATTGTTCACAAAACTTCAAGTAGTTTTAATTTGCAAGATCAAAGCCAAAATCAGTTGTTGAAGCTTCCACATCCTGAACTTCCTCAGCTGAGCTACTAACATCACTGTACCTGAATCCACCAGCACACACCGGTCACAGCGACTCTCCTGCTCAAAAGAGGATGAAGAGCTCGACAGCAAACTTTAAACAGCAGGAAGCAGGTAAAGGTGGGGTGTGGTGCCAGTCAGCTCTGACTGCTCAGGTGGACAAAGAACCGCTGATGACCTCAGAGTCCCCTTTAATTCATCATTCTAACACCAGACTTCTGCTTTTTCCTCTGGGACCTTGAGTCCAGACAAGAAGCGATGAAACTTTAGAGTTACCATGTGACAGAAGAAGTTCTCAACTAAACCAATAAACAACAGCAAACCTGTCTTAAAACCACTGATAATGATTGCATATCATGTTAGTGGAGTGGGTTAGTGCACCGGTCCAGGTTCAGCTCAAGCTGAGTACGAAAACAGCAGCTGTCCAAAGGTACAGAACCGAGTCAGCCTTCAAGGGAAACTGGGCCGCATTTATTTGCTTCTCATTTATGTTGATGTGTCTGAGCTTTGGGATAGCATCTCATCCTGAAATCAAAGGGCGGGGGGGCAAGGATAGTTAACTGGGACTGAACCCGGGATCAGTGGGCAAAAGCTTTGGCTCTAACCCCTGGACTAATACAATACCGTTATGATTAGTGTTTTTATGAAATTTTCAGTTGATTTGATGTTAAATGTTTAGAAACTCCTCCTGTCACATCAACAGTTTGAAGTTTCATCATTTCTTGTCTGAACTTCTCTCAGAAGGAAAAACCCAACTGTGGTGTCAGGTGGAGGTCGTGGGACTAAGGCTACGTTCACACTGCAGCCTGAAGTGACCCAATTCCAATTTTTTGTGAAATCCGATTTTTTTTGCGTGGTCGTTCACATTTCCAAATATATGCGAATTGGATGTGATCTGTGTGTGAACAGCAGACGAACCTGAAAGTGTCTCACATGCGCAGTAGAGGACGCGATATGTAGCGAGCGTGCTCAATGTTTGAGGAAGCCACACGTGTTTTCCTTCCCGCGTCCGAACGCAGAATAGTGACGTTTGTCGAGTATCAATGATGTGCAGGTCGGATAAATGCGACCTGGCCATACACACATGGGTCGCATTTGAAAAGATCAGATATGTATCAGATTTAGGACCACATATTCAAGTGGCCTGGGTCGCATTTGAAAAAAATCGGATCTGAGTTGTTCAGACTGGCATGAAAAGATCGGATACAGGTCGCACGAGGGCGAAAAAATCGGATTTGGGTCACTTCAGGCTGCAGTGTGAATGTAGCCTGAGAAAGGGCTTAACTGCAGTCCTGAGACTGGACACAAAGAACAGCTTCAAGTACCTCAGAAAAGATGTGTTTGTCAGCAAACTCCGCCCACATGACCAGTTCAGCAACCAAAATTGGCACATCAGTGCAAATTAGGCCCCTGAAGGTTCTTATCTATATCAGATACAATGACATCATCATGCTGCCTAGCAGCCACCTAACAACTACCAAAAAATTATTAATTTTTGGCATTAATGCATTAATATTTTATTTATTTCACAACAGTGAGATCTAATTTAAATCCACAGAACATGAATATTTAGGATATATTATGAACAGTAAAGTGCTCTGCTGCTGGAAGGAGGTGTGAATAATGAGCTGCTGTGCTCACATCGTTAGCTCACAGATCTTTGCAAACAAAAACAGGTGCCACAGATTTATAGAACAACGCAAACATCCTTTACATCCATCAGTCTCCAGTATGTTCATTACTTTACCAAAAAGCAGGACATCGATGTTTTTCTCTTTTCGCTCATCTCTGCTCCTTCTCCGTGTAACTGCTTTACGTCTTCGCTCATATTGAAGTGGCGGGCTCTGAGCTCTGGTTAGCTTTAGCTTTAGCCACTTCTTTAAAATGCCCGTGCTCAGCCGGGTGAGGCAGATTTCAGAGTCTGATTAGGTTTGTTGTTACAAAAGTTTTCGTGGTGGTTCTCCTGCAGTAATCGGACATACGTCAGGCTGACTGGTCCAGGCCGAGAAATGATTCCGGACCATACCTGTCAAGTTTTCTATTTAAAAATAAGGGAAAATTTCTACCGCCGAAAATAGAAGTTGCTTTATGATGTCATCACCTAATTTGCATAACTGGTCATTTGCAGTAGTTGCAATTGAGGCTGTAGGAGAGAGGAATAACATCTTTGGATGTTCAGAATTACAAATGAACTTTATGAGATAACTTAATAACTTTAATGCTTTGCCTAGACCCACATTACATAGATCAATTTTGTCCCGTTTTGTTTAATGTTAGAATATCAAATTTAACGAAAACACTGTGGGGTGCGACTGCTAGCTACATTAACCCTCCTTCTGTATCTGGGCCACTGTTGCCAAC
Source organism: Archocentrus centrarchus (assembly GCF_007364275.1). NCBI lineage: Eukaryota > Metazoa > Chordata > Actinopteri > Cichliformes > Cichlidae > Archocentrus > Archocentrus centrarchus. The sequence goes on along the minus strand of NC_044358.1, from coordinate 10,047,506 downwards.
TTCAGTAAGAAAACTCGCAGTCGGCTGTCTCAAAGGTTGATAAAGGCCAAAGCGAGGACCGGGGATGGGGGCGGAGGGAGCGGGTTGGAGGGCTCAGTGTTTAAGTGAAGTCCGGGGGTTGGAGGGTGGAGTCGAAGCGAAGTCTGGGCGTACGAAGGGATGCAGTACAAAGTCTTTATGTACACAAAACACGGCGACAGCGGAGGATTTCAGGTTTCTGGTCTATCTCCAAAACTGACATCACCAGAAAAAGTCGCTAAATTTGTCACTAGTCGCTTTTAGGAAAAAAAGTTGCTACAGGGGTCTGAAAAGCCGCTAAGTTGGCAACACTGAGCCCAACTGAGGTCCAGTTGTTGTTACAGGTTTGTTCCTAATGACAGAATTCAGTTTGGAGCAGAACAGGAATGCTTTTTAAAAAGTATTCTATTAAAATACGGGAAATTTACGGGAAAATAATAATACGGGAGGACGGCAGGACAGAGGGGTAAAATACGGACGTTTCCCAGCCAAAACGGGAGACTTGACAGGTGTGCTCTTGTCCCTGGCCGATTGGTGGAGCTCTAATTATGATGACATCACGTTGCCTAGCAACCAAACAAATGTGCTTAAATGACCAGTTTGGAGCTTTTTTTGCACCTGTAACATCTTAAAGAAGCATCGTGTCTACTTACTTTTACAACAACATCACATTTTTAGCCATAAAACTGGATTTAGGCATGAAATACTGTGATGTCATTTTACTGCCTTGCAACCAGCTGAGGGTTAGAGGTTAGGGTTAGGCTTAAATCACAGACCAAACAGTACAGTTGCATGTGCATGTACTAACTCCAAAACCTGAAACTGAATGTTTAAATGTGCAAATGTGGATGTAAATCATCAAAATGCGCTCATTTCCATGAATGTCCTATTGAAACAGTAAATACACGTGTGTAATTTGGAGGAAGATCATTTTGTTTGCAGGATCTCACCTTTCAGTTTGAAATTTCATTTTGTATTTATTGTATTCAGATGTTTGTGTGCATGTGTGATACATTTAAAGGCCGTTGAAGCAGATAAATGTAAAATCAGGAGGAAGCAGCTGCTGCATGGGTTGAAGGCGACTTTGAGGTCAAGTCTCTTAAATGTTAAACTCTCCTCCAGATTTGTGTCATCACCTACCTTCAGACTGAACCCAGAGATAGTTACTACCCATCATGCACTGGGCTCAACAAAACTCACACAGTCTGACTCACCTCCAAACCTGGAGGCTGATGATAACGTCACCGCAGCAACATGCTTTGTTTCTTCATTTTATCAACTGCTCTGTGATTGGTCCAGACCTGCTGATGGTAGTTTGACCTCTGATCTCTTTGAATGCTGCTGACATCATCCTGCTGAGTGTGTGTGTGCGTGTGTGTGTGTGTGTGTGTGTGTGTGTGTGTGTGTGTGTGTGTGTGTGTGTGTGTGGGAGAGAGAGTATAAATGGCTTCTGATGGTGTGTTTCACCTTAAAAAGACGATTCATTGAAAATAGAAAGAAGACTAATCAGCCGCTGTATACATCACACACACACGCACACACACACACACACACACACACACACACACACACACACACACACACACACACACACACACACACACAGAGTTAAAAGGCAGTGTGCGCTGCGTTCCAGTGAAGCTTTCAGATATAATTAACACTCATTAAGGTTTATTGAAGCCATTTAAATGCCGGTGTGTGATTGGCTGACAGGCTGATTGGCGGCTGAGGCTCTTTGTGTCACTGCAGCTGCCGTTTCCTGTTTAATAAAGAAACACTCACTTCTTAACAAGGCGGAGAGGTGTATGACATCATCACAGCTTCCTGTCAGAGATTGAAGGCACCTGCAGATTCACCTAAAGATGATTCATTGCTAATGATGGAGATGATGGTGATGATATCGGGGTTAAAGGTCTCACATTATATCAAGTTGAAGCATCAACATACAGTGTAAATAAAAGACGGGCGTAACCACTGTGACGTCACCCAGCTGTTTTTGGACTCTGGATTCCTTTGGATGAGCGGGTGGTGTGAAGTATCAGCTAATGCTAGCGAGCCTGGTTATCAGCTGCATCCACAGACTGTATGGGTGCTTCACACAGACACAGATACCTGCTAATCAAATCCTCCATTTTCACTCAGCAAAGCTGGAGCTCCGCCCTCTTAGTCCAATGAATTTGAATTTGAATTTATTTATTTGGTAGGGACGATGCACATTAATGAACAATCTGTAAATGCTCCAGAATTAGCCAAAAGGCTATTTTTCATCTGTTGTAAATGGACAAATCACAATTTGTCATGCTAAAAAACAAACAGAGGTTATACAATCAAGGTTAAAATGACTAAACTACACAAAATTGAAACAGAGAAAATACAAACAATACAAACAATACAATACAATAAATACATATGGAAACTACACACAATTTTCATAAAAAGTATAAGTGATTAAAACTAAATTCATTATTCATATTGATGGCAAACAAAACAAAACAAAACAAAACAAAACAAAACAAACAAAAAAAGAAACACAGGTGGTCCCATGATTGGATTGATTGGTGCTTGTTATAGAGAATGTTGACAGATGTGATGTGTTATGAATCAATTCTTTAGTTGTTTTTTAAATTGATTATAAGTGGCAGATTGTCGGAGGAATAGAGTTCCACTCCCGCGCAGCTGTAACCAAAAATGTGCTCTGACAAAAATCACTTTTCCAGAAAGGAACAACACAGTCTTCCCGGATTGCCCCTCTTGTTAAACGAGATGTATTGTTCCTTATATTTACAAACTGAGTGAGTGGAGATGACAGACCTTTAACAATTTTGTATAGAAGACAGAGATTTGAGAATTTGATGACATTCTCCCAACCCAAGAAACCATGTTTTTCTAAAATATTTCAATGGTGATATCTTAATGGTTTTTTTGTCCAGTATTTTGATTGTTTGTTTGTATAATGACTCTGTGGATTTCAGTGCTGTTGTATTTGCTTGTGACCAAGTTGTGAGACAATAAGTTATGTGTGATAAAACACATGCATGCATGAACAATTTAGAAGCCTGTAGTGATAACTGTGGTCTTATAACCCTAAAAATTGACAGACTAAATTTAACACGATTACAAACTTTTTAAATCTGAGGTTTAAAAGTGAGTTTTGAGTCTAATATGATACAGAGATATTTACATTCATTCACAATTTGTAGTTTTTCCCCATCCACATATTTGCCTCACAATTTGGAAGTTTTGATTTAGAAAACAACACTCCAACCGTTTTACTCACATTTGGTTTTAAGCAGGACTGGTTTAACCACTCTGATACATTAGCCATGGACTGTGTAAGTTGAGACTGGCTACTTGAATTATGTTTGTGCCATGTGTGTAAATAACAGTATAATCTGCATACATTTGAATAAAGACATTAGGACAAGCTGAGGGAAGGTCATTTATGTATAGTGCAAATAACAATGGCCCCAGAATGGAACCTTGGGGAACACCTGTTGACAAAGGCAGAGAAGATGAAACGTAGTGTCCGATTCTAACTGACTGTGACCGATGTGATAGATATGATTCTATCCATTTTATTGTATCTACTGAGAAATTAAATTAACTTAGTTTGGTCAATAGTATTTTATGATTTATAGTGTCAAAAGCTTGAACATCTTCTAAATTTCCTGAACATTTTTTCACAGATAAATCTTTTCACTCACAGGTTCACTGTGTAAACGTCTTGAATCACAGCTCCCAAACTTTCTTTTAATTAATTCATGTAATTTTAAAGTGGTCTTGAGCGATAGTTCTCCAGACTTCCTTCCTTTAGAACTTTTTCTTTGGACATTGGCTGCTTTTTCACTCCGGTTCTTGTATCTGACCATTTTCAGAGGAATGTTTTTCTGTTTGTTAATACACTCAACACTGATTCAAGAACAAAAACAGGCTCGTAACTCAAGGGATGAACCACTGTTGTGTCTGCACATAATAGACAACTTAGCAAAGAACCAGTTTTAAATTGTATCTTCAGGCAGCCTGTCAAACAAACCTGAAAAACAAAACAAAAAAGCACCATTTATTTTGTAGAATCTATGAAAAATGCCAAAGATCACAGTTTGACAGGCATCAAAAAGTATGTTTGCATAAACAAGGTGATTCCTAAAGAGCTCTTAGCTCTGTGAAACACGGTGGATTATGGATGCAGAAAAGTACCAACAGATTTAGATCCACCATGTAGTTCATCCGTCCATCAATTTTTCTTTTGCCCATCCAGGGCCGGGTTGCAGGGGCAGCAGCCTAAACAGAGTAACCCAGACCCCCCTCTCCCCAGTCAACTCTCTAACTTATCCAAGGAGACACCAAGGCATTCCCAGGCCAGCCGAGAGATCCCACCCTGGCGTGCCCTGGGTCTGCTCCGGGGTCTCGCCGTGATAAACTCGATGCTGCAGTCAGCCTCTGATTAGCAGCTAAAGGAAAGGCCAGAGGAAGCTGTCAGCATTCAAACAGCACACTGAGGTAAGTGAGTAAGCAAAATTTTAGTTATATAGTGTAACCCTGTTAAAATCTGTTCATGTAATGTATGCGGAAATAAATAAGTTCATAGTTCGTAAATGGTATTTGTTAAAAATTCGTTAAACCGCAAATGAGGTTTGACGTTTAAAATTGTTTAAGAAAGAAAAAGACAAAAGTTGTATATTTTATTTCTGTAACCTTTTGTGAGGGAAGTGATCACATCTCCGGTGAATGGACAGGAAATGAGGTGAGAGGAAAACGTGAGGGATACGTGGTGGAGAGAGCAAGGAAAAAGTGAGAGAGAGAGACGAGCGAAAGAGATGCAGGTGTACACTGCGGACTGTTAAGCCAGCTTTTATCATCGTTCAGTGAAAGTGCTCGACAAGGACTCTTTTCCAAAACCTGAATGGTGGTGAAGTTGGTGAGTTTGAGTGGAAAACTCAACCGAGGACTGACGTTAGCCGAGTGAGCTGCTAATACAGTGGCTAATGCTTTCGCCTGTGCCATGCTAAGAAGCTAGCAACCCGCGAACTCAATTAGCAGAGCCTGCGTGAAGCTGTGAGCGGACGACGAGGACAGAGAGCCGACGGAGCTGGTCAGCGCTGTGTGTGAGGGCTGTGCCTGCATCGTCTGCTGCGTGTTTCCCCTCGTCTTCCAGGCGAATCACCTCTTCTCATCTTCTTCTCCTGCGTCCTTGACTGTGTGAGTGGTTGACTCCATCAGCAAAAGGTACCGCTTTTATTTTGCCCTTGAGGTGAAACGGCCATTTGTTTAAGGCTACAGCGTTCCCGAGCAGCGTTCAGGCCTGCAACGATTGGACTGGAGTATCATATTATTTTGTTTCTTGCCGGCTGTAGGTTAATTATTGGGGCCCATAGGGGATATTTAAGTTTGACGTTTTATTGAATGTTGAATGCATTTATTGGTTCAAAAGAAACTGAACAGAATATGTAAATAATTCCTTCTATTTTGCTAAGTAAATGTTCTATATATTTTTCAATTAATTGGTGTGTTTATTGACTGTTCTGATATTATAAGTGTATTAGTCAATGCAGGGTTTAAAGGGACATTTATTTAAATTTCGTAGAGAAACCCCAGGTTCTGTGAATACTTAAAAGAACTCAGGTTAGCCACCTCTCGTTATAGCTGTACGCACTAGAGAGGCGCTACATAAATTGGAGGCACCGCTGGGATCAGGATTATTGTGTGGGTTTCTTGTTTTTTGTGCATTATCTTGTGAAAAGTATTCTGTTGAAACCGTAAATGGTGAAAAGTTTTTCTCTTTAACATGGGAACTCGAGACGAGTTGGTATTAGAGTTAAAGGGTTGGTGCCAAGGGGAGTCAGTAGATGAGGCTCATGCAGTCTTGGTGCTCATGCAAGAAGATGTAACTGCAGCAGTTATTGAGGAGACTATGCAAACAGTGAAGAGTCTGGGACGTGTTCGTGTCAGAGGCCGAACACTAAGTTTACGGCAAAACAGATTTCTTGTCTTGTGTGAATGCAAGGAGGCCGTAAAGAGAGACATGGTTCCCTTTGAGGTGTTCCCCATTGATGGGGGAGGGCCGTGGTCTGTGGTCACAGTTGATGAAGGTCTTCGAGCTAGTGCACAAGCTCAGGGGTCATCTGGACCACAGCAGGCTAAAGATAAGCCTGTAGATGAACAGTGCACATTATTCCCAGAGGGAGATACTGTTGCTAAGTCAACAGAAGCTATTTTGCGAGCTGTGAGTGAGATACTTGACAAGAGCAAGTCTTCGAGTGAGCATGGAAGCTATCGCCGCTTACGAACCTTTTCGGGGTTGTTGCCCACCCCGGCTGGAGAGGAGCAGTTTGACCACTGGTTGAGCCAAGCACGGCTCATGGTGGAAGAGTGTGATTGCTCCCTCAAAGAGAAAAGACGGCGACTGATGGAGAGTCTTAGGGGCCCGGCGCTTGAGATTGTCCAAGCAGCACGCGCTGGCAATCCTGACGTTAGCCCTGAAACCTGCTTGGAGGCACTTGAACATGCTTTTGGAATAGCAGAAACAGGTGAGGAGTTGTATTTTGCTTTTCGTTTGTTGCAGCAACAACCAACTGAGAGGCTCTCTGACTTCCTTAGACGTCTAGAACAGTCGTTAAACCGGGTCGTGCAGAGAGGTGGCCTTCCTCCTGGTTGTGCTGACAGAGTAAGGCTAGATCAGTTGTTGCGTGGTGCTACCGCTTCTGATCTGATGCTGATTAATCTTCGGCTTAGGGAGAGAAAAGATAAGCCACCCTCTTTTCTCCAATTGTTAAAAGAGATTCGTACAGAGGAAGAATATGAGGCCTCAAGAAAAAAGCTTCATCCTGTTGTGCAAAGTGCATATGTAAAGCAGGAAGTTGTTGACAAGCAGACTGAATTTCAGAATTTGAAGTCTGAGATGAAGGAGCTCAGGTCCTTAGTTGCTGCTGCTGTGTCTAAGCCAGTTCGAGACACACTAGCTAGCACTGATCAGACTCCTCGTAATGCTGTAGCCAGTGAGTGCAGTCCTGACAATGAGATAACTGCATTGAAAAAGCAGTTAAAGCACTTGCAGCAGAAGTTCACAAAGAATGTGGCTGAACCACAAGCAGCTGTTTCATCCGTAAAGACATCAAAGCTAGCTGCTAGCTCTCCACAGAGATCACTCAAAGTCTCAGAGGAACATTTTTGTTATCGGTGTGGAGAGAATGGACATTTCGCAGGGAAATGTCAAAATCCGGAAAATCAGGCTAAAGTTATCAAGAGATTAATTCAAGCCCTGAAGTTGTCTAAGACCAACAAATCATCTGGTGATGCCCCTGCTAGCACAATGAACTGTTCAGTCGAGAATAGTACTGCAGACATGCCAGAAAATGTGAGCATTCCAGATGGGCTGGTGGGGCCGCCTAGCCTGGTCCCACTGAAAGTTAATGGGCAGCCCTGTACTGCTTTATTGGATAGTGGCTCCCAGGTGACAATCATTTTTGAACACTGGTACCAGAAATACTTGTCTGATATCCCCATTCAGCCAGTATCTGGTCTATCCTTGTGGGGCCTAAGTGAGTCAGGTGTTAGCTACCCATACACTGGATACGTGGTAGTCGACCTTGAGTATCCAGCTGAGGTGCTAGGAACTGTTCAGACAGTAACTGTCCTTGCCCTCATATGCCCTAGTCCAAGAGCTGATGACAATACCTCTGTCATTGTAGGTACTAATGCTAGCCATGTCAGACGCTTGGTGAACCAATGCAAGGACAATGGTGTTGATGTCACACGGGCCCTGGGCCTTCGTGTTTGTGTCAGTGAAGGCCAACCTGTACTCAAAGGCGTTACTGTTCCTGTCCAGGATGACGACGAGGCTGGTCGTGTCCGATGGATGGGTCCAGGCCCTTTGACTGTACCACCACACGGTGATGCACCAGTTGTGTGCAAAGTGGAACTGAAGAAGCCTGTTCAGCAGGAAATCCTCCTGATGGATTCCTCACCAGCAGTCACTCTACCTGCTGACGTGTTCATCCTTCCCATGGTAATGCCCAGTGGGGCATTAGATGCTAATAGGTTCAAAGTCCTAGTCAGGAATGAGTCTACAAGAGAGATTTCTATACCTGTGGGAACAGTGATTGGCAGTGTGTTTCACATTGATTCAGTTTCTACCATTCCACCGAAAGAGACAGCTCCCTCCAACTTTGATGTGAGCAAAATAAACTTTGGAGACTCTCCCATCTCCGAAAAATGGAAGAACCGGCTGCGTCAGAAGCTAACCCAGAAGTCTCATGTCTTCTCAATGAATGAGTGGGATGTGGGGTTAGCAAAAGGGGTGGAGCACAGAATTCGACTGTCGGATTCCAGGCCTTTCCGTCAACGATCACGTCGATTGGCGCCAGCCGACATTGAAGATGTGAGACGACACTTACAAGAGCTGCTACAGGCAGGGATCATAAAAGAGTCAAGAAGTCCCTATGCATCCCCGATAGTTGTTGTTCGGAAGAAAAATGGCACTGTCAGGATGTGCATAGATTACCGACTATTGAATAGCCGAACAGTACCAGATCAGTACACCACCCCATGCATTGAGGACGCACTGAATGCCTTGACAGGGAGTCAGTGGTTCTCTGTGCTTGATCTGCGTTCAGGCTACTACCAGATTGCCATGTCTGAAGAAGACAAAGAGAAGACGGCATTCATTTGTCCGTTAGGCTTTTTCCAGTTTGAGAGGATGCCGCAAGGCATCACAGGAGCTCCGGCAACCTTTCAGAGGTTAATGGAGAAGGCAGTCGGAGACATGAACCTCTTGCAAGTGCTAGTGTACCTTGACGATCTGATTGTTTTCGGAAAGACTCTAGAAGAGCACGAAGAGAGACTGCTCAAGGTCATAGATCGTCTTGGGGAGGTAGGACTCAAACTTTCAGTCGACAAGTGTCAGATCTGTCTGCCCAGAGTCAAGTACCTGGGGCACGTAGTGTCTGCTGACGGTGTTGCCCCAGATCCAGACAAGATAGAGGCTGTTACCACCTGGCCTATGCCAACAAACCTAAAGACACTGCAATCGTTCTTAGGGTTTTGCGGCTATTACAGAAGATTCATCCAGAACTATTCTGCAATCGTTCGACCGTTGACCGAGCTCACCAAGGGTTATGCTCCTACCCAAAAGGGAAAGAAGCAAGCCCCTGATGTCAACAAAGTCTACTTGAAAGAGTCAGAGCCCTTTGGAGACAGATGGGACAAAGCATGCACAGATGCGTTCCACCAGATTATCCATTGCCTGACCCATGCACCTGTCTTGGCATTTGCCAACCCACAAAAGCCATACACTCTGCATGTTGACGCAAGCTTGAAGGGTCTTGGTGCAGTACTTTACCAAGAGTACCCTGAAGGCCTGCGGCCAGTTGCTTTTGCAAGCAGAAAGCTGAGCACAGCTGAGAGAAATTATCCCATACACCAACTGGAATTCTTGTCTCTCAAGTGGGCAGTAGTCGACAAGTTCCACGACTACTTGTATGGGGCAAGATTCACAGTACGTACCGATAACAACCCGCTTACGTACGTGCTGTCAACAGCTAGGCTTAACGCGGTAGGGCATCGCTGGCTAGCTGCCCTGTCGACGTATGAGTTTGACATCCAGTATCGTCCAGGTCGACACAACATCGACGCCGACCTGTTGTCACGGAACACCCCAGATGTGGATGACAACGGTTGGGTGACTATACCGCAGTCTGGTGTCAAGACTATTTGTCAGCAAGTCTGTGTACCAGAAGCTGCTCATTTGACACCTGTATATGTCGCGCAGCTAGGGGCATCTGCACAGTGTGTTCCTGACCTGTATGCATATCCAATGCATATGAACTTGAAATCGCTTGAGCTCATGTCAAAGCAGAGTCTCAAGAAAGCTCAAGAAGGAGATGAAGCCATTGGACCAACCATCCAAGCTGTCAAGCATGGACAGTGGCCTGATGAAGTGTCAAAGAATCTAGAGTTATTGAGATTGAAAAGAGAAATAGGAAAGCTTTCCATGAAAGATGGATTGTTGTACCGTTACAGTAAGAAACCATCTGGAGAAATGGTCACTCAGCTTGTCCTTCCAAGGGAGTTTCGACCGATGGTCATGCGAGCCATGCATGATGATCTGGGACACCTTGGGCAGGAGAGAACTATTGACCTTCTCCGTAGCCGATTCTTTTGGCCAAAGATGTCAATGGAGGTGGAAGAGTATATCAGGAACTGTGGAGAGTGTGTTGCTCATAAGACCCCTCCACAGAAAGCTGCTCCATTGCACCAGATTGTCAGCCATGGGCCAATGGATCTAGTGTGCATGGACTTCCTTTCCATGGAGCCTGACTCCAAGGGCATAGCTAATGTCTTGGTAGTCACAGATCATTTTACAAGGTATGCTCAGGCTTTCCCAACTAAAAGCCAGAAGGCCCACGTAGTGGCTAAGACCCTGATGGAGAAATATTTTGTTCATTATGGGCTGCCATCAAGGATCCATTCTGATCAAGGGAGGGATTTTGAGAGCAGACTGATCCAGGAACTACTGCATCTGATGGGGATACGCAAGTCACGGACTACTCCCTATCACCCGCAAGGAGACCCGCAGCCAGAAAGGTTTAATAGAACGCTGATCTCTATGCTTAGCACGCTGGGTCGTGAGAAGAAACATAGCTGGAGCCAGCATGTTCCTTACTTGGTCCATGCGTACAATTGCACAAAGTGTGACGCTACAGGGTACTCACCCTACCATCTAATGTTTGGTAGGGAGGCAAGACTTCCTGTTGATCTGTGTTTTAAAACATCCCCAGATGGCCTAGAGGATGCATGCCACACCCGATATGTCACTAAGCTGAAAGAAGATCTGAAACAAGCCTACAAGTTAGCCTCGGAGGCTTCAGACAAAAGGCACCAGAGAAACAAACGGTTGTATGACCAGCGAGTTACCTTTCAGTCCCTCGAGATTGGTGACAGAGTTCTACTCCGAAACTTGGGTCTGAGAGGAAAGCATAAGCTGGGAAGCAAGTGGAGTACTGAACCTTATGTTGTCACGGGAAAGCTGCCCAACCTACCTGTGTTCAAGATCAAACGGGAGGATGGAAAGCCAGGGACAAAGACTATCCATAGGGACCACCTTCTACCTATTGGACAGTTTGTGAGAATGCCACTCACCAAACAGATTGAGGATCCACCTGCCAGGCCCAGGACCAGAGCATTCACTCAAAAGAAAAACCAAAGAGACCAAAGTCCAGAGACTCCAGAGTTACAGGAGTTCTCTGACTCGTCTTCTGATGTGGAGTATTTTGTCACTCACCGGGCTATGCCAAAAGACCTTGCCCGTAGAGTGTTGAATACTGCCAGGTCAGTTGACATAGATGATGAATCTGATCCAGAGCACGACGCTGACTCAGAGTATGATAATGACACGAGAGTTGAACCTGTTGATGGACAAGACTCGGATATAAACAATGATGGTCACAACTCTGATCCTGAACTAGAGGATGAAAGGGGTAAGGGGTGTGAAAGAGGAAAAGTTCCAGAACATGTCAGTGAGAATGAATTGGAGTCTGGAGAAGAATCTGTAGTTGAGGTCCGGGAAGAGAGACTGAGAACCAGAGCTGAACCCAGACCAAAAAGAACTATTAAGCCTACCATTAGACTCACCTATGATGAGCCTGGTAGATCCAGTGACAAGCCCTTGACCATAGTCCACAGGGGAATTGTTATTAAAATAGGACCACCCTAGAGGTACTAGGTGTTGTGCCCTTAGGACTCCTTAGTTTGGTGTCTGGTGAGGACACACAGACATTTCAAAAGGGGGAGGGTGTAACCCTGTTAAAATCTGTTCATGTAATGTATGCGGAAATAAATAAGTTCATAGTTCGTAAATGGTATTTGTTAAAAATTCGTTAAACCGCAAATGAGGTTTGACGTTTAAAATTGTTTAAGAAAGAAAAAGACAAAAGTTGTATATTTTATTTCTGTAACCTTTTGTGAGGGAAGTGATCACATCTCCGGTGAATGGACAGGAAATGAGGTGAGAGGAAAACGTGAGGGATACGTGGTGGAGAGAGCAAGGAAAAAGTGAGAGAGAGAGACGAGCGAAAGAGATGCAGGTGTACACTGCGGACTGTTAAGCCAGCTTTTATCATCGTTCAGTGAAAGTGCTCGACAAGGACTCTTTTCCAAAACCTGAATGGTGGTGAAGTTGGTGAGTTTGAGTGGAAAACTCAACCGAGGACTGACGTTAGCCGAGTGAGCTGCTAATACAGTGGCTAATGCTTTCGCCTGTGCCATGCTAAGAAGCTAGCAACCCGCGAACTCAATTAGCAGAGCCTGCGTGAAGCTGTGAGCGGACGACGAGGACAGAGAGCCGACGGAGCTGGTCAGCGCTGTGTGTGAGGGCTGTGCCTGCATCGTCTGCTGCGTGTTTCCCCTCGTCTTCCAGGCGAATCACCTCTTCTCATCTTCTTCTCCTGCGTCCTTGACTGTGTGAGTGGTTGACTCCATCAGCAAAAGGTACCGCTTTTTATTTTGCCCTTGAGGTGAAACGGCCATTTGTTTAAGGCTACAGCGTTCCCGAGCAGCGTTCAGGCCTGCAACGATTGGACTGGAGTATCATATTATTTTGTTTTCTTGCCGGCTGTAGGTTAATTATTGGGGCCCATAGGGGATATTTAAGTTTGACGTTTTTATTGAATGTTGAATGCATTTATTGGTTCAAAAGAAACTGAACAGAATATGTAAATAATTCCTTCTATTTTGCTAAGTAAATGTTCTATATATTTTTCAATTAATTGGTGTGTTTATTGACTGTTCTGATATTATAAGTGTATTAGTCAATGCAGGGTTTAAAGGGACATTTATTTAAATTTCGTAGAGAAACCCCAGGTTCTGTGAATACTTAAAAGAACTCAGGTTAGCCACCTCTCGTTATAGCTGTACGCACTAGAGAGGCGCTACAATAGCACCTTTCAAGACACAAATCACAAAGTGCTTCACAACAGTAGAACAAAAGAGAAAACAAAATAAAACCATAACTAAACACAAGTCTAAAAAGACGCGTTTTTAGCTGATATTGAAATCTGAATCCACAGCTCTGAAGCACAAAGGGAGAGAGATCCAGAGTCAGGGAGCTACTGTAGCAAAAGCTCTGTCTGCTTTAGTTTTCAGCCTCGTAGGATGGGTGGAGGTGTTCTGTCATGGTCTCTGCTGAGTTTGCTGTTGTTTTGGAGTATTTAAGGACCGGCTCAGTCTGCCAGTCTTCACCAGATAGTCTCCCGCTCCTCGTGGCAACTGGGCTGCCAATTATGTTCTTTTGGGGTTTACACTCCTTTGTGTTAACCAGTGTCTTTCCCTGTTTGGCTCGGAGGATTATCGCTCACCTGTGCAACTTACCTGCTGACTTTAGCCTGGTCCTCTTCTCCTCCACTCCATCCTCTGCACTCGGACGTCCCTGCTGGAAAAGCTTTCTTCAACAACCCCTACAAGGATAGACTCACACTCTCGCCCATGCAAGCAAGCTCACCTCCTAATTCAAACCTTCTGACTTCTCTTCTGTGGATTCTCTTTCCTTGGACTAGCTGGATTAACATACCTTTTTTCTGCCATAGAAACCTCCCACCCTGAGTCACCCGTTCCCTGTCAGTCTCTCCAGTGATTCCCATCTACTGGAACTGCTTATTGCCAATAATAAAGACTCTGAAATTAGTAACGCTGGCTCTGTCGTGTCTGTGTTTGAGTCCGCCGTTTTGCATCGTCTTTTCTGGCCGCTAACAGATTCTTTGTTTTTTTTCTAGATGAGGCTTTGAACCTGTTTAGGTTTAATTAAGATGTGAAGCTGGAAGGCAAACACGACTGCCTCAAATTGGCCAAAGTCTTTTATTGAAGGTAATTAAATGCTGAAATTGAATATTGGAAACGAGAATAGGAAGACGCTCTGCTGCACGTTGCTGCGAAACAATCACAAAAGCAAGCAGCAGGTTGCTGATGGTCATGCCGGCATTAAAATGAGATCCGCAGCAGGAAAAGCTGATAAAATCAAAGACTGTATATAAAAGATGCATCGTGGGGTCCTGTTGTGAGCCTCGTCCTAAATCCTCCCCTGCTTTATGGTCCTTTTTGAATCTAATGAAACCACAATTTACAAAATAAAAACCATATTATATTCAGTAAGACTTGAAACTACTGACTGAGACTAAAGTCATCAGGCAAGTGTTTATTGAGCTCCATGTGGAGACCCACTGGGCCCTGCTGAAAGGCTCTCTGAAGTAAGGGGCAGAGTGTAAATATAACAGGAAGCTTTAGGATGCACAAAACCTTGGAGCAAGGCTCATGTAATCAGCACTTGCTGCAGTTCACACCAGCATCATAATGATTCATGCTGCCAAATGGAAAATGGACTTCTTCTGATTAATTTTTATTCAGTTATTTTGAACATTTCTAAAATTCTCCCACTCTTTTTTTTTCTCTTGTTCTTGAATCTCAGCATTTATAACAGTAATAAAACAGACAATAATGTATTCATAATCATGTACAACATTTCTATCCATGATATTTCACTTCATTTGTTACTCATTTTATTACTTATTTATAACAAATACTTGATAATGTATTTATGTGAGTGAATGGGGTTTCCTCCAGGTGAGGTACAAACAGGTGCTGCACCTTCACAGACTGTGGACAGTAAATCTGGATCAGAGCTGGAGGACTTTCAAACTCATGTTCACTCAACGTGAGTTAATTAGGCTCAGTCTTCGGTCAGCACTGCGTCCACTCCTGCTGGTCATCAGAGGCACAACTGGCATCATGTTTCAAACCCAGAATCTGCATAAATGTTTTCTATAGAGTCAATAAAAAAAAAATCACATGCACTACATCACCAAAAGTATTCACTCATCTGCCTTCACACACATGAACCTGAGTAACATCTCATTCTTAATACAGAGGGTTTAATGTGATGTTGATCCACCCTCTGCAGCTATAACAGCTTCAACTCTTCTGGGAAGTCTTTCCACAGGTTTAGGAGTGTTTATGGGAATTTCTGACCATTCTTCCAGAAGAACATCTGTGAGGTCAGACACTGATGTTGGACAGAAGGCCTGGCTCACAGTCTCCGCTCTAATCCATCCCAAAGGTGTTCTATCAGGCTGAGGTCAGGACTCTGTGCAGGCCAGTCAAGTTCTTCCACACCAAACTGGCTCATCCATGTCTTTATGGAGCTGCTTTGTGCACTGGTGTGCAGTCATGATGGAACAGGAAGGGGCCATCCCCAAACTGTTCCCACAGAGTTGGAGCATCAAATTGTCCCAAATGTCCTGGTATACTGAAGCATTAAGAGCTCCTTTCACTGGAGCTAAGGGGCCGAGTCGGGTACACGCACAGACATTTTTAGGGGCAGGTGCTCAAGCCAAAGAAACCGCACCCATCGCCAAAAATTTTCATAAAATTAAAAAACAAACAAAACAAAACAAAAAAAACCACAGGAGGATATTTTTAACTTAATTTATTTTTGTTAACACAATCAAATTACTGAAATGATCAAATTGCATAAATAAATGAAAAACAGGCAAAAACAAGACTATGTTGGGTGCACTTTTTAATAACTAAACATCAAAATAAGTAAGATTTTAAATTAAACAAAACCAGTGAATTTGTCTAATTTGTAAAACATTAAATCCGGTCAGTAAACAGCTGGACGAGGCTTTGTAATGACGTGATTCATGACTCATGGGTACAAAACGTGCAGGCTATGTGTTATACATGGATGCTCTTTGTATGAAAAGGCAAGCACCCCCCTACACACACACACACACGCGCGCGCGCGCGCACACACTCACACAATTTATTTTTAAAGGGAACATCTGGCCAGTAGCCACATAATGATTTTAGCTGCACTGTAATGTAAAGTGTTGTGGTTAATTTTGTACCAAACAATGTGAGGGATTGCACAAACACCGTCATTATCGGTCTGTGTGTCTGATGCTGCGGGTCAGAGGTGAGGTGAGTAGAAGCGGTTTGGTGCTCAGCACTGCATGAGTGCTAACCGGAGGAGGAGGAGGAGGAGGAGGAAGGAGGAGGAAGGAGGAGGAGGAGGAGGAGGAAGGAGGGGCAAGGCGGATCACAATTCTCACAAGAACTCAAATAAATGCCCGTCAGACATCAAAACACTTTTGGGGGGAATTGATGACAGAGAGGGTCATTTTTATTTTTAAATACTGATGAATGTAGAAAGGACACTCTTCTCATCTGTGCTTTCCCCACTTCAGCTTCTTTGCATCGGTGATGTAAGGCTTGGATGCAGCTGCTCGGCCGTGGAAACCCATTCAGCCATGAAGCTCTCTGTGCGCTGTTCCTGAGCTCATCTGAAGGTCAGATGAAGTCTGGAGGTCTGTAGCAACTGACTCTGCAGAAAGTTGGTGACTTTGTGTGATTGGAACACCTGAATTCAATGATTTGGATGAATGAGTAAATACTTTTGACAATGTAGTGTATTATTATTAACTATGATATCTGGAGGTTTCTCTGTAAAAACACAATATTAAACATGAAGTCCAGTCTGATCTAATCTGGGCCAGTAACTCATCTTAATCTATTTATTTATCTTCAACTATTATGAGAGATTATGATTGTCTGGGACTCAAGATCCATGTTGATCAGTCATCAAACAACACTAACTCCATTCTACATGTATCTGGCTCTACTCATACTCATACATGTCTTCACTTCCAGTGTTCCTGTTGACCATTTGCACACAAGTGAAGTCACTGTCAGTGAGTCAGTCTCTCTTTTAGTGTTTTATATTACTCAGAGGAGCCTTTTTATTTCTGAATTTTCCCCTCACTTTAACTTTTTATGGCTCAGGTCGCTGCTTGTAGAGTTAGTGATTGTACTGTCGTCTCTCGCCTACCCCGGCTACCTCTTCTTCATTCCCGTTGAAAAGCAAAGTTGAGTTTAAAATCCTTCTCCTCACCTACAAGGTCTTCAATAATCAGACCCCATCTTATCTCAAAGACCTCATAGTACCATATCACCCCAACAGAGCACTTTGCTCTCAGACTGCTGGCTTACTTGTGGTTCCTAGGATACTTAAGAGTAGAATGGGAGGCAGAGCCTTCAATAATCAGGCCCCTCTTCTGTGGAACCAGCTCCCAGCTTGGATTCAGGAGACAGACACCCTCTCTATTTTTAAGATTAGGCTTAAAACTTTCCTTTATGATAAAGCTTATAGTTAGGGCTGGATCAGGTGACCCTGAACCCTGCCTTAGTTATGCTGCAACAAATAAAATAATTAAAACTAATCTGTTTCTTTTCATCCACCACTTTTTACTCTGTTTATACCCCACTCTGCATTTAATCATTAGTCATTATTAATCTCTGGCTCTCTTCCACAACCAGTCACAGCAGATGACCCCCCCTCCCTGAGCCTGGTTCTGCTGGAGGTTTCTTCCTGTTAAAGGGAGTTTTTCCTGCCCACTGTCACCAAGTGCTGCTCACAGGGGGTCATTTTGACTGTTGGGTTTTTCCTGTATTATTGTAGGGTCTTAACCTCTCAGGTGAGTGATGTGAGAGCCTGCTTTAATAGTGCCATTATTTTACCAAGCAGTGCTGACAAATCCATCCAGTGAGCATGTTTGACATGCCTGTTTTAGCACATGAGTTAAATTAATTATAAATTAGTTATAAATTGGTAATTATCATTTTTAATGCAGTCTGAGTATATGCCTAACTTCCATAATGGGTCATGTGATCTCAGATGTAGTCACATGTTCATTAGTAATGAACGACCTCTCCATTTGACGTGTCTCAGCTGTCAATCATCAACTCACATTAAGCTCCTGAAAGCTCTTCTGAACAAAGAACTAATGAGTGAAAGGAGCTGCTAATCTGACTGCAGCAGCTGCTGCACACACACTGAAATAACACACACGCTAACACAACACACACACACCTACCTCAGTGTGAGCCGTTCATATAACGTGACACAGGTAGCGTGGGGACCAGTTGAACAGCAGTACTGATCAGGACCACCTCTCCTGACCTCTTCATCTACCTGTTCACCTGTACCTGTACATTCTTCCATTCATCTCCTGCTCCCATCAGGTTCATCTTGCTTTCATGTGTCCACAGACTGTTCTTCCACACCTGTGCAGGCTCTTCTAGATGTTTCCTTGCAAAGTCTAATCTGACCTTCCCGTTTGCGCCTTGTAACAAACCCTCGGTGCTCAGTGCATTCTTTCTTTTGAAGAATGAACCAAACTGTTGATTTGACCATTCCTAAAGTTATTAATTTTTGTCTGAAACTTTAGGTTCATTTTGTTTATTTAGCCTAATGATTGCCTCCTTTACATGCATCATCTCTTTAGACCTCGTATTGAGCGCTCCATTGAACAGCCACCAAATGCAAGCTGAGCACATGGAATAAAGTCCAGATCTTTTCCCTGTTTATTTTATAATGAAGCAATGAGGGTCTCACCTGGCCATGAAACCACGTGTCTTGCTATGGAAAAAAAAGGGTTTTTGAGCCTGTTGGTCCGTGACCGCGGCGCCACATATCTGCAGCCTGAGGGGATCAACCTGAAGGCTGGAATCAGCCAGGACCGAGCGGGCTTTTCTCAGGGTCCTGACCTCATACACAGCTTAACAAATCCCTGCAGGCCATTTTTGTTACTAAGATTTAAAGGAGAACAAATAAAGGAGAAGGAGCACAGATTCTATAAACAAAGACAAAACACTTTCATAAAAGTATGGTCAATATTAAATTTGCACAACTTATGAAAAATGTGAGTTTATCATCAATCAGGTTGCCAAGGTGCTCATACTCAGACCACCCTAACTGATGAGCTGCAACCTGCATACAGACTCCAAAACTGTTTGTATATTTGACAAAATCCTGACACATTTTTTTTTATCAATGAATATAGTTATTACTTTTGTATGTATATATTTATATATATATATATAGAGAGAGAGATTTGATTTATTTTGTTCTGTTTTTTCTCCCCGGTTATAATTATTATAATTATTTATTTATTTATTTTTTCATCTTCTGTGAGATGTCTTATTTACATTATAAAATAATGAAGCATTGTATAATTCAAGATGAATATATTTTTGATATTCTGTCGGCTTTTTCAATAAAAATATCTGTAACACACACATCCTGGGGGATGATACAGCATCACTGACCCTCACACGTACTGGCTCTTCAGCCTTTGTGTGAAGATATGAGGCCGGATGCAATTAAAACCCCCCAGGTGTGACAGGGTCATATTCAGCAAGGTGCTAATGGCATGATCCACCCCCCACCAGACTGACAGGCAAACTGTAGAGGATCGGGACGAGCCTGAACTGCAGCCGGTGCTTCCTTTACAATCCTTTCTAATGTTTTCAGAGCAGGTGAGGAGAGTGCTGCTGATCTGTGGTCGTTAAGCATTCATTTGGGGTACAGGAATGATCCACGAGTCATTCTGAATACGAGGGACACTGTGAAGCTGGGGGGGGGCTTCACAACAGGACCACACAAACCTGTGGGTGATGTCACAGTGGCTCCAACCATCCTGTCTGCTAAACGTGGAGAAGCTTTTGGACTGAGTGCATCTTCTTGGGTGTTCGTGTTAGTGGAGATACAACTGGTTACAGTTCAGTTTTGATTCAAGACAACAGCTGTGATGCAAAATTCAGAAACTCATAATAAATGAGCCTGTTAATAAATATCGAATTGGATCATGAAAATGTAGCTTTTAAATGTAAGTGACATTTCACGGATCAGTTAGTCGACCGAGTCATGAATCACGTTCATTTTAATCGTTTAAACAAAACCTTCTGGTTGAAGTTGTGAGAAGAAGTTTTAGTTTGGTTTCGTTTTTTTCAGCGAGCATGCAGAAGTTTAATTTCCGTCCTCGCTCCCTCCAGCATCATTTAGAGGAGACAGTAATTACAGAGCATCTCAGCCGCCAAATGTGTGGAAATAACTCAGCAACAGTTTGAAGCCTGCTGATATTAGATAGCCTGCACTCAGGTGTCACACAAGGTGATTGTAAAGATAACTGGAATGGAAAATTAAAACGCTACCTGCTGCTGCAATTTGGAAAACAAGTTGCTCAGTGAAGAGGCTGCCATGATTAAAATGGAGCGTGCTCGGTGAAAAGCTGCCATCACGGTTGGAAGGCTGACAAATATCCAGTCTTGCATGGATGCAGGTTCGATATTTCCCTTCACAGATATCGGTTTTGCAGAACAGAAGCGTTGGTGTCAGCTTTAGTGAGTTTTCAGCCCTTTGACCCGTGGGCCTAAAACTCACATGTACTTCTTACTCACTCTTTATTTGTGTTTTATTTATTTATTTACTCTGTTTTAATTCATTTTTAAATGCACGTGTTAAATGAGCTTGATGTAACGATTGCCACATCTGTCCTCTCCTGTGTCAGTGTGGCTTGGAAACATCTGCACAGAGGATTTTTAGTTATTTGTGCTTCTCTGTGAGCTGCTGTAATGTTTGAATTCAGCCTCTGGGATCATTAAAATTGAATCTTGTGATCTGATCTGTTGTCACGAACCAAAGTTTCATTAAGGCCTAAAATATTTCTCCTTGTGGTTGCTATGGAGCCTCTTCCTCTTCCATCATTAACTTTATTTTATTGTCCAGACCCCCCCCCCCAGCAGTGGTGTTAATCAGCTTCAATAAAAACTGCGTCTCTTCATCCTGATGAAGGTGTTTATTCCCTCTCCTCCTCCTCCTCCTGAGCAGCAGACGGGGACGAGTGTTTGTCTCAAACAGATTTTATTCAAACCAACAATTAAAAATAGTTTCATCAAGTTTACATTCAGAAAGAATCAGCTCAGAAAAATCAAAACATGTCATCCAAACTAATCACAGACAGTCTCGTGTTTATGTACAGCAGGAGGAGGAGGAGGAGCGACGGCGATGGAGGCTCTCAGCAGGATGTGAAGGTCTTCCAGAAGAAGTTCTTGCAGCCGGCTTTCCTCTCTCGGGGGGCGAGCAGCGGCCCGCTGCTGGCGGCGCGTTCCAGATCGACACGGATGTCTTCAGGTTCACTCTCAGCCAGAGGGAAGTTCTCCTCTTCCAGAGCCTCATTCTCCACCTGCAGGAGGTCAGAGAGCAGCAGCTCGGCCAGCGAGGACCGCGACATGTCCTGAAAATACAGCAACCAAAAACATATAAAGATTATATACGAGACACAACAACAGAGATATTAACATTTCCGCTGTGGGCCACATGAAGAGCTCATTCTTCACCAGATCAGAGCCCATCATGCACCTCTTCAAAAATCAAGAAACTAATCTGCTCATTTCCCTTTCTATGTCTGTACTCTGTGAGCCTAAAGCTTCTCCTCACCCGCAGCAGGGGGTGGGCCTTCTGAGCCTGAGATGACCATAGAAGGATATCCTCTCTCTGTGACATCACCAAGATCCAAGAGTAGAAAAGAACAGTGGTAAACTGAGTGTTTTATCTAAAGTGAACATTTTACTTTTTGAAAAAAACAAATTAAACGAATGTTTTTGGTCAAATTAAGTTCGTGTGAAGTGGTTACATAAGTTATTTACAATTTACTCTTAATGTATAATTACAAACTGAACTGAATTCAACTTTTTTTTTTTAAATGGAAAAAAAGCTAAAAAAAAAAAAAAGAGAGAAAAGAATAAATAAATTAAAGGCATAAGCAAAATCATAAATATCAGGATTTTGTTTAAACCTAAATAAATTTAACTGTGACAGTTTAATCATTTTTATGTTGTTCTGAAGTTTTTTTTTTTCTTTCAGCTCCATTTAATTTCTTTGGTTTGTTCAACAAACATGTCACTGTTACCATCTGTTACCACGTTTCATTCATTTACTTTGCTTCTTTGTTTTAGTAGGAAAAAAGTATTTTACAAAAAGCAGCCTTTAAAAATGTAAACCAATAAAAATGATATCCTGAGGACAGTATTTGATTTAGTCACTCAGTTAATTAAACTAAAACAAAAATGGTTTTGGTTCAATAATAATTCATTATTGACAGCATATTTCTCCCATGTTGGCTTCTCTTCACAGGCTCCCTGTTAAATCCAAAATTAAACTGAACCACCTACTAATTGGAAGGTTGATGGTTAAATTCCTGGCTGCTCAAGTCTGCATGCTAAAGTCTTTTTGGGCAAGACACTGAACCTCAAGTTGTTCTCTGATGTGTTCATCAGAGCGTGACTGTTAGACAGAAAGCATTTAAGATTCTCCTCACCTACAAGGTCTTGAATAATCAGGCCCCATCTTATCTCAAAGACCTCATAGTACCATATCACCCCAACAGAGCACTTCCCTCTCAGACTGCTGGCTTACTTGTGGTTCCTCGGATACTTAAGAGTAGAATGGGAGGCAGAGCCTTCAGCTTTCAGGCCCCTCTTCTGTGGAACCAGCTCCCAGCTTGGATTCAGGAGACAGACACCCTCTCTATTTTTAAGATTAGGCTTAAAACTTTCCTTTATGATCAAGCTTATAGTTAGCACTAAAAGTGCAGCGTTTAACATAAGTAAGTGTTTATTAAACCACCTCCCAGTGTAAGGTTTGTGCCACAGCTGCCCTAAATTATCAGTATTGGTAATTTCAAAATCATTTTTATGTTTCTTTAATGGTTCATCCATCACTATGTGCAAGCTCTGTAATCAAATTGATATTTTAAATCCTGAAATGTAATTATTGTTGTTAATAGTTTTCTTGTTTCTTGGTGGTCGAATACATTTGTTAATCTCTAATAATCTCTAATCTCTAATAATGATGACCTGTAACTGAATATATTATATATGAAATAAATATTTGTGATGTAATCTAAGGTTTCAAACAAATCATAACTATAACCTACTACATTTTGGTGCAACGCAGAGTAGTTTTAAAAGTTTAAAAGGATCATAATTTTCTTTTTACATTCTTAGGGTTAAGTTCATATTTGTGAGTCAGACCGTGAGGCTTCTTTTGGTAGATAATAAAAGCTTGTAGTTTCTGAATGTGTCTTTAGCACGTGGTGAAAATAACACACGACCCTGAACACAAACCCTCAGCATGCAGCTCTGGTCGAAAAACTCACACTGAAGCTTTATTGTGAAAGGTGTACTACATGTGCTTTAAAGACATTTAAATCCTCCAAAAATATTTTGGTTGTTAAGCATTTTTTCTTTTTTTAATATACAGACACACTTGCTTCTCTTCGCTCTCCAGGTGTTTATATACGCCATCATATTTTCTCTCTATGCTCTCCCTGCTCCTCGCCGAGCCTGATTCTGGTGGCGGTTTCTTCCTGTTTTTCTCTGTGCTGCTCACAGGGGGTCGTTTTGATTGTCGGGGCTTTTCCTCCCAATGCTGTCGAGTCTTTACCCTACAGTAAAAAGCACCATGAGGTGACAGTTGTTGTGAACTAGCGATATACAAATAAAATAGAGATGAAATAAAGTTTCTGTGTAAAGTGAAGGAATTTATGTTCATAGGTTTTAGGGTGAACCTGCTGTGGATCCGAGGTTAAAGCATCAATGATGATTTCAGAGGCTGCAGCAGCAGCTCGCCACAAGAGTGTGAAGATCTCGAATCAGGATCTGAGTCTGCTGCAAACCTTCACTGATGGAAGAAGCTGCTCTGGCTGCAGCCCGTCAGATGACAAATGCTCCAGATGGAAATCACGACACAAGCTGGAAGCTTCGGGCAATAATCTTTCAGCCAGATTTGAAACATGAAACAGCACTAATGCTGTCTTTATTGTTCACCGAGGCTTTATACACTGAACTATGAAGAATCCACGAAGGAGCAATCAGCAGATGAATCAGTTGATTTACAGCCTCAACCAAACAAACCTTTTTCTTACCTCCGTCCATCAGGACAGTCTCAGAGGTCACGATGAAGAAATAAATCATCAGGTATTAGATTCTTTCTGGGTGTGTTTAAAACAGCTGTGAAATTTTCTGACTGAGTCAAATTTGCTTGTTTGAAGCTCAGATGATTTTTCTTCAGAGTGGTGATCAAACATATTCATGGGGATGATGAGACTTCAGGTTTGAACTGAAGAAATTCAAGTGAGAGAAGTTTTAAACTCACCTCAGTTTATTTAAATCATTTATTTATTACAGTCAAATAAACATTTAAGCTTCTTTTTGTTTTTCTGTGTTTTTATTATGCTTCTGATTTAATTCTTGAAGGTCCTTCAAACAATGATCCTCTTTTCAAGCAGCTTCATTTTGAATTATTAGTTGTGTCTGAACTGATTTTAAGAGTGAACGGCTTTAAAAAAAGAGCTGAAATCAGACCTGAACTCCAACAAACAGACACCAAAACACAGCCTGTGAAATCTGATCATCCAGACGCAGAACAAAGCTCAGCTTAACTTGAATGTTTGAATTATTTTTGTTCTAATTTTAATCCCAGTTTAATTTTTTTTTTTTTTTTTTTTTTGCTTTTTGCTAATGAGCACATTAAATTGGTGCTATCTGAATTTTAACATCTCAGCCTCACAGTCAGCATCAGGCTCATGGATTTATTGGCAATAATCATTCTTTTGTTTTGGGCTTTTTCAAAGTAAACCTGATATTTTCATGTTATATTTTATTCCTAAAGACAATATTCTAACTTTTACACTTCATTTTTCCTTTTAGACGTTCAGTGATGCTCACAGTTTAACGTGTTCACACATTCACAGATTTTTGTTCTTTGTGGGTTGTGAAACCTGTTTGGTTTAACTTTCATTTTCCGAAGTCTTCCGGAGAGCAAATGAGTTATAATTTAATAAATAAATAAATACATAAAAACTTCTTTATTTGCACTTTTTATTTTTCTACTGAAACGATCGTAGAAAAACATCTTCCTGACTTTTTTTGGACCCTCATTTAAAGTTAAAACGGATTTAGTGAAACTTTTTTCTTGCGCTTCAAATCGGAGAAAATCTCTGTGTGTGTGTGTGTGTGTGTGTGTGTGTGTGTCGGACCTGTTTGGAGCCCAGCAGCGGGGTCCGGTGCAGCAGCAGGCGGAGTTTGGAGTCTCTCTGAGCGGCGGAGGAGCAGCTGATGGAGGCGGTGAGGGAGACGAGGAGCAGGAGGAAGCAGCGGAGGCGCAAGGAGGAGATCATCTTCATCACGTGTGTGTGTGTCTGTCTGTCTGCGGCTCGGCGGATCTTCTGGCTCTGTCCCGTCAGAGCGGCTCTTTTAAAGCCCCGCTGACGTCACTGGTCACCGCGGTCGGGTGGCGGTGGAGATGATGAGGAGGGTGACTGATGATGATGGTGATGATGATGATGATGTTTCCACCGCCTCCCGCTTTAGTGAAATGAGCCGTTTCCAAATTCTTCTCCTCCTGCTGCTCCAGAGTTTCTCAACGTGAGGCTCGCGGGCCGCAGGGGGACGGACAGTCCCTCACTGAGCCAATCACATTCACCAAATAATCAGATTCAACGGCTGAAACCATTTTAAAAACACTTACTCTGAGTGAAACAATCATAGCTCGTCTGACTGATGGCACCATTTCCAGTGTGTAGCTCCAGACTCGGACTCATGTCACAGTACAGTGGTCCCTCACTATATAGCGGTTCACTTATTGTGGCTTCACTGTATCACAGATTTTTTTTTTTAAATTGCTAATTGTGTTTCATGGAGTTTTCACTATTTTGCGGGATTTTGTGGTATACAGGTATTTCTGTAATGCTCCATAACTATGTTCATCACTCAGACGAAGGGATCAGTTACACCTACGCATTTAGCGGAAATAGAAGTTATGGTCGAGGGCGACGACACTGCACCACCTTCATCGTCATCAGTACTGCACAGCTGCATAATTCATCATCTTCATCATTCAAATTGTAGTAAGAGAGTGGGAAAAGTGTATAGGAGTGTGTGTGAAGGGTTTATAAAGCCTTTAAATATATATAAATAATAAAATAAATATAACGTCGCTGCTTCGCGGATTTTCAACGGATTTTCGCAGGGGTCTCTGGACCATAACCAGAGACCCCCAGAGACAGTGAGAGATCACTGTATGTCTTTAAAGCAGGTTTAAGTAGCCATCTTAAAGTTGAGGATACTCCCAGTACAGCTGTTATGAAGCAGGAAACTATCCACAGAGACCAGAACAGTTTATGGGAGTCTATGGGGACTGACTCACTGTGGAGCCTCTGCTGGACACTACAGGAACTGCAGCTGAAGACATTTTCTGCATATTTTAGTTCATTTTAAGTAGTTTTGTTTTCATTTTTCCTAAAGTCTAGTTTTACTTTATTTCACTATAAAGATCTTAATCCGAATTGATACACAATTGTCAGTTGGCAATGTCACACATTAAGTGAGCGGCGTCTCTTGCCTGCAGTCAGACTTCTGTTCAGGTCCATGCTGACCCCTGTAACAGAGACTTGGGTCCAGGTGAGCAGGACCTTGTTTGTGAGGTAACTGTTCCTGACGGGTCTCTTTCTTCTTCTTCTTCTTCCATCTCTGACTCAAGTCACTGATCAGTGTCGTGTGCGCCGTGAAGCATCAGTTCTGGTTTTAAATAATTATTCCATCCTCCCGACACCGAGCGTGTCATCGTGCTGCTGCCTGCAGGTCTGTCAGTGAAAAACCATTTACCTGATGACACTCACAGCTGCGTGATTATTGAACTCTTTATCTGTGCTGCTGTACAGCTGCGTCGAGTAAAGAAGCTGGTACAGTTTGTCCCTGTAAGTCAGCTGACATGTGATGAGTTAGGCGTGTGGCGCCTCTTTGTGACTGTTTCAATTTAAGTTTGGTGTCAAAACTGATCAGAAGCTGCTCGTGATTCAGTGATTTAGTCAGCGGACCCACATTCTGCGACTGTCCTGTAAAAGGATCATTTTATATCAAAGCTTTGTGCTTGAGATCATTTTGCAGAGCTTGAGTGCCTCTTTGGCCCGCTGCTCTTTGTGACTGCGAGCTCATGTTTGACCCCTGTCGAGGTCCTAATGCATGCAGATCTGCGGGAGTCTCTGTAATGAAGCTTCAGTCGCAGCAGTGAGACTCTTTCCACCAACAGCGTCCTGCTGTTAAACTGCAAACACTAATCACACCTCCGCTCTGCGAGCACGAGCGTCCCTTTCTCCCCTCAGAGGCTCATTTTTCAATATTCCTGCAGAAAAACCTGAAACACATCACACCCAACATGAGTGTGCACAGAGGAGTTAGTCACGCACAGCCGCTGCTGATGATGAAGGAGGTCACACCGGTGGCGCACACTGTGCTGCTCCACTCTGATACGACCTGGCAGCAGGTATGAATGATTAAAAATCCCCGTCCATCATTTAACTCTCTAATAATGGGTAGCAAAGGTTTGCTTAACTCGTCACAGGTAACCCTGAATCTCACTCGGCATTTTGGAGACAGGCAGGATGAAGTTTTGACGTGTGGCAGATGGAATGATTATTTTCTTTGTTTCCTGATTGCTAAGAATTGGGAGAATTTTTAATAAGCAAAAATGACATATTCCACTAGCCTAAGGTTGGGGTCCCTCTGAGCATGAGCTAGTCCTCAGAGGGCAAAGTTCAGGGAAAGATTTAGAGTAAGAACATTTACACAGTTAGAATCAGTGACATTTGTAGAGTAATTTTGTCCTTTAAATGTCCACTTGAGCGAGCGCACCCTCAGCAGGCCTCAGCTCCTGCAGTTTGATGAAAGTTGTTGGGGTTTCTAAGTTATACACAAGGTGTCCTGTGCAGGAGAGGTGTGCTGCTTCGGTTTACTGCAACAGTGAAACAGGTCGGGCACTTTTTAGTGAGCAGGGTCACGGTCGTCAAACAAACCCACAAACTGCTCTTATCCCTGAGCTTTGGTGCCTAAACGTGTTTTCAGCAGTCAGTGAAAAGGAAAACGATCATTACGTGTAAAAAAAGAACTGCGTGCAGCTGCATCAGTGCCGCAGCACCAAAGACAGCTCGTCCACCTCGGTGAGGCGCAGACGCCGTTTCAGCCTGTGCTTTCTGAAGCTCCTCCCACAGGTCTGACCGTTCTGACTGACACTGCCAACGATCGACATGTTCCAACGAGGTCTCACAGCAGCTTCTGAGTCGCAAAATCGAATCTACTGATTCGTCTTCATGTCTGTTTTCTTTTGTTTGCATGAACAGAAACTTTTACGTCTTCATTTGTGTCCATGAGGGACGTCTTGCAGGAAGCTGAAATGGTGGCAGAGCTGTGAGATACATCATCACTAGGACTCGCACACAGAACTGATGATTTTTACACTTGAATTTAAGTCAAATAATCTGCTCGGTTTGGATTAGAGGAAGATGAATCAGTGATTCCTCAGAAAACCTTTGAAAACATACATGATACATCTCAAAGTGCTGATTGAAGACTTGAACACAAATGAATCAACTGCTTTTTCGTAACCATTTGATGTTGTGACATCACATCCCACAGCACGGTCCTCACGACTGGGATCTGGTGACAGACTTCTTCCCTAAACAGTTTGACAGTCTGGAGCTCCTCTTTGCCTACTTCTTGTTGGAGATCACATCTTCTCTTTTCCCTGCAGCGTGGCAGTGAGATCAGCTGATCTGCTGGGAATCTGGCCCAGCTTGACTCTGTGACCTGCCTGAACGAAAGCTATACTCAATTTTTAGCCTTCGTGGCTTCAAAACAGGACCCACGTTAGAAGAAACTTTGTTTTGGGGTGCATTTTGAAATTTTAATCAAACCCACAGATGCTGATGATGCAGACACTCAATTTTTTCTTATTTAAACATCTTTGAATCCATTTCCAGCTGTGCTGACAAAAATGGAAAAACCTTTCTAAAGATCAGTCCACCTTCTAACAGGGAAACTTGTATCAGGTAACACAATTTGCTGTTGGAGCTCGAGAGTGATATTTGTGGAAAATGAGCCACTGTACGCCTACGTAGATATTAAAATCATTCATTTTTAATCATTTAATTAATCATTAACTGTCACATCATCCATCCATTCTCTTCCACTGCTCCAATCCAGGGTCTGATTAATTTAATGTCCTTTGAAGTGAAAGCAAATGTGCTTTTCTTTCAAAAACATGGACGTTTCTCAGTAACCTCAAACTTTTGAGTGGTAGTAAAAAAAAATGTAACATTTCAGAAATGACAAAAACATATTCAGTGTGTTTGTTATTGTTAATAAAATGCTCTGAAAAGGTTACAGCGTTATTTGAGGCTCCATCTGTCTGATCTGAGCGTGTGAGAAAACCATTGTACTTTCTGTTTGTTTTAGTGACTTTTGAAAATCACATAGTACATTATGTCCCATTCCAAAACAGTTTCTGTGTTGAATGTAAATAAAACCAGAATGCATAAATTATTCTTTTACATTCACAACAGACCACAGAAAACATATCAAATGCTTAAACTGAGACATTTTACTATTTCATAGAAATATGATCTTATTTTGAATATGATGGCAGCAACAGATCTAAAAAAAAAATGTGATAGGAAGCAACAAAGCGCTGTGGTACTCAAAAGCTGAAGGAACAATTATTCAGGTCAACCCTTTAATACTGAACCTGTCGCCGGTAACAGAACATACTTCAAAATTGCCGCCGTTCGCCGACTTCCGGAAACAATTACTGTAATAACCCTATATTGGCTGTGAAGCGCAATTTCTCAGAAATAAAGAGGCAGAGGTTCACCAATCTGCAACAAACTGCATCTACAAATTGTGGAACAATTTCAGAATAAGGTTCCTCAACACAAAATTATGAAGACTTCATCTCAGTTTCCCATAGTCCCCCCCCCCAGAAGCCAGAGGCAGACAGAGAAAGACCCAGGAGACCCAGAATGTCTGCAGCCCTCAAAGTGCATTGAAAACCCAAGGGCATATATTCCAATAACAACCGCATGCCCATCCCAGCAGAACGAAGACAGAGGCCCCAGATGGACCTCCCTTGAGACTGGCCAACCCAGCACGGGCCAATGGTGGGGCCCCAGAGCCACAGGCACCCGAGAACTGCCAGAATAGCCAGCCATGCACCCCAGAACCTCAAAGCGCCCACACCCTGGTGGGGTGCCAGCAACCAGTATAGAGCGCTAGGGAAGGTTAACCCCCACCATCCTGTCCTGTCCCACAGGGGCCAAGGCACAACAAGCCACAGACCCAGGCCCAGCCATATCTGATCTTTCTGAGTTAACTTCAATAGTTACTTCCTCCAAACCATCAGCGTGTCTATTAGAACTCAGCCCTACAAGACTGCTCAAAGAAGTCCTTCCATTAATTAATGATTTGATCTTAAATATGATCAGTCAATCTCTATCAATGGGCTATGTACCACAGGCCTTCAAGGTGGCAGTAATTAAACAAGTACTTAAAAGCCATCACTGACCCAGCTGTCTTAGCTAATTATAGGCCAATCTCCAACCTCACAGCACAGAAACAGCATTAGTGAAGGTTACAAATCTTTGAGCCTCTGACAGTGGACTCATCTCTGTGCTTGTCCTGTTGGACCTCAGTGCAGCTTTTGATACTGTTGACCAGAACATTTTATTACAGAGATTAGAGCATACTATAGGTATTAAAGGCACTGCACTGCAGTGGTTTGAATCATATTTATCTAATAGACTCCAATTTGTTCATGTAAATGGGGAGTCTTCTTCACACACTAAGGTTAATTTTGGAGTTCCACAGGGTTCTGTGCTAGGACCAATTTTATTTACACTTTACATTCTTCCCTTAGGCAGTATTATTAGAAAGCATTGCATACATTTTCATTGTTATGCAGATGACAACCAGCTTTATCTATAGATGAAGCCAGGTGACATACATCAATTAATTAAACTGCAGGAATGTCTTAAAGACATTAAGGCCTGGATGACCTCTAATTTCCTGCTTCTAAATTCAGATCAAACTGAAGTTCTTGTACTCGGCCCCACAAATCTTAGAAACATGGTGTCAAACCAGATACTTACTCTGGATGGCATTACTTTGGCCTCCAGTAACACTGTGAGAAATCTTGGAGTCATTTTTGACCAGGATATGTCCTTCAATGCACATATTAAACAAATATGCAGGACCGCTTTTTTGCATTTGCGCAATATTTCTAAAATTAGAAACATCCTTTCTCAGAGTGATGCTGAAAAGCTAATTCATGCATTTATTACTTCTAGGCTGGACTATTGTAATTCATTATTATCAGGTTGTCCTAAAAGCTCCCTGAAAAGCCTTCAGCTGATCCAAAATGCTGCAGCTAGAGTACTGACAGGGACTAGAAAGAGAGAGCAGATTTCTCCCATATTGGCTTCTCTTCATTGGCTCCCTGTTAAATCTAGAATAGAATTTAAAATTCTTCTCCTCACATACAAGGTCTTGAACAATCAGTCCCTTTTTAAATCAAGCTTATTGTTGGGGCTGGATCAGGTGAAGTTATGCTGCAATAGGCCTAGGCTGCTGGGGAGTTTCCATAATGCACTGAGTACTTCTTTTCATTCACCTTGTTTCTCTCTGTTTATACCCCACTCTGCATTTAATCATTAGTTATTATTAATCTCTGTCTCTCTTCCACAGTGTGTCTTTTGTCCTGTCTCTCTCCCCCCTCATGACTGCCCCTCCTCCCTGAGCCTGGTTCTGCCGGAGATTTCTTCCTGTTAAAAGGGAGTTTTTTCTTCCCACTTTCACCAAGTGCTGCTCACAGGGGCAGACATGATTTCCTTCAGCCTGACATACTGCAGCCTCTCGGTGAGGTAGTTGGAGATCCAGGTAACCAGGCAGGGGTCCACTCTCATCCTCTTCAGTTTATCCCGAAGTATAAAGGGCCAGATGGTGTTAAAGGCACATGAGAAATCCAAGAAGAGGATAGAAGTGCCACTTCCCTTATGCAGATGAGAGTATGCTTGGTGTAGCAAGTAAAGGATGATGTCCCCCCACCTCTGCCTGGTATGCAAACTGCAGACAGTCCTGGGTGTGTTGTACCTGGGGTCCGAGGAGCCTGAGAAAGATGTAAGGTGAATTCCACCAATTGGAAGTCATTCAGCTTGCTAGGCTGGTCTTTCTAAGAACTGGAGCGATGCAGGATGTCTTCCAGATGGTGGGCACTCTCTCCAGGTGCAGACTGAGGTCGAAGATGCGTTGAAGTGGTTCACGCAGCTCACCAGCCCAGCGTCCTAACTTCTTGGAGGTTGTAAGAATAATGTTGTGTAAACTAACTTCTAAATCAGCTGTGTATGCCATATGGATTCAGGATTACAGCAATCTTCCATCAGGGGCATCTTTGCTGTCCCACAACATGCATTAGTCATTAAAACATCTTCAGGAGACAGATAAGCAAAAAAGTTATCAGAGACAACAGAGGCAGTTATATGACAGGGTTCAAGACGCACAAACACATAAATGGCATATATTCTGACCTCTAGTGTTCCCTCTGCCATCAATACATCCAACATGTCTCACAGGACTGCACCATGACAGCTTCAGTTGTCAGGAGGCTAACAGGAGATGACAGGACACTTTCCACACCTGTCCAGCACAGTTACTGAGAAAAAGCCTCAGAGTGTTCAGATCGCAGCAGCTTCCTGTTTCTGACAGTGGATTGGTTCAGCCTGTTGGTGCGAGTTAGAGGAGGCAAACAGAAAGACAGACTGAGGAGATGCACAGACTAACAAATGTACACTTTTAGATTAAGAGCCTGCTGTGATTTGTCTGTTTATCTTCTGCACACTCTGAATTTGGAGCATCTTGTTTCTGCTTTTATTCTCATGTCTGGCCGGTCAGAGGATCAGAATTATTCAGACACAATAATCAACAATAAATCAAATATCCTCATGTGTGTGGCAGCAGTGAACTGACCTCATGCAGCCTGCACAGAACTTCCCAGTGATGAAACATTGGATAAATACTCATAATATATTCAGGTCTTCACTTCCTGCACACAGTTTGAACTGATGCCCTTCGAAAGGAGCTTCACAACAACTTACAGAGTCAAAAAGATCTCTGCTTTCACATAAATATGCACTTTCACTGAAGCATCTTTTTGACAAATGATTTCCAACTTTAAGCATAAGAATTGCTGAATGTTGCTTGGAGCAACAAGTGTAGATGTACACTGGTAATCTGTAGGTGCTGCAAAGAGATCTGCAGACCCATGTTACATGTTGTAACTACTGTCTCAAAAGGACATTATGTGGAAGGACTTGTTCATGTTTGTGCTGTTTTAGGTCTTTTAGCTTTGCACCTGCTGCAGATAAAACAGAACTTCTTTATATTAAAGTGAAAATGAGTGTTAAAAACAGTGAAAACGCTTCATTGCAGCTATGGTTCATGTTTCTCATACTGCTTTATTGATTTTTGATATTATTTTCCCATATTTTCCACTTTCCTGGTTAAGCTAACTTTTAAACCAGTCAGCATTTAGCATATATATGGTATCATTGCTATCCACCTACTGCATGAGCTGGTTATTTTTTTGGAGGACTGCACATATATGTCCATCTGGTAGCCTCTGCTGTAAATCATCCATAAAGAACGCTCAACCATGTCTACAGCTGCTGCTTCATCTGCAAGCTGCTTTGCAACCCACCTCCACTGTCACTGTATGTATATACTTATTTCTGTCATGCTGTATCAGCTTTCCAGTAAGCCGCTACTCTGCATTACCTATGTGGTTTCTGACACGTGCTCCACAGCTGTGCACTCAAACAGTGACAAGTCCAAACTTTGCCTCCACTTCTTCTTTAATGTTACAAACAACATGCAGTTCTTGTCTTAGTTATGCAGCCTAACTTAACAGTCAATGGTGACATACCTGATACAGACCACAGTCAAAAACTGTTGTGCTTCCCCATTAATGCACCTGAATGAATGAAACCCTTCCTGTATAAATACAGTAACTCATGAGGTGACTGCCCCCTAGTGTCCAAATGCATAAAATACAAAAAAGAAATAAAATGGCTCTGACACATGCATCAACAGATCCATTTCCCCAGATAATTATATCTAAATAAAAACATGTTTTTAGAATTTTTCAAAGACTTTAAAGAGCATGAAATGATTTCATGTAAGTGGACTAGCTTTCATGCAGTCTGTGTTATTGCTAAGCCAATTTATGGATTTTGCTTTGAATTCCAATAACAATTTGGAGAAGTCAACCTGCTCTCTAAACGTTACAGGTTTGGTAAGAGGGCAGTACAGGATGGAAAAACTGATGAGTTAGCAACAAGTAAAAGCTGTGGCAAGAAGGTTTGCTGTGTCTGTCAGCGTAGTGTCCAGAGGCTGGAGGCGCTACCAGGAGGCAGGCCAGTACACCAGGAGACGTAGAGGAGGCCATAGGAGGGCAACAACCCAGCAGCAGGACCGTTACCTCCGCCTTTGTGCAAGGAGGAACAGGAGGAGCACTGCCAGAGCCCTGCAAAATGACCTCCAGCAGGCCACAAATGTGCATGTGTCTGCACAAACGGTTAGAAACTGACTCCATGAGGATGGTATGAGGGCCCGACGTCCGGAGATGGGGGTTGTGCTCACAGCCCAACACCGTGCAGGATGCTTGGCATTTGCCAGAGAACACCAGGATTGGCAAATTCGCCACTGGCGCCCTGTGCTCTTCACAGATGAAAGCAGGTTAACACTGAGCACATGTGACAGACGTGACAGAGTCTGGAGATGCCGTGGAGAGCAATCTGCTGCCTGCAACATCCTTCAGCATGACCGGTTTGGCAGTGGGTCAGTAATGGTGTGGGGTGGCATTTCTTTGGAGGGCCGCACAGCCCTCCATGTGCTCGCCAGAGGTAGCATGACTGCCATTAGGTACCGAGATGAGATCCTCAGACCCCTTGTGAGACCATATGCTGGTGCGGTTGGCCCTGGGTTCCTCCTAATGCAGGACAATGCTAGACCTCATGTGGCTGGAGTGTGTCAGCAGTTCCTGCAAGATGAAGGCATTGAAGCTGTGGACTGGCCTGCCCGTTCCCCAGTCCTGAATCCAATTGAGCACATCTGGGACATCATGTCCCGCTCCATCCACCAACACCACAGACTGTCCAGGAGTTGGCGGATGTTTTGGTCCAGGTCTGGGAGGAGATCCCTCAGGAGACCATCCACCACCTCATCAGGAGCATGCCCAGGCGTTGTAAGGGGGTCATACAGGCACGTGGAGGCCACACACAATACTGAGCCTCATTTTGACTTGTTTTAAGGACATTACATCAAAGTTGGATCAGCCTGTAGTGTGTTTTTCCACTTTAATTTTGTGTGTGACTCCAAATCCAGGCCTCCATTGGTTAATAAATTTGATATCCATTGATGATTTTTGTGTGATTTTGTTGTCATCACATTCAACTTTGTACAGAACAAAGTATTCAATGAGAATATTTCATTCATTCAGATCTAGGATGTGTTATTTGAGTGTTCCCTTTATTTTTTTGAGCAGTGTAGATGAATACAAATCAGCCTGCATGGATATATATACTGTGGAGTTCCTCAGGGGTCAGTGCTAGGTCCAAAACTATAATTATGTGATTTGGGAAACAAAACCTAACTGATCGAGTACAAGTGATGGTAGATAAGGTATGTATAGAAAGGGTGTAGGTAGGAGTACAAATTTCTGGGTGTGATGTTGGATCATAACATCTGCTGGAAACCTTGTGTTAGTC
Organism: Archocentrus centrarchus; assembly: GCF_007364275.1. NCBI lineage: Eukaryota > Metazoa > Chordata > Actinopteri > Cichliformes > Cichlidae > Archocentrus > Archocentrus centrarchus. The sequence continues at coordinate 10,011,954 of NC_044358.1, read as the reverse complement.
ATGTAAAAGCACAAATAGCAAATAGCATCATATTGTTAGGAAAGCAAGACACATTCTGGGGGGTATCCACAATATTCCTGACTTCGCGCCATTACTCATAATTCATAGCGGAAGCGCTGTTGTTTACGTTTACACACTTGCCGTTCATTTAAACATTTTGACACTGCAGTTTCTTTTACCTGGCCTAAATGGTACCACATCGGAGGTGGATACATTGCAAGGATGTTTTAAAAAGCAGCGAGTTAACAGTGACTCACCCGTCACTTCTCACCGACTGTGTAAATGACATGAAATCATGGCCCGAAGTCAGCTACATCGACATTATCAATTACCTTGTTTTTTCCGAAGGTGTTGATGGCGAGGAATCACGTAATTACAAGAGCACCAAGGCGTATAATTACCGTCAAAGCAATAAAATCAATAAAGTAATGCTGAACAAACAAGGCGACATCATTTTCCTTAAAGCAGCTGTAGAGCCGAGCCAGAGCATCGGCCAAGCTAAGCACTTAGCATGGGTCATGCTAAAGAAAAGTGGAGTGGTGGGGACAGTCAGCTGTTCCTGTATTGTTGATTAGGGAAATCATGTAGTGATGCTGCAGCTATTCTGTGGAAGGTAAATCACTGATCTGGATATCAGAGTGTTCAGATCACTGAAACAGAAACACTGGACTGGCCGAAAGCTGTGATCGGGGAGACACGCAGCTGTCATCTTGCTAACTGCTACGTGTTTACATGAAGGCAGGCATTGTTTAAGCTTTGTGTAGGCTGTATGCTGTAGTGTCACACTATAAATAAAATAACGTAAAAAAATAAGAGGCTGTACATTAAAGGAAAACTTAAAACACAAGGAAAAAATAGGATGTGCAACTGGGTAGTATAATTTGGGGGAAAAAACAAATTTACAGGATAAAATAATTTGAAAAAATGTACAGACTGATGTAGTGACAACCAACAACAGCACAAGTTGAATCCGAGCTCATGTTCCAACTAATAAAGCCGCCTGTTACAGCACAAAGTAATCGAATTTTGTCATTAACTCTGGCTCTAACTTTGGGTAACCGGAAGTCTAAAACCGTACAGCGGAAGTAACCGTCTGTCATGGCAGCCTACGTGTGCTCTTCCAGAAACCCGTGAATAAGCAGAGGAAAGAGCTAAATTAAAAACAAAAAAAACATAAAGAACTAGCAGCACTCAGAGAGCGCAAACCTCCGCCAAGGCCATAGGGTCACTGACGCTGTAATACGTGTATCTAAATACTGTGAAATAATCTTTCATCTTTCCCAGAAACAATAACCTCCTATCCCGCAACAGTGTGTTACCTCGACCAGATCGCGGCTCCTAACCTAGTAGGGAGACCTCTGGTTTCTACTTCGCTTGGCTCGTGGCTGGTAACTAACTTGCTCATCCATGTGGGTCAGCTTCAGCAAGGCGGAGAAACGCAGCAAGTCGAAGGATTTTAGCAACAGAACTTTGATTCCTTTTTTCCACTGAACACACCTTTCCCCTCGTGCTCGTCTCCCGCGCTAGCCCGCATACATACACACACACACACACACACACACACACACACACGGGGCAGAGAAAAGTGGGCGGTCTCTCTCAGCCTACAACATACAACCTGTGGCTTGAAATAAATTTCCCATAAGGCTACATTCTTAAAGGGGAAGGCTCTGCCTGTATCCCGCAATAGTGAAGAATCCTTAAAAAAATTCCTGGAAACAGATCGTGATCCGGATCACCGCCAAAATTTAATCACTCCTTCCTCTTGTGATTTCCAACCACTCCACAAAATTTCAGCGAAATCCGTTCATAACTTTTGGAGTAATCCTGCTGACAGACAAACAGACAGACAAACAAAAACATAACCTCATTGGCGGAGGTAAAAATGAGGAGCATGTGCAGAGTGGACTGTGGTCCGGTCAGTTTCAAAGCGTTTATCTGAACCACAGAATGCTTCTGTGTCAGCAGTGAGATCATCTATAACGTCAAAACCTCACTGTTGTTCTTCTTTTTCTTTTTGGGATATTCAGAGCTTTGTGCGCTGCACTGATGCTGTGCAGAGGAAGATGACCTCGAAGGGAAGGTTGAATAAATTTAATTCAGGTGAGTATTTTGATTTTTATGGACCGATTTTAGTCACACCTGACTTTCAGGTTTCTCTCTTATAATGTCTTTAAAAAAAAAAAAAAATTCTGTACTGATGTAAACCTGCTGCCCTTTCACGTTGACTCTTTGCTTTCAGACTGATGTGCTGACTGTAATGTTCTTGTCTTATTTATAATAAAAGAGCTTGAAGAACATTGGGCTAGCTTCAGCTAGCCATTTATTAAAAGACTCAGACTTGACATGTAACATGAACTGCCATCTTAACTCTTTGTCTTCTTCTCCACACCTCCTACGTGGGCTCTCGTACAACACTGACACCTGCTGGTGACACCTTAGTTAACACTTATCATTACATCCCCCTTTTTTTTTCAGCTGCTTAAAAGATTACCTCAGTGTCACAGCAGTTATTCCTCATTCACATAGTCTTCACTAGCACTTACATATTAAACAGAATGCAACAACATACATGTTTCAGTAATGAACTTTCCTTATGTCTTGTAACTCAATGTATGCATATGGCTCAAAAGAAATATATTCAAGCTTGGTATTTTCAACACATTTCAACAAACAAACTAGCATTGGTCTTTAAAATTACACTATGACTCTTTCACTTCCTGTAACTGTAACCATTAGGAACACATTTTAACACATTAAAGTCAGCAACGCTTTACCACTTTCTTTACACAGTTAACCCGTTACTTCATTCATATTTGTTCTATGAGCCTCTCAGGTGGTTTCTTAGGTCGAGTGGACCTTCTGAGTGTTACAGTCACTGGCAATGATGAAGAAGATTCACTGTGTTGCACTTCTGTCGCAACATTCTCTTGTTCCCATCCTGTCTCTTTCTCTTGACTCTCACCATTCTGAATCTTTAACAGACTCCTCCTGTTTCTCCTTAAAACTTGACCATTCTCTGTCTCGACAACAAACGATCTGGGTCCTACCTCTTGCAGTACAGTTGCTTTTCTGTCCCACAGCTCAGGACCATCAATCCTCACAACATCCTTTTCCTGCAGAGGCACCAGATTCCTTGCTGTTTTATCATAGTTCCTCTTCTGTCTTTGCTTGAGCTTCATTCTTTTGTCAGCCCACTTGTTGTCACTCCTGTAGCCATCCTTCCTTGGCATGTGAGGAAGTGTGGTGCGCAGTTTGCGACCCATGAGCAACTCAGCAGGAGATGCTCCACATTCCAGGGCAGTGGCTCTGTAACTCAATAAAGCCAGGTAAGGGTCAGCATTACATTCTCTCGCTTTTTTAAACAATCGTTTCACAACCTGGACCCCTTTCTCTGCCTATCCATTAGCCTGCTGATACAAAGGGCTAGAGGTGACATGTTCAAATCCGTACTGAACTGCAAAATCACGAAACTCACTGCAGTCAAATTGTGGACCATTGTCACTCACCACACAATGGGGAATCCCATGTCTTGAGAAAAAACTTTTCATGTGTGTGATGACAGACTGTGCTGATGTACTGGAAAGCTGCGCTACTTCAGGATAATTAGAGTAGTAGTCAACCACTAGAAGATGGTCCTTTCCATGTAGATGAAACAAATCAGTACCTACTTTTTGCCATGGTGCAGTGGGAAGATCTGCAATCAGCATCGGCTCTTTCTGTTGCTTGTACCGATGTTTAAGACATGTTTCACACTTTTGAACCATCTCCTCTATATCTCTGTTGATTCCTGGCCAGTACACAGCTTCTCGCGCTCTCCTTTTGCATTTCTCCACTCCTAAGTGTCCCTCATGAATGCGTTGTAGCATGTCTCGACGCATAGACTGTGGAATGAGAATCCTGTTTTGTCTCAGAAGCAGACCATTAGCCACACACAAATCTGCACGCACAGGATACCAACCCGGACAAACACCTCGTGACCATCCATTCTGGCTCAGGTGAATTACCTTTTGCAGTTGCGGGTCTTTCGCCGTCTCCTGCGCAATTTGCTGTAGCATTACATCTGATGCCGGGAGAGAAGCAGTCACCATGTTTATGTGCATTTCAACATCAACAGACACAGGGCTACACTGTGTGTCATCACTTGGAGCTGGTGCTCGTGACAGTGCATCCGCCAGAACAATGTATTTGCCTGGTGTATAAATCAGTTCAAAGTCATACCTTTGTAGAAACATCATCAGGCGTTGAATCCTGGGTGACATGTCATCGAGGTTCTTTTTTCTGATTGCTATGAGCGGTTTGTGGTCAGTTTCTACTGCAAACGTCGGTAAGCCATAGACATAACTGTGAAATTTTCCACAACCAAACACTAAGCCCAAAGTCTCTTTTTCAATCTGAGCATAACGTTGTTCAGTCTCTGTCATTGACCTTGATGCATACGCTACCGGCTGCCAACTGTCCTCTTGCATCTGTAGCAAGACAGCTCCTAAGCCATCTTTTGAGGCATCAGTGGAAATTTTCGTTGGCCTTGTTGGATCAAAGAACGTGAGCACTGGCTCAACAGCAACAGTCTGCTTTAATCTCTGCCATTCGTCCTCATGTCGCCTTGTCCATTCAAACACCGTGTTGTGACGTAGCAACTCTCTAAGGCATGTAGTCTTGACAGCTAGGTTAGGAATGAACTTACCTAGGAAATTAATCATTCCCATGGCTCGCAGTACACCTTTCTTATCAGTAGGGGCTGGCATGTCAAGTACAGCTTGCACTTTTGACTGATCAGGTTCCACCCCTGCACTTGTGATCTTGTCACCCAAAAAGGTCATTTGCGTGACCCCAAAAAGGCATTTGTCCCTGTTCAGTTTGAGTCCATTCTTTTTGACCCTCCCCAAGAGTTTTTTCAACCTTTCATCATGCTGCTGCCTTGTTGTTCCCCAAACGACCAAGTCATCAATGTAGACTCTGGTACCTTCAAGACCCTCAATTACAGATTCCATAGCTCTGTGAAAGATCTCTGGAGCAGATTTGATGCCAAATGGAAGCCTCAGAAAACAGTAACGCCCAAATGGTGTGTTAAAGGTGGTATATTTGCTGCTTTCTGGGTCCAGTCTCAGTTGCCAGAATCCATGTGAGGCATCAAGTTTACTGAAGAACTTAGCTCCAGCCATCTCACTCATGATTTCTTCTCGTTTTGGAATCTGATAATGTTCTCTTTTGATGTTTTCATTGAGATCTTTAGGGTCAAGGCACACTCTAATGTCACCTGTATTTTTCTTGACACATGTGATAGAGTTGACCCAGTCTGTAGGCTCTTCCACACGCTCAATGACACCCATTTGCATCATTCTTTCCAGTTCTTTTTTTAAAGCTGGTCTAAGTGGCGCTGGTACTCTCCTTGGAGCATGCACTACAGGCTTGGCATTTTCTTTCAGCTGAATTTTGTAAGTTTGGGGCAATGTTCCATGTCCTTGAAACACAGAGGTAAACTTTTCCACTATAGCAGAAGTCCCTTCACAGTGCTGCGGTGTACCACTTTTATTTTGTTCAGCTATCTCCAGGCTGTCTGTGTTTATCTGGTAAATCCTTTTAACCAGACCTAAGTCTTCTGATGCTTTGTCTCCTAGCAGCGATTCATGTCCAGCAGGCACAATGGTGAACAGCAGGTTGTGCTGTTTGCCTTTAGCTGTCACCTTTAGATTACATCCCCCTTTTGTTTGAATCGGCTGATTATTATAAGCTTTCAAAGGAGCGATTTTTTCTGCAAACCTTTTAGGCTTCTCTTTCAATGTCTGGAAATCCGTTTCACTAATCAAGTTAGCTTTGGCTCCAGTATCAATTTTGAATGTCACCACCGTCCCATTAACTAGCAAAGGAACAGTCCATTTATCATTAGCTGCTACATTAACCATTTGGCTTACATCAGCTAAGGACTGCACAGTCACATTTTCACCATGTGACACCGTCTTTATGAAAAAGGTTTCACTCAAGTTATCACTGTCATCAATGTCTTCCTGGACTGTATGCACGCTTTGTTCCTTCCCCTTTGAGAAACACATTTTGGTGAAGTGATTCAGTCCCTTGCACTTCATGCACCGTTTACCAAAGGCAGGACACCTTCTAGCTTCATGTTTTTCACCACATCGCTTGCAAGCGAACATCCCTTTATTATTCATTTTATTCCTGTCAGCACTGTCATTAAACTTGCTCCACTGCGTCCTTTTTGGCGCCACAGCGTTCACTACGCCATTTTGTTGGTGCTTTTCTCCTAGCACAGGGCCTTGAAATGTCTGCATCTGGCATTGTGCTAACTCAGCGGCTTGACATATTTTAACAGCCTCGGCCAATGTGAGGTCTGACTCCCTCAATAATCTCTCTCGGAGCTTCTTTTCATTAGTCCCAAAAACTATTTGATCTCTTATCATGGAGTCTTTCAGATCGCCAAAGTTACATGACTGAGCTTTAATCTTGAGGTCTGTGAGAAAATTATCAAATGACTCACCCTGTTGCTGTAGGCGTGAGCGAAACACGTATCTTTCACACGTTTCATTTTTTTTTGTCAGGCAGTGTTCATCAAACTTCTTTACGACCTCGTCAAACTTGTCTTTGTCGGCAGGTTCAGCAAACACAAAAGTGTTGAAGACTTCTATCGCTTCTGGGCCGGCAACGGTGAGGAGCACGGCGATTTTTCTTTCCTCTGCTCGTCGATCTATTCCGACTGCCGCCATGTACAGCTGCAAATGCTGTTTGAAAGCTCTCCAACTTGCATCCACATTTCCAGTCAGCTTCAGCGGACCCGGCGGTTTTACTGCATCCATCTTGTTGTGTTGCTTCCTTTACTCGACCCCGATCCTGGTACCATGTAATGTTCTTGTCTTATTTATAATAAAAGAGCTTGAAGAACATTGGGCTAGCTTCAGCTAGCCATTTATTAAAAGACTCAGACTTGACATGTAACATGAACTGCCATCTTAACTCTTTGTCTTCTTCTCCACACCTCCTACGTGGGCTCTCGTACAACACTGACACCTGCTGGTGACACCTTAGTTAACACTTATCATTACACTGACCGTTTGCCTCTGATCCACATCTTTGTTCTCCGACCTCGTCTTCTTCAGATAATAAACATGCAAATATGTGTGAAACACTCCTTTAACAGGTTCAAAGGTCCAGACGGTGCAGCGGTGGCTGGAGGTTCTGCGTCACACCGACACCCCGCGGAGGAGCGGACCAATAAAACGCCTCACTGCAGGCCGACCAATCAGACACACGGCTGGAGGTGAATTTGTCTGTCAGTCTGGACTAATCAATGAGCAGAAACACAGCGGGCATGTGCCTTTTACACACACACACACACACACACACACACACACACACACACACACACACACACACACACACACACACAGACATACACACACACACAGACACACTCACACACACACACACACACTCAGACACACACACAGATTCATCTTGTCCATATAATTAGCAGGTCAGCACACACCACGCAACTCACCCAGCGGGATTCTGGGAGAGTGCTTTAAACTGACCGAGAATGTCCTGACAGGAAGTTGAAGACTCAGAGCAAGGAAGCAAGAAGAGAAAGGATGAAGACACAAGGAGACAAGGAGAGAGGCAATTAGGACAGTAAAAATAGAGGAAATGAGGAGAAACGGAGAGGAAACCAAAAAAAAAAAAAAAGACAAAATGAGAAGAAGGAAACCAAAGAGGACATCAAAATAGAAGACCAAGGGGAGGAAACAACAACACTAGAGTAGACAAGGAAGGAAAAGTATAGGAGAGGAAACAAGGAAGCAAAACTAGAAAAGGTAGGGCAGGATACAAAGAAAGAAAAAAGGAAATATGAGAATAAAGGAGAGGAAACAGGTAGGCAAAGCAGAAAAATAATAAAGAAGGAAATATTAGACAAGAAAAAAGGAAGGGTGAGGAAACGAGGAAAAAAGGAAAATAAATTAGAAAAGAGTACAGGACATGAAGAAAGAAAACAAGAGGAAATAAAATAAAAAGGAAAGGAAATAAGGAAACAAGGGGCAAACAAGAAAGAGAGGGAAAAAAAATCAAGGAAACATGACAGAGAAATGAAACGGGGAACAAGGAAGGAATACATTAGGACCATCATCAGAGGTGACTCCACCGCCCTGATTGGTAACTTAGTGTTGGATGAACACTGCTGATGTCAGGTCGCGCTGTTAATGGGGGAGAAGTAACACACACACACACACACACACACACACACACGTTTCCATGATTTCTGAGGGCGTCAGACTCACACTCACACACAGAGACTCACCTTTAATGCCTCAGTGTACGCCGCACACCATGTTTTAACACACATCTGGTGCGGGGGTTCAATTCCCGACCCTGTGGAACTGGAGGGTGGCACACAGATGTTTAATTTTCTTTGGTTATTTTCAACTTTAATAACAAAGATTTCTTCAAACATTAAAGCAGACTTCCAGCTTTGATTAGTTCAGCTTTCATGGTGAAACAAGATGCTTTTATTTAAAGGTTTTCAGGGGGCACAAAGGCCCCAAATTACTACCTGATCACTACCTGATCAATATCTGATCATTCATTCACTGGTACCCTACAGACAGCTGCAGGCGTGTGTGTTTGCATTTTCTGTCAGATAGCGTGAAGCAGCAGATTTTACAAACTGTGGCTGCAAAAAACTGCTGCAGGAGGAGCACACACACACACACACACACACACACACACACACACACACACACACACACACACACACACACACACACACACACACACACACAGAGTGATGGGCATGATCACAGGTGATATTTTTTGTAGCTGTAGTTTGCAGACATCCTCTGAATGCGTCACACGCACACAATCATAAAACAGCACGAGTGAGTGATTGAAGTCATTTGTCACAGGAAGCCAAAGACAAAAAAACACATCAAATTAATGACACTTCATAAAACAGCCGCAGCTTCTTGCTGCAGTTTCCGGGCACGTATCATGCAATTCATCTTCTTGTTGTTCAGTTTGGTTTCAGCATTCGTTATTCGAGCTTTTTTTCTGGTGTTTTTAGCTTTCAGTGTATCCTTAGAACGTTACAGAGGAAAGATTCAAATGTCCATTAATTATCTGTTGAGTTTTTAATTTACTGTCTGTAGAAAAATGATGATGTTAATGTTGCAGTGTGTTTTTGTTTTGTTTTGTTTCTATTAAAGACTTAATCACATGATATTGTAATGGGTGTGGGCTGTATTATAGGCAATCTTAAACTCCTCATCTTACATTGTAATTACACAGTATTACAGTAGATGAAGTACGGGCTGTATTACAGACGGTCCTATAAATATAATACAGTATTCACAATCACTGCGGACAATTGACTTCATCAGCTGACCTCATGACTCACTCACTTCTTGCACCCATTTTGTATAGTTTATATCTGTTAGCCATGCTGTGCATAATAATACATACGTGTGCTTATGCTGATGGTTGCCAGTTATATTTCTCCTTTATTCCAAAAAAACCAAAAGTCTTGATTCCCTGCATTGCTGCCTCGTGATGTGTGAGTGATGACTGAAATCTGGAGATGTTCATTAGGTGGAAAAAGGCTGCTTGGGTTACAGATTTGATATGAGCCTGGAATGAAAGTGTGGAGTCCAGGTTGATGCCCAGGTTGTAAACTGGTGATGGTGAGATGGGGGAACCATCTATGTCAGTGAGTAGATTGCCAGACTTCCAGAATAGGGCTTTGGGGGCCACAACCAAGAGCTCTGTTTATTACTGCTGAGCTTGATATCCATGTTGTGATTTCATGCAAACTAGTGATTGTGGGGAGAGCTGGGTAGAGGGTTTGGTACTGAAATAAAGTTGTGTGTTACAGCATAGAAATGGAAGCAGAGACCTGGCGGTGGATGATCTGACTAAGGGGGAACATGTAGATGGTAAAGTGGTTCTAGCATAGAACCTTGAGGCACACCGTGGGTGACTGGAGCAGAGGTGGAGCAGAAGGCTCCCACAGCAACAACCTGTGTTCAGTTGGAGAGGTAGGACTTAAACCAGGAGAGTACAGCGCCAGTGAGACAGAGATAGCTGGATAGACGTGAAAGAAGGATGGTGTGAGAAACTGTGTCAAAGGCTGCAGAAAGGTCCAGGAGGATTCACAGTCTTACTACACCAAAGGTTATTTCTTCCATTTATACATTTTTTAAGTTGTGTCCCTGAATTGCCCTGTTACTCCTCTGAATAGGTCATTGATAATCTAGTTACACAAATTACAGTAAGTTGTGTATTTTGTGGAGAAAAATCATCTACAAGAACCAGAGTGAGTATCACTGTTTCAGCCTGTGTGTTTTTTTACCATGTTTCAGAGCGGTTCACCGACTCGTTAGAGTGTAACGTGTCCACCCTGTTACTGTCACGGCTCATGAGCCAACAACTAAAAAGACCCAAAATGCAGGTCCTGAAAACAGCTCTGCAGTTGAAATCTTTTATTCAGTGTCAGGTGCTGGGGTGTAAGGGGGCGGGAAGCCACTATGGAAGAGAGAGAGGGAGGGTAAGGTCTATTTCATGGTATCCTTAATGCAAGATAATTAGTGTGAGCTGAATTTTCTCAGGTTTGCTGGGAGAGGAGGAAGTAAGATGCTGCGAGGGTCCAGAGGTTACCAAGGGTCGGAGGGCAAGCAGGCAGGCAGGAGGGTGCCAGATTTTGTCCAGGTGGTGAGTAAGGTGGTGCCACCGAGATAAATAATAATAAACTAAAACATCGCTGAATAGTAGGAATGACGCAGGCCTGTCTTGCCAAGGCAAGACCTTCTGAATAATATTGCTGAATATCATAATCATGTCCTCAATTCATCCTGATTACATTACTGCAGCTCAGTGTACACATGCCTTTATGACATAAACACCTGACGCAGTGAGCGTCCCGCTCCGGTCCTCAAAGAGTTGCACCGGCTTCTCATTTTCTCTGATGAATGAACTCACTTTAATTCTCCTAACTCCTCCTAACACCTCCTAACACCTCCTAACTCCTCCTAACTCCTCCTAACACCTTTTAACACCTCCTAACACCTCCTAACTCCTCCTAACTCCTCCTAACACCTCCTACTGTCCCGGATCCTTCAGACTGGAGAATCAGTCACTGTTACAGGTTTCATTGTTCCAACGCTGGGGCACAAACTTCCTCCTGATGTTAAATCAGCCCCCATTAAAAACTGATTATTATGTTTTATAAAGTCTTCTTAAATTTTTGCTCTTGCCTTTTTTGTCTTTTGTTTGCATTTATTTTTTCTGATTCCTTTTAGGCATTTTGGAATATTTAAATTCACACCACACGTCACTGAACTGGACGAGGAAATGGATCGATGCTAATAAAATGGTGCCTTGCTGAAAGGCAGGTCAGCAGGAGATTCATTCATCACCGTGGAAGCACACAGAGGCTAAAACAGGCCACCCAGCTGACAGGCTGAGATAACACACACACACACACACACACACACACACACACACACACACACACACACACACACACACACACACACACACACACTCTGCTCCAGCTGATAACAGTTTAATCTGTTTTCAATTATTTTCAATTTCTTCCACTTTCAGCTGCAGGAGCGACGCAGCTGTTTACAGTTTATTCTGCTCATTTTTAACTTTTACTTATTAAAACTGAGTTCTTCCTCATCCTCACACTTAAAGTCAAGACTTTAAATTCCACATAAGGAGCCATATGTGACATATGTGTATGAAAGATAAGATGATTACAAATCAGTTGAACCTGCACCTGCTCAGCTCCGTCTTAAATGATTTGCCGGGTTTCTTACTAAGCATCACATTCAGGATATAATTGGTAGTGCTTTGTGGTGCATGAAGGTTAGTGCTGAAGCTGTTGTTTTGATTATTATTCTTGAAAAATCCTCATTATTCAAACACATTTATCTCACATTTGAATAAAACAGCCTGAGTGCAGTGCATGCAGAGGCTGTTTAATCCAACAAAAGACTAAAGAATCAAAGAGAAGCACCTGCTGCGTGATTTGACTTTTTAATTTTGCAGCAAACAAACACGCCATCCTTCCTCCTCTGAGTTTCCCCGAACTCACCACCTCCACCCGACTCCTGCTGAGTGGGAAGCTGAAACAGTTATCACCACACAGACGCAACAACAGAGGGAAGAAAGTACGACCATGAACGCGTCGCGTGGGTCGCAGATGCGTTGCTTTTGGAAATCATCAGTATAATCATAAACAGCAGTCTGTAACATTAAACTTTAACTGCTAACTCAGAGAACAAATACAGGCTAAAAACAAAACTCACATTATAACATCACTCTGAAAAGAATCAGTTGGGTTTAGCTGTCAGTCAGGAGCAGACAGAGTGAAGGGTGCCATTCCCAGACAGAGCAGAGAGGCACTGATTCAGCTGGAGATTCAACCAGTGATTGAAGCTACGAGCAGCAGCGATCGGGCCCTCACACTTTCAGCATGCAGCCACATAATGGTGAGTTCCTGTGAACCTCCAGGCCTAGACTCCTATAAACCATGTGACACTGTACCACCATCACCAGCCGCTTCATTAGGTACACCTGTTCCACTGATCTTTAATGCAAATAGCTGATCAGCCAATTACATGGCAGCAACTCAAAGCATTTAAACGTGTAGACCCGGTCACGAGGAAGGTGATCTACATGACTTTGAGCACGGTTGCTGGTGCAGACAGGCTGGACTGAGTGTTTCAGAAACTGCTGACGTGCTGGGATTTTCCCACACAGATTACAGAGGATGGTCTGAATGAGTTCAGAGGGAAATGACCAGACTGCTTTGAGCTGCTAGGAAGGCAACAAGAACTCAAATAACCACTCATTACACTTAGAGGAGCATCTTTGAATGCACAGCAGGTTGACCCTTGAAGCAGATGGGCTACGGCAGCAGAAGACCACACCGGGTGCCACTCCTGTCAGACATGAACAGGAAACTGAGGCTACAGTTCACACAGGCGCACCAAACCTGGACAACAGAAGACTGGAAGTGTTTCCTGGTCTGGTGAGTCTCGATTGCTGCTGCAACGTTCAGATGATGCATCCATGAAAGCATGGATCCATCCCACCTTGTATCAGCAGTTCAGGCTGCTGATGATGTGATTGTGTGTGTGGGGAAATTTTCTTGGCACATTTTGGGCTCTTTAGTACCAAATGAGCACTGTTTAAAGACCACAGCCTACCTGAGTATTGTTGCTGACCATGCCAACCCTCTGTGGCCACAGTAGAATAACACACTATGTCACAAAATCAAATAATGTCTCTTGAACATGACAGTGAGTTCACTGTATCCAGATGACCTCCAGAGTCAGCAGATCTCAGTCCAACAGAGCACCTTTGGGATGTGGTTTAACAGGAGGTTCTCATCATGGATGCAACCGACACATCTGCAGCATCTGTGTTGCTGTCATATCAGGATGGACCAAAATCTCCGAGAAACGTTTCCAGGACCTTGTTGATTCAGTGCCACAAAGAATTAAAACAGCATTGAAGGCAAAAGTGGGTCCAACCCAGTAGTAGTAAGATGTACCCAATAAAGCATCCAGTGAGTGTACATGTGAGTTGCACCTCTTTGTGATGTGGCGAAACAACATGAAATTCACCTCAGCACCACAGACATGCCTTACACAGAAACTCAAATGTTTTATAAGGTCTGTGGATCAGAAACAGCAGACATGGAGATGATCTGTTCAGGCGAAGCATCGTGAGTTTGAGTAAAATCACCTAAAAAGGAGCTAAAACTGCATCTTGTATCAAACTTCCTGTTGGGCTCAGTGCATGGCTCCTAGAGCTTACTGTTTTTAGCTACACTGTAGCCATTTGGTCTGTCAGATTCAAGTCACCTTCCTCCTGTCCTGCACCTAATAAATTAGTGCTGTTTTATTACAATTACATTTTACTACAGTGACAAGAACAGCAAATGATTTGCATGAGATTAACTAAACCAATCAGGTTTGTCCACAACTGTAACTGAAATGGGACTGGACACAAGTGCAGTTCACTTTAAAGGGTTTTTATGTCATACTTAGATTTTTATTTGGTTGTCATGCTCTGTTTGTTAATTAAAGGCTGGCACTGATCAGCAGGGCAGCAGCATGAATCAAGCCTGCAGGCCGGAAGCTAAACAGCGAAAAGCAAAAACATTACAAACATTATGAGCTGTAAATTTTACCTTCACTCTGCTACTCTGACCTCAGCTTCAGCTAAACTTAAACCTGTGTCTGAGACACTGAAATAACAGCAACAAACATTTCTCATAAAAAGCTTCATCCAAACACTAAAGTGCTCTCAGATATGAAGATCATCACAATAAAGAGAAAAGTTTAAGAATGGGACTCAATTAAAGGAAAAAGAGATGCTACGTAACCACAGATGCAGCTGCTGCGATGCTGCTCGCTGCTTTGTACAGATTTAATCCTGTTCAGTCCAAACAGCCCCTGAGTGACAGCAGCCAGCAGCCAATCAGTCACTTATGTTCAGGCAGCGGGTGGTGCTTGAGTGTGTACATTAGTGTGAAGCTTTTAAAGATGTGTGTAAGCGATGCTGTGCTTTTAAATGGACTGAAATGTTTCCCCGTAATGACTCCAAGTCTCTCAGCTGTTTAATGCGTTCAGTCAATGTTTGCTCTCTCGCTCTCTGCTCTCCATTAAAGGTTAATTAGACTCGACCTTCTTTCTCTCTGTTCAAACACGAAGGCCTGCTGCTGTTTCCACACAAACACACTGATCACTCCCAGTGCTCCCAGTGCTCCTCCCAATCACGCATGCTGGAGTCTGTTTTCAGGATGCTAACACCTGCTGCACAGCTGGATGACACAGTGTGTTAACGGTGAACAAACGTGAACATCTGTTTTTACCTGGTCGGATTCAGGACAGAGGAGGCAGAGACACAAACATCACTGATTTCTCTCTTTATTTGATAATTACATTAATTATTCAGGTATTCTGCAGCCAACCAGCTGCTGACTGGTTCGTCCAATTTCTCAGGTGAAGGCCAGGTGATAGTGAGTTGGTCCATTGGTTGAAGAAAGTCCTGGCATCATCTAGGATTAAAAAAAAAAAGACACGTAAGATGCTGGTATGCAAGTTATATGGTATAGTTTATGGGTGGAGCTTAAGCAGGTTGTCACATACCTGGGCGGGGCTTTAACAGGAAGTGAGGCCCTTCCAATAGAAGTTCTTGCAGCCAGCTTTGCGTTCGCGGGGGGGCAGGTTGTTTGGGGGGTCAACAGACCGCTCCAGGTTCATCCTCCCTCCTGTTGCCTCAGCTTCCCGCTGAAGCTCGCCCTCAGGCAGAGACATCTGAGCGAGCAGGTCTTCCACTGCACGTTTACTCCATTCCTGGAAATCAAGAATAACAAGTTTAGCACCACTGGAGAACTAGTTAGCACAGTTAGGGACCAGTTAGAACAGTTTAGAGAAGTTCTAAGAGCCACGTGGAACAGTTTGGAGTTTGTCATTAGTGACGATTAGGGTGTTTAGGGCGGGTTTGAAGGATTCAGGAATGATGAGGAATTAGTTTCATCTGCTGAGTTTCCAAAACATTAATCTGTGGATGAGAAGTTTAAGAAGTAATGAGAAAAAAAACAAACAATCTGGCTAACTTTATCTGCAGATGAATATCATGAGGTACTGTCAAAAACTTCAATATCATTATATTTTATTGCAGAACACCACCAATCTGACACGTGTAGGTTTTGTAAATCCTGTTAAACGAGCATCTGTGAAGAAAGACCTGAGAATAATTCTTGGTTTGAAGGCACTGAGGCTTAAAATGGACTTTAACCACCCTGAATATAAACTAGGCTTCACCAGCAGAGAAATTAGCACTCATATGTCTGAAGATTAAATGCGCTATCACACAAATGATCCAGAGCAGAGTTTGGTGATGGGAGTACTTCAGGATTCAGTTCTGGCTCCTGTAAAGTTACTTACAATTTGACAATATTTATGTTCCCTTTGGTTTTCTTTTTGATTAATATGCTTAAATGCTCATGAAGAAACTCATCCAATTTTGGAGATGGAGCCATTTTCCTTGCTGGGAAATCCTGGATGCTGAGAAACCTGAAATCCTGAGCAGAGAAACTTTAATTTGTGTGGACAAACTGATACTTACTCAGTAAAAATAGAATATGCATCCAAAAATGCCACACAAGCAACAACAAAGGTGAGATGTTAGAGTCAGTTTTCCCAGATTCACCTGGTTAATAAATAGTTTATAAATTCACATTCCCACCACTTTTCTACGGAAAACACACACAGAATATTTTACCCATTCGTGTGGATGAAGCTGTGCAGCACTTACATCTTTATTTAAAATTACTCAAGAGGAATTAAAATAGACCTATTCTGCCTTTGCTTATTTCCTGTCACACATCTCCTCTTTTAATGGTGGCTGCTCATATTTGATGTCAGTGTTCAAACAATTGATCCCTGTGAGCCAAAAGCTCAGGCTGCACACTGCACTGAACACTCAGTTTCACACAGCTTTTTCTACTTTTGGATCTCTATGATGTCATAGAGAGCAGATATCCTAATATAGTCTTCTCAGGCAAACAGAAGTCCCACCCACCTATCTTCTAGCAGCCAGTCAGAGTTGGGTTGAATAAAGGGTGACCTTAAAGGGGGAGGGGCTAGAACTGAGGGGCTGTACCCAGGCCTGGTATAAGATAACAAAGGATTACTTTGAACTGTGAATCGAGCAAATCGTGTAGCTGTTGTAGAGTAAAAGAATAAAAATATGGAGCAGAGTGAGTCCACTTTGAAGAAATACACTTTGTGAAACCCTCCAGTTTTCTTTTGTGCTGAGTGTTGGATAATCTGCTATTTGTGAGCTTTGCTTAGCATAAAAATGACTAGAGAAAGAGGGAGACAGCTCAAAATTAGAGTATCTCTGTATGTCACTTATTAACAGATCCTTATTATATTCTTATATTTAATCTGAATGGGGTATGTGCTGGACTGTTTGTTGTCATTACTTTTCCCCCACTATCCTTTCAAAGTAGGGAAACATGAAGCTAAAAGATCTTCTTGCTAATCTGGAACACTGCCGTCTGTCGTAAAGGTGCCTGAAGTTGAATTTCCTGAACGCTCGGTGATGTCGGTCTCACCTGTGACAGGAACCCTGCAGTGCGAGGTCGTTGCAGCAGCCGATGATTGTGCAGCTCCAGCTCCAGGTCCGGGTCCTGGAACTGGTCTCTGTCTGGCTGAGAGGAAACTCCAGTACTGCACAGAACCAGTGCCATGAGAACCAAAATGGCGGGACAACGTACACACTGCATGCCTGGGGGGAGAACAAGAAGAAAACGTAAGAGGAATAAAACAAGTAAAAAACAGACAGAAGAAGAGAAGGAGAAGCTCGTACTGGGTGCTGGTCCGGTTTCTTCTGCTGGTCCTGGTGCTGGTTCTGATACTTGGCTCTCTCTGGTCCTGGTGCTGTGGGTACTGCCCTTTTGAAGCCCGATGCTCCTCCTCCAGTGGGTCACATGGTACAGTGCAGTCGATTGACAGTCAGTGAGCTACGAGGTGATGAAGGAACTCTGGCTTACAAGTTAAACAAAAGTCCATTAGTCCTTATTGACTTTAAATGGAAGCCGAGCAATAAAATAATAAACCTATCAGCAGCAGTGCACTGCAGCTGCCGCCGCTCATCTCCAACAAATACAACGGCAGAATGCCGGCCTGAAGAGGAGAGGAATTAACGGAGCGTTCAGAGGATTAGCAGACTTCATTAGCACTCGCTGATATCTCCATTAAACAAAGAGGCAGCAGCAGAGAGTCGCCCACTCAACATTTAGTCAGAACAAACACGACTTTTATACCGTCAAAAAACACTTTGTGCTGCTTTACAATGTTCTGCTGCAGGGAGACAGAGTGGAAATGACATCAGGGAATCCCACCAACATGGATGACTCCAACGGTCGAACTTCAGTGGAAGCACTTTAGATAACAGCTTGTAATAAGCAGCGTAAGTCTTCACAATGTACACGCTGCAAGAACAGATCATTTAACACGATCCTGATATTATATTTCAGGAGAAATATTTTGGATTTTTCCACAGTGGAATAAATGTGTGCATTTTACATTTTAAAATCTTTATTTGTCTTTGTGAAATCAAATCCAATGAGTCCAGTTTAATGACCAGATCAACAAAAAGGAAGTTTTTCTTTTTGCTGTTGTTGTCGGGATGATACAGCCCAGCTATTATAATAAACTGGATTCAACTTCTTAACCACCACCCGGTTGTTGGTGACCCATCAAGGGTTAGGATTTGGTTAACAGTCACTTCTTCTTCTTCTTCTTTCTTTTTTTTTTAAAAAAAATTTTAAGTTATTTGAAACATACAGAAAGAAAATCTGTGAAGCCGAAAGGTCTGAGATTTCATTTAAAAGGTAACATCATCTGAAAAACTAATTAGCATGTGGCTACAACAAAGTCACCCTTAACCATAAACTTATATGGGTTGTCAGCGACCTGGTGGGTGTTAAGATGCTGACTATCATTACAAGTAGATGGACTGACGACATCAGTCAGTCATTTTGTTTAAAATTAAACAAAATAAAATAAGGCTGATCTGAATTTGATGACTATTATTCTAATAAAGTTTCTTTATTTACTTTACTACTTCTTTGTTTTACTTTTCTCTGCTACCATTGCTACCATATGTGAACATGTTCATCCATCCATTTTCCAGTTATCCAGCTCAGGGTGATGGGAGGGCTGTTTTGGGGCAAAAGGCAGGGTACACCCTGAACAGGCCACCAGTCTGTTGCGGGGCTGACAAAAGCTCACACCTCCAGTCAGTTTAGAATCACCAGTTAACCTAACATGCACATCTATGAACTATGGGAAGAAGACAGAGTCCCTGCAAAGAACCCACACAGGAACAGGGAGAACAGACAAACTCCCAGCCTCAAATCAAACCAAAGATCAGAAAGATCTGCATCACCGTGCTGCCCGGCTTCAAATATTAAGCAGCACAGTGGTGCAGGTTAAACTTGTAGTCTAAAACACTGAGTGATTTCATACGTTAGGGTCTTCTGTTTTTTTTTTTTTTAATTTCCAGTTTTTGAACTTTGGTGATATGAATTAAAAGATGGAAACTTTCTTGGCTACCTGTAACAGCCCACAGCCAGATTTCCTGTAAAAATCCACATTTTGATGTTTAGACTCATTCTGAGTGGTGTTACTTTAATGTCCACAGCCTGTAGATACTGTGGATCAGAATACATATACTTAAAAATGACTGTCTCCAGCAGACTTCCACACAAAGTCAAGCACAAAAACTATACTGAATCACACATCCTTTGATTTAAGTTTGCAAAGTGAGGGAGTCAGGGACTGAAAGGCTCTTGACTCAAGAAATACAGTAAAGAGGTCAACTCTACCTGTAGACTCCACAGATCACAATCTGACCAAGTACCTGAGGGATGAGCCAGAAAAGCCAGATTTAAAGTGTGAGTGCCAGACATCAACAAAGTTCTCATGTCTGTGTCTTTCAATTATTTAATATCTCTTGGTTGTGGTCACTACAGTTTGCAACTAAATTGCCCCTTGAGGACCTTAAAGGTGATCCAATCCAGTTTGAGCCAGTCTGGTGCTGCAGGATGGATTATCTCCACAAACACTGCAGCTCCCTGCATTGTTCCTCTATGACCTCTGACCTCCTTCACAGCCAGTCTGCTGCATGTCCTTTTGCAGCTGATTATCACTCCATGGTGACATATTTGTCACCATGACATCTGACATTTTTATTGCATTTTTTTCCCCCCCAGAAGCATGTTGTTTCACTAAAGAGAAAAACACATTCTCAGGCCTTAATTACTTGACTGGGATGGTCAGAAACACTTTATTCCTCACAGCATCTCTGACGTGATCCTTTAAATGACTTGTTATCCCTTCAGCTACCTATGCTTTCTTAGAGCTACAATGTTGTGGGCGTTTTATAGCCTGCAGCATTTGCCAAGGTGTAATACTGTATGTAGAAATAACTACACTGCTGCACTTTTTTGTAGTATTTTTTTTATGGGTTTTTAGGCAAGCAGAATGTAAAATATGACCAAGTCAACAATGGTTTAATATATTCATGGAAAATCTGAAGATATCATCATCCCCACACTCTGGTACCAAACCCCAAGAACGACTGATATGTTGAATGCCAGAGCAGCTGACCTGAAAGAGAAGATCATGGCTAAGCTGGAAACCTCCGTGGCTGATTACCAGGACTACATGACGTATCCTCTAAAAGTCTACTAGAAGATGTGAATGTAACTCTATAGACAATCTCTACATCACTGAAACCAACCAGTTGATGTATACCAGGGATCCTCAAATCCAGGCCTTGAGGGCCGGTGTCCTGCAGGTTTTAGATGTGTCTCTGCCTCAACACACCTGAGTCAAATATAGAAGTCATTAGCAGAACTCTGGAGAACTTGACTGCATACTGAGGAGGTCATTCAGCCATTTGATTAAGGTGTGTTGGATCAGGGACACATCTAAAACC
Organism: Archocentrus centrarchus; assembly: GCF_007364275.1. Lineage (NCBI taxonomy): Eukaryota > Metazoa > Chordata > Actinopteri > Cichliformes > Cichlidae > Archocentrus > Archocentrus centrarchus. Next base: position 9,991,416 of record NC_044358.1, on the reverse strand, counting down.
TGCAGGACACCAGACCTCGAGGCCTGGATTTGAGGATCCCTGATGTATATCATGGCAACAGTGAAGCTTGAGATGAACAGCCACAAGGAGCAGTAACCTCCATGGAAAAGAAGACTAGAGGACATCAAGGCAGTGCGGAGGGACATTAGCCAGTGTGATGAATAAAAGGTTGCCTAAGAAGTACAACAAGTTGTTCATACCTGAGGCCTTAGAAACTGCCAAGCAAAGACTCACAGCCTTGGCTAACCACTTGAAGAAGCCATTCCTTGTGACCTTTTGGCATAGAAGCCATCAGAATAAACCAGATGCTCTCCACTGAACCATCCAAGGTGTACACTCAGTGGCAGGGGAACTACCTGAGAGGGAGCACCTCCACGAAGGCTGGAGGCAGAGCAATATGGAAAGAGCATAGGGGAGAAGAATGCAACACACAACAACAATGGTCAGCAGCTAGTGGATCTAAGAGCAGACCACAGCAACCTCCCTGAAAAAGCTCCAGTAACCACCACAGTGGCAGACTTTGAGGAACGAGTCTCACATATGAAGAGTTGGATGGCACCAGGTTCTGACATGATCCATACCTACTGGCTAAAGAAACTGACTGCACTCCATGAGCGTTTGGCAGCACAAAAGAACCAGCTGCTAAAGGCGAAGACACTCCCAGAATGGATGACCAAAGGCCGCATGGTCCCGATCCCCAAGGACCCCCAGAAGGGACAGGTCCCATCCAACTACTGGCCAAAAATCTTCCTTAGTACAGCATGGAATCTCCTGTCAGGCATCATAGCTGCTAAGATGATGATCAGACACATGGCTCAATACACGAGCATGGCCCAGAAAGGAATTGGCAGGGATACCAGAGGAGCAAAACACCAGCTACTGGTAGATAGAGCAGTCATTCAAGACTGTAAGACCAGACTGACCAACCTGTGCATCACCTGGATTGATTATAAGAAAGCCTATGTCTCGATGCTGCACACATGGATCCTGGAATGCCTCGAACTCTATAAAATCAACAGGACCCTCAGAGCCTTCATCAGGAACTCAATGGGAATGTGGAGAACAACACTAGAGACCAACTTCAAGCCAGTTGCACAAGTCACCATCAAGTGCAGGATTTACCAAGGACAGGCTCTGCCCTCACTGCTGTTCTGCATAGGCCTGAACCCCCTCAGTGAAATCATTAACAAGACTGGCTATGGATACAGACTACAGAATGGAGCAACCATCAGCCACCTCCTGTATATGGATGACATCAAACTGTATGCCAGGAATGATCCACTGATTCAGAACTCTAGGATCTACAGCAATGAAATAGGAATGTCATTTGGATCAGAGAAGTGTAGTCAGATGGTAACCAAGAGAGGGAAGGTAGCCAGAACTGAGGGGATTACACTACCAGCAGGCAACATTGCAGACACTGAGGACAGCTACAAGTACCTTGGAATCCCACAGGCAAATGTAACCATGAAAAGGCCACTAGAAAAACTGCAACTGCCAAGTACCTGCAAAGAGTTAGGCAAGTCCTAAGGACTCAGCTGAATGGGAAGAACACAATCTGGGCAATAAACTCCAACACCCTGCCAGTTGTCAGATACCCTACTGAGATAATAAGCTGACCAGAGGAGATAGAAGCCACTGACATCAAGACAAGAAAGCTCCTTACAGCACAATGATATAACACCCGAGGACGAGGAATAAGGCAGCCTGGTCTGATGAGTCACATTTTCTTTTACCTCTCATGGATGGCTGGGTACATGTGCATTGCTAACCTGGGTAACATCTGGCACCAGGATGCATTATGGGTAGAAACAAGCCAGCGGAGGTAGGGTGATGCTGGGAATGTTCTGCTGGGAAACCTTGGGTCCTGCCATCAATGTGGATATTACTTTGACACATACCACCTGTCTAAGCACTGTTGCAGATCATGGAAACTATTCTCTGATGGCTGTGGCTGTCATGGTCCTGGCCCGGTGGCCCAGTGTTTTTTGTGATTTTTGTATTGGTCCTCAGTTTGTTGTTTCCAGCTCCTTGTGTTTCCATGTGTCAGGTCTGCGTCCTTGTTCCCCCGTTTGACTTCCAGTTTTATTTTGATAGTCATTTGGTCTCTGTCTGTCATGTTCAGTTTTGCTTCCCTTGGTCCTGTCAGTATGATTAGTATTTCCTGTGTTTCCCAGCTGTTCCCACTCCCCTCGTTATCCTTGTGTATTTAGGTCTGGTGTTTTCTCAGCCTGTTGTCGCATCATCGTCGTCTGCTCCCCTGCTTTGTCCCCTCTGTGTTTCACTTTCGTTCTTGGAATTCAAGTTGGATTATCATTCAGTTTTGCTGCATTTGCCTCTGATTCGTTTCTGCACATGCCAAATAAAGGCTAAATTATTACCTTACCTTGTCTGCGTTGGGGTCCACTTCCTGCCTGCCACACAGCCGATCCATGACAGTGGCCTCTTTCAGCAGGATAATGTGCCCTGCCCCAAAGCAAATATGGTTCAGGAATGGTTTGAGGAGTACAACAACAAATTTGAGGGGTTGACTTGGCCTCTAAATTCCCCAGATCATAATCCAATTGCGCATCTATGAAATGTGCTGGACAAACAAGCAGCAAGGCAAAGCAGTCTGCCAGCAATATTACAGCAACAAAACAACAACAAAAACAACAACAACAACAGGTAAAAAAAATTCCCAGCACCTACTCTGTCCATATAATATACACTGAGACAACATTCACGAATAGATGGGATAAGACATCATAACAGAAACAGTGATAATTCAGTTCAACTGTACAGGGGCAGCACGGTGGCGTAGTGGTTAGCACTGCCGCCTCACAGTTAGAATACCATCTGGAAGGCCTGGGTTCGATTCCACCTTGGCCCATGCCTCTCCCTCTCTCTGTGTGGAGTTTGCATGTTCTCCCCGTGCTTGCGTGGGTTTCCTCCGGGTACTCCGGTTTCCTCCCACATGCCAAAGACATGCACTTACTGGGGTTAGGTTAATTGGCTAGTCTAAATTGCCCATAGGTGTGAATGAGAGCATGAATGTGAGTGTGAAAGGTCGTCTGTCCCTCTGTGTTGGCCCTGCAACAGGCTGGCGACCTGTTCAGGGTGTACCCTGCCTCTCGCCCTATGACAGCTGGGATAGGCTCCAGCCCCCCCGCGACCCTTAACAGGATGTGCGGAAGCGAATGGATGGATGGATGGATGTATTTATACAGCACCAAATCACAACAAGCAGTCACCTCAAGGCACTTCATAAGGTAAAGACCCTACAATAATTACAGAAAAACTCCAACAATCAAACAACCCCCTATGAGCAGCACTTGGTGACAGTGGAAAGGAAAAACTCCCTTTTAAAGGTAAGAAACCTCCAACAGAACCAGGCTCAGGGAGGGGCAGTCGGTTAGGGCTGAGGGGAGAGAGACAAGACAAAAGACATGCTGTGGAAGAGAAACAGAGATTAATAATAACTAATGATTAAATGCAGAGTGGTGTACAAACAGACTGAAAAGAGGTGAGTGAAAAAGAAATACTCAGTGCATCATGGGAACCCCCAAGCAGGCTAGGGCTATTGCAGCGTAACGGATGGTTAAAGGTCACCTGATCCAGTCCCAATTATAAGAAACATATAAGTGATGATGTTTCCAGTTGCAGAGGTCAGACGTGTTTAAGGGGAAAATGGCTTTGTTGTTGCTGCAGTACATCCTGTGGAAAGATTAAGAAACCAGCTGGTTTTTAATCAACGTGCAGCTACAGTTTGTGGGAGTATACAGTAGACCCTTACAGTCCATAAATAGTCAGTAGTCTCACCACTAAGTATCTGTGTCTGTGTGGTGCACCTTTAGAGTTTATGGATGCAGCTTGCTGACCAAGCTAGCAAGCATTAGTTATCTTGATGCGTGCTCAATAATCCAGGCAAAAAATTAATTCCATAAATCCACAAAGTGTTCAGTTGCATAATGATGGAAACTAGCCCCCAACTAGTATTTGAACCATATATTGCTCTTAGAACTTCCTCTCGGGAGGAATGGTGGTTTAAATGAGAAGTCAAGGAGATCGTTTATGTGAAAATGGATTGACCATCTCTGAATTAAAGAGGAGGCTTGAGTGTGTTTTTCACCATCTTACAATGCTGGGATTGCAATCATTCCCCGACACTATGTTTAATAATACTTGCAGTCATTGATCATTAGTCATGACAGTTGCTATTTTTAACCATTATGTAACTGTACTGTTTATGATTTTGAGGGAAACTGCAGACAGTTGAGAGTGAATAAGTCATTTGAATGAGTGAGGAAACATTTTTCCCACTGAAAACTGAACGACCTTTTTGTGATACACCACTTATGTCTTAGCATGCCATGAGCATATACACCTCTCATCCCACCCTGTTTTCAGGGAGGCTTCAAAAGGAGGCTTTAAAAACCAGTTGGTGACACCAGGGTGCATCCAACTTTTTACCTTCTAGTCTATCATAAAGACCCAGTTCGCTCCAACCTCCGGGCCACATTTTATATTGAGTAAGTGTTATATCCCATCTTTAAAGAAAACCATGATCTGATCAAACTAGTAGTTTCAGAAAAAAATTTGTCTCCCTCTCTTCACCCCAACCAGTCACAGCAGATGACTGCCCCTCCTCGAGCCTGGTTCTGCTGGAAGATTCCACCTTAAAAGGGAGTTTTTCCTTCCCACTGCCACCAAGTGCTTGTTCATAGGGGATCATCTAGTTGTTGAGGTTTCTCTGTATTATTGTACAGTATTTATCTTACAATAAAAAGCACCTTGAGGTGACTGTTATTGTGATTTAGGGCTATCTAAATAAAATTGAATTGAACTGAACTGAACTGAACAGAACAGAAAAACCTCCTAGCTATTACAGCAGTGATTCTATTGTTATTGATTCTATATTACAGAGATTAGAGCATGCCATAGGTATTAAAGGTACTGCACTGCAGTGGTTTGAATCATATTTATCTCATAGACTCCAATTTGTTCATGTAAATGGGGAGTCTTCTTCACACACTAAGGTTAATTATGGAGTTCCACAGGGTTCTGTGCTAGGACCAATTCTATTTACATAATACATGTTTCCCTTAGGCAGTATTATTAGAAAGCATTGCATACATTTTCATTGTTATGCAGATGATAACCAGCTTTACCTATCAATGAAGTCAGATGACACACATCGATTAGTTAAGCTGCAGGAATGTCTTAAAGACATTAAGGCCTGGATGACCTCTAATTTCCTGCTTCTAAATTCAGATAAAACTGAAGTTCTTGTGCTCAGCCCCACAAATCTTAGAAACATGGTGTCAAACCAGATACTTACTCTGGATGGCATTACTTTGGCCTCCAGTAACACTGTGAGAAATTTTGGAGTCATTTTTGATCAGGATATGTCCTTCAATGCACATATTAAACAAATATGTAGGACTGCTTTTTTTGTATTTGTGCAATATTTCTAAAAATAGAAACATCCGTTCTCTGAGTGATGCTAGTTCGTGCACTTATTACATCTAGACTGGACTGTTGTAATTCATTATTATCAGGCTGTGCTAAAAGCTCCCTGAAAAGCCTTCAGCTGATCCAAAATGCTGCAGCATTGGATTTCACTCTACTCCCCAGAGATGTCTCTTCCTACTGGATCACCAAAATTGTTGGACTTTCTACAGTTCAGGTATCTCATCTTACTCAACTCTACCCACTCATGTTACTGGATCAGCTTTTTGGTTCTCAGTGTTTGCTTGTAGGCACACCCTCTATGAAAGATAATCAAACGGATTGTTTTGATATTGCTCTCAGGCGCATATTAATCATACTCATGTTACTTATCTCTGGTAATGTTCACCCAAATCCTGGGCCTGTTTTAGATAAGCCCACTTCAACTCATTTGCTGTTTAGTGATTTCTGTGATCGTAAATCCTTGGCTTTTTTACATGTGAACATCCGTAGTCTGTTAAATTCTAGGCACTTTGATCATTTAAAAGCATTGGTACATACTTCTAACCCCGATGTCTTAGCCATCTCTGAATCCTGGCTTAAGAAAACAAACACTGACCATGATATCTTGATACCAGGCTACAATGTATTTCGTCAGGATTAGAGCCTCCAGGGGAGGTGGTGTAGCTATGTATGTTTAAGACCATCTGCATTGCACTGTTGCTCTTTCTAAGTCAGTCCCCAAACAATTTGAATTACTGGTGGTAAAGCTCAAACTCTCAACAAGTTTCTTTCTCACTGTTGCTGTCTGCTACAGAACACCCTCTGCCCCAGCTCCTTCACTCACTGTCCTTAGTGAACTCCTAGCTCCATTTATCACCTCTGAATTTGTTCTTTTGGGTGATCTAAATTGGGATATGATCAACCCCTGTGGATTCTTCTCATTCCTGTTTTTATCCAGTTGTCATCATTTACATGCATACTCCATGTTAAATCTCTGATTTATTGATTGATTGATTGCTTTTGGTATGTTTGTATGTTTATATTTATGTGTATTTATGTGTAGTGGACCTGATTCTCTTGGCCAGGTCATGTTTGTAAATGAGAAGTAATTCTCAAACATTTTTACCTGGTAAAATAAAGGTTTACAAAAAAAAAAAAAAAAGCTAGAGTACTGACAGGGACTAGAAAGAGAGAGCAGATTTCTCCCATATTGGCTTCTCTTCATTGGCTCCCTGTTAAATCTAGAATAGAATTTAAAATTCTTCTCCTCACCTACAAGGTCTTCAATAATCAGGCCCCATCTTATCTCAAAGACCTCATAGTAACATATCACCCCAACAGAGCACTTTGCTCTCAGACTGCTGGCTTACTTGTGGTTCCTAGGATACTTAAGAGTAGAATGGGAGGCAGAGCCTTCAGCTTTCAGGCCCCTCTTCTGTGGAACCAGCTCCCAGCTTGGATTCAGGAGACAGACACCCTCTCTGTTTTTAAGATTAGGCTTAAAACTTTCCTTTATGATCAAGCTTATAGTTAGGGCTGGATCAGGCGACCCTGAACCCTCGCTTAGTTATGCTGCTATAGGCCGAGGCTGCTGGGGAGTTCCCATAATGCACTGTTTCTTTTCATTCACCTTATTTACTTTCTTTATACCCCACTCTGCATTTAATCATTAATTGTTATTAATCTCTGGCTCTCCTCCACAGCATGTCTTTGTCCTGTCTCTGTCGGGGCTGTGTGGTGAGGGAAAGGACCCAAATGCAAAACACAACGCAGACTTAAACTAAAACTACTTTATTTGCCAATTAATCAAATAATACAAAAACACAAAAAAACCTCAAAATCTCAACCTAGGCAAAACAAACACGAAGCCTGGGAGAAAATAAAAAACAAAACTCTAAACTAAAAAAAAAATACACAGCAAATAGGAGGAACACTGAGGGTAACAATGATGACACCGCAACAATGAACAGAGGAAAACTGAGGGCTTAAATACACACAAGCTAATTAGGGCAAGTGAAAACAACAGGGAACAACAGGTGAACCAAATGAACCTAATGACATGGGGGGAGCAAAACTAAACACGAAACACTGGGAAACACAAGGAACTAAAAAATCAAACATAACCAAACCCCACAACAAAAGAAAAACCCCAGAACAGACAATGAAGCCAAAATAAAAACATACAGGGTCACATGACACATGACCATGACAGTCTCGCTCCCCTCAGCCCAACCAGTCACAGCAGATGACTGCCCCTCCCTGAGTCTGGTTGTGTTGGAGGTTTCTTCCTGTTAAAAGGGAGTTTTTCCTTCCCACTGTCGCCAAGTGCTGCTCATAGGGGGTCGTTTTGACTGTTGGGTTTTATCTGTATTATTTGCTTTTGTTCTCACTTTGTTTAAAAGGGGGGATCCTTCTCCAAATTGTCTGCTCTTGTCAAAGTCGTGGAAACTGTTGGTACAGCTGAAGGAGTTCCTGTCTGTAAATAAGATTTTAAATTACTTCCAGTCAGACTTTGGGAAAAATCAAAGCCTGATTGATTTTTATCACTTTAATGCTGCTTTTAACTACAGCAGCATTAAAAGTGATAAATTATTTAATTGTTTCAGTAGATAACAGCAACTTTGTGCAGCCCTTTTTTATTGATCTAGCTAAGGTATTTGATATAGTCAATCATAAAATGTTAAAGCAAAGACTTGTCAGTGCACGGTTGTCAGAAAAAGCTGTTGGATGGCTTCAAAATTATTTGTCAGGCTCACTGGGGTTAGGTTAATTGGCTACACTAAATTGCCCATAGGTGTGAATGTGAGTGTGAAAGGTTGTTTGTCTCTCTGTGTTGGCCCTGCAACAGGCTGGCGACCTGTTCAGGATGTACCCTGCCTCTCGCCCTATGATAGCTGGGATAGGCTCCAGCCCGCCCGCGACCCTGAACAGGATGAGCGGAAGCAAATGGATGGATGGAGGTCTCAGTGTGTACATGTAGCAGGAATGAGCTTGCTTAATATAACAAAAGGAGTACACTGAATGACTTAGTTATGGTAATTGGCAAGATGAAAGCCTCATCATGCTCCTTTGAGATATTACCTCCTTCTGTCCTGCTTGGGACTCTCACCACTATTGGTCCTTGTTGTTGTCAAGCATAAACAGTTCACTGAGTCAAGATCATGTTCCACTTTATTTTAAACATGTTGAAGTAACTCCCCTATTAAAGAAGACTAACCTTGATACTAGCTGTATTGGCAACTATCGACCTATTTCTAAACTGCCATGTGTTAGTAAATTATTAGAGAAAATTGTAGATCAGCGGCTTTCAAAGCAGTACTCCACTGAGTCTGCAGTTTTGAAAGTCTACAATGATGATTTAATGGCTTCTGATGCAGGGAATTGTCTTCATTTTACTTGATCTCAGTGCAGCCTTTGATACCATTGATCACAACATTTTGCTTAACAGGCTTAAGGTTTAGGCTGGTATCTGTGGCTCAGCACTAGACTGGTTTTCCTCTTATTTATCAGATAAGACGTTCTCTGTTAGGACCTGCAAATTCAGTTCCACCATTGCCTCCCTAAATTGTGGGGTCCCACAGGGTTCAGTCCTGGGTCCATTATTATTTTCTTTTGATATGCTCCCTTTAACTGGCATCATCCAGTCTTTTAAGGTGATTTCTTACCAATTATACGCTGATGATATTCAGCTGTATATGTAGTCCAATGTTTAACCCGGATCAGTGATTGGCTCTCCAGTAATTACCTTGTTCTAAATGCCAATAAGACTGAGACTATGATCATAGCTCCTCCTGATCTATGTCAGGCTCTTGCCTCTTTTTGTCCCACCGCTAAGTCCAGCATCTGTAATCTTGGAGTAATATTTGATTCTTCTTTGAGCTTTGACTCACACATAAGAGCTCTGTCTCGTTCCTGCTTCTTTCATTTAAGGAACATCTCTAAGTTGTGACATATGGTCTCCAAGGCTGATCTGGTACAAATTATCCATGTATTTGTGTCTTCACGTTTAGATTATTGCAATGCCTGTCATGGCTAGTGTGTGTGGCAGGCAGGATTGGACCCCAGGATGCAGACTCATACAACAAATAAAACTTAAAGGAGGATTTATTATGTAAACCGAAGAAACAAAAACTCAGCTACACTGGAGCTGGACAGGTGCCACACTAACTACAAAACAATGGTGCACGGACGGACGGACGGACGGACACACACACACACACACACACACACACACACACACACACACACACACACACACACACCTGAAGACAACACAACAAAGAACAGATGAAAACTGAGGGCTTAAATACACAATAGGTAATCAGGGCAAGAGGAAACAGCAGGGCACAGCAGGTGAAGCAAATGAGACTAACAACATAGGGGAAGCAAAACTAAACACAAAGCACAGGGAACACAAGACTGGCAAAATAAAACAGGAAGTGGCGAAACAAAGAACACGCAGACTTGACAGGGGGAACTGGCACATGGACACTGGACGGAGACGCAGACCTGACACAGGGAAACACAAGGGACCAGAATAAACTGAGGAATCCAAAAGAAAACCAATAACCATAATTAGAGAAATAACTGAAACAAAACCAAGAAAACAAAACACTGGACCACCGGCCCAGGACCATGACAATGCCCTGTTTACTGGCTTGGACAAATCATCTCTTTCACGTCTCCAAACAATACAAAACGCTGCATTAACAAATTCTAGCAAACAAGTTCACATTACTCTGATTTTACATTCCTTACATTGGCTCCCAATCGATTTTAGGATTCATTTTAAAATTCTCGTTTTTACATACAGAGCATTAAACGGCCAGACTCCAGATTATATTTCCCAGCTTCTCATAAAATAAACTGCTTCTCGCTGTCTTCGTTCGCAGGCTCAGAATTTGTTAGTTGTTCCCCGCACTAAAGACTGGGGAGGGGGGGGGCAGAGCCTTTCAGTCAGGGGCACCAAGGCTGTGGAGCAGTCTACCCCTACATCTACACTCATTGACTCTGTGGATTCTTTTACAAAGCAGTTAAAAACTTTTCTTTTTAAAAAGGCCTTCTGCTGAGATTTTTTTTTGTTTTATTTTAGTTTTAGATATTATGGTGTTTAAGACAGATTTAAATGACTTGTATGCAGTTACTTCAGGCTGCAAATGTTTTGCCTGAATATCATTTTTTCTGACAGACAATATATTTAGATAGATAAATAAAAAGGTAAATGACATGATGTAAATTTTGTTAATTTCTTTTTATCAGTTGTACTTAACTGCTAAAGAACATACCCCAGTTGTTGAAGTACAGCTCGAGTATGGATTTGTGTGTGCACGTGCACACGCTACTAGTTTATCCAACTCCAACTATAAACAGAATATAAATTATAAAAAGAATATAAAAACTGGGAAACGAACTAAGGGGCTGGGGGACTCTGACAGCAGACAAAAGGTGGCTGAGACAATACAGGAGGGTGATTTGAGGAAGTGGAGACAGCTGGGGAGGATGAGACACGGGTGAACTGAATCACAGCAGACGAGAGACAGGAAGCAAAACTAAAACAGGAAGTGAGATAACTAAATGGGGAAGACACAAGAATAAACTAAATAGAAAGGACATAGCACAGGAGGACAGGAACACAGAGAGAGGAACGAGACTAAACTCAAAAGTAAATGAGAACGAGGAGCAAACTAACGCACTAAAAAATATATGCAGTATTAACATTAACCAAAGCAGGGATCACAAAGGATAATGAAATAAACAAAACTTCAAAAGTCCAACAAACACTGATCCAGGACCAGGACACTTTTTGGTGTCGGGGCACCGTATGACTGGGATTTTTGCTGGGAGAATAAAGAGGAGTTTGCCCTTATGTGGACTTCTACTGAAATTTGACTTGGATCCATTTTTATTAAGAGCAACTTCAGTAATTTAATGTGACAATAATTTTTAATGTTGTAGTTGTCATGGCCGGGGAGGAAACGGGCAAGGAAGGGCAAAAACGCAGGACTCCAGGGGTAACTTAAAAGGGCGTTTATTCCACCGGGGAAACACAAAAATACAAAAACCTTGGAAGGGAGGCACAGGGAGACGAAGGGCAGGCGCAGGGAACACGGGAACACAGGAACACAGAAACACACGGACACACAACGTCAACGACGCGACAACAGGCATAGAAAACGCAGGACTTAAATACACAGAAGGGCTGATGAGGGAAGAGGAAACAGGTGGGAACACAGGTGACACAGATAACTAAGACGAGACCAGAGGGAAGCAAAACTGAATACAACAGACAGGGGCTGGACGAATATCAAAATAAAACAGGAAGTATGACAAGGGAACAGAGACGCAAACCTGACACAGAATACAGAGAGACACGAGGGACTAGAAATAACTGAGGGCAACTCTAACAGATAACAAAACAACCTGAGAAAACGGAAACCATACCAAGAAAACATAAAACACTGGGCCACCGGCCCAGGACATGACAGTACCCCCCCCTCAAAGGCCGGCCCCCGACGGCCAAAACAAGAAAACAAAACCAGACCAGGGCGGGAGGCGGGGGGACCAGGAAGGAGGGCCTGAAACAAAAAACAAAAACCAGGCAGGGAGCAACAAGGAAGAAGGCCCAGGGACAAAACCAAAACACTGGGGAAGCACAGGGGCAAGACCTAGAACACGAGGGCAAAAAGACAATAAGCAGAATAAACAGAATAAACAAAAGCAATGGCGCAAGGCTGGAGAGCTCCAAAGTCCAATACAAGGGTCAAAGTTCACGAACAGAGCAGGAGCCAAAACAAAACAAAAAACAGCAAACTGCAGGGGAAAAACAGTCCACAGTTCAGGGGAGTCAGTGGGAAATCCAAAAACAAAAAACACACAGTCCAGGAGGCCGCAGAGGCCAAGGGGCCACAAAGCAAAATCCCAACGAGGGAGGCCGACCGCGCTCCCAGCGGCGGCGGCGACGAGGACGAGAAGGAATCACTGGAGGCCGACCGCGCTCCCAGCGGCGGCGGCGACGAGGACGAGAGGGAATCACTGGAGGCCGACCGCGCTCCCAGCGGCGGCGGCGACGAGGACGAGAGGGAATCACTGGAGGCCGACCGCGCTCCCAGCGGCGGCGGCGACGAGGACGAGGGGGAGTCACTGGAGGCCGACCGCGCTCCCAGCGGCGGCGGCGACGACGAGGGGGAGTCACTGGAGGCCCACCGCGCTCCCAGCGGCGGCGGCGGAGACGAGGAGAAGACACTGGAGGCCGACCGCGCTCCCAGCGGCGGCGGCGGAGACGAGGAGAAGACACTGGAGGCCGAACGCGCTCCCAGCGGCGGCGGCGGAGACGAGGAGAAGACACTGGAGGCCGACCGCGCCCCCAGCGGCGGCGGCGGCGACGACGAAGACACACCAGAGCCGCAACATGCCCGGACTCCCCTGAGCCCAGGGCGGTCAAGGACACAGGAAACTCGGAAGGTCCGAACCGAGCGGGACCCCCTGGCGGCTCGGACTGAGCGGAACACTCCGAAGACTCCGGCGGCTCGGACTGAGCGGAACACTCCGAAGACTCCGGCGGCTCGGACTGAGCGGGACCCCCTGGCGGCTCGGACTGAGCGGGACCCCCTGGCGGCTCGGACTGAGCAGGACACTCCGAAGACTCCGGAGGCTCGGACTGAGCGGGACCCCCTGGCGGCTCGGACTGAGCGGAACACTCCGAAGACTCGGACTGAGCGGGACCCCCTGGCGGCTCGGACTGAGCGGGACCCCCTGGCGGCTCGGACTGAGCGGAACACTCTGAGGACTCTGGCGGCTCGGACTGAGCAGGACTCTCCGGCGCGGAGCGCTCGGACTGAGCGGAGACCCCCATCGGCTCGGACTGAGCGGGACCCTCTGGCGCGGAGTGCTCGGACTGAGCGGGACCCCCTGGCTCGGACTGAGCGGAGACCCCCATCGGCTCGGACTGAGCGGGACCCTCTGGCGCGGAGCGCTCGGACTGAGCGGAGACCCCCATCGGCTCGGACTGAGCGGAGACCCCCATCGGCTCGGACTGAGCGGGACCCTCTGGCGCGGAGCGCTCGGACTGAGCGGAGACCCCCATCGGCTCGGACTGAGCGGGACCCCCTGGCTCGGACTGAGCGGAGACCCCCATCGGCTCGGACTGAGCGGAACTCCCTGGCTGCATTGCAGGGCACGCAGCCGTCTCCTCCGACGACTGGGGCTGCTTTGCAGATAGATCGGGTGAGTCAGATGGTGAGGATGAGGGTGACAGGAGAGCTGACTGAGGGCGAGCTAGTGCTACACTAGCGAACTGCGTGGAAGCAGACTGAGACTGGGAGGTGGCTGGAGCTACAGCAGACTGAGGACGAGGGAGAGCGGCTGGCTGAGAGCTAGGGAAATCAGGCTGCGTGGAAACTGACCGAGAGCTAGGGAAATCAGGCTGCGTGGAAACTGACCGAGAGCTAGGGAAATCAGGCTGCGTGGAAACTGACCGAGAGCTAGGGAAATCAGGCTGCGTGGAAACTGACCGAGAGCTAGGGAAATCAGGCTGCGTGGAAACTGACCGAGAGCTAGGGAAATCAGGCTGCGTGGAAACTGACCGAGAGCTAGGGAAATCAGGCTGCGTGGAAACTGACCGAGAGCTAGGGAAATCAGGCTGCGTGGAAACTGACCGAGAGCTAGGGAGATCTGGCTGCGTGGAAACAGACCGAGAGCTAGGGAGATCTGGCTGCGTGGAAACAGACCGAGAGCTAGCTAACACTAGGGCCTGAGAGGGAGCTGACACAACTGGAGCTACAGAAGGAGCAGGAGCTGAGGGAACTGGGACCAAAACCGAAGGAACTAAGACAGGGGCTGAGGAAACTGACTGAGAGGGCACTGAAACAGCTGACACTGGGGACCGAGGAAGAGTTACTGGAGCTAGAGCTGACTGCGTGGAGACAGACTGAAGAGGCACTGTGGACGACACTGAAAACTGCTGTGAAGGCTTGGACCTGGCTGCCCCCACCCGCGGAACAGGAGCGGGCGCAGACGTCAGCCCGTCCGTGGCTGCCTCCCCCCGCGGAACAGGAACGGGCGCAGAGGTCAGCCCGTCCGTGGCTGCCTCCCCCCGCGAAACAGGTACGGGTGCAGAGGACAGCCCGTCCGTGGCTGCCTCCCCCCGCGAAACAGGTACGGGTGCAGAGGACAGCCCGTCCGTGGCTGCCTCCCCCCGCGAAACAGGTACGGGTGCAGAGGACAGCCCGTCCGTGGCTGCCTCCCCCCGCGAAACAGGTACGGGTGCAGAGGACAGCCCGTCCGTGGCTGCCTCCCCCCGCGAAACAGGTACGGGTGCAGAGGACAGCCCGTCCGTGGCTGCCCCCACCCGCGGAACAGGAACGGGTGCAGAGGTCAGCCCGTCCGTGGCTGCCCCCACCCGCGGAACAGGAACGGGTGCAGAGGACAGCCCGTCCGTGGCTGCCCCCACCCGCGGAACAGGAACGGGTGCAGAGAGCTTCACAGAGGCTGGCGGAACCTGGGGCTCCTGGAGACGAGCTGGCATCACAGCAGACAGGGGCGAGCGCGACCGGGGGGGAGCGTGACGATGCCGGGTGCGCTGCTTCCTCCGCTTTCTGTTGGAGTGGGAGGCACGATTCTCTACATCCAGAATGTCCACTAGCAGAGGAGAATCAATGATTTCTACATCTTGCGGCAGCCAACAGAGGTCGGGCTGCGCGACGGTGGAGTGGGAAAAAGTCTCATCACTTGCCGCAATAATATCGAGCCCGGTGGTACTCACGGAGGTGGTGGCCTGTGCGTGAAGCGGTGACAATGTCCGCGGCGTTATACCGCTCGGGTCTTGGGGAGAGGTGAGTGGAATGGAAGATGGCAGGGCCGGAGAGCAAGGCAGTGCCGGTGGCGATGAGGGGCCATGGAGAGGAGGAGACGAGGATAAGCCGTCTGGCTGCAGGAGAGGTGCATTAGTGATGGCTTGAAGAAAAAAATTTGAGTCCCTGCCCTGGACTGGGCGGCCAATATTGTGCAGTTCATATTGTAGGTTCTTTCGGAGCATGATTATTGAATGGGCAAGTGAAGCGGTGTCAGGATGGGTGAGGAGCCAGGTGGAGGACGAAATAAGTCCACAACAGAAAGCTAATTGTATTAACCGGTGGTGACTGGTGGGGGCCTGAACAATTTTCTCGGAGAAATCCTTGAGCTCCAGGATCTTCTCTTCTTGCTCAGAGAGGGTCCTTATATCTGCGGGGTCCATAGTTTGGTCGCGTCGTTCTGTCATGGCCGGGGAGGAAACGGGCAAGGAAGGGCAAAAACGCAGGACTCCAGGGGTAACTTAAAAGGGCGTTTATTCCACCGGGGAAACACAAAAATACAAAAACCTTGGAAGGGAGGCACAGGGAGACGAAGGGCAGGCGCAGGGAACACGGGAACACAGGAACACAGAAACACACGGACACACAACGTCAACGACGCGACAACAGGCATAGAAAACGCAGGACTTAAATACACAGAAGGGCTGATGAGGGAAGAGGAAACAGGTGGGAACACAGGTGACACAGATAACTAAGACGAGACCAGAGGGAAGCAAAACTGAATACAACAGACAGGGGCTGGACGAATATCAAAATAAAACAGGAAGTATGACAAGGGAACAGAGACGCAAACCTGACACAGAATACAGAGAGACACGAGGGACTAGAAATAACTGAGGGCAACTCTAACAGATAACAAAACAACCTGAGAAAACGGAAACCATACCAAGAAAACATAAAACACTGGGCCACCGGCCCAGGACATGACAGTAGTAATCGGTTGCAGTTCCTCCGTGATGGATCCATTTAACGGTTTCTTCACCATCATCACCTCTAACCTTCCTCATGTGCTCTGTGTCTCATAACGTCTTCTTCACTCGATCTTTCTGTGAATTATGAATCTGTGATTCTGGGCTTTACAAACATCTTCATCTTCACCATCTTCATCTTCATCTTCTTTTCCGGATGCTAATGAACAACACATTACCAGCAGTTGGTTGCTGTGGTAACACATTAAGAGCAAGCAGCCATCGCTAAGGAGCTGCTGGCATGAACACACACACACACACACACACACACACACACACACACACACACACACACACACACACACACACACACACACACACACGTACAGGGGCATGATGGGAAAGCGATGACATCACGCTCCCTCCTGTGATGCGCAGAGTTTTTGTTTCCACACTGAGTCACTGAATGAAGTCACAAACACGCCGATTACTGCAAAACACACTTTAATTTGGTCCCAAGTGTTCACATCACGACCACAGTGTGAGCGGGAAACGTTAACTGACACCACCGCCGTCACCGCCTCAAACGTGGTGAAAATGAAGCTTCAAAATGAAATTTAATGAATCCAGGTCTGGGCCTCTTGTTGTTTTTGAACACTGAAGGACATTAATAAGATAAATCACTTATCTGCTGTGCTAATCTTTAGATATGAAAATACATTAGAGAGAAGCTCACAGCGTCCTGCAGCCACAGAAGTGTTTTTAGAGTTATTAGCTGCTGGCACAAGTTCATTAATCACTGCTGGTACATCTCACATCACAAAGTTTACATTTGTCTTTCAAAGAGACAATTTTTCATCAGTCTGAACCCAAGCAGACACAAAACCACAAAAACTTCTCAGTGCCTGCAGACATCCTGATACTATTCATCACGTGTTTATAGACAGAGCATTTAAGTAAGGTGTGCGTGCGTGTGTGTGTGTGTGTGTGTGTGTGTGTGTGTGTGTGTGTGTGTGTTTGGGGGGGGGGGGCTACTGCTAAACATCTAAAATACAGCTGTTATGGCCTCCCTGTACACCTTAGTATCATTCCGGTACATGGTACTGTCTGCTGGAGCCGGTCCTCATAGGCACGTTTTACGACCAATATGCAAATTGCTGTATTTTCTTTACACCACTGGCTGCACTGATAACAATCAGTGGATTATTCTGATACTGAAGAAATCTTAAATGGCTCCAACAAGGCGGCCGCCATATTGGATGGCTCCCAGCACTCCCAGCAGCAGCAGGAGTGAATGAAGCAGTTTTTCCTGTCTGATAGTGATTTATTCACCCTCAGAACCACCCATTCATTCACAGATTTTGAACACTTTCTCTTATAAAAGCCTTTTTTTATTTAACCTTTATTTTACCAGTTAATATTTTTCATAAGAGAAACCCAAGGCTTGAGTGAAACTTGAGTATAAATTTATAAACTGCTTAATGTGCAGATGATCAGTCTCAGCGTATGCATGTTTGCACACATGCCACAAAATTAGCATGCTTTTATGATATGGATTATCATTACAATTCTAATATCTGTTCTGAGTATATAGCATTTTCATGATTTTGCAATTACTTGTGTTCCACTGTAAGAGAGGAATAATTACATATAATAAGGAAACAATATATGAAAAATGTAGTTAAATAATGATTTAAAAAAGATATAAATTATATATAAATTTAATATGACTTAATATAAATTAGCTTAATATAATCTCTTGTTATTTGAGTCCCTGTTGGAAACTCTGGATGAATTTGAAGTATGGATGGCCAACTGACAGCATGATCAGATGATGATGGCTCAGTTATGTATTTATGTATTTAGATAGTTATTTACATGAGAACATTTTCAGGTGAAAACGTTAAACCTCGGTCATGTTTTGGTTTACAGGACAGCGGCGTTTTGAGACCCATCTCAGTGTCTCTGCAGTTCTGTGTGAACGGTGATCATTTTAAAAACGTTTCTGCTGCACTTTTACCGCTTACTGCTACTTTTCGAAAACGGAAAAACGATCCCGTTTTCTAAACTGAGCTAATCGTTCTAAACAGAACCTCAGTTGTGTACTTACATGTCCGTGTCTTTCTCTGGCTGAGGAAAGGAACAAAAACGGACATTTAAGCCAGACCATGGATCCAGATCCCTGCACTCCAGTTGCTGTAGCAATGCCTCAGGGAGCAAACCAAGATGGGTAATGGGTACTTTGGGTAATGACGTCACTCATGGAAAAAACGAGACAGCTGAAGCAAAGACGGGCATTCTGTTTGGTTTATATTCTGTGTCTCACTGAAGTTTGAAGAAGTTGGAGCCATTTATGACCTTTTTTGGTTCCCTGTTAGAAGTCCATTATGGTATACTCAGGCCTCCTGAAAATGGGGGGAGGAGAGGATTTTATTTTTATTTTTGTCCTCCAGTTTTAGTCGTTCTTCAGGCAATAACAGCCTGACTTTCTCTAGTTTCTTTCATGTGGCAGTTTGATCATGAGAAAAGTGATTAAAGGTTCCTGACTGACCTGCTGTGCTGTGTGATTCAGGTCTGCAGGGCAGATTTAGCTGGAAGCTAAACTGCAGATACAGCTGAAGGTGTCAGACAGGAAAACCTCAGGATCGTCCAGACTCCTGAGACTCATGCTGAACCACTGAAGGGGCTTGATGATGACAGAGGGATGTATTTTCTAGACTTTTTCCTCTTTTTTTCCTGCTTCTATGGCAGAAGAAGGGCTCACAGAGTAACTTACGTTTTTCCATCTGAAAGAGTTGAAAATGTTGCATTTAGTTATTTCATAGAATAAAAAGATGTGGAGAGATTTGAGCCCACATGCATATGATGTCTGGAACAAGTGCAGTCACTATGATCTTTCACATGTTTCTGCTTCATTTGATGGCCTCCATCCATGAGCTGCTCTTGGCCCTGAAGGCCTCTGACTGCTTGCTGGATGGACCTCGTACGGCTGCCCTGTGCTGCAGGTTTTTGTGTTTTGTGATTTCTGATCTCTCACCTTTGACAGCGTGGTCCATTCCTGAAGATCCCAGTGCAGATGGTCTGAGCCAGCCGGAAATCAGTCACTGTCCACCTCAGACCGCAGCCACTTCTGGATAACACTTCTGACACCAGGCTTGTTGTGAAGTGCAGGTTGTCCTTAGGAGTTTTATTTACCTTTGCAAATGGGTCAAATAACAGTACAGCGAGCATGATGGTAGTCTATGTGTTTTTGACAAAGAGAGACTCTAAGCCTAAAATCTTTGTAGAGAAGTCATCCGTCTGCCATGGTCACAGAATGCATTCAGAACACTGTAATAAAAGATCATTTGTACATCACTGTGTGGTATATCTGAAAGATTACATGGAAATGGACTAAAATGATGTGAGCCCTCCATTCAATAAGGTCACATTGACACAGAGAAGTAGCAGAATTTCCATCACTCCACTCACTTCTTTTCACTCCCCAGCGGTTTATAGGCCACAGCTGCATGTCACTGACTTCTGCTTTCTCTCTCCCATAGTGTGTTTCTGTCTCCCAGTGCTTCTTTTTTTCTTTTCCCTCCTCTCTCAGCCGGTCTCTTCAGATGGCTGCCCCTCCCTGAGCCTGGCTCTGCTGGAGGTTTCCCCGTGTTAAAGGGGAGTTTTCTCTCCCCACTCCTGCATTGGAGTCGTACCGTAAAATCACCCCACCATCTCCTCCTCGGACAGCTGCCAACTCTGCCAGGTTGATTAATTTCCCTCATCTTTAGGATCTCTAATCTCGGTTTCCTCTCTCACAGACCTCTCACCTCCGTGTTGTGTGATGCCTCCCAAGTCCTCCCAGAGCTCCACTGCTATCAGTCGCATAGAGTAAATAAACCTGTGAAAAAGAGATATTTGTCTGTGTCGGCTCTGCTCTCGAATCCATGTTTTCTCTGGCCGAGCCGGTCATAACAGATAGGAAGATAACCATGTGTTACAGCCAGAGGAGCATCTGTGAACGCACACATGTTGAAGCTTGATGGGCTCCAGCAGCAGAAGACCACCGGGTGCCACTCCTGTCAGCTATGAACAGGAAACTGAGGCTATAAAACTGGACAACAGAAGAGTGCAAAACTGTTTCCTGGTCTGATGAGTCTCAACATTCACATGTAGGGCCAGATTTTGGTATTAACAACATGAAAGCTTGAATCCATCCTGCCTTGTATCGATGGGTCAGGCTGGTGATGTGATGTGTGGGGATATTTTACTGGCACATTTTGTGCCCCTTAATACCTACTGAGCATCATTTAAACACCACAGCCTACCTGAGTATTGTTACTGACCGTGTCCATCCCTCTATGACCACAGTGTACCCATCTTCTCATGCCACAAAGTTCAGATCATCTCATAGTAGTTTTTTAAAACATGACAATGAATGCACTGTACTGCGGTCCTTTGAGAACACCTTGTATGAGTTCTCAAATTACCTCCTCAGTCACCAGATTTCAGTCCAACAGAGATCTTCTGGGATGTGGTGGAACAGGAGGTTCTCATCCTGGACACGACGAAGAATTAAAGCAGCTCTGAAGGCAAAAGTGGGTCCAACCCAGTGGCAGTAAGGTGAGCCTCAGTGTTTAAAGACTTTAATCATAATAATTTAATAATCTCTTCTTTTTTTGATTGTTTTGGAAGATAAAGGCACATTTGATAGAACACACGGACTTTGCATCACAGCTATTCCTCCAAACATGTTGCAAAAGGAGCAAATAATTATTGCATAGACAGTTTATTAAGAATTCATTCATAAGCTTTTGTGCAGTTGTATGGCAGTAATAATGCCTCACAGAGCAGCACTGTGATAAGGTTTCTAAACAGGACACCTCAGAGGAGACTTCTATAAAATAATTTTTTTATTAAACTAGAATCATGTTCACAAAACGCACCCAAACAAATCTCCATTATAATTTTTTCACTTTATAAAATTGATAATATATACAACCAAGAGCAGACTACAGTCTGTATAAAATGAGCAGTTTTCAGCCCTTTAGTGGAGCTTGTGTCTCTGAGCACAGGCAGAGCTGGAGTGAGACCAGGAGCAGAGTTATCAGCAGTATGACTCAGTGGTAATGTGAACAGCAGCAGGTGCAGCAGCAGAGCTGACGTTTACTTCTGCTTCATGCAGACTCGACAGCGGCTGATCCGGTTACCTGGAAGGTGTCCTGAGTTTCTCCAAGGCTGCGGTCGGCTGCACACAGAGACAGACACACAGACATCTGTGAGAGAGCGCAGGAGAGCTTTCCCGGAGGATCGCAGCTGATAAAGGCATGACATGACATGAGTCTGAACTTTGATCACATTTGGTTGAAGTCAAATATCATTTTTTAGATTCTGATCAAATTACAGAACTTCGTGTCCCATTATATCTGGATGACACTGTTGTGTATCTGAGCATACCCTCAACAATAATATATACAAACATGTTTTGTATGCATGAAGGTGTTGTGCACCCTCACTGACATGTGAAAAAGAAATCATCTGGTCCTCAGCAGCTCTTAAAATGAGCTAAATGCTACATCAGATATTCAATAATACAGATGCAGTGTGTGTCCACAGCACTGCTTCCACAGGCATCATGATGGCAGATGCTGTTAGTCAACTTCACTTTATTCATTGATTATCAGTAATTGTGAGCACCTCTACAAAAGCAGAAGTTTTGGCAGTTTGCTGGTCTGGAGCAGTCAGGTGCGTGCTACCACAATGCCGAGGAGGACAGGCACGAGCAGTGAGCTTAGAGAAGTAAAAGTGTGCCGTACCCGAACATGTTTCTGGGGTTGAGAGCAGCCAGCCAATAGCTGTAGGAGTTGGTGTAGAAGTTGCAGCTTCCTCTTTCGTGACACTCGATGAAGGGGAGCTTCCTGAAGTGTTCCAGACAGGACCCAGGTGAGGCAAGAGGCTGACCCGACCCCTCTGCCCCTGCTCCTGTTTCCTGCAGAACCAACAGCAATTACAACGAGGGTCAAAGGTCAGACCAGTTCATCCACTGCAACATTGGTTTGGCAAAATTATTTCCTATTTCAGTCAGTTTGGAGAAAGATGATAGCACCAACGACGGCCGCCTCGCTGTTCCTCTCTGTGGGCGATCTTTTTGTACTTTGTTCCTCGGAGACTGAGACGCCAACGGGGGAGCTGAGCAGCAGCGCTGGTCAAGCTGAATGGAGACTGTGCACAGCGCTCCCGTCTATACATCTACTCACTCCCTGGCTAACAAGATGGACGAACTGCTCCTCAACTCTAAAAACTCTGTGCTTCACTGAAACCTGCCCCAGTGAACACGGACACTTCTCTCCAGCTGCCGGGCTCCCACTGTTTACGTGTCACAGAGCTCTCTGGAAAGACGAGAGGAGGCGGGATGTGTGTCTACATCAACAAAGCTGGTGTACAGATGCCACAGTGTTAGAGAGATCCTGCAGCTCTCATCTAGAGACTCTCTTCATAAACTGCAAGTTGGTTTATGCGCCGCAGAAGTTCTCCTCATTCATCCAAGTACCCTCAGGCCCGTGCAACAGAGGCATTACAACACCTGGCTGACCAGGTAACAGACATGGAAAAAAAAACACCCAGACTCCCTGCTCATCATTCTTGGGGATTTTAACAGAGCAAACCTCAGCCATGAACTCCCTAAATAAAGACAGGGACTTATGCATCACTTCATCCCAGAAACCCTCCACCAGAAAATCTCACAGCTCACAGTGCTGGCCTCCACCTGTCAGTGCATCTACAGCTTCCTCATTGATAGAATGCAGGTGAGACTGGAGAGCATCACCTCCAGTACTCAGTCCATCAGCACCAGTGCCCTGCTGTTCTTCTCCCTCTACACCAATAACTCCATCTCAGAGGACCCATCTGTTAAAGTCGTAAAGTTTGCAGACAGCACAGCAGTCATCACCCTCATCAGGGATGGTGATGAGGCCACGAGACATGGACCAGCTGGTCCTCTGATGCAGTCAGAAACACCTGGAGCTCAACCCGTTTAAGACTGTGAAGATGACAGTGGTCTTTAGGAAGAACCCACTCACCTTACTCCCCCCTACCATCCTCAACACCAAAGTGTCTACTGTTGGCTCATTTAAGTTCCTCCTCAAATGGATGTCCAACATAGACTCCATCAGGAAGAAGACCTGGCAGAGGTTGTACTTTCTGCAGCAGTTGAGGAAGTTCAACCTGCCTCAGGAGCTGTTGATCATCTTCTACACCTCCATCCATCTGTTCTGTGTGCATCCATCATTGTCCGGTTTAGATCGGCCACCAAGCAGGATGGGAACAGGGACAAGACAGCAGATCATTGGGACCAACCTGCCCTCCGTTTAGGACTTATGCCAGTGCAGAGCCAGAAAACAGGCAGGCAGCATCGCTCTCACACCCACACACTCAGTCCAGAAAAGCTTCTCCTTGGTCAATGCTACCAAGTTCTCCACTCCAAAGGTACCAGACATTTCTTTCCCTGATCGCCCCGTACCCCATCTGCCCACCTTGTGCTCATTTGCACAACCACCGCACTACCTGTAATTTGCACTGTTATATATATATATATATATATATATATATATATATATATATATATATATATATATATATATATATATATATATATATATATATATATATATATATATATGTGTTTAGCTCATATTCAATTTATAGGGTAAATAAAACTGATTCTGAAGATTGTTCAATGTCTAAACTCTTTATTTTTCTTTAAACAGCTGTTATAAACATGAGCTCACCATCACAAAGGAGAAACCCGTCCAGAGGGATTTCCAGTTGGTGGGACAGTTTGGAATTAAACTGGTCTGACTGTGGACGGCGATCACGTTGGTTCTGGCCTCACACACAGAACACCTGCAACATGGGAAACACACACGCAGCACACCTCAGAGATACAGTATGAAGAACCTGGCAGCACAAAAACAAACTGTTGTAGATTTGTTTCGGTGTCAGTCAGTCAGTGTGTGTGTGTGTGTGTGTGTGTGTGTGTGTGTGTGTTACCGGCTGATGTAATTCTGCAGTAAGTTCTCGGTGACGAAGGGTACCACATCTGACACTGATGCATTTGTGGACAACCAGTAGGACAAGTCGTTGTGTGCCGCATAGAGACAATTTGCCCCAGGGTCACAGATCAGGAAGGGCATGGTGGTAAAGTGCCGCAGACAACTACCTAATGTACCTACAATGGACCGACAGAGAAGGGACAAACACCTTATTTTAACCCTCCAGTCGATTCCTGTGCTACAAATTTAAAGAACTCAAACACAGCTACACATGGTGCAGAGATGGACAGCACTGCGGCACTGGCGTGACCACAGAAGTTTTTTTGTTTTTATTTTTTTATGTCAGGCACTCAAACATTATATTGAAAGTAGCTCTAGCATTCAGTGTTTACTACGTGAGTGAGTAATCTTTACGAGTAAAACTCAGTCAGTAAGCAGTGTCTCGAATTACCCAGGTCTTGTCCATGAGCTCGGCTGTCGCCGTTGATGAACAGCAGGGAGTATCCCTTGTATATGGGGTTTGATCCTGGAGGACATTCTGGGATGAAGGTCGCCTGGCTGTGTCTGGTGAACAGGAAGCTGCTCTTTTCAGGCATCGCTGACATAGAACCCGGTAAACCCCGAGAACCTTTAAGCCCCTTTGGTCCACGTGGACCCGGGCCGCCTGAAAACACAGATCTGAGTGAATGTCCTGCAGTGATGTTGAGGTGCCGCTCCTCGGATCCACCCCATCAGTGATCTCTGATGTTTAGCATTCCCTAAAGCCTGAGCTTAAAGACACTGACTTCAGTACAATGCAAAGACTGGACTAATGGAAAAGTTAACCATTTTCTTAGGATGGGTTTGAAGCCTCACGCAAATCCAGGACTGAGTCTGGATTCATATTCTGGTACTTTACTCCTGGTAAACTGACGGTTGACAGAAATTTGTCACTATGTGGGTTTTTTTTTTTTTTTTGTGTGTGTGTTTTTCGTCATTTCATCTGCCTCCATAAATGAATACAACAAAATCAAATCAAATACTATGTGCCATGCATTTATTTACTTCATGAATTAATTTATTTTTACTGTTTCATCTTTAATGAATCTCAGAGTTGTTTCTTTTTCTTTTTCTTCTTTTTTTTAAAAAAAAAAAAATCAATTTTACAAATCCAGGTGCAAATACAGTGGGGAAAATAATGATTTGATCCCCTGCTGAATTTGTAAGTTTGCTGTCAGCTCACTGACTATGAACAGTCTCTTAATTAGGATCATTTATTATGGTTGTTTAATTTTAATGGGTAGAGACTGAACAACCAGTCAAAAATCCAGAAAAACAAATTACATAAAAGTTATAAATTGATTTGCACATCATTGAGTGACATAAGTATTTGATCCCTAAGCAAAACATGACTTAGTACTTGGGGGAGAAGCCCTTGTTAGCAAGCACAGCAGCAATATGTTTCTTGTAGTTGGTCATCAGGTTTGCACACATCTCATAACAACCTAAATCCTTCAGGTTTCTTGGCTGCTGCTTTGCAACTCGAAGCTTCACCTCCCTCCATGGAGTTTCTATAGGACTGAGGTCGGGAGATTCTTTAGGCCGTTCCACGACCTTAACGTGCTTCTTCTTTAGCCACGCCTTTGTTGCCATAGCAATATGTTTTGGGTCACTGTCATGCTGGAAGACCCATTCACAACCCATCTTCAGTGTTCTGGCTCAGGGAAGGAGGTTCTCATCCAAGATTTTACAGCACATGGCCCCGTCCATTGGCCCCTCAATGTGGTGAAGTTGTCCTGTTTGTTGCTGGTTCACAGTCTGTGACCCACGGGAAGAAACTGTTGGTGAGTCTAGCGGTGTGGGATTGAATTGACCTGAAATGCCATCCAGAGGGTAACAGGTCAAACAAGTGATGGGCAGGATGTGAGTGGTCGCCTGTTCCTGCCACAGCTGAGAACAGGAAGGCAGTGCAGAGGGTAATCAGCATCGCCTAAAAGATCATCAGCTGACCTCTTCTGTGGAACCAGCTCCCAGCTTGGATCCAGGACACAGACACCCTCTCTATTTTCAAGATTAGGCTTAAAACTTTCCTTTATGATCAAGCTTCACCTTATTTACTTTGTTTATACCCCACTCTACATTTAATCATTAATTATTATTAATCTCTCTTTCTCTTCCACAGTGTGTCTTTTGTCCTGTCTCTCTCCCCTCACCCCCAGCCGGTCTCAGCAGATGACCCCCCCTCCCTGAGCCTGGTTCTGCTGGAGGTGTCTTCCTGTTAAAGGGAGTTTTTCCTTCCCACTGTCACCAAGGGGCACTCTTCTTTTCTTTTCTCCTCCGAAAGGCTTTGTCTTTCCCAGGCCACAGTTGCAAATAAGAGCATGTTCTTAACCTGTCTGTCTGGTTAAATAAAGGTTTAAATAAAAAAAAATAAATAAAAAGTGCTGCTCATACAGGGTGGTTTGATTGTTGGGTTTTCTCTGTAATTATTGTAGGGTCTTTACCCACAATATAAAGCACCTTGAGGTGACAGTTTGTTGTGATTTGGAGCTATATAAATTTAATTAATTAAATATGTGCAGTAATATGTGCATACTGTTCACGTTAACATGAACAACTCCATATTTGTTCCAAAATTATAGACA
Source organism: Archocentrus centrarchus (assembly GCF_007364275.1). Lineage (NCBI taxonomy): Eukaryota > Metazoa > Chordata > Actinopteri > Cichliformes > Cichlidae > Archocentrus > Archocentrus centrarchus. The sequence continues at coordinate 9,964,573 of NC_044358.1, read as the reverse complement.
ACAAAAACAACCCTATCCTGGCAGGGTAAACAGTTCCCTTGGGGACTCTTCCATAGAGGCCGTTGGAATCGTTCCTTTTCTGGCCCCTCACCCAGGACCAATATCCCATGGGAGACCCTACCGGGGTAAAGCCTCCCAGACAACATAGCTCCTGGGAACACACAAACCCCTCCACCATGATAAGGTGGTGATTCATGGAGGAGTGATAAAGATAAAACTTGTAAATGTAATATTTTATGGTCTTCACCTTATAATATAAAGCAGATTGAAGCAACAATTTGTTGTGATTTGACACTAAAACTGAACTGAATTTAAACTATGAATGTCGATTAAAAATGTCCATTCAGTGTAAGAAACTGTATTTGGATTCAGTCTCTTTCCAGATGAGTTACAAGACAAATAATGTGTTTGTTTTCATGCTGCAAACTCAAATATCTTAGTTGCTCACGTTCACCATACAGTGAGTGTTTCTAGTGTTAGTTTTGTGTTTCTGTTTTAATGTTGGAGATCAGATTTCTTACCTCTTTTTCCAGGGGCTCCTTGATCTCCCTTCTCTCCTTTCAGTCCAGTGCCACCAATTAGTCCTTGATTACCTGCCGTCCCACATTCACCCTTCATACCTACAGACACAGACACAAATGACACTTTTACTATTTGTACCTGAAGCTTTGTATGCTTTGGATCTGTCAGGACTCTCCTGCAGGTGTGCCAGAGAAATCTCCTACAATATTGTATCTAGAGTCCAGACTCACCTTTACATCCAGGTTTCCCAGGGCACCCTGGAGGTCCGTTTTCTCCACAGAGACCCGGCTCTCCAGTTGAACCTTTGTCTCCACAAATCACACGCACTGGTGTGGGTACATTTGGCCCCTTCATTCCTGCAGGAGGCAGCATTCAGTACTACATACAGTACGTGTGTCAGCACGCAGGTGTGTGTTTGCGCTATGTTACCTTTTTCTCCAGGAAAACCCGGAGGTCCTCGTGAGCCACAGTGACCTGGTGGTCCTTTGTTCCCATCCATCCCTGAAACACAAACAAAAAGATCAGCTCTATAAACCATCCAAAAAAACACAAATCCTCCCTTTTCCTTCAGAAAAAGCCTCACTAATATCTAATAACATCTAATAACAAACTAGAAGGGCACTCGGTAGAGAGCATACTTCAACCACCCCAAATTTTCTATGTGCAGGTTCAGCTATATTTTGGTGGTAGTTTCATGTCACTGGTTTTATTTCTTACACTATAGGAGTGATTTTTTTTGAACCTATAATTTTCAGCATTCTGGATCATTAGATCTGAAATCCTTTGATCGTGACCAAACTTTGCTGTATGACAGGTCTTGTGGTCATGTTGCACCCTAATTCTTTTTAGAGGATTCTGACTTATCCTCATAAGGTAGGACACAAATATGTGAATATTGTCTCTATCTCACAATGGGAAAGAATCCTTCTACAAATCCTGAATCCACCACTAAAATTTAATTTAATTGTACCCCCATAAACTCCAGAAATTTGAACTGAAATCCAATTTGACTTGAACTGAATAACCTGTTGTAGGTAAATTGAATTAACAAGCAGTTCAGTGCATATTTAAGTGCCAAATAGTCTGGAGGTTGGTACTGTCCCTGAGGCGTGATGTTCCTTCTTTGGGAGAAGACTGAACAGGAGAGGTGCAGGGGGGGCAGAGGTCAGTGATGATGCTTCTAGCCTTACTGGTGACTGGTTCTATAACAATGGATCATGACTGTGTGTGTATTTTCTTAGCTGTCAGAGGAAGTAGAGTCTCTGGTGGAATTTACTAACAGTGAGCCTGGTGTTTAAGTTCCATGATAGAGACTGGGGTATAGTAGTGTAAACCCTCTGAACAACCTGGTCACTGATGCAGAAGGGAAAAGATGAACAATCAGCTCTTTAAGTTTTATTAGTTTTTTGTATAGAGAGTACAACAGTGGAGACAAGACACACCCTTGTGAATGGCCAGTGTCAGTTGCACCAATGGGCAACGAGAAATGTTTATGAATTTTAACAAATTGTGTCCTACAGCACAGAAAGTTCAAGCCTGACAAAGTAGTGCATTAACACCCACAGCCAGAGAGAGTTGTACAGCATGACAGGAACTTTGGTGCTGAACTGAACTGACACCAAGGAATGGAGAACATGAAATGCATGTAGAGTGACACTGCATTGGTTCACACCCGTTAGCCCTACAGCCAAACTGATGAGGATCTAGAGTGATGTGGGAGAGATGCTTACACACGAGCTGCTCAAAAACCCTCATAATAACTGAACTGAGAGCAGCAGGCTGGTAATCAGACAGTGATGTTATTTTTCTTAAGCACTGGATGATTGTAGCCAATTTAAAACAAGCAGGGATAGCTAATGTTGTAAGCAACCAATTAAAGATGAAAGAGAATACAGGGCTAAGTTGGTCTGTGCAGCATTTCAGTGTGGCTGGTGTCCAGGCTACTTTTTAATCTGACTACTAACGAGTGATCTAACACGTTACTATTTGCAGTCCAGCAATCAGATTAAAGTTTCTTATGCATTACTGTAAGAAGAAAAACCTTTTTACTAAGGCAAATGACAAAAATAGCTGTTAAAAACTGTCATTGACATTAAATATGTCTTTTTTTTTTTGCATTTTTGGCCACAGCAGCTTTTTGTGACAGTGGAGAGAGACAGGAAATGGGGGAAGACACGCAGGCTAATTGGCGACGGGCTGGGACGCGAACCCGCACCACCTGCACCACAACGCGGCATGAGTATGTGATCGCTGGCTTTCACCACTAAGCCACCCAGGTGCCCTAAAAATGTCTTTTTAAACAGAAATCAGGTTCAGAAGGCTGCAGAAATCCAACAAATATAACATCACAGTTCTGTAAGTGGCCAAAAAGCCCTGCATTGATTATAATGTAGGTGCAATAACACAGACTCCTAAAGATTCTTAAAAAACAGGTTATTTCTTCATTTTATATATAAGCCCTTCATAAATCATGCTGACTGCACTTTATTTACCAGTACAAGCAAAGACATTCCACATAAAAGCACACAGAAACATCAGGATCACTTTATGGCAGACGATCACTTTTTGGCTGCTGCTGAATGTAACTAATAAAAGTAATCTAACTTAGTTACTTCTAAAATCAAGTAATCAGTAAAGTAACTAAGTTACTTTTTAAAGGAGTAATCAGTAATCAGATTACTTTATCAAGGTAACTATGCCATCACTGCTGGTGTCACACCATCAGGCCCTGACGCCTTACTGATATTCTGGTGGTGGACCTCATGCTCTGAGATGGTAAAGGGTGGAAAGCCTGTGTGAACGCTGCTGGAGTCAGATCAACAGCAGAAATTAATGAGCGTCTCAGTGTCTCAGCGATTGTCACCAGTTTAATGACCTCAGGGAGACAAACGGGATGAAACTGAGTCAAAAATCTGTTGTTTTATCTCAAGACTGGAATTACAGCATTACAGTCGCACGCCTGCAGTTGCACTTTGAAGCATGTGTCACCAAGTCCATATCTGACCAAGTGTAAAATGCAGTCACATCTCTGTTCCCATCCTAAGATGTCAAAGAATGGCCAGGAAAGTGTCCTCGGTCGGTTACACAGTGTTTTTGTACACTTTTGAGGGTTTGTTGCTTTATCATTCTGTGATCCTGGTTTTGGTTTCTTGTCCTTTGTTTCCATTTAAATCTGTTTAATCCAGTTTTTGGTGCTTAGTTTAGTTAATCCCTCTGTGTTCCTGCAGGTGTCTCATTTACCCGTGTTTATGTTCATGCGCCTGCCTCCCCGTGTGGTCGAGTCAGCATTTCTGTTTCCCTTATTACGCATTTCCTGTTGTATTTTTTCAGTCTCCAGTTGTGTGTGTGTTGTGTTCAGTTTTGTTTCCTCTTGTCCACCTGTTCCATGTTTCCTTGTTAGCCCTTGTGTATATATTGTCTGTGTTTTTCCCTTCTTGTCTATGGCTCCCTGCCCCCTGTGCGCTCTCCTGTCTGTATCTTTGATTAAGCAGTATTCCTGGTTTGTGCTGCTGGCCCCGCCCAGCTCTGTAAATCCGGTACAATCTGCAATACAGTTAAAGTTAATGTTAATCTTGCATTGTGGGTCCATCTCCTGCATGCTACACAGCTGACTGTGACAAACATGGAAGTTTTTCATAATAAACAAATGCCAAAAACATTTTGTGAGGTCACGTAAACCTTTTACAACCAAATTCTTATGGATTCACCTTTGAATCCAAAGTTAAAGCGATTCCCTCAGCATGTTTTTTGCAGCTATTGGGATGGAAACAGAATACTTCTGGCCTCAGCTGGCACCAAAACAGATGCGTAACAGTGATTTTTTCTTTACAAGTCATGCCACTGACATTCACTAGTCCCTGATCTATGAGATCCTTCCAGTTGACTTCCTGTTGCGTACCTGGTGCGGAGAGCACCCATTCGCACAACATTTCAGTCAAACCTGCTGCTTATGAGTGAAGTCTGGGAAAAGAGTGCAGCTTTGTAAGCTTGACCTCCTCGTTGGTACACGATATCTCAGCATGTTATTTCAGAAGAATCAGCTGTAAATGAGCAGCTGCCCACATGATGACCATGGGCACTGACTGAAAGCACTCGCCAGGCTCAAAACTCAAAAAAATAATTATCACATCAATGAAAAATCACCAACATTCTGGTCTAAAGTGTAAATTGTTACTTTAATATGAAGAAATGACAGCTGTAAAACCTAAAGCTGTGCAACGCACTCGTCCTCTTCTTGTGGTTAATGCATTCATGCACACCTGGAGGACAGACGACATCAGCGAGCTAACCTGTAAACATCAAACATGGAGTCACGATTATTTCACTGGGCTTCTTACCACGGTATCCTTGGACACCTACTTCTCCCAGCCTGCCTCTGGGCCCTTGTAGGCCTGGTGGTCCACATTCACCCTGTCAAATCACAGAAGCAACTGTAATAGCAGGGTATTAGGATTTTTAATACTGTCACATTAACACTCCTGTTTCTGTTAAACAGATACAGAGAAGCTGTTCTGAGCGCATGCTTTGTAGTGCAGTGCAGGGCAGTCTCTCTGGCCAACAGTCAGCTGAGCTCAGTGGGGTGCATTTAGCCCCACTGATAAAAATGAGTTATCCAATGGTGACATTGGTGAGATCTGTGGCTAAACATGACAGCACATCAAACTGCATTTCCATTTGGCTTGAATAATGTGTCATAGAGGCGTCTCTGGCTGTGAAATATCCTTTTAATTAAATAAACCATTCTAAAAGTGAAGAAAACATTCAGAGTATGACAAATATTAGCAGCCTTCCGTCTGTGCAGCATGTGCACAACTATAACTAACTAACAACTATAATGGCTGCAGTGCAGGTCTGCAGCACCAGGTAGTAACATGTGACTGAGTAAACCAACCGTTTACCATTCTTATAATGATGATATTATTAATTAGCTGAAATTATGTCTATGATGAGTAGCAGCTAGCTATTTTTTTTTAAATCCATATATCATCACATACTGTCCATCCCAGGGAAATGTCTAATAAGTCTGAGCGTATGAAACAAACAAACAAACAAACAAACAAACAAACAAACAAACAAACAAACAAACATATCAACTGTAAAAAAGTGAACTGTTTTTGATGTGCATCACATAAAGTGATCATTTTTGCTTTCTCTGGATTGCCAAGGCTTTGGAGGACATTAAAAACAAACATATTCTGATAGCACAGGGTTTGGGTTATCACATTTAAGGTTAGGGTTGATGTACTCACTGCTGCACACAGAAGATGCAGTCAAGCAGAATCTTAATGAAAGTCTTCTGTATAGTCACAACTGAACTAGTTACCAAATAAAATAACAATAATAACAATAAATAACTTTTTTGCTGACCGGCTTGCCTTTCAGTCCGCTGTCTCCAGGACCACCAGGTGGTCCTTGGAGACCTGGTGGTCCTTTACATCCCTTGTCTCCTTTAAAACCAGGACCTGGAGGACCAGGAGGGCCCTTACAGCCAGGCAGACCTACAAAAGGACAGAAGGTGTTGTTTTAGGCTTTGTTCACATGAGGTTTAGAAATCCAGGTTGCATGTATTGATTTAAGTGTTGAATTAGCACCAAAGAGTCATCAGGGAAAGTCCAGACACCCTGAGAGTCCTTTGGAAATCAAACGATTTCACGTGTGCACTTCTCTCCACACTGCATGAATGCATAGCTGAATCTAAATAGTCACAGTGACACCTAAAGAAAAAACCAAGTCTCAAACATGCACAGAAAAAAGCGAAAAATCCCCCATGCAGTAACCTCTAAACCAGTGGTCCCCAACCTTTTTTGAGCCGCGGACCGGTTTAGTGTTAGAAAATATTTCCACGTACCGGCTTTTAAGGTGTGGCGAATAAATACGTCAAAATAAATGATATGACCATAACCAAGTGTGATATTTTCTACGTATAATAATAAAAAACGGGAATCCACTTTGTATTCGTATGCAACTCTATCAGCAGCGTTCTCGTAACATCCCGCCTCAACATGAATAACAGGCTCTCTGCCCACAGCGCTCCCTGGTCAGCTGTTAGAGCCATGGTAAAACATGCCTTCAAAATAAGATACACCGCAAAAACAAATACAGTAGAAATCACCTCAGTCGGATTCAAATGGCCCAGTTTGGGGTCTATTATCGAATTTCGCTGCAATGGCTTCTGCTTCATCTATGAATTTGCTTCTGCAAATTTTATAATCTGAAATTTTACTCGTAAGTGCAAGTTTGTAGCTTACACTTGCCACGATTGTCCCCGGTGAAATGAACTGATATAAACACTAAAACAATTTCCAGGCGTTGTTAGTGTGTGTGTAGTTGTGCATGAACGAGCCGATGCATGGAAGTGGGCGGACAGGAGCTGAGGAGGGTTTTAGCGCTAAACTCATCCAGTTTATGCGATCACATTTAACTGGAAATTTATTACAATGGGACCAGATTTTTCATCCGAGGTAGGTGAATATCCGACGGATTTATGTGATGATTTTATTGGAATTAATGTTAGGAAAAATCAGGACCTGCAGATGCCATCCAACTAGAGCGAAAACCCGATTTGTGCGACTTCGACTTAGGTGATTTTTACTGTATAAAGCGCATGAAAAATACAACTCACCATAACACTGAATCAGTGTAAGCCCCCTGAGCTTGTTTCTCTGATACTCATTTTTGCTGGCTTCTGGTTTGACTGGGTTCGGCCGATTTCACATGGAGCGTGGCTGCAGAGCCGCGGTGTCAAGCGCTGGAGAGTCAGTTTGATGGCTGGGTCTACCTCACTGCTATCCCCGGTGTTGATAAATAAAAATGGTAAATGGACTAGTTCTTACATAGCGCTTTTCTACTCTTGTTGAGCACTCAAAAATTTAAAGAAGCGTTATGTAGGTCAACCAACCGATTTCGTTAGACAGGCCTGAAGCTTCTGGGTTTAATTTTAGCGGTGACGTATCATGTGAGCAGAAACGTCTTGACACGTCAAGAGGAAGTCATGGAGGGAAGTAACGGAGCGAATCCGCCCATTTTTCAAAATAAAATATAGTTTAGGCGCAGATAATAAGTAAAACGGAAATAATTTAAGTTATTTATTCTTTATGTGCGGCCCGGTACCAAATGTCCCACGGCCCGGTACCGGTCCACGGCCCGGGGGTTGGGGACCTCTGCTCTAAACCATCTGACTGACTCTTCTTCTAATGTGTCTCATCACCTTTTGGTCCTTGGCATCCAGGAGGTCCTATTGCACCCTTGCCTCCTGCAGTGCAGACTCCTCCCATACCAGGACAACCAGAAGGACCAGGTGGTCCAGGAGGACCGCAGGGGCCTGGGTTTCCTGAAGGACCACACGGTCCAGGAGGGCCACAAGAACCAGGAGGACCCTTCTCCCCAGTACATCCTGAGGACATGAGAGGAGACAGGACCATGTTTTTCTTCTTCTTTAACTCTGACTGAACACTAAGCACAGAACTGGATCACAACACTCACCAGGTGGACCTTTCTCTCCATCTGATCCCTGGGGTCCAACTCCAGATTCTGGCAAAAGAAATGCAGGTTAGGAAGTAATGCCGAAACTGATCCCTTTGAGCCTGTCAGCATTAAAGTTACCGGCTCCAGGAGCGATAAACGAGACTTGGAACAATGGTTCAGATTCAAACTGTGGCTTTTTCAGGTTTTACAGGTTCCTGTGTCGTTTTGGGCTCCTGATAGCTTTCTGAGTAATAAAAGCCAGGCACGACACAGATCCTGGTTTTGGTCTCTGGGTTTTGGGTTCTTGTTAGTTTTCTCACTGTTGCTGCAGTGCATCAAGTTTTTGATTATTGTTAGGTTGAAATTTTGGCCTCATTATCATCCTGGTAACCTTGAGTATTCATTCTTGTGCTATTTCAGTTTGAGTCACTAATTATTTGGCACAGTGGTTAGCACTTTGGCATCACAGCAAGAAGGTCCTAGGTTCAATTCCACCTCTCTCTGTGGAGTTTGCATGCTCTTCCTGAGTCTGAGTGGGTTTTCTCTGGGTATTCCTGTTTCTGTCCAAAGACATACACTTAGTGTGGTTAGGTTAACTGGTGATTCCAAATTGCTCATAGGTGTGAATGTTTGTCTGTCTGTGTTAGGCTGGCGATCTGTCCAGGGTGCACTTTGCCTCTCGCCCTATGACAGCTGGGATAGGCTCGAGACCCCCCGTAACCCTGAAAAAGGATAATCAGAGGCAAATGGATGGATGGGTTTCTAGTAATGATGTCGTTTTGCAGTTCTGTGTTTCGGTTCATGTTTTCTTTGGTGTTCTAATATGCAGAGATTTAAGTTCTGGTTCCCGTCTAGTCTGCGTATAGTTTTGGATGCCTTTTTTGATGGTTTAGGATTCTGGTGTTAGTTTTGTTTACTTGATCTTTAGCTTCAGTTTCCGATTTTGAATTTATTTCCTTTTTTCTCTTGTTTTTCTGTGTTTATGTTTTCTGGTGTTCCACATATCTGTTCATACTCCAGGCTTCCCTGGGTCCTTCGTCCTGGTGTCTGTTTTGCTGCATCATAGATTTTGGTTTTGTTGAACTTTGTGTATCATGTTTGGACTTCATCAGCCTCAATAAAGGTTCGATTTTGGTGAATAACCTGGTGTGCATTTGGGACTGCCACATCTACACATCACCAAATGATTGAATGTGGGTTAAAATTTCCCCTACCTCCCATTGCTCCTTTCTCTCCAGGAGGTCCAGGTATTCCATCCTGTCCCTGGTTTCCTCTGGGACCAGGTGGGCCAGGAACTCCAGGCGGCCCAGCGTTACCTAAATTTGAAGACATAATTAACGCACAGTGACCTGTTCTTACAGCATAAGGCATAACAAACAGAAAGCAAAATTGTCACTGCCTAATATAAAACTAATACTGGAACCCTGGTTGGTGTACCTTTGAGGCCCGGGGGACCTGGACAGCCAATTTGTCCTTGAGGACCATCACAGCCCTTTTCACCAGCACATCCGGGGGGACCTGAAACCAAGAGTCAGAGTTTCATGTGTCATTTTAATTTACAGTTGTTTCTTACTACTTCTGTGGTTAGTGTTAGTTAAAGTTTGCATTTAAAAATGACAAAAGGAACCCAAAACCACTGGGTTCAGTTCATCAAAACATTTTTCTTCCTATTTTCTTTCTCCATGTGGAAAGAATGGGTACTCAAAGTACTACTACACATTGTACAGTAGACTCTTTGAGGAAAATTCTTTAAAAATCAATCAACAGTTTATATAATCTATCCTTTCCATCTGTATCTCTCTCTCTGTCTCTCCATCTATTCATCTGTGAATCAGACCTGTGGAACCAGGTGGTCCACTGGGTCCTTTAGGGCCACACGGGCCACAGCCTCCTGGAGGACCGAATGGTCCATTGTGTCCTGGTGGTCCCTTACTACCTGGAGGTCCTTGACATCCTGGATTCCCCTGAGAGGAGGAGAGAGCAGATGATTCACTGTTTTAAGTAAACTTATCCTTTAAGGAGCCTGAGAAACATTTCCCACTGATAAACACATAAAAATGTCAGCTTTGCAGAGTGTTTGGTTTTATCTCCTTTTTTGTGCAGCTTAAGACTTTGCATCAAATATACATTTTCCTAAGGAGAATCATCCACAATAATGGATGTAAAAAAAAAAAATCATCTGATACATTGTATGCCCTGCAAAAAAAGTACAATTTTGGAGACAATGAAAAAACAAAGAACCTACAAACAAACACCTCCAACAATTATTAAATTATTCAAACTAAGCTGCAACTTACGATAATAAATGCAACCCTTATTTGGCATCCAGGAATTCATGTCTACTTTTACATTTTAAAATGATGTCTGTTCTGGGCGTATTTTGGCCCGCCCATCCATCCATCCATCCATCCATCCATCCATCCATCCATCCATCCATCCATCCATCCATTCATCCATCCATCCATCCATCCGCTGAAAATGACAGCCTTAACACTGCATTTGATCTATTATTAGATTAATTTTGCTTCTCTCAAAATGTAAATGAACCCACCCACCACTTTAATCATACTCTGGATCTTCTTCTGACAAATGGCATAGAAACTGAAGACTTAGTATTCTCTGTAAACCCCCTCCTGTCTGATCATTTCTTAGTAACATTTACATTTACTTTAATGGATTACACAGCAGTGGGGAATAAATTTCATTACAGCAGAAGTCTTTCTGAAAGCACTGAAATTAAGTTTAAGGATCTAATTCCTTCATTATTATGCTCTTCAGTGCCAACACAGTGCAGAGCAGCTACCTAAACTCTGCTCCCACAGAGGTTGACCATCTCATTAATAGTTTTACAACCCGCAACTTAAAGCAGATAACCCATAAGCTGGAGAGGGAATGGCGTCTCACTAAATTAGAAGATGCTCATTTATCCTGGAAAAAGAATTTGTTGCTCTATAAAAAAGCCCTCCGTAAAGCTAGGACATCTTACTACTCATCATTAATTGAAGAAAATAAGAACAACCCCAGGTTTGTTTCAGCACTGTAGCCAGGCTGACAAAGAGCCAGAACTCTGTAGAGCCAAGTATTCCTTTCACTTTAACTAGTAGTGGCTTCATGGATTTCTTTACAAATAAAGTTTTAACCATTAGAGAAGAAATTATTCAAAACCATCTCAAAGACATATCTTTATGTTAGGCTGCTTCCAGCACTGCTGGTATTTATTTAGACTCTCTCTGATTGAGTTAACTTCAATAGTTACTTCCTCCAAACCATCAACGTGTCTATTAGATCCCATTCCTAAAAGACTGCTCAAAGAAATCTTTCCATTAATTCTTACATATGATCAATCTCTCTTTATTAGTTGGTCATGTATCCACAGGCTTTTAAAGTGGCAGTAATTAAACTTGACCCAGCTGTCTTAGCTAATTATAGGCCAATCTCCAACCTTCCTTTTCTCTCTCAAAGACTCTTGAAAGAGTAGTTGTAAAACAGCTCACTGATCATCTGCAGAGGAACGGTTTATTTGAAGAGTTTCAGTCAGGTTTCAGAATTCATCACAGTACAGAAACAGCATTAGTGAATGTTACAAATGATCTTCTTACAGCCTCTGAGAATGGACTCATCTTGGTTCTTGTCCTGTTGGACCTCAGTGCAGCTTTGATGCTGACCATAATATTTTATTACAGACATTAGAGCATGCCACAGATGACACCAGCTTTATCTATCCATGAAGCCAGATGATGCACATCAATTAGTTAAACTGCAGGAATGTCTTAAAAACATAAAAGCCTGGATGACCTCTAATTTCCTGCTTCTACATTCAGATAAAACTGAAGTTCTTGTACTCGACCCCACAAATCTTAGAAACATGATGTCAGACCAGATACTTACTCTGCATGGCATTACTTTGGCCTCCAGTAACTCTGTGAGAAATCTTGAAGTCATTTTTGACCAGGATATGTCCTTCAATGCACATATTAAACAAATATGTAGGACTGCTTTTTTGCATTTGCTCAATATCTCTAAAATTAGAAACATCCTTTCTCAGAGTGATGCTGAAAGTCTAATTTTATGCATTTATTATTGACCAGCAGCAAGGAACAGGCTTTCCAGTCAATGGAAAAGTGATCCTAGGCTTTACCCTATGGGACCACTCCATGAATAAAGAAAAGCCTGCCTTTGAAAATAAAACAGTCACGCCCATTGCAGATGAGGTGCAAGAATTGTGGCTTCACTGGTATGAACATGTGTCCAGAAATGATGAAGACTCAGTGGTGAAAACCCTACACCTCTGTCCCCAAAGATCTCAACCCCAAGGAAAGTCGAAAAAGTAGTGGCGCAACCGCCCTAAGGAAGACATGCAGTTTGTGAATATTGTGCCAGAAGGGGTAAAGTTTATTTATGTGGGATACCTTTTCTCCTGATAATCCTTTAGACCCTGGTCCAGGTGGACTTGGTTCTCCTTTACAACCTTTAGGTCCATTTAATCCTTGAATTCCAAGTGTACCAGGACAACCACAAGGCCCCGCACAACCTTTTGCACCCTTCAAACCTGGAGAGAAAATATCAGGAGAGGCCTTTAAGAGAGTTTTTGTCTCATTTTTCAGACTTCATCCTGGGAAATCCTGCAAAAGGAAAGCATTTTAGACAGTTTAAATTTCTTGGGGAGGGGATCATTACCTGGCATCCCTATTTTTCCCTTGTCACCACGGTGTCCACAGCCACCAGGAGGACCTTTCTGTCCATCTCTACCAGGGTTGCCAGGAGGTCCTGACAAACACAAACAGTCACTGTTGATAGTCAAACAGAATAATCTGATGAAAATAACAACTCATCACTCTGGGTTTGGACACAGATCCAGGACGTCTGACAGTGCTGTCACATTTTGTGACTGTATGACAGTAAATTGAGAAACATTTCAAACACGATATGATTCAGCATCACCAGAAAAAACATCAAATTAAAAGAAAAAACCTCAGTCACCAAGGATAACAGGGTGGTCTCAATATGTGTTTCACACAGTGATGCAAGAGAAGGTTTAGTGGTTTTAGTGGTTCTTGGTGCCAGCGTCACCAGGGTTCAAAGCTGATGACGCTGGCGATGTTAGGGTTAACCCTAACATAACCCCATGTCTTTTAGAAGGACAGAGAGATTACACATCTAACAAGGATCTTAACATAACAGTTCACCTTTAAGCCCACAGTTTCCAGGTCTGCCACTGACTCCATCTTTACCCTGTGGGCCCGGGCAGCCCTTATCTCCTTTACTGCCAGTGGCGCCACCGGGCCCTGATGGTAAGAGAGTAAAAAGACAGGTCACTGTCAGGAAGACACATAACCCACCTTGTTTTACAAATTAACGAGCTCATACACAGTATATCTGAGGTCTACGAACCAGCTGATCTTGAATATGCGTAGATGCAGGGTTAAAAGCAGAGGCGACAGTGGTGGTTATTTTAAAACACTTCTAAAAATGTTACTATTGCTTGCTGGTTTTCACTATAAAAACAGCTTTGATTTACTTTGTTTTATTTTATTTTTTTAATGATATTTATTGTTGATTTAGTGACTGATGTTTAGTATATATTTTGTATAACCTGTAAGTCATCTGAGGTTGTTTAAATGTGCTAAAGAAATAAACTTTGACTTTACTGAATCTGTGAGCTTCAGCAGTGCAGGCAGGTTAGTGTTGCTGCTGAGTTTATGCTGAGCTAAGCTAACCACTTTGAGAGACAATATCAAAGTAACACAGTAAATACAATAAACAACAAAGCTTCCAAACTAAAAAGTGGTACACAATAGAATAGAATAGAATACCTGGTAATCCATTGTCTCCAGGATCTCCAAACATTTCAATAATTGTCTGGATTCCTTGTGGTCCAGTTTCTCCTTGGTCCCCCCGAGGCCCCGGAGTGCCTTGAGAGCCCCTGATCCCATCTGCACCCATCTGACCTAAACAGGCAGATGTTAAAAGAAAAGGGTCAGACAGACAGAGAGACTTTCAGTGAAAATATCGGACTCACTGGTGGTTAAATGAAACCTCTGGGTCCTGGTTGTCCGGGCTCTCCTGGTGTCCCATCGTCCCCTGGAATCCCAAATGGTCCTGGAGGACCCATGTCCCCTCTGATCCCTATAAAACAAACATGCATTAATGTTGCAATTCAATATAACGTTAAACACTAATTATTTCATTTGCTAATTATTTCACATTAACCATTTGGAATTTCACCTGCTTGACGTACTCAAATAAAAATCTTGTGGAAATTAAAACCATAAGGCCAAAATGTCTCTTGACTTGATCTTAAAGAGAACATTGTTTAGTTTCTGAAACTAACCCTATCCCTAAGTGGGTCACTGGCACACTGGCAGAGGTTAACATTAAAAATTTAGTTGTAGTCAAATTTCAAACTTCTTTTTTCTCCTATCACACTTTTCACTGACAAAACAGACACTAATATAAAGTTGAAACATGCACTATGACTGTGATGATCAGAAGGTTTGAACTGAGGCAGAATAACTGCATTGTTGAGGCTGCTGTTTCCAGCATCTACATGGATGTTAAATCACTCACTATAATTATTTTGTCTGAACTGAGTGTGCTTCGAGCATTCAGACAGTCAGCGTGACTCGGGGGTGTTGATTCATTTAAACTAACATGTTCATCCTGCTGTAACCAGGTTTCTGTAAGGCACAATAAATCAATATGTTGATCAAGTATTAAATCATTTACTAACAGGGACTTGGAAGAGAGAGAGAGACCTAATGTTTAATAATCCATATTTAACTGTTTTACTCTTTGGTACAGTTGAGGAAGCTATATAGTTCTTTATTTGTGAATTTTTATGCTTAAATTGTCTTTTGCTGTTTTTTTTTTGTTTTGTTTTTTGATGGCCTGGTCTTGCTAAACATGTCGCTCCTGGTCTGATTGGGGAGGGGTCCAGAGAAAACAACAGTCTGACATTGTTTTTGCAAAGTTACTCACGATTCAATATTAACTTTAGTGACCTCCGATTGGCATAACCAGGTGTCATTACTGCCGACGTGAATTACGATCTTACCAAATCTACATTACAGTTTCAGATTTCCTTGAATGTCGCCTGCTCTGGCCCCTGGAAGACATTCAACTATGGCTGCTGGTGTCACTAGCTTCACGTTTCTCCAAAAAAGAGTCACCAATAACCAGAGTTTGCTCCTCGATGGGTGGGTCAGCGAGTGGGGAAAATGATTAGACGCATGAATGGCTATTTGGTCTTCTGTTTAGGACTATGCTTCCTACTCACAGTCACCCAGCCAGCCTGCTTTCCTGGCTGGTGTTAATGGTGGCTAAGCTAGCTTGGTCCCCACAGCTACAGGTGCCTGGATATCGACAGGATTTTCAAGAAGAGGTGGGTCTCCAATTCACTGAGCCTGTTCTTCACGGTAAAAACAGGCTACATTTATTACAAGTACTGTTACTGCTAAAGGAGGCCGAGGAGTAACTAAACACATTCATATCAAAGTTAAAATTGAGCAGCATTGGTGATGCCTCCTCACCAGGGCTTCCTGGCTTCCCATCATCCCCTCTGAAGCCTTTTGATCCAACACGTCCAACAGATCCTGGTTTTCCAGCATCCCCTTTGGACCCAGGTAGCCCCTGAGGCCCCACTACTCCTGTGCCAGGCAGCCCAGCATCTCCCTTCAAACCCTTTAGGCCTGCAGACCCTGCAGAACAAGACAGTGTTAGATCAGGTCTGTTTCTCTTTGGAGACATCAACTCTACTTAAAGTGATACCTGGGAATCCAATGAAGCCCACTGGTCCTGGCTCTCCATCAGGTCCAGGAGATCCAGGAAAACAGATTCCAACAAAACCAACAGGACCACGTACGCCACAAAGACCTCTTTGACCTGAAAAATACTTCACGTCAGTTTCTGGTTAAAACCAAACCTGGCTAATTTTCTGTCCTGGTACATATATATTCCACACAAACAGCAGAGGGGACCCATCAACGTACAGCCATGGCTGAAAAATGTTGGCACCCCTGAAATTTTTACAGTAAATGAAGTATTTCTCCAACACACAAAAACAGAAAAAAAAGAAGCCAAAATTCATATCATTCTATGCAAAACTCCAAAAATTACTGGCACCCTCAACTTAATATTTGGTTGCAAACCCTTTGGAATAAATAACTGAAATCAACCGCTTCCTATAACCATCAACAAGCTTCTTACACCTCTCCACAGGTGTTCAATAGTATTTAGATCCGGACTCATCGCGGGCCACTTCAGAACTCTCCAGCACTTTGTTTTCATCCATTTCTTTGTGCTTTTTGAAGCATGTTTGGGGTCATTGTCCTGCTGGAAGACCCACAACCTTGGACGCAAACCCAGCTTTCTGACACTGGACCCAAAATCCTTTGGCAATCTTCACATTCCATTATACTTTGCACATAGTCAAGGAATGCAGTGCCAGAGGCAGCAAAACAACCCCAAAACATCTTTTAACCTCCACCATATTTGACTGTAGGTACTGAGTTCTTGTCTTTGTAGGCCTCGTTCTGTTTTCGGAAAACAGCTCTGTCTTGGTCTCATCTGTCCGCAGGACATTGTCCCAGAAGGATTTTGGCTTACTCACGTACATTTTGGCAAACTGCAGTCTAGCTTTTTTATGTTTTTGTGTCAGCAGTGGGGTCCTCCTGGGTCTCCTGCGACAGCATTTCATTTCATTCAAGACAGATAGTTGGCGCTGACACTGATGCACCCTGAGCCTGCAGGACAGCTTGAATTTCTTGAGAACTTGATTGGAGCTGCTTATCCACCATCCGGACTATCCTTTCATCAGTTTTTCTCTTCCGTCCACATCCAGGGAAATTATCTACAGAGCCGTGGGCTCTAAACTTCTTGATTATGTTGCACACCATGGACAAAGGAACATCAAGATCTCTGCAGATGGACGTGTAACCTTGAGATTGTTGATATTTTTTCACAATTGGTCCTCAAGTCCTCAGACAGTTCTCTTTCTCTTTCTGTTCTCCATGTTTAGTGTGGCACACACAGACACACAACGTTTGAGACTGAGTCAACTTCTCTCCATTATTCTGGTTTCAGGTGTGATTTTTATATTGCCTGCACCTGTTACTCACCACAGGTGAGTTTAAACAAGCATCAAATGCTTGAAACAAAGTTTCTTTTACCCCAAATTTTGAAAAGGTGCCAACAATTCTGTCCGGCCCATGTTTGGAGTTTAACGTAAAATTATATGGATTTTGGCTTTTTTTCCTCTCTTTTTTGTGTTTTCCAATACACACAAAGGAAACGAGCATGTGCATAACAAAATATGTGATTGCAATAATTTTCTGGGAAAAAATACTTAGGGATGCCAACATTTTTGTTGGCAAAAATAACATTTTTGTTTGTAATAATTGCATCCATGTAAGTTTTTTTTTTTCCCCAGGTGAGAGAATCATAGATTAGTTGAGAATGCAGAGCAGACCAAGGACTGTGGTTGTCACCTACTCCAAGATGGTGGAGCCGGTATCCAGCCACAGGACAAAAGACTCAGTAAAGAGGCATTCGCCTGATAAATGGCAGCTCCATGGTTTGTGTCACAAAGTGGACCTCCTGTAATCTGCAGATTCAATAGGGATGCTCTGTTGGTTCAGTGTGCAGACTGTGTTCCTGTGAATTTTTCCAGTTGTATGGAGAAAACTGACTGTACAATAGAACTGTGGTGTCAAAGTGCCACTTTGATTCTCGAACCATAGTTTATGCATCCTGCATTGTTCTTTGGCCACAGTAGTATTGACTGGAGCTTCAGTTTCAGTGGTTATTAATGGGCACAGGTCACAATAATCCACAGGTCAAAAGACCTACAACCAGTCAGAACAAGGAAGCACGTGACACAACACTTCATTTGTTCTTTGTTTAGAGAAAATATATAAGCTAGCTCTCTTAGACTTGAGGCATTCCACAACAACACCACCCCATTTTTATAAAAACGCCTCAAACTGGCTCTATGTTAAACCATGCTGGGTGTTTATCTGTTTAAACATTAGATGCCCAGACACATGTTGTAATCAGTGAGTCCACAGAGCTGCATCATCAGTTGTTAGCTAAGCTACCTTTGGGTCCTGGTGGACCAGCTTGCCCTGGTGGGCCTGGAAATCCATTTAATCCTTGAGGTCCAGTGTCTCCTTGAGGTCCTACAGAGCCATCTTCTCCCTGAAGTCCTGATTGGCCCTGCGGGCCTGGAAAGCCAAAACCCTTTTCCCCCTGAGACCACAGAGAACAGCAGAACAGGAAACCAGTAAATCACGTTTATAACCAATTGGTAAACAAGATGTAGTATCATCTTCTTCTGCTATTGTCATGTTCCAAAAAAGTAATGAAGGTTGATGCTTATAATAAGTTAGTACCCATTACATGTTGGTTCGTTTGGCTTTTAGGGTCAACTGTATCATTTAGATTTGGTTTGTTTTTTGGTGGTCTGGGAGCAGACACTGTCTCTATGGGGATGGGGTTTTGGGGGATGGCAGGTGGAGAGAAGCTGCAGAGAGACGTGTAACTCTGCTTCCTGGTTTCAACCTTGGTGAGTCGGCTAAGAGCTATGCTAACAGCTACACTATGTAAGAGAGTCCCTAAAAACACAATGAATAATGTGAATAGAATTTACAAGAGATTAAGAAGAGAGTGTGCTTTGGATAAAGTATTTGAAGACTATGACTATGAAATAAGTCATTATCTAGATTATTTGAGCTACACAGATTAAGCTACACAAAACCAGCACTGTGTGATATATCACAGTGAGAGCCAACACTAAGATGGGACCTCATTGTCAACAGTTGGCTTAAGGTGCTTTATAATGTAAGGTAAAGTCCCTACAATATAAAAAAGAAACCTCAACAATCAGATGACCTTCTATAAGCAAGCATTTGGTGATAGTGGGAGGGAAAAACTCCCTTTGAACAGGAAGAAACCTTTGGCACAACCAGGCTCAGGGAGGAGGCAGCCATCTGCCACGACTGGTTGGGGCTGAGGGGAGGGAGACAATCTTACAACCCTGACTGGAAACAAAAAACTCTGAAAATTACAAAAAAAAAAAAAAAAAAAAAAAGAAAAAAGGTTCAGTCATGATCAGACAGCAAATGAATGATGTCACTATTCAGACTAAGATTTGGGGACAACACCAACCATTTTGTGTTGCCCCTATGGGTTAGGGCCATCAACTCAGACAGAGAACTTCATGCTCTCTCCATGTCTGCACAGGTTCCAGATCTGTCTGTGTTAGCCCTGCAATAAATTGATGTCCAGAATATATCCCACCTCTCACCCTATGACAGCTGAGATAGGCTCAAGGTCCCATGACTCTGAACTGGATTAATGGAAAATGGATGGACAGAGACACAGAGTTAGTCTTAAGGTTTGAGTCATCAATGAAAATAACTTAGACTCCAAAAGGGTCAATTGTGTGAAGAGTGGAGAACAGACAGGTGAGTAGTTTTACACACAAACAGTTTTTTAAAAAAAAAAATTTTTTTTAAAGATGTTATGACTTAATAATATTAATGGTCCATCTCTATCCACAGAGGGTCACTGAGTACGAGGGGCAACAAGAATCTCCCACTGCATGCATTCATTCCTTTCATGCTGGAAGTGAGGAACTAAACTCCCCATCTCTCACACTAGCAGCAGTTGTGTTGTGTTTGGACCACACAGTTTGCCAAGGATGTTCGTCACTTTTCACATGTTTCTATAAGGAAAGACATTTCTGTTTGATTGAGTGCACATTACCTTTGGGCCTGGCATCCCTGGAGGTCCTGATGGTCCTGCTCGTCCCTTGATGCCAAAGCTGGATATACCCGGGGCTCCTGGAAGACCCTTCACTCCTGAGATAAATAATAATTAACTGAAATTATAGGAACTGTTTTAACCCCGTGAGCTCCAAGTACCCGTAACCCAAACTCCCAATTTTACGATATCATAGTGTTTTTTTTTTTCTGAAACATAGGGTTAGGAGCTCAGGTTAATTCTCAACATTCATAATAACCAAGAGTTAATTCATGTAAAAATTGTTCCAGAACTGACCTTTGACCCCTGGAAAGCCTGGGAGTCCCTGGACTGAAAATCCTTTATCGCCTTTTACTCCCTTTGGACCAATAGCTCCAGGATTGCCTAGCACTCCCGTTCCGCCTGTGATGAGCAGAGAGCACAGGTGAATCAGCAACAGAAATGGAGTGTACACCTCCAGCAGGTGTAGTCAGTGACTCCTAAAAAGATGTGGTGGATTTGTCTGTAAAATATAAACGCAGTGGACAAATTAATTGGGTTCACCATCAGGTCCGGGGATTCCAGATACACCTTTCTCTCCTTTCTGGCCTGGATCTCCTGGAAGAAAAATGTTTTCCCCTGGTTGACCTTTTTCACCTGAAACATAAAACAGCCTGTTAGCTTTGGGCCTACCCCATCCACCCAGTTCCAAGTTTCAGACCACCTGGACAGACATACCTGCTATTCCAGGGTTTCCTGGCTGTCCAAGGTCTCCCATGTTGCCTTTAGTTCCTGGAGGTCCCGGCATTCCAATACCAAGAGGTCCTGAAGGCCCCATTTGCCCTGGTGGACCTCTGGGACCAGGGTGTCCAAGTGAGCCCCTGTCTCCTTTTTGCCCCAGTGGCCCCTGAAAGAATGAATAAACAGCAAAGGATCATCTTAGAATCCCATCTGGAAACAGAAACTGTTAAAACTGGATGGCTTGTTCCTCAAAGCCACCTTCAACAAGTCACAAACACTGGCTCCATCTAGTGGCAGCCAGTGTTTGTGACTTTTTTTTTTTAATTTTTTAATGCTTTTTAGAGTAAAATTTAACCAGCTACAACAACAAAAAACTTATATCAGGGTTAGGAAGGCCAGATGTTTGGTTTCTGTCATCCGGCTAGGGCATTTATTGGATTTTAAAACAAATGTGCCTTGACTCTGATCAAAGATGGAGTCAAGTCTGATCAAAGATGCACAGGGCTACTCCAAACATGCTGATTTAAGATGTCTCATCAGAGCTAAAACATGGGCACTGCCTTCACAAAATATGTATCTCCTCAGAGACGCCACAAAGATACACTGCAGCCAGTTTCATTCCAATTTGCAAGTTAGCATCCTGGCTACAAAAAATGTGATTGCTTCAGCTATTCTAATCTGCAAATTATATGCTGTTTCAAGTACAGGTTTTGTTATGAAAATATTCCTTATTTTTCCTCATGGATGTAAAGGCAGGACTTCAGTGTTTTAATTGTGGAGTGCATCGGACTGTTCTGGATCAAACTACATGTAATGATCACTTACAGTGTATCACAAAAGTGAGTACACCCCTCACATGTCTGCAGATATTTAAGTATATCTTTTCATGGGACAACACTGACAAAATGACACTTTGACACAATGAAAAGTAGTCTGTGTGCAGCTTATATAACAGTGTAAATTTATTCTTCCCTCAAAATAACTCAATATACAGCCATTAATGTCTAAACCAGCGGCAACAAAAGAGACTACACCCGTAAATGTCCAAATTGACCACTGCTTGTCATTTCCCCTCCAAAATGTCATGTGACTCGTTAGTGTTACTAGGTCTCAGGTGTGCATAGGGAGCAGGTGTGTTCAGTTTTGTAGCACAGCTCTCACACTCTCTCATACTGGTCACTGAAAGTTCCAAAATGGCAAAGAACTCTGTGAGGATCTTAAAAGATGAATTGTTGCTCTACATGAAGACTGTTATATAAGCTGCACACAGACTACTTTTCATTGTGTCAAAGTGTCATTTTGTCAGTGTTGTCCCATGAAAAGATATACTGAAATATCTGCACACATGTGAGGGGTGTACTCACTTTTGTGATACACTGTACATTATGAATTCAGCTGCGGATATATTTTCTTTCTCTCTCTATGAATGGTTTGTAAAAATTTTGAATTAAGTGAGAAGTGTAATTTATACCAAAGCACACAGTGCTGCACTAAAATCTTGAGCCAGCTGTCATAGTTTGCAGGAAAATGGGAAATAGGTTCACTGAAACATGCAAACACAAAGGGTATATGAGGCAAAACAGAGTTTTTTCAATTCTAACCAGCCTGAAAACAATATTTGATATGACCACCTTTATTCTTCAGCATTATGTATTTTTCTATCCCAGTATGCTTTTACTGCATTGGGGATCATTGTCATGCAGAAAAATTCAGCTACTGTCAATCAGATGTTTCCCAGATGGTGTGTGGTGGATCAAAATCTGATGGTATTTTTCTGTGTTCATATTTCCATCAGTTTGACAAGATCTCCAACACCTAAAATGCCTCAAACCATGACAGAGCCTCCAGTGTGTTTTACAGATGGCTGCAGACACTTACAGTTGGGCCTCTGTATATGTCAACCATGATTCAAATCAAAAATGTCAAACTTGGATCCATTGCTGCATCGGATGTTCAGTCCAGTTCTGGTGTGACGTGGCAGACCTCAGTCTGTTTCCCTTCCTTAAGAATGACTTCCCGACAGCCGCCGTTCCACTGAGACCATTTCTGATGAGGGTTCAGTGAACAGCAGATGGCTCAGCTGAAGGTCCACATGTATCTCTCAGGTCCTGTCAGGTCTTTGCTGTGTTTTTCCTGTTTCTTAAGAACATGACTTTCAGATACTGTTCACCTAATCTAGATAGATTTGTTTTAGACCTCAAACTTCTTTTTTTTGTTCTCCACTTCCAGTTTCTTCACGTTTAAAAAGCGAATATTATTATCTAACGGCTCGTTGGGAATCACCTTGTTGGTACAAAAATGGTATCTGATGTCTGTCAAACTGTTATCACAGATTCAATTAAAGAAATGAGAACAGATGATGTGTTTCTGTGACAGGCTGCTAGTAACAAACTGCCTAAATATACAAATTGGTTCTTTGCTAAGTTGTCTGTTATGTGCAGACACAGCATTGGTTCATCCCTTGAGTTAGGAGCCTTTTCATGCTTGCATGATTCATAGGTCAGAGTTTAGAAGCTCAACAAACAGAAACCTTGGTCAGCTACCAGGACTGGACTGAAAATGAGTGAAAAAGCAGCCAATGACCACAGAAACACAAGACCAGAACAAGACCACTAAAAAAAATTACAAGAAAGTTTGGCTCCTTGGAAGCAAAATATAAAGAAATGAAGGAATGGGGCTCAAGACTTCTGCACAGTACTTATTTTTTGCAAAAAACCTGCCAAGTAGCTACAGTTGAGCCATATAAAGTACAAGTAAGTAAACCTTACTTATTTACAGTGGTTGAATAAATGTACTGAGTTTGCCGATCTAGTCTGCAGTGGACATAAAAAACTGATACTCACAGGGTCTCCTTTCTGTCCCTGAAGACCTTTAGGTCCTGTTTCTCCTGGAGGTCCATCACTTCCTTGGAGTCCTTGTGGTCCTGGCTCTCCCTGGGATCCGTCCTGACCCATCTGTCCTACCCTCGTCATGATTCCTGGGTCACCAGGAGGTCCAGGGGATCCTGTGAGGCCAGGCAACCCCAGTGAACCCTGACAACAAGTAAGGGTATGTTATTCTTATTCTTACTAATGTATCTCTTACTGCATGGTGATCATGACAGACAGCTAACAACATGATAAAAAGTGCAGTTAATTATGACTGTAATGGAGTCCAGTGATCCAAAGTCAAGATATTATTGTCTGCAGCTGTTGCAGAGAGAAGGTGTTTATTTGTTCATATTTAATGTCCTTTTCTTTGTAAACACTGAGAATATAATCTGCCTTGGATTGTATCACTGACATCTGTTGGTGGAATTGTGTATTGCACTGAGACGTGATTATGCAATGAGCACATGACCAATTGAGAGATGCATGCTACCGGAGGCTACTGATGACACGCAGAAGATAAGTTAGTTTGGATTTAAGTGTGAAGGAAAAAAACGATGATACGGACAATAACATCTCCCAAATGTTTGGGCAGAAGGTCCACATGGTATGCTTATGTATTTTACTGTGGATGTAAGCTTTATTTTGGTTGTAAATGTTAAGTAACTAACACATGTTTATATTGTGCATTCAATATAGTTTTTCAGGTCTGTGATGGCAATGAAGATTTGCTGTGTGACAAAGAAGAGAACAAAAGCTGGTTAATATCAGTTGGAGCATGACTTTACTCTGCACCAGGGTTATTATAGTTAACAAAAACGAACGAAATAACGAAAACTGAAATTGAAAAAACATTGTCGTTAACTGAAATAAATAAAAACTAAAATTAAAAGGAAAAAACGATAACTAACTAAAACTGTATTGTGAGTTTAGAAAACTAACTAAAACTAAAAAATTATAGATATAATGACCTTCCTTTCCTTGTTTGTCATTTTATTTAAAAGCTTTATGGATTTATAATTTTTCTGCTCTCTGAGTTTAAGCTGGGAGCGCCGTCGCGCGCGCATGCTGCGCTCACTGCGCTCACTGCGCCGGTCCACAAACTAATGTCAGCGGGCTGCTGAGAAAGCGGCAGAGTCCCATATGGAGTTTCTTTGAGTCCGATAATACAGATAGAAGCGTGTCTTGTTGTGAATGATGAAAAATGTATGGAACACGTCTCAGTGAGGAAAAAACACCAACATCAACGTCCACCTGAGAAGCGCACACAAGGCAGCTACGGAAACCGCTCTGAACCGACGGAATCTGGCGTTCACCTCCGGAGAAATGTGACTACTCGTCGCTGCCACGCAGCCGCAACGTTGTGATGAACCTGTTCTGTCCTTGTGCCATTTTATCATTGAGAGAATAACAATCAGGAATAATCAATATAAGGACCCGAGGGAATGAAGAAAAAACAGGGACAAATATGTTTGCAGCCAAAAAAATGAGCACAAAGAGCAAGAACCAAAACAAGTCCCAGCCGGCACCGCATATAAAACACCAGCACATGACAGTAAGGTAATGAACACACACAATCCAGCTACACAAGCAGAAATGCGACATGAGGTCGGCCACATATTGAGCATCTAACCAAGCTAGCTCCAAAACAGAAGCTGTTGTTAATCTGCTGCACTAATGCTGAACTTTATTGGGAGTTTATTGTAGAATTTGTTGAGTTTGGGAGTTCATGTTTACAATTAAATGTGGATTATTAAACATTAGGTCTCTCTCTTCCAAGTCCCTATTAGTAAATGATTTAATAATTGATCAACATATTGATTTATTCTGCCTTACAGAAACCTGGTTACAGCAGGATGAATATGTTAGTTTAAATGAATCAACATCCCCGAGTCACAGTAACTGTCAGAATGCTCGAAGCACAGGTCGAGGAGGAGTAGCAGCAATCTTTAATTCCAGCTTATTAATTAATCAAAGACCCAGACAAAGTTTTCATTCTTTTGAAAGCCTGACTCTTAGTCTTGTCCACCCTAATTGGGAAAATCAAAAACCTGTTTTATTTGTTATTATCTATCGTCCACCTGGTCCTTACTCAGAGTTTCTATCTGACTTCTCAGACTTTTTATCTGATTTAGTAATAATAATAATAATAATAATAATAATACCTTTAATTTATAATGCACTTTACATTTTAAAAAACCTCAAAGTGCTACAAAACAAAAAAACATTATAACAAGCAGTAAAAGTATAAAACACACTAAAAACAGACCATGGTGTAAAATTAAAATACACCAGGGTATAGATAAAATAGCTAAGAATTATGCACAAAGATTAAAAGCTCTTATAAAAAGAAAAGTCTTTAAGCCCTTTCTAAAACTGTCCAAAGTTTGAGGAGCTCTCAGTTCAGATGGAAGCGAGTTCCATAGACGAGGGGCAGCCACACAGAAAGCCCGGTCACCCATAGTCCGTAAATTTGTCCTTGGTACGATGAGAGAGTTTGTGCGAGCCGATCTGGAGGAGTGTGTCGTACATTCTAAAGAAAGAAGCTCTTTAAGATAGGAAGGGGCATTGCCATAAACACATTGATAAGTAAGAAGAACAACCTTATAGTCAATCCTGTAAGAAACAGGAAGCCAGTGGAGGGACTGAAGAGTCCCTTTAGTATCCGGGCCACAGCGTTTTGAATGTACTGGAGTTTCTGAAGACTTGGGGATACCGACAAAGAGTGCATTACAGTAATCCAGTCTGGATGAGACAAATGCATGGACCAGTTTCTCTGCATCTTGAAAAGTTAAGACAGGGCGGAGTTTTGCAATATTGCAAAGGTGGTAGAATGAGATTTTACAAAGGTGGTTTATATGGAGTTCCAAGTTGAGTTGAGGATCCATCCTAACACCAAGATTGGTAACTGATGAGGAGAGAGGAATACTGTGTCCAAGAAAAGATATACTAACGATGGGTGATGATTTGATCTGGTGGGGAGTACCAATCATGATTGCTTCTGTTTTAGAGCTGTTAAGCTGGAGAAAATTATCTTCCATCCATCCCTTGATCTCCTCCAGACATTTGACAAGCCTTGGCAACGATGGAGACGGAGATGACAAAGGTGCAGATGGAAGAGGCTCATCAGCAGTGGCTTTAACATATAACTGCGTGTCGTCAGCATAACAGTGAAACGAAATACTATGTTTGTTTATGATCTGACCCAGAGGAAGCAGATAAAGATTAAACAAAACTGGTCCAAGCACAGATCCCTGGGGCACCCCACAGGTGACAATGTGGGGTTCCGATGTGGCATTGCCCAGTGCAACACATTCAGATCGATTTGTGAGGTAAGAACTGAACCAGTCAAGGGCTGGGCCGGAAAACCCAGCGGTGTATTGAAGCCTGTGTAATAGGATGTAATGATCAACCGTGTCGAATGCCGCAGATAGGTCTAGGAGGATAAGAACGGAGGGGAAACCATTATCAGCTGCCATCAACAGGTCATTCTTGATTCTCACGAGTGCTGTTTCTGTGCTGTGGGCAGTGAAATCCAGATTGAAATTTTTCGTAGAGATTATTGCAACTAAGATGGTTTTGGAGATGCATTGCAACAGCTTTTTCCAGAAGTTTAGAAATAAATGAGAGGTTTGAGATTGGCCTGTAGTTTACTAGGTTATCCGGATCAAGAGTAGGTTTTTTTAATATGGGTCTGATAATGGCTTTTTTCAAAGAAGAGGGAACATGGCCACTTCGCATGGAAAGGTTGACAATAGAACAGATGATGGGGGTAAGATGAGGTAGATGTGTTTTCACCAAGGTGGTAGGAAGAGGATCTAGGGGACATGTAGGGGTCCTCATCTTCCTGATGATGTCCTGGATCTCTTCTGATGTAGCAATTGGGAAGCAGGTGAAGGAGTGAGAAGTAGCACTCAGGCTATAATCTGAAATGACAGTTTTTGAACCTGATAGAGCTGTACGTATTGAGGAGATCTTGGATGTAAAGAAGGCCATAAACCTGTTGCATTGCTCCACTGTGGCATCAGAGGTAATGGTAGAAGGAGATTTCATAGTAAGAAGACAGTTTACTGTTTTGAAGAGCTGTTTGGAACAACCAGGGTTTCTACCAATGATGTCAGAGAAGAACTGCGAACGGGCCAATTTCAAGGAATGAGCATAGGCCCTTTGATGTGTTCTGTACATTTGTTTATGCACAGTGAGCCCTGTAGATATATATCAGTGCTCCAGGACCCATCCTGCAGTCTTCATTTTCCAAAGTTCATTTGAATACCAAGGAGCTGAGCGAGAGAATGTAACAGTTCTTGTTTTAATTGGCGCATGGGAGTCCAAGAGGTTACTAAGATGAGTGTCGTAGTAACCGAGTGCCTCATCAGCTGATGTAAAATCTCTACAGAGGCACTGAAGCTCAGCTACAAAGCCAGATGTGTCAATGTTTTTAATATTTCTAAAACGTATCTGGCGTTTAGGCTTGGTAGTGAGAGCAGTGGAGAGCAGTTTCAAAGATATTGCCTTGTGATCAGATACACCCAGGTCATAGGCCTGCAGATGAATAGGAAGTGCGGCGCTTGTGATAACAAGGTCCAGGGTGTGACCCCCTTTATGAGTAGGGACATGGACATGCTGCCTTAAATTAAAGCAATCTAGTAGTTAGGAGAAATTCGGCAGCAAGGTAATCAGTAGGGGTGTCGACATGAATGTTGAAGTATCCCAGTATGATAATATTTGCTGAAGACACGCAAATGGTGGATAAAAGATGAGACATCTCAGAGATAAAGGATGCATTTGGTTTTGGTGGTCGATAGATGAGGAGAACTAACACGGAAGTAGGTAAGTTTGATTTAAATGCCAAGCATTCGAAAGATGACCATTCAGGTAGGTTTACTGAAGAAAGATCTAGATTATTATGGTAAATTACTGCAAGTCCACCACCACGCCCCTTACTACGGGCTTTCTGGAAATAACTGTGTTCTGTAGGACAGCAGGATTTAGTGCCCAGTTCAGATAAAATAATTATAATGGGTGATTTTAACATCCATGTAGATGCTGAAAATGACAGCCTCAACACTGCATTTAATCGATTGTTAGATTCAATTGGCTTCTTTCAAAATGTAAAGGAGCCCACCCACCACTTTATTTATACTCTGGATCTTGTCCTGACATATGGCATAGAAACTGAAGATTTAACAGTATTCCCTGAAAGCCCCCTCCTGTCTGATCATTTCTTAGTAACATTTACATTTACTTTAATGGATTACACAGCAGTGGGGAATAAGTTTTATTACAGTAGAAGTCTTTCTGAAAGTGCTGTAACTATGTTTAAGGATCTAATTCCTTCATTGTTATGCTCTTCAGTGCCAACACAGTGCAGAGCAGCTACCTAAACTCTGCTCCCAGTGAGGTCGATTATCTCGTCAATAGTTTTACATACTGCGTATGACTTTGGATACTGTGGCTCCTCTGAAATGGAAAGCTTCAAATCAGAAGTGCCTGACTCCGTGGTATAATTCACAAACGCACAGCTTAAAGCAAATAACCCGTAAGCTGGAGCGGGAATGGTGTCTCACTAAATTAGAAGATGCTCATTTAGCCTGGAAAAAGAGTTTGTTGCTCTATAAAAAAGCCCTCCGTAAAGCTAGGACATCTTACTACTCATCATTAATTGAAGAAAATAAGAACAACCCCAGGTTTGTTTTCAGCACTGTAGCCAGGCTGACAAAGAGTCAGAGCTCTGTAGAGCCGAGTATTCCTTTCACTTTAACTAGTAGTGACTTCGTGGATTTCTTTACAAATAAAATTTTAGACATTAGAGAAAAAATTATTCATAACCATCTCAAAGATTTATCTTCATGTTCGGCTGCTTTCAGCACTGCTGGTATTTGTTTAGACTCTTTTGCTCCAGTTGATCTTTCAGAGTTACAGTAACTTCAATAGTTACTTTCTCCAAACCAGCAACATGTTTATTAGATCCCATTCCTACTAGACTGTTCAAAGAAGTCTTTCCAATTATTGATGCTTCTATCTTAAAAATGATCAATCTGTCTTTATTAGTTGGCTATATAGCACAGGCCTTCAAGGTGGCTGTAATTAAACCGCTACTTAAAAAGCCATCACTGACCCAGCTGTCTTAGCTAATTATAGGCCAATCTCCAACCTTCCTTTTCTCTCAAAGACTCTTGAAAGAGTAGTTGTAAAACAGCTAACTGATCATCTGCAGAGGAACGGTTTATCTGAAGAGTTTCAGTCAGGTTTCAGAATTCATCACAGTACAGAAACAGCATTAGTGAAGGTTACCAATGATCTTCTTAGAGCCTCTGACAGTGGACTCATCTCTGTGCTTGTCCTGTTGGACCTCAGTGCAGCTTTTGATACTGTTGACCAGAACATTTTATTACAGAGATTAGAGCATACTATAGGTATTAAAGGTACTGCACTGCAGTGGTTTGAATCATATTTATCTCATAGACTCCAATTTGTTCATGTAAATGGGGAGTCTTCTTCACACACTAAGGTTAATTATGGAGTTCCACAGGGTTCTGTGCTAGGACCAATTCTATTTACATTATACATGCTTCTCTTAGGCAGTATTATTAGAAAGCATTGCATCAATTTTCATTGTTATGCAGATGATACTCAGCTTTACCTATCAATGAAGCCAGATGACACACATCAATTAGTTAAACTGCAGGAATGTCTTAAAGACGTTAAGGACTGGATGACCTCTAATTTCCTGCTTCTAAATTCAGATAAAACTGAAGTTCTTGTACTCGGCCCCACAAATCTTAGAAACATGGTGTCAAACCAGATACTTACTCTGGATGGCATTACTTTGGCCTCCAGTAACACTGTGAGAAATCTTGGAGTCATTTTTGACCAGGATATGTCCTTCAATGCACATATTAAACAAATATGTAGGACCGCTTTTTTGCATTTGTGCAATATTTCTAAAATCAGAAACATCCTGTCTCAGAGTGATGCTGAAAAGCTAATTCATGCATTTATTACTTCTAGGCTGGACTATTGTAATTCATTATTATCAGGCTGTCCTAAAAGCTCCCTGAAAAGCCTTCAGCTGATCCAAAATGCTGCAGCTAGAGTACTGACAGGGACTAGAAAGAGAGAGCAGATTTCTCCCATATTGGCTTCTCTTCATTGGCTCCCTGTTAAATCTAGAATAGAATTTAAAATCCTTCTCCTCACCTACAAGGTCTTGAATAATCAGGCCCCATCTTATCTCAAAGACCTCATAGTACCATATCACCCCAACAGAGCACTTCGCTCTCAGACTGCTGGCTTACTTGTGGTTCCTAGGATACTTAAGAGTAGAATGGGAGGCAGAGCCTTCAGCTTTCAGGCCCCTCTTCTGTGGAACCAGCTCCCAGCTTGGATTCAGGAGACAGACACCCTCTCTGTTTTTAAGATTAGGCTTCAAACTTTCCTTTATGATCAAGCCTATAGTTAGGGCTGGATCAGGTGATCCTGAACAATCCCTTAGTTATGCTGCTATAGGCCTAGGCTGCTAGGGGGTTCCCATAATGCACTGTTTCTTTTCATTCACCTTATTTACTTTGTTTATAGTCCACTTTGCATTTAATCATTAATTGTTATTAATCTCTGGCTCTCCTCCACAGCATGTCTTTTCTCTCCCTCAGCCCAACCGGTCGTGGCAGATGACTGCCCCTCCCTGAGCCTGGTTCTGCTGGAGGGTTCTTCCTGTTAAAAGGGAGTTTTTCCTTCCCACTGTCACCAAGTGCTGCTCATAGGGGGTCGTTTTGACTGCTGGGTTTTCTCTGTATTATTGTAGGGTCTTTACCCACAATACAAAGCGCCTTGAGGTGACTGTTGTGATTTGGCGCTATATAAATAAAACTGAGTTGAATTGAATGTTTACCTGTGTTTTTCTCTGTTGATATTCATGTATGACCTTAATATTACACACATTTAGCCTGTAATGCTGCTGTCTTGTGAACAGTTGGTTGTTGAATATATTTATTTAAATGGTATCTTTGGTTGAGTTTTAATTACACAAGAGTTACTCTTGTACCTTGAATCTTGCACCTGACAAAGTGTGAAAAACTAAAACTGAAACTATCGAAACTAAACTAAAACTAAGCAATAAACCAAAAATAAAAACTAATAAAAACGAGCAAAACCACTCTGAAAACTAATAAAAACTAACTGAATTAAAGAAAAAAAAGTAAAAACTAAGTAAAACTAAACGATAATGTAAAATCCAAAACTATTATAACCCTGCTCTGCACCAAACGAAAACCTTTGGGAGCAGTTATGCAGTCAAAGTGGGCCCACTGCGCTCGTTTCCAGTTCTGTATTTTGTATTTCAGCAGCTCCTTGGTTCCTTGGTCTGAGAAAAGCCATTTTAGCTGATTTAAGGTAATATTCTCCTGATTGGCTCCCGCTTACAAACAGAAGGTTGGAACAGCAGGTGGGTAGGGCCTCAGTGCTCACAACCAAAGCTATTTGCCTGAGATAACCATATACAGATATTTGCCCTCTGTGACATCATGCAGGACCTAGAGTAGAAATCGATGTGTGAAACACCACCTGACTTGGCGGTGCGTTCATACGCAGCGGCTTTACTCTCTCGCTGGTTTACTGCATACCTCTTGTTTGTTATGTTTATTCAGCTGTTGACCAGCTTCACTAAGTACAAAAGGGATGATCTGCTAAAGATTGGAGTTATATGTGACTGTACTTTCTGAGGACACTTAAAAAACCAATCTGTCCCAGGACATGCTTGTGTCTTACCATCGTTGCATCGAAAGTAGGGCCATGCAATTAATCAACTTTCAAGGTCGATTTTGTACCATACGGTATACAGAAAGCTGGGTTGGACTCACTTGTGGACCAGGTTGTCCTTTAGGACCTTTCACCCCTTTGACACCTTTGAAACCAGGAAAACCATCCACACCTGGAATCAGAATGACATCACAGAGATAGACAGGTAAAATTTACTTGCTTAAGATTCAGCATGAGTTAAAAATATATTTAAAAATATCATGTTCGGCTGTTTTCAGTGTGCGACAACTACGATTAAATCAAATAACCAAAAACTAACATTTCATAATTCTACATGAGTAATGCAGGTGTACTGCTGTACTTACCTGCCAACCCGATTTCACCTGGCTCTCCTTTTTTACCTGGGGGTCCAGGCTCAGCAGAAACAACACTACAGGTAGAACACAGTTCCCCCTTCTCACCTGATAAACATTAATCAGTTGTTACATTAATAATGAAAAAATATACCAGGCAGGTACACCTTCTTAAAAAAAAAAGCAATATATCATACATTTCTGGATTTTATTTTGAAGTAGTGTTTACTACACCTTTATAAATTACTGATTTTATTTTGAGGAATAAAGATAATTGTTGCTCAGTGGTTGGCTTTGTCTCAACATAATGGAGTTAAAATTGACAAAATTCTGCAGACATGACCAGTGTTATGCCACTGATTTCTTTTCTCTTGATTGTTTTAACATTGCTTTTGCTTCGACTCAGCTGTATTGAAATTGTGATTATTTCTAAGTTTTATTTTGTGTCTTCAAAAATCAAAAATACAATTCCAAACCTCCATTTACAACTTCTTTGTTTTAAACTTCAATGTGAAGCTCATGTTCCCATCAGACCAGAGAAACAAGACACTTAGGATACATTATCATTTCATGTGTCATCACTCACCCTTCTGTCCTTCCTGCCCTTTGTCTCCAAGAAGTCCAATCAAGCCTTTTGAACCTTTAGCTCCTCGTAGACCAACGCCTCCCTCCAAGAAGTCTGACAGTCACAAGAGACAAATTAAATCAGACAAACTTAAAGCTGCTGATTTTATTTTTCTCATGTGGTAGTGTCAGGTTCAATCAGTTTTGTTTTTTCTTTTAATCTCTGCTCTTTACTCTCTTTAAGCTTTTAGGTTTTTAAGCAAAATCTCAGAGGTTCCAGGATGCCTCCCTGAGGGACACCACATGTTTATATGGTTGAAATGATGACCAAACTCAACAATACTGGAAGCTAAACATCACCTGGTATTCCTGGTTCTCCAGGCTCTCCATCAGCACCACGAACCCCTGGCTCCCCAGTCATGCCTGTGGGCCCAAAAGTGGGGGGGCCCTCTTCTCCTTGGTCTCCTTTGGGTCCAAATGATCCAGGTGGTCCCTGGAAACCCGGAGAACCAGGCAAAGGCACACCTGTGAAGGACAGCAGATTTTATCTAGTTTACCGTAGACAGGCCACCAGACTGTTGCAGAACTAACACAATAGAAACGCAACCATTCGCACTCACGTTCACAGTTATGGGCAATTTAGGCTACGTTCACACTGCAGGCCTTAATGCTCAATTCCGATTTTTTGTGAAATATGATTTTTTTCTGCGTGATCGTTCACATTTCCAAATATATGTGACTTGTATGCGATCTCCTGTGTGAACTGCAAACAACCTAAAAGTGCAGTAGAGGAAATAATAACGTCACACGTAGCGAGCGTGCTCAGTGTTTGCGGGAGTAAACATGGATCAGGACGCAGACTAGTGACATTTTTCGAGTATCAATGACGTGCAGGTCGGACAAATGTGACCAGGCCGTACAGACACAGGTCACATTTGAAAAGACCGGATACGTATCAGATTTAGGACCACATATCCAAGTGGCCTGGGTCACATTTGTAAAAATTGGATCTGTGTTGCTCAGACTGTCATGAAAAGATCAGATACAGGTCGCATAAGGACAAAAAAAATCGGATTTGGGTCATTACCGGCTGCAGTGTGAATGTAGCCATAGAATCACCAGTTAACCTAACCACACTAACTGCATGGTTTTTGGACTGTGGGAGGAAGCCCGAGTATCCAGAGAGAACACACAAACAAGAGGAGAACACGCAAACTCCACACATTTTTTTGATGATGTAATCTGTCTGAATTAATGCTATACTTGCTTAAATAAGAGAAAGAGAGAGATGAAGTAGAGTGTACCTGGATCGCCCTGCATTCCAGGAAAACCAATGTGTCCTGAAACAGTTCAGAGGAGAACAAGAGGTGTGTCTGAGGGTGAAATTTTTCAGTACACATGAGCTCTGTAACTAGTTTAGCTCTTGGCCCTCTTCATTTAATCTGATTACAAACACAATTCATGTCATTGCTTTCACAAGATATTTTATAATTAAAAAATGGAACCAACTATTTTTTAAATTTCACATTAACAGGTAAAACCAGCCCTGAGATTCACCTTGTAGTCCAGGAGGTCCTGGGAGCCCACGGGGCCCGGGGATACCAGGCTGACCTTTCAGATATATCTCATTCCAGAACATCTGATTCACACACACACACACACGGACACACAGACACACACACACACACACACACACACACACACACACACACACACACACACACACACACACACACACACACACACACACACACACAATTTAAAACCAAGCATCAATCTCCAGGGCCAAAAAATGAATTTGAATTTTGCACACTGAAGTACCAAAAACTTCAGTTTCTCTAACGTCCACCCAAAAATTGAGCCGGCTCCCACAGACTCCCATGTTAAACTGCCCAACAGAAATAAACAGCCTGCTACAAAAACAGTCGTGGTCTGTGGTTTCTGTCAGTCTGAGTCCTTAACGTACAGTTTTGTGTTTTTTGGATTATGGTGTCTTTAAGCTTTTGTATTAGGTGTACTGCTATCCATAGTCTGATTAATACCAGGTCACTGATTTTCTGTCAGAGTTCTAATGTTATTTTTTGTGGTATTTTCAAGTTCTAGTGTTTTTATATTTGATTTATTAGTCTTGCCATCCCTATTTCCTTTTGTATCTTAATGTCAAGCTGTCGTCTGTGTGTAAGGTGTTTCCATGTTGCGTTACTTTCTGTTTGAGTTTTTGTGTTTGTTTGTTTTCTTTGTCTCACAATTATTTTAGAAGAACCTTTCTGTGATATTACGTTGCAAAGAGAAAAGACTCACATCTCCTGGAGGACCTGGAAGACCTCTATCACCTTTCACTCCCTGGAAACACAAACAATAAGCAGTGGGCTACTATAACCTGACACAGCACTGGCTGTATGACTGCAGCAATACACTCTGTATCTCACCCAGTACTCACCACAGCTCCAACAATACCTGGAGGACCGAAATACCCACCATCCCCAGGGTCTCCCTGCAGACACACACATTCAGATCTCACAGATCAGTTGAAAAAATATTCAATCTGAACAACAGGCTGCACCTTTTTTTTTAGTTTTTCCTTAGAGACTGTTGACACAAGTATACATACAGGCACAAATATATACACAAACACTCACTTAAATCTTGTAATAAGTGGCACTGAAGGTTCTACAATGTCTTTTATCATGACAAGTCTGAGGCCTATTAGCTTCTCCTTAGTGACCATGATTGACTGCAACTGGTAGTGTCTCTTTGGCAGCATAAAAAGGATTTGTTTGACAGCACTCATTGGATTGACAATACTCAGAACAATAGGAGGGTCCAAGGAACTCAGTGACGGCCTAAGAAGGAGAATTGTAGATTTACACAAGTTGGCAAGGCCTATTGGAGCCATTTCAAAACAATCCAAGATCCCAAGATCATCCGTTCATACAATTATATGTGACTACAAGTTATTCAGATGTGGCACAACTTTTTCAAGGTTTGGAAGAAGACCCAAACTGTCATGGTCAGATGACAGGAAATTGGTTAGGATGTTCAGGAACAACTCGGGAACCACGGAGCCTCAAACCTGCCATGATCTGGAAACTGCTGGAACACCAGCATAACTGTCCACAGTGAAGCCAATTTCAAATCTCCATAGAAGATCAAGAAAAAAGCCCCTGCTTCAAAATCACCTTTAAGCGTGACTGAAATTTGCAGCTGAATTTATGGACGAGCCAAATGCCTTCTGGAGAAATGTTTGATGGTCAGACGAGGCAAAGATTGAGCTATTTAGCCACAGTGACAAGATGAGTAAAGGTGAGGCTTTCAAACCTAAGAACACTGTACTAACTATCAAGCATGGTGGTGGTAGCATCATGCTCTGGGGCTGTTTTGCTGCTAGTGTTACTGGTACATTGCACAAAGTGGATGGAATAATGAAATTCTTCAACTTCACCTCAAATCAACAGAAAGGACAGAATTGGGTACTCCAACAGGACAATGATCTCAGACACACATCCAAAGTGGTTTTGGAATGGATAAAGCAGGCTAACATTAAGCTTCTGGAATGACTGTCCCAAAGCCCCGACCTAAAGACTATTGAAAATTTGGGGAATATATGCTTAAAAGCCAGTTTGGTGCCAGGAAACCAACCAATTTAAATGAACTCTACCAATTCTGCCAAAAAGAGTGATCAAATATCCAGCAGAATTATGCCAGAAGCTTGCTGACGCCACCAGAGCCTGGCTGAGGTATAACTTCTAAGGGACATTTAACCAAATATTGGGTTATGTATATATTTGAGCCTATTTGTATACTTTTGACCCTGTGTGGATTAGAAAAAACTCAAAATAAATTCAAACTTGTTCACCAATTCCTGTTTTTTAAAGTTATTAAAGATGTATGCTGTTAAATCATTTCACCTTGAAAAAAAACGAGTTCAAACAAATCACTAAAAACCCCAAGTTACCATGATATCCATGCTCATGATGAATGGATGGAAACTTCTGAACACAACTGTACATGTGCATTTCTATTCAAAACTGATTTTAGTGTGGCGTGGAATATTTTTTGCATGTGTTCCTACTGCCACAGCCATGGCAAACCAGATCAAAACCTAGTGAACTAAAAGAAAAGAGTATTGCATTTTCATCTTTCCAATTACAATTACTTCATTTGTATTAAAACTGCATCACTTTTGTCTTTTAAAGAGAAATTTTCACATGATAATAGATTAAAAGATTTTCCTCATACTGTGCTAAAAGTAAAAATAAATTAAGTAATTTAAAAAAGGGTAATGTGTTAGTTTAGTTAGACACCAGTGAATTAGCTGATCTCAGTACCAGCTCACTCCAGCAAATGGCTCAGCTGGCAACCACTTTGCAACCCACCTCCATCACAGCTCCTCTTTAAACTCTTTTTTTAATCTTGTGAAATTTTTAGATAGTGAGTAACTTGATTTTTCCTCTTGTCAAACACATTTCATTGTAAGGTTGACCCTGTGTTAACTTTTCACAAATTACAAATTAAGCTGAAGCTGAAATGTTAGGTTAACTGGTTAATTGTGAACTGGTTAATTTAAGTGGGCTAAACCAATCAACCATGGTGGTTACCTGTTCTCCAAGCTCTCCAGGGAGTCCATCCTTCCCAGATTTACCCTGAAACACAAACACATTCCATTAGACTCTTATACATAATTTCAGCTGAATACTGAAGTCAAGATTATACATCTCACTCTCCTACCAGTGAGCCAGTGTCACCTTCCTCGCCCTTCTCTCCTTTAATCCCCAGTCTCCCTTGCTTACCCTGAAGGAGAAAACAAATGCACTCAGTCTGCCACAAAATAATATTCCACTGGTTCTGATTCTGTCAGACAGATAATTTGACTTACAGGACGACCAGGACAACCTTTCTCTCCAGTTTGACCTGGTTCTCCCTGAAAGATAAAAAAAAAAAAAAATCAGAGAAACCACAGAGAGAGAGAGAGTGACAGACAGACAGACAGACAGACAGACCTTCAGCTCTTTGGGTCCCTCAGCGTACAGTTTGATTCCTTTTGGTCCAGGAATTCCTGGAGGTCCACGGTCACCCTAAAACCAAACACAGCTGATGATGGTGGTGAAGATGACAAAGAGAAAGGTGTTTCACAGGTTAGACATACAGTATAACATCAGAACATGTGTTAGGTTTTAAATATGGATCATATGCCTAACCCCACCCTCTGTCCTTGTGGGCCTGGGATCACTGGACTGGGACCTTCCAGGCCCTGAATCAAAAACAGAGACAGAGTTACTTTCTGGTTTCATGGTTAATGTGTATATGTGCTGCCAAATTTAAGGAAAACCCAACATAAACCACCAGAACAGCTTCTTTGCTCCTTGGCATTGATTCTCCAAATAGCTAAAACATAATCCTGACATTGTGTACAAGACAAGTACATAAGAATTTCCCCAAAGGTGCTCTCAGATCTGTTTAACCTGTTACCACACTGACCTTTTCTCCTGGTAACCCCAGTAAACCTGGAGTTCCCTAAAATAAAAAATGTAAAAAAAAGTGCCGTCAACTCATTGAACCACTGAGCACAGTAAATGTTAAGGTTTGAGACTGTGATTGTACAGGAAATCCAGGGAGTCCTTGTGGTCCTGGTAGGCCGGGTTCACCTGGATCCCCACCGAGCCCCTGGAATACACAAACAGCCCAGAGGCCACGTACTAATCAGATGATAAGTTTACACTGGCCACATTAAAAACAAAAGAAAACATCTTGAGGTTTAATAGAATTTGGCAAACTTTAGCCAGCTGAGTTTATTCTGTGTACTGATTAAAGTCTAAAAGGTTTGGTGAAGAAAGGTCTCACATTGCTTTGGAAAACAGAGGAATATCTCTTGTTTTTTCTTTTTTTATTTCTTAAAAATCAAATGTATGACCTTGTCACCCATTGGTCCTGGTGGTCCTGTTGCTCCTTTTATAGTCTGAGTCTCAGGGTAAACATAAGACTCTCCCTGAAACAGAACCAGAGGAACCTTTGTTAAAGGAAAACGTCACCGATAAAAGCAACTTTTTTCAAATGTACCTTCATCATTACAGCGTTCAGGTGTTGACACTTACCTTCATGCCCCGAGGCCCATCACGGCCCTGAAACACATGAACACTCTTTGTTTTAGATTCATGCACTTACTTAGCTTAGTGTCAGACTTTATTCAATTATTTTACAGTCAGGAAGTGACTCACCCGTGTGCCAGCAGGTCCAGGAAGCCCAGGCTGCCCTGGGAAACCAGGATCCCCCTGAAATATATCAGTCATATTTTTGTGTGTGGATGGAGTCAGGTGATTAATTTTGGTGGGAAATATTGTTCTAATCTTGCTTTGATGCTGAATTGAAGGAAACATAAACAGCCTAGAAAGCATTTGGAAAATCCTGAAAAATCCTTGATATTTACCTGCTAATAGCCCAACACTTAAATAAACAGATGAAAGCATGTGTGGTATGCCTCAGGGCTTGGTTCTGGGTCCTCTGGCATTTTCCACTTACTGTATGTGCTTCAAATGCTATAAGAAAACCTAATCAGTCTACACATTTCTATGCAGATGACACACAAGTATATCTTCCTGTCCACTCTTATTGTGGTGGTCTTTTGAGTTTTTGGACTTTCTAATTTTGTTATTTAAATATGCAACGTTTCCAGGTTTGTTTAATTTCCAACAACCCTAATGGAAGAGACATCAAGGGAAGAGTAGAGGATGCAGGTCTGTCCCACCTAAACATACAGTATAGTGAGGGTGCACTGGGAACACCTGGCAGAGGCCCCAGTCTGCGAGATCTGCAACTCCCACCTCCAGCAGAACTTCGACAGGATTACAAAGGAGCCTGAGGACAATGAATCGGAATGGACCATGTTCTGCACCTCCTTTGTTGAGGCTGCTACTCCAAGCTGCAGCTACAAAGTGGTTGGGATAGGGTTACCCCACCCTAGAGCCAAGCTTGGGGAGGGAGCTCAAGGGAGAGCATCTAGGCCGGGACTTAGCCAGTGGTGCCTGGGCAGGTGTAGCCTGGAGGGGAGATATGGGACCATCCTCCTGTTGGCCCAACACCAGCAAGAGGCATTATAGGGGTTGGGCTCTATCTGGTGACTCCATTGTTCTGCTGGGAGACTTCAACGCTCAATTGGGCAATGACAGTGAGACCTGGAGGGGCGTGTTTGGGAGGGGACTGCTGAATATCTGACTCTCTCCATGACTTTTTTTGAATTCTTGTGTTACTGTTTGTTTGTTCTGTATCAGTAACAGCATTTTATTGTCTCATCCCAACTTTTTTGAGCTGTGTTGCTGCCATCAAATTCAAAATTACCTGTTTCTTTATTTCTACAAATGATAAATGTTCTTAGCTTAAACATTTAATATGCTTTCATGTTCTACTGCGAATAAAATATGGATTTGTGAGATTTGGCAGTTGTTGCATTCTGTTTTCATTCACATTCACAACAGCCTGAATTGTTTTCTTGATGACACAGGTATGTCAAGGTGAGGAAGAGCCCACTTTTAGATCTAACTTTACAACTGGTCTGTGGCTAGCTGCAGGGATCCACTATAGATGAGAGTGTGAGGCACAGACAGAATCACTCCAGCTAACTACTTCTCACTTATAAATCAATCATGTGCATTAAACAGAGAAATATAAAACCAGACCTGATGGTGCAACGGCAGAGACTTGAATGATTAAATTATATTTAAAATTTTAAATAAAATTTATGTAAAACATTTGGCCTCTGCTAAGTCATCAGTTCCACCTTTGTCCCATTGCATCCTGGGATTCCTGGTTGGCCAACTGGTCCTTCATGTCCAGGGAGTCCCTGAAAAATAAACACATGATAAATTTACTAAAATCTGTTTTAACTCACAAAAAAAATGTCTTTTATATCTGCCCATTTTCATATTCCGTTACACTGAAGGAATCTGTAAGTGCAGGAAAAATGAAGCTGAGTGAATTCATCTTATTTTTCAGCATGAGCTGAATGTGCTTGATTTTAAATACTTCATGTAAAATCCTTTAATCACTTCAGAATGTAATGTTTTTAATCTGAATCATCCCTAATAAATCAACCACGATCAAGTAATCACCCCTAAATTAAGAGTTTTAGGAATCAAACCTTTACTTTCCAAATCACACATCCTGATTGTCTGGTTGAAACTCCACTGTGGTCGCATACAGAGGCAAGACTACAAAAATGACTGACCTGATCCTTATGGATCTAAGTGTAGATGGGTTAAGTCTTCTTCACAGCCTACTGTGCTGGCATGTTTTATATTTAATATGTTCTCTGTGTTCATACCGGCAGTCCTGGCCGTCCTGGGAAACCTGGTCTTCCTGGCACACCCTGGAGGTTTGAGAAGTTTAAACTGTCAACATAAATTTTTCGATAAATGTGTCTCAGATAATGCTAAAATCAGAGAATATGCAGGGTTTTAAAAACTAAACAGCTGTTCTAATGTGTTGGCCCCTGGTTAGAGGGTCAAACCAGAATCAGCCAAGCTGCAACCCTTGAACCTGAAAAATGAAGCAAAACTGTGAGCTGTCTGCGAGGCATTGTGGCAAACCATGTACACCCTTTCATGGAAACAGTATTCCCTGATGGTTGTGGACTCCTTCAGTAGGATAATGCACCCTGCCACAAAGTAAACATGGTTCAGGAATGGTTTGAGGAGCACAACGACAAGTTTAGGGCTGGCCTCCAAATTCAAAGCTATAAAAACACGCACATCCTGTTAAAGTCAAAAAGGGTGCAGGAACAAAAATATAACAGGGCAAAAAAGTGACGTTTCTCTAGGCTTTTTGTATTAAAATTTCATCCAGGAGCTCTTCTGGTGTGCGAACTTTCTTTTCGCCTGGCCTTCAAATTCTCCAGATCTCAGTCCAATCGAGCATCTATGGGATGTGCTGCACAAACAAGTCCGATCCGTGGAAGCCTTAAATCTGTTTCTAACATCGTGGTGCAGATACCACAGCAAACCTTCAGGGGTCTAGTGGAGCCCATGCCTCAATGGGTCAGGGCCGTTTTGGCAGCAAAAGGGGGGCCCACACAATATTAGGCAGGTGGTCATAATGTTATGCTTGATTATTGTAAATTACCCCCCCCCCCCCACCCCTCATCCAAATGTGGTCACTTCTAGCTTGAAAAACTAATGTGGGAGCAGCCAAAATGGTAACATTCTTTCTTTTATGTACTTCCTATGCATCAAACAAAGGTTCACTGGGATAAATGATAGAGACAGTCATACCCGGGCGCCTTTCAGTCCAGGACTTCCTGCAGGCCCCGGTTCACCCTGAGCACAAAAAGAAGACATGAAATTATTTCCAGCAGAGAGTCGATATATTCAGTTATGTGGAGAAAGATTGACGTGGTCATGTTCTCTTTGTGTCAGCTGGCTCAACAGCACCGAAAATCCCAATCAGAGGTAATCATCAAAATATCCAATCAAAGCAGCTTCAGGGTCTGAATTTGACCCTTTGAGGTGTCATCGAACTGTTCTATAAATGAGTTATAAAGAACAAATGGAAGAGGACCGAGCAAGAACTCAATCTTAACAACAACAACAATAAAAAAAATAATAATAATAATAATAAACGCCTATTACCTTTTCTCCAGATATGCCCTGACTGCCCTCATTTCCAGGATAACCAACAATTCCAGGAAGTCCAATTTCCCCAGGGAAACCTTGTTCACCCTGTGGAGGACAAAATCGGAGTGAGCTCAGGTAACTCAGCTCACCTGCTGTCCACAGAGGGGCAGCAAAGAGCTAATGTCAGGCAGATTTAGGTGTCTGTCTTCCTGTTTGTAGTCCAGGAGCACCCCAGTGCCAGAGATAACAAAGCGACATTTCATGTTCAGCAGAGAGGAACGAGCCTTTCTTTCTTTATTCCTCCTCATGAACACACCTGCAGTCACTGAGCTCCCACCTGGGTGGTCTTAGGTGCCACACCTGAGACTGCAGACCTCACTGCAGCTTGGCTCACATCTAAAGACTCTTGTTTTCTTCTGAAAAGGTGAAGATGAGGACATTATATGACAGAATATTTGTCATTATTTAAAACGGTGGAAAAGATGAAAAGGGCATGGAATTATTAGTTGGAATTATTAAAAATGATCACACCAGAGCATTTTAAACCAAATAAGCAGGCCTTCATCACCTGAGGATCAGATCAACTCTTTCTCCTCTGATGTGGTCCCACTCTAAAAACCACCACACAATGCTGGGCCTAAAGCTGGAACCAGTGTGATCAGTGGGAGGCACTACTGCAGGAAAGTCATCAGTGACCGGCCCATACTTTGTGCCTTCTTTGTCTTCCTGTCTGTGACCCAGATATCATTATCAGTGCTGCATGCTGATGGATTTGGAAGCATCTGGAGGAGATCGGAGGATGCACAGGTGTGCCCTTTATACTTAAAAGAGGCGTGGCACACAGGTGGAATATAAAAACCACAGAGGGAGGTGCACTCTTCAAACAACCAGTCGTTGGCCTATAATCTTTTCACATTGTGCCATGAACACCATCATGCTTACGTGGCAAAAACAGCGGTCCACTCATGAAGACGTCTCTCGACTGTACACTCTGACAGTGATGCGTCTGCCTCCTCGAGAGTGTTTTAGAGTCTTTTTGTTTTTCCTAACCATGGAAATAATTCTGTCACCAGGGCCTTCAGTTGTCTCCTGTGGTCTTTCAGCTCTTTGGTGTTGCTGAGCTGCTCAGTGCAGTCAGTATTTTTAAGACTGGCCCAGATTGTTGATTTGGACTCTCCTAAAGTTTTTGCTGATCGCTTTTTCAGCCTCCTACACGTGCATCAACACCTCAGCTGCTCATCATCAGCTGCAGCTGCTTATCAGTCAATCGTCCAATTACTTCAGAGCCGCTGAAAATGGGGGACTGAATAAAAGGGCTCATTTTTAAACCCCTTGAATTAAAGCTGAATATCTGCATTTCAATCACGTCTTCATTGTTTAATCGATTTTAGTGGCGCAGAAGCAAAACCACAAAAACATGTGGTGTTTGTGTCCAAGAAATTATGGTCCTAAACATGTGACCCTCAAAGTGAACTGAGTTTGACACCCACTTAAACACTTGAGCACCACAGTGACAAAGATGAAGAGTTAAACTGTTGAAACTGTGAAGCGAAGAGCAGCTAAAAGCATCTCTGAGTTTCTTAAAAGCCAAGAAGCAGTCGGATTGATGCAACCTCAGGACCACGTCTGCGGACTCATTCTGGTC
The DNA here is from genome assembly GCF_007364275.1 of Archocentrus centrarchus. Taxonomy (NCBI): domain Eukaryota; kingdom Metazoa; phylum Chordata; class Actinopteri; order Cichliformes; family Cichlidae; genus Archocentrus; species Archocentrus centrarchus. The sequence continues at coordinate 9,920,319 of NC_044358.1, read as the reverse complement.
CTGGACCTGGTTTAGTTTGTTCAGTTTGAGATGTTCTCACCTTCTGACCTTTGACGCCGTCACAGTGACACAAAGACTTCCCGCTGCAGTGGCACACCTGCAGAGAGACAAGAGGAGTAATGACTAATGTGTAGCGGCTTTAATGATGTTTAATGATGAGCCCCTCTTCAGTTTCATCATGAATTAGAGGACAGACAACAGCCCGTGAAGTGTAGCTGCGGCCCTCTGTGTGGCTGTTTTTCATTGTTCTCCTTCATACGAGCTTAGTCACACCTGCAGCCAAACGCAGCACCCTGTGATGTCACAGCGTTATTTTGCTGCTGTGGTTCTTCAGTGACTCACACAGACCAGAACGTCTCCATCATGCGTCCTGCAGCTGTGACAGAGGAAACGCTTAGTCTGGCCTGACCTTAAACTCGGGTTTAAGTTCTGGTCTTTCAGCTGAGCGTGTCCCCTCCTGACGTCTTTATCAGTCAGACATATTTCTATGGGGTTAAACCCAAACACCTTCATGTAACCTGCAGGTGTAACTGTGGTCTTCCTGTGATAAACTGAGCTAGCAGACAGCAGGGGGGAGATCTGATTTCGTCTTATCTTCATTCCTGTCTCACATCCACAGAATTGCCTCTATGTAAGGAGGTGCCCCGACACGTTGTGCAGCAGGGAATCGTGGGGAACGTCCTGTAGTTACCGTGGTCAGACGCAGAGCTGCAGTCTCAGTGTCTGAAAGCACATCAGATTATTTCCATTTGCATCAGTTTGACACACGTGACCCCGAACCACCTGTAAGGTCTTATCATGGCACATACTGACAGTTATTCACATTACGAGGTAATCTAAGTCATTTTTTTTTCTGTAAACTTCAGGAAGATTTTATCGTGGCAGCAATATCAGGGTCACATGGCCCAGGCTTCGTTTGTCTGACACGTGTCTGCCAGAAAATAAAAAAATAGTTTGAGAAAAATCTCAGAAACCTTTAATGCTATCTACTTTGTGGCTGTGAGGCCGGGGAACAGAGTAAATGTAGTCTGATGTAATTCTCAGGTCACTGCTAAAAGTTCTTCTCAGGTTTTAGTGTATCTTTGACAGCCCATTCGTAGCATCTGAACCAACAGCGTTGCTGCCTCTGACTCAGACCCAGCATGCTTTAGAAGAAGACTAATGTTTTCTTCATGTTTATATTTGGCTTCCAATCAAATAATGTTGCTCATGTTCGCATTAGTGAAATTCAACAAATGACTCATCAGGGCTGAGGGTTGTTGAGCATTCCTGATCCAGCTGAAGCTCAAAGGTAGGTAGCTATCACATTACAGTGTCAGCTTTTTGTTTTTGGTTTTGTTTTGTTTTTGTTTGTGGGGGGGGGGGGGGGGGGTATGGTGTTCATCTGAACAGGTAGTTGATTGGGATTTGCTCCACAAAAAAACACTGAGCCACTTTCACATCACACCTACAGGAGCTGCTTGGCCGTGCCGAGAAGATCCCAGCGCGCCGTTTTTGTACTGATGTCGATGCCAGCGGAGGTTTGGGGATACTGAGTTAGCAGATCGTTGCAGACTTTTATGCACCTCAGCCCTCGGCGACTCCGCTCTACAACTTTCTGTGTCTAAACACTTTGCAATAACCCCACTTGATCGTGGACTGTGGAATATCTAGGAGGGAAGACATTTCACAAACCGACTTGTAGCAACATCCTGTTACAGTACGATGCTCAAATTCTGTGAACTCTTTAGAACAACCCATTCTTTCACCAATGTTTGTAAAGGCAGGCGACGTGGCTAGGTGCTTGATTTTATACTCTGACTGTGGCTCAGGGGGTGGAGCGGGTTGTCAACTAATCGGAAGGTTGATCCTTGGCTCCTCCGGCCTTTGTGTTTGGCAAAACAATGAACCTCGAGTTGCCCCGATGCATCCATCAGAGTGTGAGCGTGTGAACGTTAGGTTAAAAGTCCTTAAGCACAGAAAAAAGCACTTGTGTGAACGTGTGTGTGAATGGATGAATGAGGCTTTGAGTGCTCGAATTGAGTGGAGAAGCACTACATAAGTACCAGTCCATTTACCATTTATACACCTGAGGAAACAGGACTGAAAATACTTAATACTTTTGTCCAGATGGTTTATGTTGAAGTCCACCTGAAAGGAAGGACTGCAGCTTCCTGTGACAGAAGAGTGCTCACGAAGCTGTCGTGGTCTGTGGGGTTTGTTGGGTCATTTTTGGGGCTTTTGTGGTTATTATTGTCTTCTGAGTTATTAATTTGCTTTCCATTCTTATTCTTCAGCTTTAGTTTTGATTATTGTTTCATTAATGTTTTGTTTCTAACATCATTCTAACATTCAAAGCTCTGTTTTAGAATAATTATGGATTCAGCAGTCTTATTATATTTGTTTCTCAGTGTATTAGCTGACTGCAGCCTTCTCTGTGTTTCTCTATGTTCAGCTTAGTGTTAGTCTTGCTTCTGTGTCTAGTTAGTTACTTCCTGTTTTAGTTAGTGAGTTTTGTCTCTTGTGCTTTGATTTACTCTAGACTGAGTTCAGCTGTGTCTCGTCACTGTCATGTTTCCACTCCTTCCTGTGTGTATTTAAAGCCTCGGCATCATTAACATTCCCAGGCATCTACTCCTAAATGTAACCATCAAACACCAACCCAAGTCTTAACCCTCAAACAGGCCTCTGGGGGCCTCGTAGTTTAGATGAGTGGTTCTCTCTTCTTTTTGTGTATTTTGCAGCTGATGATGCATTCATATCATTTATATCTGGCTGCTGATTTCAAACATTTAAAACAGCTCAGCAAATATGATCAAACACAAACTGTTTCTATGCAGTTCGGACCTCAGTGTGTCTGCGAGCCTAAAGGCACAGAGGATGATTTCCCAGGAAGAAGACAACATTAACAACATTTTTAATCAGATATTGGATCAGATATTATTTGATGCTGAAATTATGTCATTTTTCACATTGTGAAAGACTTAAATAACAATGTGAAGTATAAATATTTGGTATCATTCAAAGGTTGGTTGGAAATACTGTAGCAGGCAGTTTGGTGGAGCTTAGTACAGGTCAGCTGATCACAGCCCGAGAAAACAAACCTGCTGCAGCTCACAATACAAATTTTGACATGTCTCTGTTCCCCACGCTGCAATGCTCCACTGGACATTAGGCTCCCTCCACCTGCCCAGCCCCACTTTAACCCTGCTCATAAATAATATCAGTTATTTGATATTTGACTCAGTGACGGTATAAAAACTGGATTTATTCATGTTTCAAAAATAAGACGGAGACTCCCCTGAATTTTATCTAATGAACAGGTTTTAATCTGGACTCAGCAGATCACCTCACTGAGTTATGTGTTACAGTTTTTCCCCTTCTCTCACATGTGCTGTAAACACTGAAATCTCTGTTCATAACTGCCTGCACGATTGATTCAGTCTGTAAACTGTAGCTGCAGCAAAGCAGCATCAGTCACATTGATGTGAAATAATGTTGTAATGCAGCAGCTCATCAATAAACACTTCTTAAATAAAATGTCAGTTTTATGTGTTGAAATAAACGAAGCTGCTGCGATCGTGAGAACGACATCTCTGCAAAAGCAAAGACTCGGTTCGTCTGTTGGGGCAAAGATCCAGTAAAAAGCAAAGAGGACGACTCGAGCTCATATTTTGAGATACAAAGACCAACATCTAATCAAATTTTAGCTATTTATAAAAATGTAACAGTACGTAATCTTGCTTAGATATTACAGCAGTAATCTGATTACTTTAAGGAGCGCTTTTATTTGGGAGAAAGCAGCTTAGCATGGCAACGTTACACATTTTCATTCAGTGTCACACGTTCTTTTCAGTGAAGCTCAGCACATCAGTGTGTGTGTGTGCGTGTGTGTGTGTGTGTGCGTGTGTGTGTGTGTGTGTGTGGGGGGGGGGGGGTCAGTAATAACAGCAGATGAAGACAAAAGCTGAAACAGAAAACAGACGACCTAAAACAACAGACAGCAACCCGACTGCCCGTCTGACTGTCTGACTGTCTGTCTGTCTGTCTGACTGACTGACTGCACACACACACAGACAGACAGACAGCTTTTATTTCCTGTCTGACATTCTTCTTACATTCTTTTATATCCGCAGTAAAAAGTAAAAGGTGAACGTGTGCAGCTCGACCTCCTGCAGGGTGAAGGATGAGAGAAGAACTCCATCACAAAATACTCATCATTTTTAATTGAGCTGCTGAGGTGTTATTGTCACTACCTGTGCAGGTACATTTTGCTCTTCTTCTAAAGGTTTATCTGGTTGACATGTAGGAAGTTTAATAGCAGTTTTGTATCAGTCTCTAATAACTAATATTGATCATCAGTAAATCGATAGCCAATTAAGTTCATAATTAGTTTGTAAGCCATCTATGACATACTTTTGGCTGTAACTGATGTTGATTAAACGGTTTAACCAATGAAGCCGACACTGAAGCCGCTGAAGCTGCAGTTCCTCTGGCGTCCAGCAGAGGCCTGATACAGAAACTGTTTTGGCCTCTGTAGATAATTTCCTCCTTCATAACAGCTGTGGGGGGAGGGGGGTGTTTATAACTCATCTGTTTAAATTGGATTAATGCTTAAAGTTTGCATTATTGGGGGCGTGGCCTCTTTGACTGACAGGTGGATGGCGACACAGGTGGCTGTAGACGCTAGCTGTTTGCTAGGCTTCACCTCCGCTATCTGAACTGGACCTCTGGACCATGTTTGTGCTGCTGGAACCTTTTGGAGCATTTTTAATGCAATTATGATAATCAATTATAATTAATATGATAATTAATTATTATAATTCTGACCAATAATATGGCCGCTGTGCAGTTAATTAGACAAACAGACCATCCAAGAAGGCGGAGCTCCAGTTTTGCTGAATGAGATTTGAGGATTTTTAATTGGATGTTTGTTTTGCAATAATCAGCAGGAATCTGTGCAGACTGATAACCAAGCTAACTTGTGTTAGCAGAGCAATTAAAACCATAAACAGTTCCAACAAAGAGGCTAAATTTCACAGAGGCTAAATTTCTTTTACTTAATAACACCATTTATCCCATTTTTGGGCCACATTTCTATAAAGACACATATCTAATAATAATTTTTGCCATCACACTATCATTATATATTATATACAGTCTCTGGTATAGTACCTGTGAACTGTGAGTGGTATTCAGTGTTGCTCACATGCTGCACTTGTTTTTGGTTTTTACACACTGATATTAAACTGCATTTTGGCTCAATAAAAAATGATTAATTTCAGCCCGGTGATATGAAAAGATTATTATTATTATCAGGTGTTGAGGCTAATCACCTGGTGAAAGGTCACTCACCTTCTCGCCCTGTACGGGAGCGCTGAAGCAGCGCCAGAGGACCAGGACCACCAGCTGGAGGATCCTGCGCCTCCGGGCGCTCAGAGCCTCCATCCAGGCGGGCACGCAGCTGCAGAGTCCCCGCTGAGCAAACTCCCCCGGATGCTCTCTCACTGTTCAGCTCGTGTCGGATCCTGTTGAGGGTCGGTTGAGGGTCGCTTCGGTCCAGACGGGGGTCCGCGCACCTGACGCAGCCAGGACACCGCAGCCTGCTGACAGATGGAGCGCAGAGCTGACGGAACAGCGCGTCACAACAGCAGCACGCAGCACGAGGCTTCCGCTCCTTCCTTCAAAATAAAATTCGATCCCGAAGCGACGTTCGTGGTACTTGAGTTTGTGTTTGGTGAGTAAACTTTTGATTTTTTTATTTTGAAGAGCGTTCTGCACTTTAACAAACTTTAACTGTTTTTAATTGATAATGACAGAATAATACAGAACAAATGTCTGTGGTTGTCTGTATGAGAACATGAAGATGCAAACCTTTTACTGCTGTTAATATGAGACTCCCACAGAGGGCGAAGAAGAAAAGTTATCACAAGACCTCAGGTTGAAGGCAGAGGAAACCTTTTTGTTTGCATCCTTACTGAAACCAGAAGCTGGAGAGTTATTTGAACTCCATCCACAGCCTGAGAATCGCTGCCCTGTTCTGAGATGACAGATGTGTCCAGATGGTTTTAGATATTTGATAAACTGAACTTTGCAACAAATGAGTTTAACATAAGAGACAAAGTACAAGAGCAGATGGACGTTAACCAGTGATGAGACCATAACCACTTTTTTGCCAGTAAGAGCCACATTGTTTCTACACAGGATCAGCTGGTGGCACTGAATAAGACTCAGGGAATACCTTGAGGGTGCTTCATGGAAACACAGACGAACATTTCCCAGACCACAGAGTCACAGTACCTGGCTCCAGAACCTTTCAGGTGGATAATCAGAGTGGTAAGAAGAAAGGTGGAGGAACTGCAACCTGTTTGTGAACAAAAAGCAGTCCAATCCTGGGCGTTACTGTGAAAGAACCTTTCACAGACCTGGATATTGAACTGACCACTGTTGGTATTACGTCCTGAGCTAATTATCACTCATTATTGTTCATTCATCAGCTGATGCAGAGCATCACTCACTGTTTTGAGAAGAAGAAGCCTTGGATGGCTAGAGACCTAAAAGAACTGCTTAGTAAAAAGAAGGAAGCTTTTGGGTCTGGGGACAGGGAAGAACTGAAGAGAGTGCAGCACGACCTGAAGGTGAACCTGAGGTAATGCAAGGACTCCTACAGGAGGAACCTGGAGCAGAACAGCGCAGGGGATTCCTTGAGTGGAATGAAGAAAATCACAACCAGTGTGCAGCCTAGAGAGAGCAGAGCAGCTAAACAATACATAAAAAAAAGCCTACATGAATAACAGTCTCAATAGCCTGAAAAAGGCGACGTTTCAGCTCTCATCAAAGAGGCTTCTTCAGTTCTAAACCCAAAGGTGGAGAGCCCCAGGGAGGTTGGAGGTGGTCTTTGATCCACTATTGATCATGTGCATCATCACATGAGCCAAGGTGTGAAAAAAGGCATGGGTCATTACCACCAGGGGTTTCGGGTGAAACCACTGTGAGACTTTGCCCCACCCTTTCATATGGCCTTTTGAGGTCACCTGAAGTAAGGTGTGAGTGTGGTTTGAGGGACTTGGGAAAAGATCTCAAGACTGCATTATAGGTGATGGAAAGCTGGTGTCATAAACCGCCTCCTGTGTTCAGTGATGATCGTTCACAGTTGACATAGATGCTTCTTTAACTCCTCTTTCAAACCATCTGTTGCCCAAAATGTGCCCCTTATCCTTTAGGTGCAGATGTAGGTAACAGGTAATGGTAATACCTGGGGCTCTCCACCTTTTGGTTTTAGAACTGAAGAAGCCTCTTTGATGAGAGCTGAAACATCTTCAAAGAAACTGAGAGAAGTCCAGTCGCTTTTTCAAGCTCCTGAGACTATCATGACCTGGACCGCTGAGTCTCACAGACATCCATAAATGATAGAAAAACTTTGTTTTGTTTTTTCAGCAAGCTAAAATGGGCTGAGACAGAGGTTTGGATGTTCCGTCCTGCGAACTTTAATAAAAAATAAGATCAATCTTTCTCCAGCTGCTCTTCTTCTCTCTGTACCGGAGCTCGTGTCGCATCTTAAAGCTGTCGGCTCCTTCTCGCTGCTGACAGATGCTGCGTTAATAACCTGAGCGGAGAGCATACCTGTGTGATGTAACAGGCTTTTGCTGGCTCGCACCGGAAGTGCTGGTGCTGCGCAGTGTGCGCGCAGCTTCAGCCGCGGGCTGTTCGCGGTCTGAGTCGCTGTCGGGACGCTTTGCTCAGGTTTGCAGTGACATGGAAAGCGCGTGAAGCTTCGGACAGCCACAGCTTCAGGTAAGAAAACTCACGTGAGGCGTTTGTTTGGGAGTTGCGTGAAGCGGCGCAGGCTGCTGATCGATCGTTGTCAGGTGACTGGGTTAATCAGCTGTTAATTAGCAGCCTGTTAGAGTCTAAATATCTTATCATGTCATTCAGTAATTAATGTTAATGAGCCGAGGAGGAGAGACTTAGAGTACTTTTACTCTGTAGTTGCAGTGCAGTATTTTGACTTGAAGTTGCACGCGGTGAGACAGAGATGCCTCCTGACATCCTCCTGAAAACCTCTGGATTCAGTTATGGAATGTGGGGAAAACTGAAAGTCGTGCATTAACCAGACTGCAGCTGCAGTGTGAAGATTAAAGGTCCCGGTGCTTCTCAGATCACTGAGAATTGGCTGATTTATGTGCCGATAACTTGTTTCAAACTATCCGGTGTTTGTGTGCAAATTATGATCAAAAATCAAAAAGGGCCGACATCATTCAATTCATGCAGAATTGCAGTAGTGAAGTAGATAATGAGCTGTGGCGGCAGGTCCTCCATCTCCCAGCCTGTGGTCCTGGGCTCAGTCTGAGGGTCAGTCTGAAGAAGTTGCTTTCAAAACTGGGCTTTTCTTCAAATTTTGCTCCTTTGTTGGCAAGTTCCAGTTATCAAACTGAAAATACTGTAAAGACATGTCAAATATTAAAACAGATTAAAAAAAAAAAGTGCACAAACGGGATGGGAACATAGACTGTATGTAAAAGATGGCTGCATAAGACTCATTTAGCCCCCCGTTGATTTGAAGCCTTGAGTTTGGCATTTGGCTGAAGACATCTTTATTATGAATAATAATAATAATAATAATAATAATAATAATAATAATAATAATAATAATAATGTGGTCATTATCAGCTGACCCTGGGTTTGTGGGTTAGGTGCACTTGCTGTGGATTGTGATACAGGAAATAGGATGCTAACAAAAAGCAGACTTAAGACAAAATGTACTTGCTGGCAATCTGAATGGTCGACTTCTTCAATTGTCTTCATACAAATGAATGTCAAACACCTGTCAAAGAAGCCACGCCCCTAAACATGCAAACATTAAGGCTTAATATAATTTAAACTGGTGAGTTATATATTTAAATAAAACACCCTGTACAGTTATGAAGAAGGAAATTGTCTATAGAGACTATAACAGATTTTTGTAGCAGGCTGTAAACATGTTTCTGCTGTAAAGTTGGAACCAGCCTCTAGTGGACATTAGAAGAACTGCAGTTTTTGCTATTGGAACTTTAGGTTAATTTTTCAGCCGTGGAGACTGTGACATCTGCAGTAAAGACAGATCTCACTGATATCTGAATGTGGGAACACTTCAGCAGTCAGAAGGGCGTCTGTCCTTTGTTAGTCTAGCTTAGATGACATGGTTTGCATGTTTCAGTGCAGGAGGATGACACTTGCTTTAAGCCAGTTTTACAAACTTATGTTAAAACCTCATAACAACTGTCCAGGTGCTGTTTATCAAAGGTTTATGGAAAAAATATTAGCAGTTGCTCAAGTGACCACTTCAGGAGATGCAGCTTCTGGCACCTCAGTGTGGGCTTAACTTTCCACAAAAGTTGTGTGACACAAGTTCTCAAAAGTAATTAGGCTAGCTGGCACTCATATAGGTGAAGTCTTTCACGAGTAACAATGGGGTTCATCATTGGGAGTTCATGACTGTGTGGGCTAAATGGTTCAGTTCTAAGTATTTTTGGATTCCATCACCGATGGTACATAATCTAATTAAAGAGAGCCTCTGCACAGAGCGCAGAGGCTGCAGGTTGGTGGTGATGTTGGTGGATGTAGGTGGTGTGCAGGCCCTCACTGCACAGGCTCAGGAACACGTTTGAAAACCACCGACAGTGAATGCAGCTCATCGCTACACCCTGGACCTCAAACTCCATCATGCAGAGAAAAAAAACAGAGAAACAAGGCCCAGAAACACTGCTGGCTGCTGTGGGCAGCTGAGACTGAGCAGAAACCTGTGCTGGAATCTGGCCAATCAGAACCCGAGATTCTGTGGCAGTCACGGACATCCTCCTCGCTGTCAGCCGAAATCTTCGTACTGTTTTCAGATATGCTTTTTTTTTTTTTTCTTTTTCTTTTTTATGGTCCTGAAAATCCAGTTTGCACAGCAGCTGATCCGATCTGCGGAGTGTTTTAATGGATGCTGATGCAGATGCAGGTTATGTCACTTGATATTGGTCATTTGATAGTCAACACTTCTGGCATTTAATGACCTCTGCGACCATGTGGGATTTCATGTATTTAGCGTGTTAGAGATACGGAGCTGAGCAATGAGTCAACAGAAACAGCTGTTAAAGTTCTCTTTTGTTTTTCTGGGTCTTCATGTTTGAACTGCAAAACACAGCATCACTATTTCAAAATGGCTTTTAGTTGCTTCCTGTTCTATTTAGGAGGTTTGTTTTCACGTTTTTTCATTGTGGATTGTACTTCCTCCCTTTGTTTCTTTTCCCTCCTCTCCTGATTATCTGCTCTGCCTTGATGGTTTCCCTCTGGTTCAGGCCTCTCTGCGTGCTTTTCAGTTTTTAGTCTTTTGAAAACAGAAATCAAACTCTTGAAAGAGAGTCTGAGGTTTGTAACCATCACGATGTGGAGCTTGAATCATGGCGGCTGCTGTTGGTAACATGTATCTGCTGCCGGTGCAGAGCCTCCTCCAGCTGCTTAATGGTTGAAAACACATTTCAAGAACACAGTGAATGACAGGACTGTGAACATCTGTGATTTCGGAGCGGGTGCTGAGGTCGTTTTGCTGGAGTTTACCAACGTTCAGAAGAACGAGCTTCAAACTGGAGGAAAACATTTAATTCTATCATCTGGCTTTCAGTGCAGCTTGCTTTGGTCTTGCTGTAGTAGATGGTGTATTTGTGTCGATGTTGCTGCTGAATGTGAGTGCACTCTTCTCAGGACTGTATCCAGTATGAGGGTCTGATGGTAGAGCTGTGTCACGTTAGCAGATTTCAGGAGAAAAGCATCCATTTCTGTTGTGTTTGCTGTGTTGTGGGGTTGGAGAGGTGCTTGTATGCTAAATTAAGGGACCATTCAGTGCATCAGCTCGTAGTTCAAAGGGGGCATCCCTGATGGTGCGCGGAGCCATTAGTGCACATGGCAGGGGGAAACATCTGGACATCTGTGAAGGCCCCAATAATGTCAAACCACATGTGCAGGTTTGGGTGCCGCCATGCAGACGACGTCTGCTTCAGGACATAAAATAGACCTGCCACTGAAAGCATCTGAAATATATGACGAAGGAGGCCTCAAACTGTTGAGCATCCTCATTTTAAACACAGATGTTGCTAAAAGAAGGGCGCATGCAGCTCACGATGCTGTTGGAACATTTTTATTCAGATGTGTACGTTTTATTTATATTTTACATGTTTTCACAACTTTTTTTGAAATGGGGCTGAAATTAAATTCACAGGACGCATCACAGAAGCTGTTGTTACCACAAAGGAAGATGAACTGAGAAGCTTCTAATTCCTAACCTCATTTTAACACCTGGATTTACTGGTACTGTACCTGCAGCATATATGACACCATGATCACAGTAGAGCCAATCAGGGAGCAGCATGAGGCCGACAGAGATTAACCTACTTTATTTGCCCCGGGGTTGGGCTAACAGGTTATAGAGACATTGCCCTCTGATTGGCTGACCTCCAAACACTCCAACCTGCTCGTTTTCATTTAAATGAGAAAACAGCTGGACAGCTGCTGTTCTTATTTCTAGCCAGTTTTCTCTAAAGAGCACTCCTATAGGAAGAGTGAGGGGTGGGCTGCTGCTGGTGTCTCACTCATGTTTGTGTGTCCGTGTGAGGTTACTCTGATTAATCGGGGCTCTTCCTGTGATGTTTCTGCAGTCGATGTGCAGTTTAATGCTGATCATCACACGTTTCTCTGCGAGTTCAAACATGAACTAAGCGGAGACTCTGCTGATTGGCTGTCAAACCAATGAGTCACAAACAAAAGAACTCCAGAGGCCTGATCTACAAAGTGAGTTCAGCATACCCAGGATATTTATCTGGATTCGCTTACCCTAATATCAGCAATAAGCATACGCAGTCACAGGAAGCTGGTTATCAGTGAGTTGATAACCAGTGTGTTCACATGAAAGGAGCAGGCTGGCAGCTTCTGACCAATCAGAAACGTGGATAAGTGTCCTGGCAGCAGAGCAGGAAGGTGAAGCTGCACTCTGAAAAATATGGAGACGTTAAACACACAATACAAAGTAACACAGCTGCTGCAGACAGAGCAGCGTGTGTAAAATGTCAACCGTGTGAGTTAACACACTTATCAATTTCACAGCTTTATCATTAAGACACAGCAGAGCCTGATGGATTATAATTAGTATTTCATTAAATTCATGTTTAAAAGACAGTTTTACTGTTTATTCTTTCAGCTGCAGCCTCGGTGGAGTTTAATGTTTTAAGAATAAATATAAAAGCAGGATTCAAACACAGGCTTGGACTACATGGACACTCGATATAAGGTCAGCAAGAAGGAATAGCTGCTGTTTTAGGATTATAAAATTTATAGAACAGTAAAACAATAAAGAGGAATCATTATCATCACTCATCAGGGAAAGACAAAGACTTTAGACAGTCCTGAAAAACCACAGAACCCTCCTACTCTCCCTGCAGAGGTCCAGGAGATCTTCCAGTATTGGTGATGCTATTTTCCAGAAGTATGATTGGTCAGTTGGCAGTGATTCGATCTCCTTTCAGGAATTCTTTACCATTGTGAGGCAGGACAAGACTGCACATTTGATGCGCGATCTTCATGAATGCATACCAGTCTGAAAGAAGAAAACTGGCATTGACATTATCACTGACTCTATCTTCAGTCATCTATTTTCCTTGTGGCAGGAATGCAGTCTCAGACCGTTTTGCTTCAGAGAATTTGACCAAAGAAAAGAAGGTTTTTCTTTCTTTGCAGTCAAAATTAGGTCCTATTGTCTGAAAGAGTGTGTTTGGGGTACTGATGAGATAGATGGGATGTCTGCGTTTTTATGATTCATCAGATTGTTGCATCCACAGAAACTGACATTTCAAAGGCTTCAGGAAGGTGGATGTTTTTCTCATTCTGATCCATTATTTAATTTGTAAACAGAAAAGCAATCAGATAAAACAGGTGGAAAACCTAACAATAATGAAAGCAGTAAAACTTTTATTCTGACGCTCTCATTGTGGCATGTGTGCAGCTTCAGTTTCTCCATCAGTATCTTCATCATCTTCAGGCTCACTTTGTCTTTGTATCTCTGCAGGACGACCAACAGCGTCGGATTGTCCTCATTGGCCAAGAACCAGCTGGAGGTGGAGTCAGAGTGTCACGGGCGGGACTTCCTCTGAGCCGAGGACAATATGCTGCTGACGTCCTGCTCTGACCCCTGCAGCCTCAATCGGCTCTGGTAATTAAAACAGCACATGTGAACACATCTGTTAGACTGAATGTTTCCATGAAGAACAGACTGATTTCAACAAGCCCAATGCAGAGTCAGTTCAAAGACTTCTTCTACATGTCTGTGGAGTAGCTGTGTCTGTTTAACTCAAATTTTAAAAGGTCGTGCTGTCTCAGATTGAACACATCAAATTGTACATGGATCAGTATCTGCTTACTTGATAGCTGAAGTCTCAAAGGCTGCAGTTCCTCTAACATCCAGCAGAGGCTCCATAGTGAGTCAGTCCCCATGTTAAAACTTTTTAGTCCCCTTCATAACAACTGTACAGGGGAGAATGTTTTTATAACTTATCTGTTTAAATGGTATTAAGGCTTACAGTTTGCATTATTAGGGGGCGTGGCTTCTTTGAGTGACAGTTAGATCGCGACACAGGCGGCTGTAGCTGCTAGCTGTCTGCTAGGCTAACTGGAGTCCCTGAACTGGACCTCTGGGCCATGTTTGTGCAGTTGGAGCCTTTTGGAGCAGTTCTAATGCAATTATCTGACCAGTAATATGGCTGCTGTGCACTTCATTGGACTAACAGACCGTCCAAGAAGACTGAGCTCCAGTATGAGTGAAATTCTAGGATTTTATTTGGATGTAAGTAAGCACTGATTAGCTAAGTAACTAATTTGGCGACTGCCAAAATTCTAATATTATGGCTTTAAAATGTGAAATCCAAAAGCAGTGGGAGGTGTCAGGCTTGCTTTGTATTGCTCATTTTTCTCATTAGCATGTGTTACGTACTTCTATAGCAGTGAATAGTGTTTTGGTGTTGCACTTTAACCATAAATTTTAAGTTATATTTGTCACGGTGTGTGACTGGGCTGTATGGCTGTGTATGGAGGTGAGGACCTAATAGCAGGACGCAGGAGACGGCAGGTAAGAGTGATGAGAGGCGAATCTTTATTTAAGTAGGAGGGCAGTGGCAACAGGAACCAAAAGATGAGGCAAACAGATGAGATAACCTAAACTGGGAACAAACTAGAAATATCCTGGAAACAGGGAGCCAGAGAGCAGACACAACCGTAACACAACAACAATCCGACAAAGGACAATGGGAAGACTGAGACTATAAATACACAAGGTAATTAGGGAATGGGCAACAGGTGAGGGCACAGCTGAAACTAATTACACAAACGAGAAGGGGAAGTAAAACTAAACACAGAACACAAGGGACAAGAACTGACAAAATAAAACAGGAAACAACTAGACAAAGACAGACAAAGACACCACAACACACAGAAGACCAGAGACATGAAAAGGAACAAAACAAACACAGGGGTACCACAAAGGGAACACTATGAATAACTACCAAATAAGGACCACAAAACAACTGAGACATTAAATGAATAAACTAAAAGACACCATAACACCAAATCATGAGAAGGAAAACACAAAATGCTGGGCATAAGGCCCAGGATCATGACAACATTATTTTGTAATTGAAATAAAACTCTTCATAAAAACTGTGGTGTGTATATCCACTTTATATTGCAGTGTATGAAACAGGTCATAATATAAATGGGGGCTCATCTGGGATCTTTGGAATGTTTTGTCAGAGTTTTTATACACGTTGTCTGTATTGTGTTTTATCTGGGTGGTTATCCTGAGCGTGGGTACGTTTTATAGTTTGGTGTGGACTATATCTCTGTTCTAAAGCTGGCTCAAGCTTTTGAAAAAGCTCAATTTTTTTTTCTGTGTAACAACTTGTTTGACCTGTTTCCTCTCTTCCTCCTTCAGGTGTCTCCTGATCATTCTTAACGCCCTTCCAACAGCTCTCGGGGTGAGTCCATCTCTCCCTTTATAAACCTTTCAGTCTGATCCAGTGCTAAGTGCATCAGAACACCTGATAATAGTCAGAGATTTGTACACTGCTCATTGTGTTTCATAACCTGTGTGATGTCATGAGCAAGGAGGCTCCAAGGATCAACTTCCTGAAACCAGAATGTAAACAAAGATGGCTTCTGAAGCATTATTTTTTTTGTTGGAGTCACACCAACAGGACAGTATGGGTTGTCTCTCTGTAAGCTTGTTGCTGTGGTTAAAGCATCTCTGCTCCTATTGGTCAGCTTACAGACCCCCAGTGTGGAAGTTGTCATAAAAGGCAAGAGATGGTAAAAAAGTGATGGCAAGGTGCATGGTTGGTGGGATTAAACTACCAGCTGTCTAAATGACTGTTGTCCTGCCCAACAGTCAGGCTGTGCTGCTGTTATCACAGAGTTGGAAGCTGACATTAAGCTCATATTTGGCTTCTACACTGACCGTTATTTTATAGCTCCTAAAAAACCTCAAAATTTCTAAAAATATTAGCAATAAATTCATCAGTGGATCCATAATGTAGTGGTTTACACATTCACCTAACAAGAGAAAGATCCCCGGTTTGATCCTACGAGACACCAGTCCCTTTGGGGTTGTATCAGGAAGGGCGTCCAGTGTAAAGTTCAATCAAATGATCAAATATGCAGAGCTACCCGCTGTGGTGGCCTGGTGTGAATAAGGGAGCAGCCAAAAGTAGCTAAATTAGAAATAAATTCATAAGAGTGATAATAGACTCATAAATTTCTGTTTGTTTATGCAGTAACGATGCCGCAGCATCACAGGTGTAATTATACAAAAAATACAATAAATATAAGTCAGATAACACATTTGAACTCTTCCATTTAGTTTTGCTCAATTTTACAGATTAGATATAGATTTTTATTTTAAAAAGTAGCAAAACCAACCAAACAAAAACTATATCTACACTAGGGTTTAATATTTTTCCCGAAAATGACATGAATCAAATCCCGGGAAAAGACAAGCCATTTCCCGGGAAAAAAGTTTTTTTTTTAATTTTTTTTTTAATTTTAATTAGGCCTTCTGTAGCCTGTGCTATTTTGATATTGTAGAGGTAGCTTTCCAGCTATGTCCTGTTATGCCCAGTAGGGGGCAACGTTGGCTTGATTAATGCAATAAAACCTACATCTCGGCATTCGAGTGCTCGAGCTATGCGGTGTTGTATCGTTCCTCAACACTCCCTTAACAAATATAATTTGAATATTCCTGCATTGTACATCGAATTATACCAAGCTATTTTACAACTGCTGGTGCAAAACAATACGGTTCATCTCCACACAGCATTGATAAAGGCTCAGCTACTTGCGCTGTCCACAATGCACACCGTTCCACCAGTGGAACGCTGTAATAGTCATTGAAAAGTTAACTACCGTACTACACTATAATATGGCATAACACAGGGCCTTGAGTAATGCACTACGACTTGGTCATTGCCATTCTGGCAACAGCAAATTTATAACACCGTGTCTGAGGGTTAAAGTAGATTTGTTGTGAATCGTCTTTTGAAAAACTGGCCGCCAATCCTTATAGCCTAAAAAATATACATTTTACTCAACTCCATTTTAAAAGCAAAATATGTTAAAGTAATCTATTTCGTGATACTTTCTTCACACATTAGGCCCGTATCCTAATTCATGATTGTTAGTAAGTGGCTGCAAACGAGGAAAAGAAACACTCGAAGTTAAACAGATATTTCTTTATTGTTCAGGGCAGGTATATTTTATAGGCTATATAATGCAATATAACAATATATAATAATATAAAATTATATAATACAAAATACCTTAGGCTAAACACATTGCCTACGATTTCAACAAATTAAAGAGGAAAAAAGTGCAACTGTGTAATACCTCTATTAAAACACTTGAGATGAAGGCTGAAGCCTTAAACGGAGGCTGAACGTGCCTGAAATGAAGAGTAATGCTTTTTGCATTAAATGAACCCTTCTCTCAATATTTCCTTAAATTTAACATTCTGAAGCTTTCTTTTCTTTTCTTTTCTTTCTTTTCTTTCTTTTCTTTCGCGCGACTTTTTTCCCGGTTTCACGCCTTAACATTTCCCGGGAAACGGGAAATGGTTCTGATCGCATTTCCCGGGAATCCCGGATCCCGGGATTAATCCCTAATCTACACGTTGAGTCATTTTAATGTGGCGCCTCAGCGACAGGAGGAGAATAGTTGTTCATGCATACAGGACATTAATGTATTACAGGCAGTAAAGTTTAAAGGTTTTGCAGCGAGCAGTTTGCAGTCTTTCAGGTTTTAGTCCTGTTTCAGATTTGCAGCTTGCATATCTTTGATCAAGAGTGGACACACAGGTCTCCATCATCACAGGTATCATGAATTTGCTCTCACATACATACAGACTCTCACCCAGATCTAAATGGTATTATTAACTGTATTTTGGGATTTTGAAGAAATATCAGTAGATATGATGTCCTGTTTGTTGCCCACAGGTGGTCATGAGTCAGATTTTCAGCCCCACGCAGCACACACAGGAACAAAATTAGACTGATGTGCAAATTGATGCAGATTCAGTTTTTTTGCAGCCTTAAAATTGAAACCTTTCTGCAAATGAGTCCTGACAGCTCAGATGGAGCTCAGGATTCATCCACTGAGCAGCCGCCTCCACCTCCATGACCAGCTCTCCCTGACTGCACGTTCACTGCTTCTCCTTGGTCTGAATCATCAGCTACTCTGTCTGGTTCATTGTATCTGCTAATTTGTGCTGCTCTTGGTAGACTGCCTTGGTGATTACTGAATGACTTGACTGACTTCATCTGTTTTTATTATTTTCTTCATTATTAGTAGATTATCTGAAAAACATCCAACTCCCATCAGCACTTTTAAGTTATCGCATTCTCATCACACGGGCATACATGAGTCCTGTAGTCTTCTCAGAAAGATTATGCATCTTAACCAGGATTTTCATTTGTTTCTGAATCTGGTTCTGAAATCTCTGATCTTTAACTTTGGCGTCATGCATGATACTGTATCCTGCAGGTGGTGCTCACAGAGGAGTTGAAGTGCCAGCTTCTCTTGAGAGTCCAGACGCTCAGATTTGCACAGTGCACAATAATCCACTTCATGGTGACCAAAGAAACACCAACTTCTGCCAAACAGCAGCAAACAGCCAATGAAATCACAGTCAGTCCCACCTGGCATCAGATCTGCTTTCATTAGCTAAGACTTTGCATTGTTGTTTCACTGTGAGTGCTGGACATGCCGAGCATGGCGCTCCCCACGTAGAGCGCTCTCCAGCCAGGCGACGTGAAAACACCTTTTAAACAGCAATGACTGTAAACTGTAGAATAACTTTCTGTCTTTCTCTAATCCACTAAAACTACTAATAACTAAAACAAGATGCTGATAACTTCTCAAATGAAGCCTCTTCATAGAGTACCAGTTGGAGTGTGGAGTGTGTTTTCCACACCTAGGCTTTACTTGGGTGGGTCATCCATATTTGGTGAATCAAATACCATTTTTTAAATTTCTATTCTATCTGTCAAGGAGAATGATTCCCTCCATGGTCAATAGTAATGGTCAATTCCTCGCTATTAATTTAAAGCTGATGCTCCAGACTACCAGACAAAAAACAACATTTAAATATGCAAAATATAGAAAGCCACTGATAATGAAATTCTAGGCCAATCCCACAGAAAGACTGATTACAGAAAAATGGAGTTAGATTTTGATAGTCCTTATGGGCATGGGGACAAAACTGCTTCTATAATGCTTGGTTTTACATTTGGACATTTTATATCTATGTCCTGATGGGAGAAGCAGAATCTCACAACGTAGCGTGTGAGAAATATCCTAAAAGATTTATCCTGATATCCTCCGTACCTGTCTGGAGTACAGAGACTCTGGACTTAGTTGCCTCTCTCCTGTCAGCTTACTGGACCGCTTCACTATTTGGTTCAGGCAATTTTTGTTTTTAATAGACAGCTTACAAAACCAGGCCACCAAGCAAAAGGATAAAACCGACTCAATAAAAAAACAGGGTCAGCAATGTTTTGTCAACATTAAAAGATGAGTTTTCTGAGGCAATGCAGACGCTGGTTCCCATTTTTGTTTGCCTCGAAAGTCAGTTTACTGTCAATAACAGTAGCAAGATATTTATATGTTTCCACACACTCTACTGTCTGACCCTTAATAAAGGTAAGTTCCTGTGTCTGAGGAAGTTAACATGCCCCTGGTTTTTGGGCTGTTCAGCTGCACAAAAGATTCATCACACCATTGAACAAAGACCTGAAAAAGAAAAATGACATCAATATTTAGTAGATCCTCTTTTTGCAGAAATAACAGCCTCTAAATACTTCCTATAGCTTCCAATGAGAGTCTGGATTCTGGATGAAGGTATTTTGGACCATTCTTCTTTCCAAAACATCTCCAGTGCAGTCAGGTTTGATGGTTTCTGAGCATGGACAGCCCGCTTTAAATCACACTACAGATTTTCAATAATATTCAGGTCTGGGGACTGAGATGGCCGTTCCAGAACGTTGTACTTGTTCCTCTGCATGAATGCCTCAGTAGAGTTTGAGCAGTGTTTAGGGTCGTTGTCTTGTTGAAGCATCCAGCCCCGGCCCAACTTCAACTTTGTCACTGATTCTTGAACATTGTTCTCAAGAATCTGCTGATATTGACTGGAATCCATGCAATCCTCAACTTTAACAAGATTCCCAGTACCTGCACTGGCCACACAGCCCCACAGCATGATGGAACCACCACTAAATTGGCCTGCCACTTCGGGCCTTAACTAGAACTGTGCCTGTGGTCTTCCATTTCCTCGCCATGTTCCTCACAGTGTAAACTGACAGCTAAAATCTCTGAGATAACTTTTTGGGTTCCAATAATTAGTGCTAAGGGTATTCAAATCAATAAAATGGCAAGGGTGCCCAAACTTATGCACCTGCCTAATTTTGTTTAAATAATTATAACACACTTTCTGCAAATCATATAAACTTCATTTCACTTCTCAAATATCACTGTGTTCATCTGATATATGATATATTTAACTGAAACTGTTGATCCGAACAACCAATGATTTATAAAGGAAAATCATGAAAATTATCAGGGGTGCCCAAACTTTTGCATACCACTGCAATTATTTTATCAGAACACAGCACTGAGTCAGATGAAAAAAAAAATCTGAGAAATCAGACAGAAACTCTGAGTTTTTGAATTTTACCAATTAGGGTGGACCAAACTAAACGTCGGTCTTTAAAATGAATTAAAACTGTCTGGGTTGATGGGTAATTAATGAGCTGAAGTGGAAGATTGCTGCTACTCCTCCTCCTCAGCCTGTGTTTTGAGGATTCTGACAGTCAGTGGACTCAGGGGCTGTTGATTCATATTCATCCTGCTGTAACCAGGTTTCTGTAAGGCAGAATAAATCAATATATTGCTCAATTATTAAATAATTTACTAACAGGGATTTAAAAGAAAGAGACCTAATGGTTCATAATCCACATTTAACTGGTTTACTCTTTGGTGCAGTTGAGGATGCTAAATTGTTCTGTCATTTTCTATGCTCAAATCATTTTTTACTGATTTTTGGTTTGTTTTTTGGTGGTCTGGGAGCAGAGACCATGTCTATAGGGATGGGGTTTTGGGGCGATGGCAGGAGGAAAGAAGCTGCAGAGAGGCTTGTAAGACTTCAACTCTGCTTCCTGATCTCAAACCTGGATAGTCACATTTTGGGGGTGGTTAGAAAATTCAGCCAAATTTCTAGAAATGAGAGCTGCTTCATCCAAAGTGGGATGGATGTCATCTCGTTATTGGTGTATCCAAGGCAGAGACCTGATCTAGAGATGAAGTTGGGATAGGTAAATCCCTTAAAAAAATTCTGTAAAAGATCAGAATTACAGAGATTATTAGAACTATATATTTCTTCATATTACCGTTGAAAAGCATAATTTATCCCCTGCTGATCAGTGGTGACCCTACCATGATGAGACTTGACACCTTTAATAGTTTGTTTAGCTCTGGTGCCTTTTAATTATCTTGACAATATCTCTCCAGCCTTATCACCATATTCGTACAAGTTGCTCCTATTTTTCAATAATAGGTATTCTATAGATTGTGAGGTGAGTAAATCAAATTCTGCGCTGAGTTTCAAACGTTCCTTATATAAATCCCGGGATAGAGCCTGTGCATTCTTTATCTATGTCTGCAATCTGACTTTCCAAATCCAATTGTTTGGCCATGCTGTTCTTTTTCTTTTTGGCCACAAAAGATATTACCTGGCCCCTTAGGTATGCCTTAAGCACCTCCCATACAGTTGAAATAGAAACTTCAGGGGTCACATTGATATCCAGGAACAGGGAAATTGGTCTGACAAAAATTTTATAAAGTTTTCATCAGCTAGTAAGAAAGCTGATGAGGAAACCTCCAGTACCTCCTGGTTGTCATCACTTCAGGTATATTAAGTTTAAGTACCAGTGGGACATGGTCAGATATTACTATGGTATCACTGAACATCCGTTATCAGTTTATTGTCAATGAAAAAATAAATCAATCCTACTGTAACTGTGGTGGGCATGAGAAAAATATCTGAAATACCATATTCTGCAAGAAAAGATTGTAAATAGGATGCTGATTTGGATGTGGCATAACCTGGTCTCACTGATGATTGGTCCAACCCAGTGTCCAGACACAAATTAAAATCCCGTCCCATAATGAGCTGATACAAGTTCAAACAAGGAAGCAGTTTAATAAAGCGAGAAAAGAATTGGGGGTCATCAAGATTTAGAGCATATACATTTGCTAATATGTCATCATTATTATAAAGTTTGCCAGTTACTATAACAAAACGCCCATTTGAATCTAATATCGAAGAAGACAGTGTAAAGGGTACATTTTTATTAATCAGTATAGCAACCTTCCTGACCTTACCCTGAAAGGTTAAATGGAAAAGCTACCCCAGAACTCCAGAAAATACCATTACTTACTTAGTCATTGTAACTTGAGAGTAATTTGGGTATGGTTCTTACTCATATAGATGTTAGATTCAACTCATTGTCATTGTGTGCACAAGGCACACAACAAAATGATTGTTCCAGATCACTCATCCAGAGACGAGCATCTGCAGCCAGAGACTGGCGCTACCGTTAGGCAATGTGGTTTAAGTGTCTTGCCCAAGGACACAACGCAGTGCAGGGACAGGAGCTCGAACCGGCAACCCTCTGGCTGCAAGGCGAACGCCTACCCGCTGCACCACTGCCACTTAAGGTATACTAATCAAGAAGATTTATTAAGGTCCTCAATAAATTTCTCAACCTCTGCTGCCGAGCCGAATGCAATTTGGGTCCCATCAGTTTGTGTGATGTGGCATCTTGCTGGGTATGACAGACAGTGATACAGTCCCATCTTGTATAAAGTTGACATTACAGACCTATATTCTTCTGTTTGCTCACCACTTCAGGGGGGGTAGTCTTCGTAAATCCTGAACGAGATGTTTTAGTATTTTAGAGCACCCCTCTTCCTGGCCTCCCGAACCACGAGCTTCTTGTTTTGATAGCGATGAAAGCAGAGTATGACGGGCCGTGGCCTACCTCCGTGGCCCGGCTTAGATCCCAGGCTGCAACGTGTACGATCCAACTCCGGTGCCGAGGGAAAAGTGTCATCACCAAACACGTCCCATAGTAGCTGAGAAAAAAGAGACTGGGTTGTGGGCCTTCCATACCTTCAGGTATAGGAACTTGCTCCTTCTGCCTCTCCCCTCAAACTCAGTTAGCCTAGCCCTAAGCTTCTCATTGTCAGCATGTAGCCTCTTGTGATTGCTCTCCACCTTCTTCAAGTGCTGATGAAGAGACTCTGCGTTTTCCTCCAGTGATGTCAAACGCTGATCGTGGCTGATTACGGTCTCTTGGATTACATCCAATTTGTCGTTAACCTCTTTGAACGATGTTTTCAGCTCAGAGATTAGCGCAGACATGCTCGGCTAATGAGGCTAAAAGGTTGGCCCTGCTAATGGTGGCTTCAGACTCAGCTTTTTTGCCTGATTTGAGAGGTTTAGGTGGCATAATGAAGTTAAAATGTTACTACACAAAAGTAGCAAACACTCTGGTGACGGATGTCCGACTAGGATAGGAGCTAGAAGATGGCACGTCTGTACTCCATGCTTGCCAAACCAGAAATCCCTTCAGCTGGTATATTAAACATGCCTGTATGCTAAACATGCATAGTCTCAGATCTTGTGCTAGATCTTGTGCTTAAAATCAAACTATTTACAGTGCAACTATAATAAAGTTTCCATTTAGGTATGTCAGATGGTTGAAAATTGCACATAAAGTAGCAGTGAATCACAACTAACCCTAAACAGCTCAGTAATGATTTAGGAAGGATTTTTCCCTTTGCTCAAAAGGGATCATCATTCTGTCTATGATACTGTCATTTTTTTTCTTTACAGTATGAAGCATCTGACAGAATGACTGTTGTTGTGAACTGGAGTTATATAAACAAAATTTAACTGAATTCAGAACCTCAGGGTCTGATCCCTTAGGTCCTCTGGAGTCCCTCAGGCATCGGACCTGTGTCCCCAGATGTTGTAGAGATGGAGACTGTTTTCTTTAACCTCTCTGTCATGTAGAGGTCATCAGGTTCAGTGTGTCTGTGAACAGACAACATCAGCCAATCAGTTGCTTGGCTTTCTAGTCAGCCAGTCAGGGCCAACGTGGTACCCCAGATGGAGGGATGATGGCTGGATGGTGATTAAAATAAGATATTGGAAGCTGGTTTGAGTACAGTTGGAATATTGATGGAGAGGTGATGTGAGTGCAGATGGGTGCAGAGATAGCACAAGGAGTGATAGTGCAGGATAAAGGGAGGTGGATGGAGGGAGGATGGTTTTGGAGACTTTCAGAACAAAGTCCTGACAGCAGATAAAGTGATAGCAGTCACATTCCTGCTGATAGCCACGCCTCACTGATAACCTCGTTTACACAACGCTGCAGGAATGTGAGTGCTAATACAAACACTGCTGCATGCTGAGAAACTCACTGTCTGGGGCCCACAGAGGAAAAAAAACACACTCACTACATCAACAGGGACACTCAGTGTGGGATGTGTGAAGAGGGACATCCTGGATCAGGTCCTACTGTCCTGCCTGATGATCGCTCCGAATGCAGCAGATATCAATACGTTCATGTTTCATCTTTAAAAACAATTAAAGAGCTAAAATGGAGTGCAGAGTACAATAGTTTTATCCAGAGTGCAGTGGGGTAGGGGTAGAAAGCAGCCTAACATAGAAATACTTCAAAGTACAAGTACATTAAAAGTGTACTATAAGTGTATTATAAGTGGCACCCCTGAAACACCCCTGCTTAACATCTGCGTGGTAACCACTGAGCTGTTTAGGGTTAGAGATTGTATGGCGTACCCAAATGGAAATTTTATAACAGAAGGTCAAAGTGTGTGAACGATAAAGTCTTCTAGTTTCAAAAACTATGCATGTTTAGCATGTGGCTAAAATGTGACCTAGCCCTAACCCTTAGACTGCATACACAAGCGCTTCACAGTGACGTGGCAACCGCGGCCGGTAGAAAATGAATGTCATTCACAACTTCAAGCGACTGCGGTTAAAATAACCACTGGCAACGGGAAGTGGGCGGGGCCCACAATAAACTTTTCTCAAATTCCAGTTGAGCAACTGAAGTGATTACTAATGAGAATAAAGCCTACTGTTGATTGGCATATAACTTGGTAGTAAATACATTAGAGATGTATGTCTGCAAGCGACCTGTTGTCAGCTTCAAAGTGATGTCTGATGAGTGAATCGCTTGCAGACATATTTTCAGTGACCAGGTGGACATTAGAGGTTAAAGCAAATTTTGGTAAATCTCCCCTTGAATATCCTGTCCTTGTATTTATGTGTGGGAAGATTACCCATGTTGTTTGGAGTGATTTTATTGATTTCATGTGTGTGTTTTTTTTTGTTGTTTTCTTAAGCTTGACCATGAAACAATTCAGATACTACAAAAAGAATGTGCTGTATTTTTTGTCATCAGTGTGTTTAAACAATCCAAAACATTGATTTGAAATACAGTTTCCATTTCTTGTTTTTAACCAAATATTCCAAAGGCTCAGTGTTTTCTTTGACTTGAATGGGTTCTCGTGAATTTATCAATTGGAAGCATGAATGCAGAAATTATCAGAGCTGCAGCTACTTTCATGTAAATACCCTGGAAGTCTTGGGAGTATCTAGTGTTCAAAGCTGAAGGCAGTGCATCAGGTCATATCAACTAAGGCTTCACATGCTCTTTTTAGATTTCTTTTTGCCCATCTAAAAATCCCAGAAACACCCTTGATGGTAAGAGGTAATAAAAATGACATGGGCTAAACTGTAACATCTCTGACACACCTGAGGGACAACATTCAGAGGAAATCACCCGAACTGTGGCGTGTGCCATCGTGCATCATCACACTCTGAAAGTAGGCTGGAGTTACAGTACAGTCTGTGCTCACCACTCACCCTATTCAGTATTCTTTCCCTGACTTTGAAGAACACAAAGAAGAATTTCAAGTTGAAATTGTGCTGTTTTTCACGCTCTAGAAGCGATCCAGCGAGCATCCAACAATGTCAGACTGTAGTTTTCTCTGGGCCCCTCCCCAATCGGACCAGGAGTGATATGTTTAGCTGCATGTTCTCCTTAAATTGCTGGCTGTCTGAGTGGTGTCCAAAAAAATGCTGTGAGCTTTATAGATAATTGGGAAACCTTCTTTGGAAAACCTCATTTTGTTTGGAGAGATGACATCCATCCCACTTTGGATGGAGGAGCTCTCATTTGTAGAAATCTGGCCAAATTTATTAAACACCCCCAAAATGTGACTATCCAGGGTTGACACCAGGAAGTAGAGTTGCAGTCTTACACACCTCTCTGCAGCTTCTCTCCTCCTGTCATCCCCCCGAAACCCTATCCCCATAGAGACGGTGCCTGCTTCCAGACCACCAAAAACCAGCAAAAAATTATTTAAGCATAAAAACTGAAAGAAAGAACACTATATTATCCTCAAGTGCACCAAAGAATAAAACAGTTAAATGTGGACTATTAAACATTAAGTCTCTTCTAAGTCCCTGATAGTAAATGGTTTGATAATTGATCAGCATATTGATTTATTCTGCCTTACAGAAACCTGGTTACAGCAGGATGAATATGTTAGTTTAAATGAATCAACACCCCCGAGTAACACTAACTGTCAGAACGCTTGAAGCACAGGCCGAGGAGGAGGAGTAGCAGCAATCTTCCAATCCAGTGTATTAGTTAACCAAAGACCCAGACAGAGTTTTTATTCAGTTGAAACTCTGACTCTTAGTCTTGTCCACCCTAATTAAAAAATTCAGAAACCTGTTTTATTTGTTATTATCATCCACCTGGTCCTTACTCAGAGTTTCTGTCTGATTTCTGACTTTTTATCTGATTTAGCGCTCAGTTCAGATAAAATAATTATAGTGGGTGATTTTAACATCCATGTAGGTGTTGAAAATGACAGCCTCAACACATTCAGTCTATTATTAGATTCAATTGGCATTCTACTTTTTGTGTAATGATAATAAAGGCATTCTATTGTATTCTATTCTAAAAATATAAATGAGACCTTGCAAGGCCTGTTATGGGCCAGTAAGAGAGAAAAAGAGGCAGAAGCGTGGAGTAGGGACTATGACTGGTAAAAGGAGACTGCTAGCTGATATGATGGAGAGGAGGAAGGCAGATATATTGTGTGTGCAGGAGACCAGAACAAACAAAGCAAGGCCAGGAGCATTGGAGTGGGATTCAAACTGTTCTATAATGGAGTAAATAGGAAGAGAAATGAAGTAGAGGTAATCTTGAAGGAAGAATGTGTGAATGAGTGTTGTGGAGGTGAATAGAGTGTTAAAATCATGAGTTTGAAGTGGAAATCAAAGGAGTGATGTTGTCAGTGTGTATGGACCATGGGTTGGATGTCAGAAGGGAGAGGAATTGTGGAGTAAGTTGCATGAAGTGGTAGAGAGTGTTCCCAAGAGGGGAGAGAGTGGTGATTGTTGCGGACTTAAATGGACATGTAGGTGAAGGGAACAGTGGCGATGAGGTGGTGCTGGCTAGGTATGGTGTTAAGGAGAGAAATGCAGGAAAGATGGTGGTGGATTTTTCAAAAAGGATGGAAATGACTGTAGTGAACATTTACTTTAGGAAGGAACATAGTGATGTACAGTATAAGAGTGGAGGAAGGTGTACACATAGGTCTACATCTTACGCAGAAGGTGCAGTCTGAAAGCAATAGGAGACTGCAAGGTGGTGTCGGAGGAGAATGTAGCTCAGATGGTAATCTGTATGATTTTGGATGGAAATCAAGATAAGGAAGTGAATGAAGGTAGAGGCAAGGATTAAATGGTGGAAGTTGAAGAAAGAGAGGGGGGCAAAGGGAAAGGCTTATAGTGACTTGGAAATTAAGGAAGAAGACAAGACCCATCACCAATGGGGATATTCTCCCACCATTAATGAAAATATAAAATACATTTAGAAATCTGGATAACATTACAGGCCCATTTTATAACAGAAAACCCATCATATTAGATCATAATCTTCTGCAAAACTCTTTTGCCTGGACAGGCGGACAGACAGATGAATATTGTGTTGCACATCTTTGAAGAGTAAAGAACATGTGCCAAATTTCATGGCTCAACTCCTTGTGGTTTTGGAGTCTGTAGACCGGAAAGGTAAAACCTCACAGACAGAAAGATGGTATGACAACAATATCCTCTCGCTTTCTATTGGGTGGGAGGATAAAAAAAGCCTTGCATTGATTGGATAGGCAGAGAAATTGAGCTGGAAAGGATGTGAGCAGGTTAGAATGGTTATGAATATAAAAAAATGAGAGAGAGAGAAGGAGAGACAGAAGAAAGCTAGTGACTCAAGAAGTGCAAAGGACAAGGGGGAATTGAGGGCAACTATAAAGGGGATGAAGAGTAGAAAGGCACTTGGTCCTGATGACATACCTGTGGAGTTATGGCGATATCTAGGAGAGAAGGCAGTGGACTTTTTAACCAGATTGTTTAACACAGTCTTGGAAAGGGAGAAGATGCCTGAGGAATGGAGAAGTGTACTGTTATCAGTTTTCAACAGTGATGTGCAGAGATGTTGTAACCACAGAGGGATAAAGCTGATGAGTCTTATCATGAAGCTATGAGAAGGTCACAAGGAGCTTCATGGTGTCTTTGTGGATCCAGAGAAAGCAGATGATAGGGCGCCAAGAGAGGAACTGTGTTACTGCATGAGGAAGTCAGGAGCTGCAGAGAAATATGTGAGGGTGGTGCAGGACATGTATGAGGACAGCAAGACAGTGGTGAGGTGTGCCACAGGAATGACAGATGGGTTCAAGGTGGGGGTGGGATTACAGCAGGGATTGGCTCTGAGCTTCTTGTTTGCAGTGGTGATGGACAGGCTGACAGATAAGGTCAGGCAGGAGTCCCTGTGGACTATGATGACAACACTGTGATCAGTAGTGAGAGTAGGGAGCAGGTGGGGGAGGGCCTGGAAAGGTGGAGGTATGCGCTGGAGAGAAGAGGAATAAAAGTCAGTAGAAGCAAGACAGGATGTTGAACCTGGAGCTGCCACATAGGAGGAAATAAGGGAAGACCACAGAGGAGATTCGTGGATGTAGTCGAGGAGGATATGCCACTCTGGGAGTCACCATGGTGTGACAGAGGAGGATGCTAAAGATAGGGTGAGATGGAGGCAGATGATCTGCTGCAGCGACCCCTAAAGGAAGCAGCTGAAAGTAGAAGAAGAAAAACTAGATGATCAGATGACAGAAAGTATGTTAAAGGCTAAATGTTAATATTTTTTCACAGTAGTACTGAAGTTGTGACATCCAGAGTAAATATCTGGTTAAACAAGACAGTAACCTTCATTTTGTCTAAATTTAGGAGTGGAAAATCAGGTTGTTTAGATAATTATGTCTTTATGACATTTGCTGCAGTGTGACTAATTGATTTGTGCCATTGGGCTTCATAAATGACTATAACTGAATATCAAAGACTTCTTCAAGATATGTGATGGCATGATGTCTAAAAGACAGTGGGTGAGCTTAATATGTGAACTCAAATGAGACAGCTGGATATGAAAGTACCTAAAAGTTGAATGACTGAATGGTGGATCTGTGAGTTCTGAAACTGGAGGTGAGACGTTAGATCTAATGATGTTATTTTGTCAATAAAGAAATCCAGAAACTTCTGAGAGGTCACAGTGGTAGGCACTAAGATAACACAGACCAAAGTATGATTCAATATAGACGTAATTGTTTTAATTAATTTTTGGTCTGTGAGAATTATTCCTAATAAGCAAATGTTGTTTCTTGTTTGTCTGGAGTGGGTTCTGGTACTGCATTAAACATATTTTAAGCATCTGATATAAAATGTGGAGATAAATGCCGGTGCAGTGCATTTCCTTTAATGCCAGTGGTGTGTTCTAGTCTGTGTAGTAAAATAACAAGTAACAACAACTGCCATAACATCCAGTAAAGGATGGCAAGACCTGAAGCCCCCTTTAAATCTTGATTTATGTTCTGGCTGAGTGCGGTATGCAAATAAAGATGACACAAATTAGAAAACAGTAAAAAGTACACCAAAACATTAATTTCCCAGTTGACCGCTCCCTTTTGGATCAGTCACTTAAGGGGAGCCAAGGACCATAAAAAACCTGTTTTAAATACAAATAATCCAAATATCTGACATAAATAGCAATGAAAAAACCTATGAGAGTGCATTTATGCACGTTCAGCACAGACTGTTCAGCAACTATGCCTGTGCTGTACTGAGCAGCTGCATTACACACGAGGACCTTTACCATGCTGTGCATTGCTGTAGAACAACTATTGGTCAATAAATTCAAGATGGGCCAATCAGAGAGACTAACACTAAGCTAATAAAATTAACACTTACTGAAGGCTTTTTCAACAAAAATGTTCACAATATTGAATGTTGGACAAGCACACAGGCTGTCAGAGATTCACAAAGCCATTCCGGCAAACCGTCAGGAGGGGAAGGTGGTGCTCTACTCACAGTGCAGGTGTGGGGATGACCCGGCCATCACCGGGGCCGAGGTCACTGAGGTAGTTAAAAAAAATTCCTTGGTGGCAGGACACCTGGGGTGGATGAGATTTGCCCAGAGTTCCTAAAGGTTCTAGATGTTGTAGGGCTGTCTTGATTGACATACCTCTGCAACATTTCATGGAGATCTGGGGCGGTGCCTCTGGACTGGCAGACTAAGGTGGTGGTTCCCATCTTCAAGAAAGGGTGTGCTCCAAATATTGAGGGATCACACCATTTGCCTTCCCTGGGAAGGTCCATGCCAAGGTGCTGGAAAGGACAGTTCCTCCATTAGTCAAACCTCAGATGCAGGAGGAACATTGCAGTATTCATCCTGTTTGCAGAACATTGGATCAGCTCTTTATTCTCTTAGAATATCTGAGTGTGATGGGAGTTAGCCCAACCAGTCAACATGTGTTTAATGGACTTGGAAAAGGCATTCAACCGCATCCCTAGGGGGATACTAATTTGTGTGTGGTGGTTGTGTGTGTGTGTGTGTTGTGGGGGGGGGGGGGGGGGGGGGGCATTGCTACGAGCCATTATTTGGTCCTATAAGTCAGGCTCATTCCTGGTGGGTGTTGGACTCTGCCAGGGCTGCCCTTTGTCACTGACCCTGTTTATAATTTTTATGGACAGAAATTCTAGGCAGAGCCAATCGGCAGAAAGCTTCCACTTTGGTGGCCACTCCAGAGATTACATCTCTCAGCTGGTGTGGGAACGTCTTGGTGTTCCCCTGGATAAGCTGAGGAGATGGCTAGGGAGAGGGAAGTCTGGGCTTCTCTGCTTAGGCTGCTGCCCAAGCCACACATAAGTAGAAGAAAATAAATGGATGAATGAATGAATGAATGAATGGACTTATTTGAATAGTCTTGTAGGGATCGGGCCTTACAGAGGTATTGATGGTTTGAATGAAGTAATGACGTTAGTTTAGCGTTCAACATTAATTACAATTATATACCTGGCATGGGGGATGGTCAGTGAGGTGTTACATTATGGATACAGGAAGTGACTTTCACCTTTAGAGAGGAGGTTTATTTTTTACCAATGAACATATTTGTGCACCTCTCAGCTCTTGTAACATGTGGCCTTCCTCATGTTTCTTACAGAATTACAGGAATAAAAGGCCCAACAGTACTGGTTTTCTTTGCCATTCCAGCCTATGCTTCAAGGATTCTGACAGTTAGTATGACTCAGGAGTGTTGATTCATTTAAGCAAACATATCGTCACCCTCATAATATAATGGCCTTAGTAATTTTTTTCAGGGTTTTCAGAAACGACAAAAAACTCTGAATCATTGAAAATTTGATTTAGGCAAAAAAAGTTTTTTGTAAAAATAAAAGACTTAATTTTAAGAGGGTGACAGTATTCATCCTGCTGTAACCAGGTCTCTGTACAACAAAATAAATCAGTTGCTCAAGCATTTACTAACAAAACTGGCCAATGCATTCCTTCTTTTTGTGTGCCCACCAGCTCACCCTGATTCTCACCAGGGTTTTCAACCTCTCTCTGGCCCAAGCAGTCTTTCCCCCCTGCCTAAAAACAGCCACAATCATCCCCATGCCAAAAAGGTTATCCATCACCAGTTTAAATGATTACCGCCCTGTGGCCCTCACACCGGTAATGATGAAGTGCTTTGACAGGCTGGTTCTCCAGCACATCAAAGACCCCCCCCCCCCCCTCCTTTTTTGACACCCATCAGTTTGCATATCGTGCAAACAGATCCACAGAGGACGCCATCGCTGTAGCTCTCCACTCTGTGTTGAGCCACTTGGGGCAGCAGCAGAGCTACGCTCGCATGCTCTTTGTGGATTACAGCTCAGCGTTCAACACAATCATCTTGGACGTTCTCACCACCAAACTGCACACCCTGGGCCTCCCCCCTCATGTTCCTAGATAAAAGACTTCTTAACCAACTGGCCCCAGACTGTAAGACTTGGCCCCCATCACTCCTCCACCCGCACACTGAACACTGGCTCCCCACAGGGCTGTGTGCTGAGCCCCCTCCTGTACTGCCTCTACACCCATGACTGCAGTCCGGCCCACAATAACAACCTCATCGTCAAATTTGCTGATGACACCACAGTGGTCGGACTCATCTCAGGGGGAGATGAGGCAGCCTACAGAGAGGAGGTCCTGAAGCTGACAGCCTGGTGTTCAGAGAACAACCTGGTACTGAACACCATGAAAACCAAAGAGATCATCATCGACTTCAGGAAACACAGGACTGACCCAGCTCCCCTCTACATCAACGGCGAGCGTGTGGAGAGGGTCCACACCTTCAGGTTTCTTGGTGTCCTCAGCTCTGCTGATCTCTCTTGGTCAGATAACATCACAGCTGTTATCAAGAAGGCTCAGCAGCGACTTCACTTCCTGAGGGTCCTCAGGAAGAACAATGTGAACTCAAACCTGCTGCTGACCTTCTACCGCTCATCCATTGAGAGCCTGCTGACGTACTGTATCACAGTATGGTATGGCAGCTGCACTGAGACAGACAGGGTGAGGCTTCAGAGGGTAGTCAAGACAGCACAAAACGAAATATTATATATTATATATTAAAAATATTATATATTATAACGAAATAAAACTATGACGAAATATTTTCGCGGTGTGGAGAAAATCTCCACACCGCGGTGGATTAGCCTTTCCTAATCTTAGTCCTGAACACTGCCCTGTACCTTTCAGAGCGTCCTGCTGTAAAACGCTCGTATTATCTCAGTAAGGTGGTGTTAATGATCAGGTGTGTGGAAGCAGGTGAAACGCTAATGTTAATATTATTAATAATATTCCATAACTTTTAATAAATGTTTAATTTTGTGTGTGTATAATGACTAATTCAAGGGAACTGAAGAAAAAGCATTTACATTTTACACCCTTTATATTTTAGTCGACTATATTCTTACGTTAATTCATCGACTAAAACTAAAACTATTCAGATGACTAACTTATGACTAAAACTAAATTACATTTTCGTCAAAAGTCTAAGACTAAATCTAAATCAAAATTTGCTGTCAAAATTAACACTGCTTCCCTCTGGCAGGAGCTACAGGTGCGTCAAAGCCAGAACAAACAGACTCAAGAACAGTTTCTTCGCCAGAGCAATCACCACCCTGAACTCACACACTCACCCACTCTAACTGTGCAATATTTATATTTTTCATACTGAACAATACCTATCACCCCCTATGATGCGCAATATCCAATATTCATTCACCAAGTGCAATACTCACCATCTTCATTATATGTATATACTTATTTTACTTTTTTTAAATGTATATATTTTTACACATTCTGTTTTATTTTATGTATATTTTTAGAAGTTTGATTTTATATTTTAGGAAGTGTGACGTCCTACTGCATGGGACTGAACAGGAGTGCACCTCCAATCTCATTGTGCGTTCTGTATAATGACAATAAAGGCGTTCTATTCTTTTTAAGAATGCCCATTCACTCTGGTTCTCTGGGGCTCTTGGCCTTTGGCTGTTGGGCCACTCTCTTCCCTCTGTTGGGTTGGTCATGGCGCTGTCATTGGAATGTGTGGTCTTGGGTATTCAGTGGTCTTGGGGGGGCACGCACACACAAACACACAACACAGCATAGTCGTATGTTTGTGTATCAATTTTTGTTGTTTTGTCTTTCAGACGCTGTTTGTGAGTTTTTGTTTTTTGATATTTTTTAATGAGTTTCATTACAGATGCAGCAGTTTGTGATATGTTGTGCTTTTTAAAAAATTATTATTTATTTAAAGTCCACCAAGTTGGTGTACAGAGGAAATAACAACAACAAGAAAAAAAAACATGTAGCTGTCCAAATGTATGGACAGTTTCTGAAACCATGCTTGTTTATCATGTTTTGAAAATACATTGAAACCCCAACTCTACCCAAGACTGGTTTGCCAGGGATGGTATTCCTGTTCCTCTAAGCTCATATTATCTCTCTCTAGTTGAATGTCAACTACAATTTTGAAGTTGTGATTGTTTTTGGGGTGTGCAAAACTCTTTGTTGAGCTCATCTTCAAAACAGGTAGTTTAATAAAAAGTTGACTAGTTGCATAACATTGATTACAGATCGATTTAGCTTTCTTTAGCAATGAAGATTGGGTCATAGCTTTTTATAGGTTCGCTCACTTATAGGTGATTACATTGCATATATGCACACAGGTGATAATGTCTGCTGTATATGAACTGGAACACGTGCCTCTGTGGTTTGTTTTAGAGATGTTATATCTTAGATTTTTGATATAAATCTGAACGTCTGTCCTCATTCAAAGAGTGGATCAGAAAAATTGGAGCGTGATTGCCACTGATGTGATCTGATAAACTCACACGTACACACACACACACACACAGTCATCTGTCTGCTTCCTGAGAAACTGAGATGCTTGTCTGTCTGTGTTCTGTTTACATTCCTCACTGTCTGAACATAGAAAATAAAAACACTCGGCTGCCGTCTGAGCATCAGTGCTTTTCAACTGCATATCAATGCTACCACAAGTACAATACACAGAAACCTATTGTACTTTACAGTTTGATGAGCAAACTCAATAAATCCTGCAACATGCATGCAGCCTCATAGAACGAGAGGACTCAAAACACAAGACCCAGTTAACCAATACTAGTTTAACTCTGTGTACTCAAGCAAGAAATTGACTCAGGACTCAGGCAAGTTTCACTCTGGTGAGAATTTTAACAGACGGCCCGAGCAGAGGAACACTGAGAGAGAGGGATTCTGTCTGGCCTGTGGTTTGCAGCTGAAACACAGAGGATTGAGTCACACTTACCCCAAGAGTCTTGAGTGACCGTGGTCTACTTGGGATAGGGAGTGGCTGCAATAGACGAGCCAGTGGTTTAAAGCTAGGTTTACAGCAGACATATAGAAAGCAGGCTAAAACATATGTTTAACCTCCTAACTGACCACATCCCGTCTGCAGGATGTATGTAGTTCATTTTATAAGGCAGGCTAGACCCTCCCATTTTGATTGACACCTCATTCGGCCAATAATGTTAACATGTTAACTGGCCGCACCAAAATCACCTGACAAAGCTACGTGACACCCTCTGGTTATCATTCTCTGGAAAACCCATTTCTTAACATGATTGGCCGAATGAGGTGTCAATCAAAATGGGAGGGTTTAGCCTGCCATATAAAATGCGCTACGTACGTCCCACAGATGGGACGGGGCCATTTAAGAGGCAACGAAATGGGGTTTACAGAGCAAATAATAACGAGAGGGCGTTATGTAGTTTTTCCAGGTGATTTTGGTGCTGTCGGTTAACAGGTTAATGAAAGCGAATTCTGCTTACCCCTGGATGGCAGGTGAATTTCACAGTGTGAGCCGAGTAGGTGACCTGTGAGCGGACTGAGGATGGGACGAGAGTGCATATGGTGCTGATATGAGCCTCCTTTTTAACAGCTGAAGGCTCCATCTATTTCTAAGAGAAAGGTCTGGAAGGAGAGGTCAGTTTTGTGAGTGGTACGGCTAACCTGACTAAAGCTGCAGAAGAATCACTTGTAGAAATCAGCTAAATGAGCTGTTCCTGGGTCACAGGGGTCAGCCACTATGCTACAGCTTTCACCTGTCCACCTTCAAATGCATACCAAGGTTACTGATCCCATGTGGATCTTGCGTTTTTCATACAGGCGGTTTTCCAATAGGCACTGGAGTGAAAATGGGCGCAATGTTCAAAAGCTGATCTGATGAGAGGGGAAGGACACTTATTTTATTACTGTGATATCATTTAAACCTCTGTAGTCAGTGCAGGGTCTGAGTGTTTCTCAGACTTCCTTAGTTTGCAGATTCTGTCCCAGATCTGGCCAGATTACATCTTCTGTCCTGGTACTCTGGAAGTACTAGGAGAGAAGACGAGAAGAAGTCAGATCACTAAGGTATCACCACAAAGGTGACAATAATCTGGTGAAGGGTAGAAGTTTCAGCTGGCCTTTTGAATACGGGGGTGATGAGTAGATGAGAGACAGGTGTGCTGGCTGGAACTGCAGCATGCTGGAACATGCAGGAGTAAACAGCAGGTTCCAGAGTACAAAAACCAGGAAGGAATCCACATCACCACATTGTTTTGGGGAAATTAGGTATAGAGACCATTTTTTTGTAGCAGAGCTCAGGCAACATGTAAAACATGTTTATGTCTGCTGTAAATTTGGACATTTTAACATGGGAGTCTATGGGATTGACTCACTGCTGGAGCCTCAAGTGGATAATAGAGGAACTGCAGTTTTTGGGACTGTGTAGGCATCGTTCTTTAGTTCTGAAGGTTGATACTTGGTTCAGAAGTTATGCAAAGCTGCAGATACAAGCTATTCCTGGCTTGT
Source organism: Archocentrus centrarchus (assembly GCF_007364275.1). Lineage (NCBI taxonomy): Eukaryota > Metazoa > Chordata > Actinopteri > Cichliformes > Cichlidae > Archocentrus > Archocentrus centrarchus. The sequence continues at coordinate 9,883,858 of NC_044358.1, read as the reverse complement.
CTTATTCCTTCCTTCCTTCCTCTAAAGCCTGGTTTATGTTCACCCTCATGAGTGGTGGTGCCAAATTGATGCCATAACTGGTGCTTGTGTTTGGTGTCTCTTTAGCTTGTCGTGCACCTCTCAGCTCTTGTAACCTGTGTGGCACGGCCAGCATAGCTAGGTTAAAGACACGAGTGTATGTTGGTCTTTACTGCCACTTCAATCAACATTTGAGATCAGCAGGTTGAAAAGATGAGGCTTTCTGGAGGAAACTTTGAGAAACACAATTTCTTTCCTGTACCAGCACCAATGAGGAGGGTTTTGAACCTATTGTTCAAGAAAAAAATTGCAGCAAGTCCAAACTGCCTACAAGCACCAGCATCAGTGGTAATGGGGCTGTTGCTACATCGCAGGAGGTGCGCAACATGACCGACGTTATAACCATAAACCAGAGCGAGAACCTCAGACATGATGTCACGGAGTCTGAGCACTGATGTCTCAGCTCAACTGAGATGATGTTGCTTTGATGTCATGGTGATATTTTTGTTCTCTTGTTTCCAGGGTGACCTAACAGAGCCATGTGGTGGGCGGGACTGCTCCACCTGTCAGTGTTTCCCAGCCAAAGGAGCAAGGGTGAGACTCCGCCCACCAACACATAATCACAGCTGCCAACTCTTTTCACTGTTAACAGACCTCAGCCTTCAGGGGCAGTTCAGGAAACACGCACACACAAATGCACACACACAGTGGAAGGAGTAGCTGGTTGGAGGAGTGTTGGTGTTAAATTATCAGCTGTTTACCTTACTGACTCAGCAGATTACACACACACACACACGCGCACGTGCTTTCATCACTTTAGAGGACTTACATTAATTCTTTGACACTTAACTGGACCTTTAACCTGAATTTTCCCCCTAAAATTTAATTATTGAAATTATAGGGACATTTTATCCCATTTTATTGTTAACTGGAATGCACAAATGACAAAATAATGTTTTTTCTGCAGTGGTGTGGTCCAGTTGTTTCTGTGGACACGGGCTGTGGTCCAGATGTTAGAGCTCCTGTTTCAGGACTGAAACTCATTTTTACATTATAATAAACTGATTCAGGAGGCAGTCAAATTGCTGATGCATCATCACATGACAATCAGCTGATTGAGTAAACAAAAGCAACAAGAACAACATGTATCCATCAGACTGTCGTCCAGCTTCAAACTGACCTCCCGTGTGGGTGTGTGTAGGTGTGTGTAGGTGTGTGTTTGTACAGCTGGGGACAGTAGACAGGCAGAGAGGATTGTGGGAAGGCGTCTGTCTCAGTGATTTCACGCTGAGCGATTTCAGAGAAAGGAGGATGGAGAGAGGACTAACAGAGATCACAGCTGTCACATCTCATCACACACACTCACAGATACACACTCGCACTGCACATCACAGCTTCACACACACACACACACACACACACACACACACACACACACACACACACACACACACACACAGAATCAGTGGATTCATCTATATTGATCAGTAGTGATTATTAATGCAGATGTATCAATAAGAGTGTATCTGATCAGTGATTAGTGAAAACTCGGTTCATCAGGTTTAAGCTATAAAGCTTAAACCTTTCAGCTGCATCTTAAGGCCTTTATCAGCTGATGACTTCACGTGTTTCCTTAGCGGAGCTCAGGATAACTTCAGTGATCTTAAGCATCTCATCTGTTGGATCTTAGTGGAAAGTTCATCCTGAGTCCTTCACATAGGAATCAGTCCACAGGCTGTTGGAGATCACCAGAGAGTCGGACAAGGTCTAATTTTAAAAATTTGTTACAATTTGTTTGGACACTTCAAATAAAAAGGTTACACTGATTGCATTTAAAAAAATTTCATTTAATACTTTAATGATCAGAAATAAAGTATATCTCTTAATATTTAAGTTAAAACTTTGCCACGCCTGTATCAGAATTTAGTCAATACACAAAACTTTATTTGTATGCCTTTTAAGACACAGGTCCTGTGCTGTATGCTTAAAAAAAAAGAATAAACATGCTATATAATCTATGCAGATGTTTACGACCACGTTATTCAGTATAAACCTTTCATTACATGATTCTATATTGATAAAGAATTATTGAAAAACACGAGCGCAGCAGTTCCTGTTTTACATACTCTGGATTGGATTGCTATACTATTGCAATAGAAGCTGTCCAAACACCTGATCCAGCTGCTGTAAAGAGTTGCAGGTACATTACTCAACGAATGATTGCAGTCCGATCAGATCATAAATGCGCTGACCTGCTTCTTCCTCACTTGTCCAGGTGACTCTGTCTGTACACGCTCACCGTGTCTCTCTCATGGCTTTTATGCTTGTTTTGCTCTCGTAAGGCCTCATTACCTTACAGATATTCATGCTTCCTCAGCCAGAGAGCAGAAACTGCACACCTCTGAAATAATGACCCAGTTTCAGAAAAACATTTTGATTTGATTGAGCTCCCGTGTTAATTATGTGACCCAAGCAGCAGGAAGTGAACCTGTTATGCTTTTCCTTATTTCCTGTCTTATATCTCCTGTTCCAGTAGTGGATGCTCTTATTAAACATGGCTACAGTTTCTAATGAAGATCTCAGTGTATGTACAGTAATCTCAGGTTTGTGAGTGTGAAAGGTTGTCCGTCTCTCTGGTTTAGCCCTGTGACAGACTGTTGACCTGTCCAGGGTGTACCCCGCCTCTCACCCAGTGGCAGCTGAGATAGGCCTGAGTGGAAGACAGTGGATGGAATAATAGTTGTGATTTTACTAAAATGTTTTAGTCACACTGGTTTCCAGGATAAAAATAAAGATTTGAATCAGTTTGATCAGATTTGAAAGCTGAGGAGCTCCATAAAGCATCAGCTTGGCCCTGATTTATAATTTTCTCGATCAGTCTTACTTCCTGTCCATGGATATCTGCACTACGTGTAAAATGTGTGTCAAGTCTGAAACTGTCTGCCTGTTTAAAGGCCCACATCCAGCCATCTGAGCTGCGGTTCACACACCTCCTCGCAGTGTGCAGGGGTGTCATTGTTCTTGTGTCACACTGCCTTCCTGTGGTCAGATAGCAGCATTACACATCTGACTCTCTATTCCACCAACATCTGTATTTAACATGGATACGCCCTGATTGCTGCAAAGTCCATTACAGTGAACAGCATCCTGGTGTTACCTGGTGCAGCTGAGTAAGGTTCCATATTAGAGCCGCCTGTTCTACCCAAGGTGAAACTACAAACGATACGTGCACTGGTTTGCAATTTTCGAAGGTCCAGATTTGAGCAGACTGTTAAATTCTCTTAGTTTCTGTCCCAGTCTATAAGAAGTTCTAACAAGACTTTAAATGTTGTATGTGGTACTAGATTCTGCTTTTTTGTTAGGTTATTCAGTTACATTTTATTCATATAGTACAAATTCACAACATTCCTCTGAAGGTGCTTTATGTTGCAAGGTAATGACTGTACAATATTAGAAAGAAATACCCAACACTTGGGTGCTTAACATGAGACCTGACCCAGGATCAGGGAGGGGCAGCCATATGCCAGGACCAGTTGGAGAGAAGAGAGCAGAGAGTGACAAGGACAAAACACAAACTATGGGAGAGGGGAGACAAAATGTAATCACATGCAGTAGTGGTGTTTAAATAGTGGACGTGTAAAGATGGGAGTAGAGAAGACGTGCTGAAGGCTCTGCCTCCCATTCTACTCTTAAGTATCCTAGGAACCACAAGTAAGCCAGCAGTCTGAGAGCAAAGTGCTCTGATGGGGTGATATGGTACTATGAGGTCTTTGAGATAAGATGATGACCATTCTATTCTGGATTTAACAGGGAGCCAATGAAGAGAAGCCAATATGGGAGAAATTTGCTCTCTCTTTCTAGTCCCTGTCAGTACTCTAGCTGCAGCGTTTTGGATCAGCTGAAGGCTTTTCAGGAAGCTTTTAGTACAGCCTGATAATAATGAATTACAATAGTCCAGCCTTTCAGCATCACTCTGAGACAGGATGTTTCTAATTTTAGAAATATTGCACAAATGTAAAAAGCGGTCCTACATATTTGTTTAATATGTGCATTGAAGGACATATCCTGCTCAAAAATGACTCCAAGATTTCTCACAGAGTTACTGGAGGCCAAAGTAATGCCATCCAGAGTAAGTATCTGGTTAGCCACTGTGTTTCTGGTACTTTTAAGGACAAATACAATAAACTCGGTATTGTCTCAGTTTAGAAGTCAAAATCCAAACCAACACAGCCGTTTCGCTTTCCTATCAGTCGTGTGTTCTGGTCTTTGAGAGCTGAAGGAATACAAGGCTCAGCAGAGCTCTCTTTGTCAGCCTGGCTGCAGTGCTGAATACAAACCTGTGGTTGTTCCTGTTTTCTATTAATCTCTATTCATATTTATAATTTTTTTTAAAGGTGTTCAGGTTCTAATAGTTTTATTTGTGTTCTGCAGGGTGCTCCAGGACCTCTGGGTCAGCCAGGCTCTCAGGGACCCCTGGGCTTCCCGGGCCCTCAGGGGCCTCCAGGAGAGAAGGGCCAGAGAGGAGATGAAGGGCCGACGGGAGCTGCGGGCCTGAAAGGACAATTGGTGAATGGTTCTGTTGTTTTTCTGACCTGAGGGGTGTACTACAAAGCAAGTTCAACATAGCCAGGCTTTCTCTGTGTGAGCTGGCTTGGCAAAACCTAAAACCACAGTCAGAGATAACAGAGATGTCACAAAAGTGGATTGTCTGCTGATGTGGGGTCAGTTACAAATGTGTATACATTTAAAAACAGGCTAAAAACCTTTTTATTTTCACAGGCTTACATTTAATTACTTGCCTTTAAGCAATAGACCCATATATTTTTTTTATGTTTCTGTCTTTCTTCTTAAGCACATTGAGTTTACGTGTAATAAAATTGCCACTGCCAAAAATAGCCTGCAGATATAACTGATCGGTTTTCTAATCTGTGCTCTCTTAGCGTTCACTCCAGCAGCGTAAAACAGAATTAGCAGCATAAGGATCAAACATAAAAACATTTGTAGGTTTTCTGAATGACCAGATGAATTCATGCAGCCTGCAGTGACTACGCTGTGAGTTTACAGCAGGACTTCACTCAGTCTTGTTAGTGAGACACAGCTCAACAGGTTTGCATATATGAAACAGCAGAGAATCTGTATCACGCTTAAAGTATACAGTAAATAACAGAATCAGTCAAAACGCGGTGCTTCCAGTCAGTTTTAAATTGAGAGCCTGAACGTAACCTGCTTCATACCAGGCTCTGTGTTCAGCATAAGTCGTCATGGTGATCTAGCCAGATAATTGAAAAAGAAACGACCTACGTGACACTGAAAACAACTCGTTAACCCATCAGGCTGGTTTGTAGTACACTCCCTGAAGACGAGATGGCCAACACTGTTTTTGCTGTTGTTGTGTTTGACCAATCAGAGCTCTCTCAGGCCTCACATGCTATCTAACCTCTAATATTTGTAAGGGGCTGTATGGTAAAACAGTTTACCTGTCTGCTTCTTGTTTGTGGTTTCAGGGAATTCTTGGCGTCCCTGGTTTTCCTGGTTTAGATGGACTCCCGGTAAGAAGCCTGCACCTATCAGCCTCTTAGCTCCTCCAGCTGTGACCTAGTGATGTCACACTGTCAACATCTGTTTGTTTTGTGTCCAGGGTCACACAGGACCTGGTGGAGGTCCTGGACGTCCGGGTCTGGATGGATGTAATGGAACCAAAGGAGACCCAGGGAGGACTGGACATCTGGGAGAACAAGGACGTAATGGACAACTGGTCAGAAACTCAGTAATAGATACTGCTAATGTTAATGTTCCGCTGTGCTGATCAAGAATAAACCCAGTAAAAATCATCAGAGGTGGAGAAACGTTCATGTTTCCAGAATACAGAGCTCCACATTTGAGAGCATCAACTCGAACTGTCTGAGGGTGAAAATAGTTCTGGCAGATAAAGGATGAGGTCCTCTAATCTTGCTGCGTACCTGTGTGCAAATACTACATAATGTACTGCAGTTTATGTAGTGCGGTATTATTTGATCATCACTGTGGTGTTTAATTCTTCAGGGTTTTCCAGGACCAAAAGGATTTCCAGGAGATCCAGCAGTGTACTTTATACAGTACCCTGGAGTAATTGTAAGTACACCTGGACTGTAAGTACCCTTGTACTGCAGCAGGTTAGGATCAAGATTTGGGTAACTAATCATAGTGTTTGTGTCTGACAGGGAGACGCTGGGCCCACTGGACTTCCTGGTCTGCGGGTTGGTAAACAGAATATCATGTGACAACACAGGGAGGAAAGCTTTTCTTTTTTGTGGTTCTCCTTCAGTTTTCTGTCTGTCTGACTGCAGGGAGAAGATGGCCTCCCAGGACCGATGGGAGCTGTGGGTCCTTCAGGGCTGAACGGCACCAACGTGGGTCACCAGTAGTACTATTATTATTAAACACCAAAAACCAAACTTTGTTCTTTACAGAACAAAAATTTTATAACCTAGTTTCTAGACTCTGCCTTTCCATGTTGGAGTTTTGGAGCCAGAAACAGACAAGAATACTAGCTAGCTTGGTTATCAAGCTGGATCCATAGACTGTATGGGTGCATCACGTAGGTACAAATATCTGCTAATTTCTGACATTCAAACCAAATTCTCCAATTTCACTCCCCAAAACTGGAGCTCAGCCTTCTTGGACGGTCTGTTAGCACCATAAGGTGCACAGCAGCCATATTATTGGTCAGATAATTGCATTAAAAATGCTCCAAAAGGCTCCAACAGCACAAACACGGTCCAGAGGTCCAGTTCAGGGACTCCAGTTAGCTGAGGGGAAGCCTAGCAGACAACTAGCAGCTACAGCCGCCTGTGTCACCATGTATAATTTCATCATGGGAGTCTATGGGGATTGATTCACTTTAGGAGCCTCAAGTGGACATTAGAGGAACTGCAGATTCTGGCATTTCAGCAGTGGCTTACATTTTTTCTTTTCATTCTGCCTTGTATCAGTAGTTCAGGCTGCTGGTGGGGTGATGGTGTGGGGTCAAAATTAAATGCCACAGCCAACTTGAGTATTGTTACTGACCATGTTCATCCCTGACCACAGTGTACCTACTGTATCTGCTACCAGCAATATAATGCAGCATGTCACACCTGGTTTCACCAGATCTCAATCCAGAGCACTTTTAGGATGCAGTGAAAGGGGAGTTTCACATTATGGATGTGCAGCTGACTAATCTGCAGCAACTGTGTGAACATGGACCAAAATTTCTGAGGAACGTTTCCAGTACCTTGTTGAATCTGTGCCAGGAATAATTAAAGCCGCTCTGGAAGAAAAGCAGGTCCAACCCACAAGGTGTACCTAATAAACTGACGATCGAGTGTATGATGCTTTATAAAGAGAAGCTGCTGATAGATAGTTGGTCTTCTTTATTTCTAAATGAAAAAACATGTAACTGAGTACTGCTTCCTGTGTCTTTGATGTCAGACTGATAATAACAATGACATAATACAATACAATACAATAATTGTAATAATGAAATCTGTCTGGTCAGGGTTTCCCTGGTAGGCCGGGCTCTCGGGGTCAACCGGTAAGTAATATGTACATTGCAAAGTATAGTATTATGAGTAGAGTTAGAGTACTTTAAAGACTTTGTGTTTTCTAACCTTTTATTTGAGATTTTGCATTTTCTGATTTAGCACATAGCATGACAGAAATCGTTAAAAGACCATTGCTTCTGCAGAACCATCTGAGTGACTGACTGACTGGTTGAATGATCACAGTGGTGAAAAATCTTCCAACTTTTCATGTTTGTGCATTTCAGGGGGAAAGAGGTCGATCTCTGCCTGGACAGAAAGGAGATGAGGTACAGATACCCCTCACTCGACACTCGACCCTCCTGAGCATTGTTCAAAAATGTTTCTTTAGATTGAAATTTTGGCACATTGAACACAATGTTGTGTGAGGCAATAGTGCTGTCAAAACTGTCCAAAAGTCACATTAGATTGTTCAGAAACCATTTAAATTAATACAGCTCAAAAAAATAAAGGGAACACTCAAATAACACATCCTAGATCTGAATGAATAAAATATTCTCATTGAATACTTTGTTCTGTACAAAATTGAATGTGCTGACAACAAAATCACACAAAAATCATCAATGGAAATCAACTTTATTAACCAATGGAGGCCTAGATTTAGAGTCACATACAAAATTGAAGTGGAAAAACACACGACAGGCTGATCCAACTTTGATGTAATGTCCTTAAAACAAGTCAAAATGAGGCTCAGTATTGTGTGTGGCCTCCACGTACCTGTATGACCTCCCTACAACGCCTGGGCATGCTCCTGATGAGGTGGCGGATGGTCTCCTGAGGGATCTCCTCCCAGACCTGGACTAAAGCATCCGCCAACTCCTGGACAGTCTGTGGTGCAACGTGACGTTGGTGGATGGAGGGAGACATGATGTCCCAGATGTGCCCAATCGGATTCAGGTCTGGGGAACAGGCGGGTCAGTCCATAGCTTGGACTACGGACTGGCCCGGAGTGCTGACTATGGAGTGCTGACACACTCCAGCCACATGAGGTCTAGCATTGTCCTGCATTAGGAGGAACCCAGGGCCAACCGCACCAGCATATGGTCTCACAAGGGGTCTGAGGATCTCATCTCGGTACCTAATGGCAGTCATGCTACCTCTGGCGAGCGCACAGAGCGCTGTGTGGCCCTCCAAAGAAATGCCACCCCACACCATTACTGACCCACTGCCAAACCGGTCATGCTGAAGGATGTTGCAGGCAGCAGATCGCTCTCCACGGGGTCTCCAGACTGTCACATCTGTCACATGTGCTCAGTGTGAACCTGCTTTCATCTGTGAAGAGCACAGGGTGCCAGTGGCGAATTTGCCAATCCTGGTGTTCTCTGGCAAATGCCAAGCGTCCTGCACGGTGTTGGGCTGTGAGCACAACCCCCATCTGTGGATGTCGGACCCTCATACCATCCTCATGGAGTCGGTTTCTAACCGTTTGTGCAGACACATGCACATTTGTGGCCTGCTGGAGGTCATTTTGCACGGCTCTGGCAGTGCTCCTCCTGTTCCTCCTTGCACAAAGGCGGCGGTAGCGGTCCAGCTGCTGAGGTTGTTGCCCTCCTATGGGCTCCTCCACGTCTCCTGGTGTACTGGCCTGTCTCCTGGTAGCACCTCCAGCCTCTGGACACTACGCTGACAGACACAGCAAACCTTCTTGCCACAGCTCGCATTGATGTGCCATCCTGGATGAGCTGCACTACCTGAGCCACTTGTGTGGGTTGTAGAGTCCGTCTCATGCTACCACGAGTGTGAAAGCACCACCAGCATTCAAAAGTGACCAAAACATCAGCCAGAAAGCATAGGTACTGAGAAGTGGTCTGTGGTCCCCACCTGCAGAACCACTCCTTTATTGAGTGTGTCTTGCTAATTGCCAATAATTTCCACCTGTTGTCTATTCCATTTGCACAACAGCATGTGAAATTGATTGTCAATCAGTGTTGCTTCCTAAGTGGACAGTTTGATTTCACAGAAGTTTGATTTACTTGGAGTTATATTGTGTTGTTTAAGTGTTCTCTTTATTTTTTGAGCAGTGTACATCTACAAGAGGATGACCCTTTACAAAAAGAGATATTACTTTTTTATGCAAGTACATTTGTTTGTAAAGATGTCCTACAAAAGATCTACATACCTGCACCTACCTACCCGACTGAATGCTAGAATTCTGAATATTGATTGACAGCCCCGTTAGACCACCATTGTGTAGTATGTGTAGTACCACATTTGTAGTACTGTGTGTGGTCCACAGGGGGATCAGGGCCAGCAGGGACCTCCAGGACCATTTGAGTATGTCGATCCTCCAGAAGACCTCTACATCAAAGGAGAAAAGGTAGGTGGGCCCTCAGTCTGTTACGGCTTATCAGATGACCCATTTAGGGGCACTTCCTGCTTTCTGTAAATCTTTAGCCAGTTAGCCAACCTGATAAACACCAATGTCCATAGTCCCAAATTTCTAATAAGCTCAGAATATACTCTGGCAAACCTGAGAACTGGGCAGCGTGTTGGGGTGGTGGTTAGCACTGTTGCCTCATAGCAGGAAGATCCTGGGTTTGAATCCACAATGTGGCCAGCGCCCTTCTGTGTGGAGTTTGCATGTCTGTGTGGGTTCTCTCCATTCTTTCTAATGATGGGTATTAATGTTGAGTTCAAATATTGGTTCTCCTCTTGAATTCTAATGTCGGGTTCTACTGATGGGTACCAATAAAAGATTCTGCTGAGAGAGTTTACTGTTGAGTTTCTAATGTGAGGTTCTATTTAGGGGTTCTAACATTGTGTTCTGCTTGGGTTTTCCAGGGCTCCCGGGGCATTAAAGGAGTTTGTGGATTTGATGGACTGCCGGTAAGTTAAATATCTTATTTAGGGCCTTAAAGTTCTCCTAATTGTCAGAGTTTTCTTGGACACCAGGCTCTCGTGAATATCAGGACTCACCTGATTTACAGAGTTCTGGGCACCAGATCCCATCCTGAACATTGTGTATTTTATTTGCTTTTGCCTGAGAATAAACTCGTGTTTAAAGAATACTCAACTGCTGCAATAGAACCCATTTGGTTCTTAATTGTTGCCGTAATCTCTGTGGTTTAGTTGTCTGTTATCACATAATATGTTACCAATCATATACTGCATTTATTGTGTTTGTGTTCTCAGGGTCTGGACGGGCCACCCGGGATGGAAGGAGAGAAGGGGATTTTGGGGCCTCCTGGACCAAGGGTGAGTTGTCATCCAACTTCACATTATTGATCATTATTAAGCATTATCTTGGTGAGATGTAGACTTGATTTAAACTTGTGATATTTTTGACGTTTGACGTATTGATGCTGTGCAAGTTTTGTATTAGTGCAGCTGCTGTTTGCGTTTCAGGGGCTTTCTGGAAAACCTGGACTGCCTGGAAAAAAAGGAGTTAAGGTTAGTCAAAGCACAAACTTCCTTTTTGACAATACAGATCTGTTCTGTTGTTCCTTGGACATTCAGGTCTGGCTTTTCTTTGGCTTTCAGGGAATCCAAGGAAGCTCAGGTCTCCCAGGTCTGATTGGACAAGAGGGTCCTAAGGTCAGTCTGTTTCTTCTACATATTTTAAGTCACTTTGGATAAAATCAAAGTTAGCATCCATCCATCCATCCATCCATCCATCCATCCATCCATCCATCCATCCATCCATCCATCTGCCGGTATTTAAAAGCCAGTTGAGAGACACGATCTCTCCAGCATGTCTTGGGTCTGCCTTTGTGAAGGCATCCAGGATGCATGCTAGTCAGATCCCTGAACCACCTTGAACAGCTGTCTTAGATGAACACCAGTGGCTCTACTCTTAGCCCCTTCCAAATGACTAGTGTCTTCCTGATCTATACAGGAAGACACTTGCAACAATCACAGATGGTGTGGTGACTGGAGGTTTATAGCAATGGTAGGTCAAGTAAGTATGAGTTACACAAAGTGGGCAGGTTAAGTTTTTCTCAACTTTGAGGTCAGTGATGGAAGGAACTACCAATGTGAGCAAAGGATACCGTTGATTGTCAAATGATGAAGTGGAGTGGGAAATCTATCAAAGAGTTAGCAAATCCATATTTGGACAGGACACTGGGCTGAACCCAAACATACTTTGGGCAAAGATAATTTTTGCCCATGTGTCCACTATCTTATTGTTTCAGTCACTACCCACAGCTGGTGGCTATAGATGAAGGCAGGAATGCAGATTGACATCCTTGACCACAGCATGTCAGTCCATTGTCACTATCAGTGCAATCCATCCATCAATCTCCCGCTGCCCTCTTCCCCCACTCATAAAAGACTCTGAGAGACTTGAACTCCAACACTTTGTGCAGTTTACCCTTTTCTGTCTATAACCTCGAACTTTGACATGATAATTCTGAGCTCTACCACTCTGCACTCAGCTGCAACCCTCCCCAGTGTAAGTTGATGATCATCACCCGGCCGACAGAGCCACATCATCAGTAAAAAAGCAGAGATGCAATTCTGAGGCCTCTGAACCACAAACCTTTGGCCCCCTAAACTATGCATAGATGTTTTGTCCATAAAAGTTTTGAACCTGATTATCTGGTTAGTATCATGTGAACAAAAAAGAAAGAATGTGTTTGTCACTGACCAATGCAACCGAATCATCTTAAAGTAAATAAACCCAAAGATCTTGTGTCCTGTATTTTTCCCAGGGCGTAAGAGGAGACCGTGGTCCTAAAGGCCCCCCCCAGCAGGCAGACATCACATACACTGGTACTGATCAATACACCAATCAATCAGCTCTTTCATGATTCTTTCAGTGTGATGTCCACTAAGTGCTTCCTGTCTTCTAGGTCAAGTTGGGGAACCTGGGTCACCCGGCCTGAGGGGCCCACAAGGAAACATGGGGCAGATGGGAATAACTGGCCCCCGAGGAGCCCCTGGTAGATCAATACCTGGTGAGTACCTGCAGCCCATGAGCAAGGCAACCTTATATTCGAATGTTTCTGGAGCCATATCAGCTGGCAAACCCCTTCCCCTGCTGGACAGATTTGTTTAGTACAGCGAGATGGCAAAAATCTTGATATGATGGAAAAATAATTATCATTGATTATCAGAGATTTTTCAGGAGGAGACACAAATCCCTTGGAGGTTGCATCAAGAAGGGCATCCGGCATAAAAATCTGCCAAATCAAAGTATACCGAGAAACCTGCTGTTGTGACCCCTTATGAATAAGTCAGCAACCGAAAGTAGCTCCTTTTATATAGGAGATCTTTCTGAAAAATTAATTATTACTAATGAGTCTAAGAAACTTTTAGTCAGATTTACAATGTTGTTTTGATTTAATGAAGGCCCAGTTGGACTTTTGTCATTCTTTTTCTCCCTATTTATTGTCTGCCCTTCTTTTTTGTGCATCTTTGCTGATTTGATGAAGGCCCAGCTGGGATATCCCAACAACATTGTCATCCCTTATGTGGCAGTACACTGAAGTACACTGTAATGTCATCCAAGGATGACTTACAGTGTACTTCAGACCCTGCCGTACTCTGAGGCAAAAACTGGTTCATCCTAAGGACAAAACACCCAAACACAAGCTAGGACCTCTACACTGGAGAAACCAGACACTCCATAAATGCATGTCACAACACAGAAGACAAGGAAGAAAAAAAGGTCCACACACCAGCAAGGCTCCTGGATGATAAATATGAATTTAACACAAAAAGCTTTAAAGAGAGTAACGCTACAGCTGAAATTCAGTACAGGTAACATGTTATTTATACACGCCCACATCTAAACAGGGTCATGTGACTGTAGGTGCCTCTTAACCAAATAAGGAAGAAAAGAAGCAGCAACATAACAAAAATGTGTACATAATCAGCAATCAAAATGAAGAATATGAGCAGTGGTATTATAAAAATATTCATATACAAATGCAAGTATATTATGTGCCAATAAACAATCAGAGAATATAATCAATAAAGAATAAAGCACGTGTATAATCCTCAAAAAGTGTGACAGTAAGAAAAATAAGAAAAAATGTTTATTGCTTTGAAAATGATGAACAATATTAGGCCTAATAAAAATATCAGGCCAAGATTAAGAGTTATGGCATTTTTCTATAACAGTGTCAGGGCTGCAGCTGTATCTGGAGGCTGCATAACATTTAGGAGAATCATTTACAGGACCAGGCATCAATTAAAATCTTAACAATTAGGCTAACTGACTAGTACTTCTAATACAGACAAGTGAAAATAACAACGATATTATAGTGATTGTTTTTAACCTGCTGTATATCCCAGGGGAGCTTTTTTGTTCTGTTGAACCTATATTTTTAATAAACAGCCTGCCTCAGGCCTGAATCCACACCATTTCAGCCAGGGGCCTGATATGAGGCAGTATGAGGTTGCTATGGTCAGATTTTATGGTGGAATCATGATAAGGTGAGATTTAAGGTGGTATGAGGATTCTGAAATCTATGTTAATTGAAGGCAATATGAGGATGCTGTGTTTAGAGTTAAGGTGGTATGAAAGTGCCACGGTTAAATTTGAGAAGGCAGGAGGGACAGTGTTCACATGTAAGGTGCTGTGAGGATATAGGTGAAATTTAAGGCTGTTTGTGGTTGTTGTTTGTTAAGCGCCTTGAGGCGACTATTTGTTGTGATTTGGCACTATATAAATAAAATAAAACTGAATTGAATGTTTCCTACTCAAATCAGTGGTATGACTCTTTGTTCTCTTCAGGACCGGCAGGAGCTGTAGGTCAGAAGGGAGTTTCAGGGTTCAAGGGGAACAGAGGAGACCCAGGTCCAGTATCTGCAAAGGAACCCACACTTGGAGAGCCTGGAAAACCAGGCCACCCTGGACTCAGAGGGCCTAAAGGAGAGCCAGGCACTCCAGGTACCAAAGAATAGTGTTTGTCTCTTAGTGTTGTACACCTGTGGTCTCAAATCTACAGTATAAGCACGTATAAACATCATCAAACATCAACAGCAGGTATTAAGACACACTCAATGATGTCAATATCCCGAGCGATTTAATTTAATAATTATAATAAACCACCTCCTGTTGTTCTCCCATTGAATCCCTGTTTATCTCTACAGGTAGTTACTGTCTTCCTGGAGTTTCAGGACTGCCTGGTGACCCAGGTGTGCCAGGGCCCTCAGGGTACCAGGGCTTCCGGGGACTTAAAGGTCAGTAGTTGGATATTTTGACTGAAATCATGACTGATTATTAGACTTTTAGACCAATTAAAATTTGAAATGGTGGAAGGCTAACGGGCTGCTTTTGACCTTAATACAAAATGTTTGCACACCATCAACCTTGCAAGCTTTTGAATGCACCCCAGTTCACATTAGCACAGTTTGTTTGCTGAGTAATTCAAAAACATTTTTAAAGGAAAAACAAGATGAAAGATGTGTTTTCCTCTTGTCTAGTGATTAGTCCGTTATCAAATCCCATTACCACCATGCGTCACATCCTGGCTGAAAGCGGAAATGACGAGTGGTGGACGGCTCTGACTGTGAAACCACATGCGGTGGCTTACAAATTTTGATTGACAAGTTATTAGCCAGTGAGCATATCCTGAATAATCCTCCACTCTGACTGTAAGAATTAATATTCTATTCAGTATGACCTGAAAGTTGATGAAGTCTTCGAGAAAATGTTTACTGATGTCACAAAGGGAGGGAGCTGAGAACAATTTCCCCACAGATGCCATTATAACCAGAAGTCTTTATGCAGTGACAGCCCCCCCCCCGCTAGCAATTTGTTTTTTTTAAGAAGTACAGGTTTAAGGCACTTCCACATTGGTTTCTTTTATTCTGTATAGTGTAAACAAATCCTTTTTTTGGCCTTATTTGGCGTTTGTGTGGAGCCTGTGTTGTTCTGAGAGTCGGTCATATTGGCGTTAGTAATAAGTGGGCTCTTTCTGATAACATTTCCTTGATGTGTTCAAGAAGCTGAAGAAAGGATTTAAGATAAGACACTGTAGAGTAAGCATAAGTGGAAAATCTATCCCACATTAATCACATAAATTCGTCCACAGGCTCTTCCAGGCAAGGAAAAGTTGGAGAAAGTCTCATTTTTTTTTCTTTTTTCTTTTAGGTAGTCGTGGCGACTGTTCTTGTGGCCCTCCTCTCGAGCTAAGGGGTCGACCTGGCCTTACAGGTGACTTTGGGTCTCAAGGGGTTCCAGGATTCCCAGGGCTCCCAGGTCCTCAAGGAGAGAGAGGTCTACCTGGAGACACAGGAGAGAGGGGTGAACAGGTAAAGCAACCAAGCAACAAGGTCAGTGGTCATCTCAGCAGCCACCAACAGCAGCTCTGTTTGTTTGACTGATTGCTTTGTTTGCAGGGTTCAGGCGGATTTCCAGGTGTCAAAGGCTTTAAAGGACAGAAAGGAGGTTTCAGAGTGGTGGATACTGGAGGTGAGTCACTATCTATGCACCTGTCTCCCAAGCTTTTTCTTAAAGGTTATGTTTTTTTTAAGATTTTGAGTTTATCTTCCATTCTAATCATACGTTACAATGACAGTTGATGTTTCTCCCAAAATAATTTAGACTTTTGCAAACATACACATTATGAACATTATCAACAGAAACTTCAGCATAACCTGCTATGAATACTGGTCTTTTGTCTCCAGGTGAAAAGGGAAACAAGGGCCAGCAAGGCCCGGTAGGCCCACGAGGATTCCCAGGAAGAAGAGGACAGAATGGGGCACCAGGGATCCCTGGAAATCCCGGTTTTCAGGTCAGTCGGTTTAGAAGACAGGCAGATTGAGAACAGGAATGCGTTCAAGATTGGAAAGAGTGAAATATGAGAATCAATAGTGTAATAGACTTTCTCAGTAAGTAATTCAACACTGTGGGGTGTTGGTGTGGGGAGCTGAAGATAAAGTTCCACAGAGCAATGTTTAATTTTTGGACAATTTTACAACCATGACACAATGAGGTTTGGAGGAAGTAACTATTGAAGTTAACTCAGTAAGATCAGAGAGAAAGAGTCTAAATAAATATCATCAGTACTGAAAGTAGCTGAACATAAATATGTCTGTGAGATGGTTATGAATAATTTTGTCTCTGATAGTTAAAATTTCATTTGTGAAGAAATTCATGACGTCAATTATTAGTTAAAGGAATACTCGGCTCTACAGAGCTCTGACTCTGTGTCAGCCTGGCTACAGTGTTGAAAACAAACCTGGGGAGGGCCTTCGAGACAAGTACATCCTTACTGCTTCCATAGGAAGTGAGAGGGTAAGTAGCGCCCAGGTGCTGCCAATCAAATGCAGTTTATTATCTGATTACCAGTCAGTGTGAGGACCTCTATAAAAGCAGATGTTTTGGCAGTTTTCTGATCTGGAACATTCAGGTGTGTTAACACAATGCCAAGGAGGAAAAGGATCAGCAAAGATGTTAGGGAAGCAACTGTTGCTGCAATCTAGGAGGGATTATACGGCAATTTTCAAACAATTTGAAGTCCGTCATTCTACACTGAGACAGACTGTTAACAAGTGAAAACATTCAAAACAACAGCCACATGACCTGGGCATATTGTAGTCATGAGCTCCTCTGTATACCAAAGTATTCTACAGTCAGCGATGAGGCCATCTGCCCCACAGCTGAAGCTTGAACCAAACTGGGTCATCTACAGGACAACGATCCTGAGCACAGCAGCAACTCCCAACACAGAACAGCTGGAAAAAAAAGAAAAGAAAATGAAGGTGCTGCAACGACCCCGTCAGTCCTCACCCTGACTGAAGTGCTGTGGTTGGACCTTCAGAGAGCTGTGCATGAATGCTGTGAACCGCACTAAACTGAAGCAGTGTAAAAAAAAAAAAAAAAGAGTGGGCCAAAATTCCTTCACAACATGAGACTGATGAAGTCACACAGGAAATGATTACCTCATGTTATTGTTGCTGAAGGTGGTTCTATGTGCTATGTCTATGTGTATAAAATTCTCAGTTATATGTCAAAATCTATTTATTTATTTATTTTAAATGTCATATATTTTTTCTGTTCAATATGACTTGTTTGTTGTTATATCAATAAACCCATTTAGTACTCACTGAAAAACAACTGCAGGAATTGTCTGAGAGTTTTTAAGTTTTACTGACGAGGAATGTGGACTCTACAGAAAGGGAAATAATCAGAATGTCACTTTTTCACTGTTGTCCTAGCATGGGTCATGCTGCTCTGGCTCTTGACCTTATCTTGACCTTTTATTAATTTTTCTCTTCTTAGGGTGAAAGTTTTCCCAGTTCCCCAGGAGAAAGAGGCTTCCCAGGACTTGTAGGGCCAGAGGGATTTTTAGGACCTCCAGGTCCCCAGGGACAAGGTGCAAATGGAGCAGTAGGAGAACGTGGGGTCCCTGGTGATCCAGGGCCTACAGGATTTCCTGGGCCCCCAGGGCCAAAGGGTGCGAAAGGTAAAAATCATTGTGAAGTAAATGCCAAAAAAAGTTCACTAAAAGCTGCAAAAAACAACTCTTTTTTGAGTGAAGTGGAAATGTGGGGAGAACAGATAAACAGAATACACTGATGAGACACAGGAAGCAAAACTACACACAAAGCACATGGGACAGGGGACTGTCAAAATAAAACAGGAAGTGACCGAACATGACAAAATTCAGACATGACATATATGGAGACTGGCACACAGAGAGAATCTAAACATATGATTAAACACAGCACACAGGCTGACATAACATGGGGAAGCAGGTCCACAAATACCAAAACACGAGACGAGAACAAGGGAAACAGGAGCTAAATACAAATAACTGCAACAGAAAACTATAACAAACAAAAAACCTAAACCATAAGCAAACTTCAAAACACAACAAGACTAAATAAGCACATTTTCAGAAACTAGAAGAGGTTTCATTTCAAATGAAGTTTCATAGATTTGGGCATTTCAGTTTTTCTGCTGAAAGCTTTTCCATTTTGGTGATCTAAAATAACTTGTGTGGGTTTTCGGTGATGACCCTAACACAATGTTTTGGAGAAAGCAAGCATGGCATTTTTCTTTTTAATGTAAATAGATCTGATGCGTGCTGGCTAGAATGTTTTTCGTTTCCTGATTGCTTAGACTTTGGGGGACAATTTTTAAAGATCAAATGTTACATAATCTGATAGGAAATTATTAGGGTTAGAAACATGACCAGTGATCTGACATAGAGCTCACAGGGTTAATTGTATCAATATTAACAAGATATTTGCTACATGTTATATGCACCATATTTTAGATTAGAACATGAATAATTTGAAGCTTTAAGGAACACTTTCATTAACTCTGTGAGCCAAAACCTTCTAACTGGTTTCCTGCAGGTGACACTCGGCCCTGCAGACCCAGAAATCATGGTGTCCACGGAGAGAAGGGAGACCCTGGAAGTGCAGGTAAATTTTCTGTAACATCTGTATGTTCACCTTTCTGTGTTACTTCCTGCTCACCTGTCTGTCTTTCCAGGCTACACAGGTTTCCCTGGTCCTCCAGGTTTTCGTGGTATTACTGGACCAGATGGACCCAAAGGAAACAAAGGAAAGGACGGACTTCCTGGACCACCTGGGAGACAAGGTGCCTGAGCACACCTCTTACATCTGTATCATCATGTAGTTTACATGAACAGAAGAGTCACCTTTACATATTTCCCCTCCTCCTCCTGCAGGACCTCAGGGTTTAACTGGAGATTATGGAGATGAAGGGTCTGAAGGCTTCAGTTATGATGGAGATCCAGGTTAGTCAGACTCTAGTTTGTTCCACATTGTATCACAGCAACTTTTGATTTTGATCCTGAATGGCTGGCGACCTGTACAGGGTGTGCCCTGCCTCTCGCCCTATGTCAACCGGATGGATGGATGGATGGATGGATGGATGGATGGATGGATGGATGGATGGATGGATGGATGGATGGATGGATGTTTTCAAACCTAATCTGGTTGAAGCCAGGGTTTGAACACAAATGAATTCTGGAGCAGCTTGTTTGAGATCTTGAACTCTGTTCATATGGCTCTTGGGGGTATTCAAAAAGAGAGATCCTGAGCCTTAATACAGTAGTTGGCTCTCACTGGGAACCACAAAACACTTTGAAACATAAACCATGATGATGTCTTCAGTGTGTGCCTTATTAAATGGTTTGCCATTAAAAAAATATAGCAAAGATGTGCTCAGTATCAATAACTAGCTCAAGTGATTGTTGGACTGACATAAATATTTGTAAGAAGATGCTGAAAGACAATACCAATAGGTGTAGGAACTGGGGCGGACATTGTAACAGTCGTGATTGTGTGGTGTCTCTTTATGACAGCTATTGTTAGTGATGTCACGAGTGTGCACCAGCGCTCCTCTGTAGAGAGCGTGGGAGAAATGTTTTGGCAGAGGGATGCTTGGACCGAGGCGGACCTATAGTTGTATCTCCCTAACTTTTAGTTACAGGTTGTATGAACACTGCTTATTTCATGTTTGATAATGCAGCAGTCGTTCAACTGGGCTTTATAAGGTTGGTGAAGAATGTGTTTATTAAAGGACCACACTGTGGAATTCCCAGTACCAGTGTGGTTGTGAATTTTTGATCGTCTGCTGATCACGTCTGCCGCCTCCTCTTCACCACTGAACACAACCCAACGTTACAACGTGTCCCTCCCAATATTGGAGAGAGGCGCATTTGTCCCGCCCAAAAATTACACTGTGGAGGAGAAAAATACTTGATTTTGAAATCAACTCGCGTGCTTTTATTTTGAAGGTGCAACATAGTATCATAAACTCATTCCTACGCCCTTCCCAATACCAAGCTCATTTCCACTTCTTGTATACACAATCTCGTTCTTTTAGTCATTATCCAAAGCTTGTACCAACGGGTGAGTGTAGGGACGTATATCGACCAATAAATCGAACGCTACGCTTTTACACTCAGTTCTCTCTTCACCACGACGGACCGGTGTAGTGTTTGCATCACTGTGGCCCCAATTCATCTGTCAATCTCCCACTCCCCTCTCCCCTCACTTGTAGAAGACCCCAAGATACTTTAACTTCTCTTTTTCTTTTCTGGTTGAAGACCATGGCCTCGAACTTGTAGGTGCAAATTCTCATATCTGCTGCTTCACACTTGGCTGCAAACTGCTCCAGTGTGAGCTGGAGGCCATCACCTGAGGAAGTTAACAGGGCCGCATCCCCCGCAAAAAGCAGAGATGAGATTCCAAGGCCACCTAGGCGGAAGCATTGGATCACACCCTCCAGTCCCTCTCCTTAACATTTGAAACCACCACCCCAGTCTGCCAATCCAGAGGCACCGCCCTACAATATCCAGAGCCTTCAGGAACTCAGGGCGGATCTCATCAGACCCAGGGGCCTTGCTACCAGTTGTTTAACTACCTTAGTAACTTCGCCCCCATTGATGGGTGAGTGTCAGTGGAATTACGTGGGTCTTTGAAGTATTCCTTCCACCACCCAACTAAATCCTCAGTTGAAGTCAGCACTGTCCCATCTGCACTATACACCATGTGAGTAGGGCACCACTTTTCTTTCCTGAGTTGCCTGAGGGTTTGCCAGAATTCCTTTGTCTGAAAGTCTTTTTCCACGGCCTCACCGAACTCCTCCCACACCCAAGTTTCTGCTCTAACCACCGCCCAAGCACACTTGAGCACCGCACCCAGTGACTCCAAGAGGGCTGGGTACTCTGAACTGTCACTCAGCACATAAGCACAAACAACAGTTTGTAGCTGTTCCTTGGCCCAAAAGCACAGGGAAATAACCTTCTCATCCACCAGTGAAAACCCCAACACACAGGCAGCAAGCCAAGGGTATACAAGGATTCCCACCCCAGCGCTCTCCCTCGAGCACCCTCACCAGGCCTGGCTCCAGGATGAGGCTCCAGTAACCCTATCCTGTGCAGGATAAACTGTTCACTTGCCCTTCCTCTCATAAGGGTTGTCTGAATTACTGGTTTGGCCCCTCACCCTGGATCAGTTTGCCTTGGGAGACCCTACCAGTGGCCAAAAGGCTTCATATAATATAGCCCCTGGCAGGCCCGGTTCTAGCCCACTGTAGTTGGGTGGGCAGACTGAAAATGTAGGTGGGCAAGTATATATATAATATGACACAAAATATTAGGCTATATTTGTTTGCTTTTTGGGAATTGAATACAGCCCTGGTAGGCACAAAGATATACATATACCCTCTCCATTTATCTGGGTTTCGGACATCACAAAAAGTACACAGATTTGTGACCTTCTGTGGCTGGAATATACTTTTTTTTTTTAATTCTTTTTTAATTCTTTTTTTTATTATACAACAGTACAACAGAAAGAGAACAGCAACTGCAAAAAATGCAAAATGTGAAAAACTACAGAATCATTCTTCTGGGTTTTTTTGGGCAACTTTGTAACAAATTCATTCGGGAAGCAGAAACATGTGTCCTGAGCCACAGAGTGTTCCAGCCGAGGTCTAGTGCGGTACCACGCCGGGTTGAATGAGCGGAATGTATTGGCGAAGGCACGATGGTTAGCTAGTACTGGCTGTGTGGTCCAGGGTTATAATAGTTTTGGATTTTTACATTATTGTTTAGTTTTAGTTAGTTTTTACTTTTTTTTCTCTAATTCAGTTAGTTTTAATTAGTTTTCAGAGTGGTTTTGCTTGTTTTTTATTAGTTTTTATTTTTGGTTTAATGCTTAGTTTTAGTTTAGTTTCGTTAGTTTCATTATTAGTTTTAGTATTTTCACACTTTGTCAGGTGCAAGATTCAATGCACAAAAGTGACTATTGTGTAATAAAAACTCAACAAAGATACCATAAAGAAATATATTCAACAACCAACAGTTCACCAGACAGCAGCACTACATGCTAAATGTGCAATAATTAGGACACACCTGAACAGGGAGAAACAAAGAAAAATATGAACTCCCAAACTCAATAACTTCTACAATAAACTCCAGTGTCAGTGCAGTAGATTAACAACAGCTACATGTGGTGTTTGATAAAAACAAACTCTTTGAAGGAGTCAAAGGTCAAATCCAGCTGCATCCTGATGTTCTCTCCACCTGATGCTGCTTCTGTTAGCTTGGTTAGATGCTCGCTGATTAGACTTGCAGGGTCTTTGCGGCCTTTGTACACAACCTACGGAAGTGTCCGACCTCGATCATGTCCGCATTTATGCTTGTGTAGCTGTGTGTGTTGTGTGTGTTAATTACCTTGTGGTCGTGTGCTGTTCAGTTTTTTGGCTGCAAACATATTTGTCCCTGTTTTTCCACTTCCTTCATATTTCCTCACGTCCATTCCGACAGCAGTCTCCCTCCAGGAATTTGCTGACAGTTGTGAGTCCTCATATTGAGGCTTTAATTATTATTCCTGATTGTTATTCTCTCACTGATAAAGTAGACAGAAACGCACAAGAACTGAACAGGTTCATCACAGCGTTGCGGCAGCGTGGACCCGCTCTGAACCGACCGGGTTCAGAGCGGGTCCACGCTGACTTTCTCGTGCACACGCACGCACACAGCTGCCCGACGGCGCTCCCAGCTTAAACTCGGAGAGCGGAAAAATGATCAATCCACAATAATTTCAGTTAGTTTGTTAGTTTTTTAAACTCACAATACAGTTTTAGTTAGTTATCGTTTTTTCCCTTTAATTGTAGCATTTATTTATTTCAGTTAACGACAATGTTTTTTCAATTTTAGTTTTCGTTATTTCGTTCGTTTTCGTTCACTATAATAACCCTGGTGTGGGCACAGTGCTATTCAGGTCCGCAATGGTAGGACCTGGCGCTGAAACGGCCAGAGGAAGGACCTGCTTTGGGTCTGGGGATGTGGCTAGAGTAGGACTAGCATCAGGGGTGCTTGTGTTATTACATGCAGAGAAACTAGTCAGCAGATTGTCTGCTGATCGGACAGAGGAGGAGACGGAGCAGGTCACCCGCTCAGGGGGAGATATTTCAGCACGGGCAGCAGCGGGACGGGAGCTGTTGGGGATACCCCAGTGCTAGATTTACTGATAGACGCGATACATGCTCATGGTAAAAATAAGTAAAAATATCAACATGGAAATTAGAGTGTGACCCAGATTAAGGAAAAGCACGAAACGAGGGGGTGCAGCCCTGAATCAGGCCTCTTTCCCACCAACAGGGTTCCGGAGCCCGTGCCGTAATTTGAACCATGAGGCGGGTTTTCCACTGCCGAAACACTCGGTGCTCGGCCGAAAAACGGGTTCAATTCCGGCCCCGCAAACTAGCTGGTCTCGAACCACGAACGCGTGTCGAAAAGCGTGTGAGAAAGTCAAAGTGTGGAAAATAAAAACTATTGTAGGCGTAGCTTGATGGGAGTACCATTCGCTGCCCGCAGGCCGTATGGGAGATTTTGATTGGGTGGGCAAGAATCAGATTTGGGTGGGCTGAGCCCACCCTTGTCCTATGCTACCGCCGGCCCCGGCCCCTGGGTTCCCTGGGACACACAAACCCCTCCACCATGATAATTACCTTGCAGAGAGATAATTTAATTTACCTTTTCTGTTATCATAATATGTGATTTTGGTTTTTTAAAATAGTTTCCAAGGGCTTGGCACTAAGGAAACAAAATAACACTGAGTCAGCTTTGTTCCCTGCCCAGTATGTTATCAAGGCTGCTTAGAAGTACCCAGAATACGTAGAGTAGGAGCCTTTTTTTCTCTCATAAAGGCTTCTAAAGAGTTCCTACAGAGGCAGTTCTGATATACTCAACATACCACTGCCTTTGGTGAAAAGAAAGCCCATTACTCAACCCCAGGGGGATCTTTTAGGGGTTAAAGCTGGCTTTTCTGGATTGAATTATGGTAGATGTTGTTTTCACCAGTTGAAATCAGAAGCAGGGGAGGAGAGTTTCCCTGTTTCCTGGTAAAATGGTTCTGTGACATCAGAAGGTTTGGACTACTATTAAGCTGGTGCCATTGTCAGCTGTGTTTATGATATGTTTAACTTACTGCCTACCAGGCTCTCCGGGACTCCAAGGTTCTGCGGGTCTCAGTGGACCAACAGGAGACTATGATGTTGGACCTTCGGGCCCTATTGGCTTTCCAGGAACACGGGGCCCTCAGGGACCCAAAGGCGTGCCTGGCACACCAGGCCAAGATGGTCTGCCAGGTAAGTTACATGTCAGGCTAAATGTTTCAACCCATGCAGTTGTGCTCTGGGACTTTATTCTTTATTTTTCAGCCATTCAACATTTAGGAAATGATGCTGGTATACGGGGGTTCTAAATATCATAATACAGTGTACATCCAAATCCTGCCCAGAGTGATCGCTGCCTTGGTGGAGGTTTGCGCTCTCAGAGTGCTTCTTGATACCAGTCCAACTGAGGTTTGGGTTCAGTTAGCATCCAACCATTTGTATAGAATCTTCACCCTTTTGCAAAACCCAAATTGAAAAGCTTTGAAAAATATAAAGCCATAATGTGTGAAGCTTCATTTGGGATGAAGCAATGAATAACTGCCAATTTAGTATGTGGGTAAAAAGAAAACCCAACCCTAACAGAAGTGACCCAGTGGATGTCAAGAGCTGAAGAAAAGACACTTAAATAATTTACTGTGTTTGTGCAGGTATCACTGGTCTAGTTGGAGGCCTTGGACCAAAGGGCTTAAGAGGAGAGGATGGAGCCCCAGGTATAATTGGCCCCCCAGGACCCATATCTGACCAGTTTGATACAGGAAAACCTGGTGCAATGGGCCAAGTTGGTCCTCCGGGATCTACTGGACCTAGAGGTAAACAAGTTCACTTTATTCACTCGGCATCACTTAATTTTATTAGGTTGTACTGTATCTCACTTCAGTTTCTGCACTTGGATTTCTTTTTATCTTATATATATATATATATATATATATATATATATATATATATATATATATATATATACATATATATATTTTTTTTTTTTTATATATATATAAAATCCATCCATCCATCCATCCATGGATGGATGGATGGATGGATGGATGGATATATATATATATATATATATATATATATATATATATATATATATATATATATATATATATATATATATATATATATATTAGGGGTGGGACTCGATTAAAAAAATTAATCGAATTAATTACAAGCTTTGTAATTAATTAATCGAAATTAATCGCATTTTAATCGCATTTCAATATTTGACATGAGAAATATTAATTTAAGTTTAGTTGATGAATGAATCAATATACATAAGCTTAAACTTCAAAATTTTGTTTATTTTCCCACCAGTCTACTACACAGACCAATGAAGGGTGGAAGTGCTCCTGTGATAAACTCCTGAAATTAAAGTTAAGCATCATAACTGGATAGTTTTATTCAACATTAATGTCTCACTTGTTATAGTTGGAAATTAATCATTCTCTCAGTTGTATTACTTGATGTTGAAATGTGTTAAGCTTGTTTTAACAGCTTATTTTGAATTAAAGACTTAAAATTAAACCACAAAAAGGAGAAAAAGTTCGTTCTCCGTTTAACCAGCTGCTTTTACACAGCTGTGCTTCGCACTCACGGTTGCTAGGCGACATGAGCTACGCAGAGGTGATGGCAGCTGATATGAAGGCTAGCTGCTCACTTCCGGCCTTTGTGGTGTTCGTGGGCTGCGAAAGACGTGGGCCGGGTCCTTCGCAGGATGCGGCCCCTAATTTGGACATTGTGCGTCGATATAATCTGTATGCCGGGAACTCGCGCACTGAGAAACGTTCCACGGTGCAAAGCGCGATTAAAATGCGTTAAAATTTTTAAAGCGTTAATTTCCCCGTAATTAATTAATCGAAATTAACGCGTTAAAGTCCCACCCCTAATATATATATATATATATATATATATATATATATATATATATATATATATATATATATATATATTATTTTTTTTTTTTATTAGAATAGTTATTTTAAATTTGATGCCATCACTTTCAGGTATTTTTGGGGAGAAAGGTGAGATTGGAGACGTTGGTTTTCAAGGAATTGGCCCTAAAGGTTCTGTGGGTACACAGGGGTTTCCAGGTGACCCTGGGTACCCTGGTTCTCAGGGCCCCCCTGGACCTGGTGGAGATTCTGGACTGCAGGGCACTGATGGTCCAAAAGGTGAGTTGCTCCATCTGATACAGCTGTAATTAAATGTGTCCCAACCACAGACTGCATAAAACTATTACCTTAATCCTGATGACCAGCAGGGGGTGGTAATGCTGGTTTTAAAAAGAAGCCTGAGAAAAAGAGCCAAATGTTCTTTTGATCTATGATTTCAGTAAATATGTTCATAGTCTCCGTTGCTAGTTCCAAGTCTTATTCAATACATGATCATGACCATTTTGCAAATTATGGTCCAATTAGACTGCAGCATTACATAATATGGGAGCCATTGTAACACACACACACACACACACACACACACACACACACACACACACACACACACACACACACACACACACACACACACACACACACACACACACAGAAAAAAAGAAAAAGCACTTGCTGAGGTTTTAAAACATGGCTTCATTAGTCAGTGGTTGATGTTATATGGTGGACACAGTTTCATAGACATAACTGTTTCAGGTCTGACTGGGCCCCAGGGCTGGGAGGGAGTGCCTGGAACCCCTGGAAAGACCGGGTCCCCTGGAGCTCCGGGCAGGACCGGAGAGAGAGGGTTCAGTGGACGAGATGGAGCTCAAGGAAGTAGAGGGCCCAAAGGAAAGAAAGGTAGTTACTGATTGACACTGCAGTGATACTACAATACCATCACTACATATCATTACTACAGTATTATTACCACAGATTGCCACAGTTCTATCACAGTACTGCTACAGTATTACTACAGAGTACTAATATTACTATAAACATGTGACGAGTCCTCCTGTAATTTATGATTAAACATAACAGAGGATGACTGCATGCTGGATATCCAGCTAACATGACCTCACCTTTTTAAAACATTTCCATGTCCCTGCAGGATATCAAGGACCACCAGGGCCTCCGGGACCAAGCAAATATATCCTCATTAAAGGAAGGAAAGGAAACCCAGGACAAGGTGGCGTCAGAGGATTTACTGGACCACGAGGTCAGAATGATATCAGTACTTTGTTGCCAAGAGGCAGGCTCATGACTACATTGAATTAAGTGCCAATCAGTGTACTCTGTGAAAGCTGGAAATCGTCCTTTGGCTTAACTCTGATCGCGTGAAGGATTGGCTTAGGGTTAGGGTCATTTTGAAGCCTCACAGTTAGTGTGTTGGTCATATTGTTTTGATCCCTGGAGCTCTGCCTTCTTGGACGGTCTCTTAGTCCAATGAAGCGCACAGCAGCCATATTATTGGTCAGATAATTGCATTCAAAATGCGCCAAAATACTCTAACAGCACAAACACGATATAGAGGTCCAGTTCAGGGACTCCAACTAGCTGAGGTGAAGCCTAGCAGACAGCTAGCATTTTTAATTTCTCCTGGATATTTCTGATTAGATGGACCTTATATGTATCTAAAGCAGGGGTCAGCAACCTTTAACACTCAAAGAGCCGTTTCAACCCGGTTTCCACGGAAAAGAAAACACTGAGAGCCGCAAATACTACCAGAAGCCGGTAGCCACTACTGCAGGCAGGGCTGGACTGGGACAAAAAAATCGGCCCTGGCATTTTTGACTTAGACCGGCTCGCAACTATGTCTTAGAAGCATTTGACACTGTTTTACTCTTATTCAGTGTGGGCATACCTTTTGCTAATAATACTTTTATACCTTTTTTTTTTTAACTTACTTTAGTAATGCTTTAATTGCAAAGCTTTGACGTATCATTTAGTTTTTTAAAATCTGTTATTTCACCTGCTTGAGTGCTTTTTAAAACATGTTTAACCAGCACAGAGGCTACAAATTCAAACTACTGTGCTGCCTTTCAACACACCTTTAACCTAAATATCTAAAATGCTATGATGCAGCCTAAAATGGACACTTGCTGCTCATCCAACACTTCTCGGCCTTGACCGTTTGCTATTTTATCAGATTAAGGTGCCATGGCTGCCAGATTTGGGGAATTATGCAAATGTAAATAAATATTGATATTAATCAGTCGCCATTCCTCATCACACTGCTACTGTCTTCACCTACAGCAGAGTCTGCTCAAGCCTTGAAGGGGACCTAAGCAAGATTTGATTTGGGGCTCCCTTAATACCAGTTCATTGTCCCCTGAACTTAATTGTTATTAATGCTGGAGGGTTAAAGTTTTTTTTTTTTTTTAGGATATATTACAGTTTCAGCCTTTTCAATTCAATTTTTCAATTAAGTTATATTTTTTTTATACAGTGCCAACTCACAACAAACAGGTGTCTCAAGGCACTTTATATTGTAAGGTAAAGACCCCACAATAATTACAGAGAAAACCCATCGTTCATCCTAATCTTAAAAATAGAGAGGGTGTCTGTCTCATGAATCCAAACTAGGAGCTGGTTCCACAGAAGAGGGGCCTGAAAGCTGAAGGCTCTGCCTCCCATTCTACTCTTAAGTATCCGAGGAACCACAAGTAAGCCAGCAGTCTGAGAGCAAAGTGCTCTATTGGGGTGATATGGTACTATGAGCCAATGAAAAGAAGCCAATATGGGAGAAATCTGCTCTCTCTTTCTAGTCCCTGTCAGTACTCTAGCTGTAGCATTTTGGATCAGCTGAAGGCTTTTCAGGGAGCTTTTAGGACAGCCTGATAATAATGAATTACAATAGTCCAGCCTAGAAGTAATAAATGCATGAATTAGCTTTTTAGCATCAGTCTGAGACAGAAATATTAGAGTGTAGCCTACTCATTAAATTAGTGTTGTTACAAGTACACAAATCTGGACAGTTAGAGTAGTCTCTTCTTTCTTTTAGGAAATTGGCATTTGTAAAAAATTAAAACAAACCAAAAAAGTTTCATGACAAATGTGGGTGAGCTTGGGGGGGCCCCTGGTGGTCAGGGCAGCCGCATATGTCGCCTATGCCTCTGGCCAGCTCTGCCTACAGCTGCTGTTGCTGCAGCATTGCTGTTACAGAGGACGTGGAGGCTACAGCAGCGAACATGTCTGTGATCTTTACACATTTTGTAGCATCTACAGCGACACTCTTCAATTTCTTCACACATAACTTCTCCACACCTCCTTTCTGGTTTCTCCATATTGCCTCTCCTTTAACACACGCGCTCAACACTGAAACTACTAGCGGGAGTAGGTTCAGTGTTCTGCACCACGCAGAGAAAGGGTGGGGCCGCTTTCATCCTATATCCTGATTGGTTCTGTCCACTGTCTATATTGAAGATGGGCCAATGGGCCGCCCCCTCTAAATTGTGGGCTGGTCTCTTAGGAAAAAAAAGGGAAGAAAAAAACATCCAATGGCATCAGCCCCTGAGGACTGTCGGCCTACCGGGCAAATGCCCGGTATGCCCGATTACCAGTCCAGCCCTGACTGCAGGTGACACATATATTGAGAAATGAAAAAAAAAAAAAAAAAAAAAAAAATGTTATATTAATATTTCAAGGTCACAATAATGTTCCAATTTAGAACTACAACAAAAACCGAACTAACAAAAATAAGATGCACTTCAATTGGATACTTTACAGGGTTCTAGCCAGAAATTTCTTTCAGCCCGGTGCCCCGCCAATGCTAACTAGAAAGCTAATGCTAACCGCTAAATGCTGCTCCTGCTTGTTAATTGAGTAACAGGGCCTACGTATGTAACCAGAAAGCACCTATGAAGCCTAGGCAGTAATCACTGTCTTTGTGGACGTGTAGTTACATACACAAAGCATACACACACATACAAAAAAACCATAATCCAGACGTTTTATCGATCAGCTGCTAAAAGCACTTCCTGCATTCAAATGTCAGCCACCTGTAGTATTTTCTTGATGGCCTTTCTAGCTCCACTGGTGCTGAAAACTGTTTGACTATGGCTTTCTGAATACAAATAGGGCTGCAACTATCGATTATTTTAGCAGTCGAGTATTCTACCAATTATTCTATTAATTAATCAGATAAAAAATAACATATTAACAATTCATCAGCATATTTTAACTTCCGTACTGCAGATTTCTCTGTGTGAAACAAGGTAGAAGGAGCAGCTACAAAGTTCTCTTTTCTTCATGTTGCTGATCAGGTGGTTGATGAAGGACCTCCAGCTGTTTCCCGGTTGCTCCACCTGACCTCACCGTCTCAGTAACGGCTCCGCCTCTTTGCACTGCAGACAGACAGTGAAACATCTGCTGCTGTTGTTTTTGTTGAAAAACTGGGGGCTGCATGAGCTTAATGCTGTAATGCTTTTTCTGGGTGGGTGGATGGAGGGATGGAGGGATGGAGGGATGATGGATGGATGGATGGGTCGGCGGGTGGTTGGGTGGGTGGGTCGGTGGATGTTAAAAGTAATATTAAATGTTTTCTATTAACAGGTGTCCTGTCTTTTCAAGACATCTTAAAGGAAGGCAAAAGCAGTTTAATCTGGTTATAATGAGTTATCCGTCTCTATACAAAATATGCTGTCAAACTGTGAAAGCTTTGTTTCCCATGATACTTTGG
Organism: Archocentrus centrarchus; assembly: GCF_007364275.1. NCBI lineage: Eukaryota > Metazoa > Chordata > Actinopteri > Cichliformes > Cichlidae > Archocentrus > Archocentrus centrarchus. The sequence goes on along the minus strand of NC_044358.1, from coordinate 9,852,835 downwards.
GTATTCTGTGTAACAGAGTGATCCTCCATACTGAACCTTTTGATATCAACCATGTTTTCACTACAGGAAACAAAGGTACGCAGGGAGCAACAGGCAAGCCAGGGAATCCAGGGTGTGATGGACCCCCGGGCATTGTAGGACCTCCTGGACCCCCAGGACCCTGTGGCAAACAAGGGTCTCTGGGACCTCCTGGACTGAAAGGGTTCCAAGGATACTGTGGCTTCCCTGGAAACTGCGGAGATCCAGTAAGGCAACAGTGTAGATGTCATTCGACTGAGCCAGATTAAAAGTAAAATGAATTAAGCTGCAGATTTTGTTCTCATACCCTTTATCTTCAGTGCTCTACTGCTATTTGTGGTGTATGTGACAGAATCAATAGTCTGACCTTTCTTGCACCTTGGGAGTCATAGTTAACATCCTCAGACTGTTTGTATGTTTAGCTTTTTATCAAAGAACCAGATATCCAGATGTTTCTCCTCTGTGTTGATGCTTTAAGGTTAATTCAAGCCATAAAGTGGTCCTGTGCTGTCAGTTGGGCCTAAAATTATAGTAAAATGGATAAAAAAAATAAAACTTGACAGTTGGCTTTTTTGTCCTGTAGGCAGGATTACATGCATCCCAATCAGATGCTTTCAGCTGCTTCCTTTTGACATGAAGGAGCAGCAGACATCCTTCTCTGGATATTCAAGGCATTCAAACTGGCCGAGCCCAGCCAGCCTCTGGAGGAAACTTATCTTGGACAGTTTTATTTATGATATATTTTTTGAGCTCCTACCCAAAGCTCGTGAACAAAGGTGAATGTAAATCTGGTAAATCAAAGCTTTGCCCTTTGGCTCAGCCCCAAGTTCACCACCAATGGTCCAGGACAGTAATGCATTCATTACAGCTGAAGTTGCAGCAAACCATCTAATAGTTAAACTCTTTTGTTTGGGGTAGAAAATGACCAAAAAAGATCATCTGGTTTGTAATAAATAGGAAATTAAGAAAAAAAAAAACCGCATTGTTTACACTGAAGTAGTGTTCAGTAAAATTTTTGATTATTTTTTTCAGAGAATGTTCAAAATAATCAGAGTACAAAATATTGACCTGTTATTTTTGTGATTGCAGGGTGACCGAGGATGCCCGGGGAAACCTGGTGAACCCGGTCCCCCAGGATGTCCAGGCCCCAAAGGTACAAGGTCACAATGATGTTTTTCATGTATTCCTTTTTTTTTTGTGCAGGTTGTAGGAAACAGTCTGTTTGTGTTTCAGGTGATAAAGGAGAGTCTATTGGTTGCCCTGGTCCAAATGGGCACAAGGGGCCTGCTGGAGAACGTGGGCCACTAGGTGATGATCTGATTCTGATTGTGCAGCATTAAGTCTGGTCTTTGAGTTAAATGGAACCAGAATGAAAATAACAAAGAGACTGAATTAGCTGCTTATTTCTATTTTTTCTCTCTCAGGGCCTACTGGATGTCGTGGAGATCCTGGAGGATTGGGTTATCCTGGACCTCCAGGACAGAAAGGATGCAAAGGACATCCAGGACTCTGTGGAAACACAGGCCCAAGAGGTACACGGATTTATTTTCAGTGATAAAGATTGTGTAACTCATTATTTGTGCATGACTCAGCCTCCCTTAACTCTGCTGTCTCTGTCAGGTGTGATTGGTCCCCCAGGTCCCAGAGGTCGGCCTGGTCCTCCAGGTACTCAAGGTAAATGCGGGGATAATGGTCCTCCAGGATATAAAGGCTGCCAAGGACTCCAAGGTCAGAACCTGTCTTCATATCAGCCATGTTACAGTTTGAAGTAACGAGAGAACGTTAATCTGGAACCTTTTTGTTTGTGTATTTGTTTGTTTTTAAGCATCCAGCGGTTGCTCCTTCACCACTTAGTGTTAGATATTAGTCACATGATGAATAAGAATAGTTTCAGAAACTGGAAACTGTTTCAGATCAAGTTTTAAATCAAGTCTTGTTTCAGTTTAAGCCTTACAGTTTTATTTCTATGCCAAATAATTAAAAAATACATATATATGAGGAGTTATGTGAATTTCAAGTAGATCAGCAGCAACCTGGCATAAATACAGACCCAGACTGTTTAGTATAAACTTGTGACACAATCAGAATGCATTAGAATTGTGGGCATTTGTACAGTGAGGTTGCCTAACTCTCCTCCTTTAGCTAAATGAATCTGCTCTTCAAAATCAAAACTCCAAATGCAGCAGGAAATGTCTTCAGTTTCAGTTTCTTTATTTATATAGCACCAAATCACAACAAGCACTCACCTTACCTTCATATTGTAGGTAAAGACCCCACAATAATTACAGAGAAAACCCAACAGTCAAAACGACCCCCTATGAGCAAACACTTGGTGACAGTGGGAAGGAAAAACTCCCTTTTAACAGGAAGAAACCTCCAGCAGAACCAGGCTCAGGGAGGGGGGGTCATCTGCTGAGGGGGGAGAGACAGGACAAAAGACACACTGTGGAAGAGAGACAGAGATTATTAATAACTAATGATTAAATGCAGAGTGGGGTATAAACAGAGTGAAAAGAGGTCCTGGGCCGTTTGCCCCGTGTTCAGTGAGGTTCTGTTTTTTTGTACCTCTGCTGTGTTTTTGCTTACAGTTAGATTCTTAGTTTGTTATAGTTCTTTGAATTCTGCTTTTAGTTATTGTATCTCATTCTGGTTTCCCTTTGCTCTTGTCTTCCCTGTATCTCTGTGTTCCTGTGTCTGACTTGTTCCCTGTGTCTTGGCCCTTTGCCTCGTGTTTAGTTTCACTTCCCGTTGTTTCCCTGTGTGTTGTTTACTGTAGGTTTCCATTTTATCATGTATCCTTATGTTCCCAATAGCGTTAGAGTTTAGTTCTCCCTGTGTTTTCCTCAGTCTGCCTCCCCGTGTGATGTCAAGTGTGCGTTTGTTTCCCTGCCTTCTTATTTTGCTGGGCTTCTGTCCTGCTTTGCTTCCCCTTGTCTCATTTGTGTAATTCTGTCCACCTGTGCCTCATCCTCCCCAGCTGTTTCTCTCTCCCTGATTACCTGCTGTGTGTGTGTGTGTGTGTGCGTGTGTGTATTTAAGCTCTCAGTGTACTTGTTGCGTCATTTATATCCCAGTAAGCGGTGTGTGCTTTTCTTCGTATGTTTTCCCTCTTGTTGCTTTGGTGTCAAGTTCTCAGGAATTTAGTGTTTTTTCAACTTTGTATGTGAGTCTCCAGAATAAAGCTGTTTGCGTTTAGCTCTACTTCCATGCATCCTGCATTTGGGTCCGACCCTGCCTGACACACAGTGACACCTAACAAGAGGTGACTATGAGGTCTTTGAGATAAGATGGGGCCTGTTTTCTGATCAGCTGATCAGCATCATTTCAGGAGGCTCTGTAGGGAACACTATGACAGGATTGCTTGTTGGAGTGGGCTTTTTATTCCATTTTATTTATATATTAAAAAATCATAGGCGATTGTTTTCTATACTGACTGGATTTTAGATATGGCATTTTGGAGTGTTTTGCACAATTGTTTTATAATTCACTGTAAAAATAGACATAGACATTGTGGGTCCCTCAGACCTGCAAAATGAATACAGTGTGCAGCTGTGTGAGCTGGTTTCACAACAGTTTTGTTGTACCAGGTCCTCCTGGACCATTGGGACTTCATGGACTAGACGGACTGAAAGGAGTAAAGGGGGACATGGGGACCAGAGGTATACACACACACACACACACACACACCATGCTGAGGTATGCCAGGTTTTCAGCTAACAGCTCATTATGCTGTTCTATCTTTTGCATTTTTCATAGATTTAACTAAAGAAATTAAAACAAATGATGTGTTTTTTTTTTGACGGGCTGCTGGTAACAAAGTATCATTTTAAAAATCACAAGACAGTCTGGCTCCTTGGTTCAGCTGGTGCTGAACTGGCACTGCATTCTATTTGAATCCATTTTGTGGAGTCCGTTAGGTCAGATCTATAAAGCTGTGTGTAACTTTGGCAAAAAAAAAGAAATCATGCTGAGTTCAGGTATTTTGGGTTCCAGCCAGGTTTAGTTGTGATAGGAGCTGGTTTTGGTTTTAGAGCTCTCGATCAAAAGTCCACCATGTCAGTGGCAAGTTACATAAATTTATGAGAAATCAATTCTCTTAATAGATTTTAAAATAAATAATAATTAAAATGGCTTCTATAATGCTAAATGATTTTGTCTGTATCTTTAGGTCTGGGTTTTCCAGGTCTTAAAGGTTCCTGTGGTCTGCAAGGGGATAAAGGTCCACCTGGTCCTCCAGGTCCCTGTGGTACATCCAGTCCTGGACCACCAGGATCCAAAGGAGCCCAGGGACCCAAAGGTTTCTACCAATATGATTCTGAACAATGACATCCTGCTGGATATTCAAGCCTTAAAATCCAGTCTTAGCCTTTACTCTCTGTCAGTTATATGCCTTCTGTGCTTTTGTAGGACCTCCAGGTGCATGTGGAAATCCAGGTGAACGTGGACCAAAGTGTAAATATCCAATCAAAGGTCTCTGTGGAGATCCTGGCTGTCCAGGCCCAGATGGAGGCCCAGGTCAGACCTAAAACTAACTTCTTAAAATCAGCTAGGGCCCCATAAACGAACGGTTTTCTTTTTTTTTTTTAGTTAGGTTCACAACTATTTGGCAATATGGAATTTTCACCTCTTTGGTATTTTATAATAGATGAACTGTACGGCCTAAACACATATGAGATTAAAGTAACATCATCTAGTTTCTGAAATTCTGCTTGTCTAGTGTCTAAAATGCTTCTTGACCGCATGTGGAGATTAACATTCAGTTTTAATAAAATTAAAGTGACAGGGTCTGCTGGATGACCTCTGACATGGGTATGATGTTTCAGGGGATCTTGGTGAGATAGGGGATCCTGGTCAAAACCCTCCACTCCCTGGGGATATTGGAGACAATGGTGGTGTGGGCTGCAAAGGGTCAAAGGGACCGAAAGGATGCCCAGGACATAAAGGAATACGAGGTTGCCCTGGATGCCCAGGACAAAAAGGTTAGACACCATACAACCCAAAATGATGCAGACATATTCTGCTAGTCAGGATTTACTTAACAACCTGATGGAGCTCAGGTGGGGGTTACAAGGTGTGCAGTGTGGGAATCTATTGTCTACTGTGTGACAGCTGCTAATGGTTGTAAGGGTGTAGTGTAAACACCAGGAAGACTTCCTGTTCCAAATAAATAAAAATTGAACCGTTGTCAGATGATGGTGGATGGTTGGACTACAAGGGGAAATCAGACAAGTTCTGCTATCCAAAGTTGTGTCCTTTGCCTGCAGATTCTCCATATTAATGTAGATAACAGTTTACAGCATGTCTATTCTTTAGTGTTTCAATACTAAAGCATCAGTGTGGTGCAGTAGTATTCAGACTTGAAACAAGGAGGTTCAGACAGGATCTGAGCAGAAAACAAAGAAAAATGGCTTTAATTTCTAAACCTAACTTCATATTACTCAGAAAAAATGAAAGGAACACTGAAAACACATCAGGTCGTAATGGGGAAAAAAAATCCTGCTGGATGCCTGTACTGATATGGACTGGATAATGTGTTGGGAATGAAAGGATGCCACATCCCATGATGGAAATAAAAATGATCAACCGACAGAGGGCTGAATTCAAAGACACCCCAAAAAATGATGCAGAATGCAGTATAGAACCTGACAGATGAAGCTCGTCAAAGGTCTGCCGTCCCTGGAATAACTATTATCTCTCTGCACTAATCAAAACATCATTACACTGGTGCAATCCAGCCTGAAAAGCATCGATCAAATAGAAACTCTATGGGTCAAATCAGCCTTGAAGAATATAAAATGGAGAAGACCTTAAAATTCTGAGCTGGTGTGCTTATGACTCTGATTTGATCCCAGATAGAGACGATGATAGGTTTAAGCTCTGGGTAAAGGCTGCTGAGTTTATGTGCATTCCAAGAATGGCAGGATATCTGTTCATTTCAATGGAAAAACACAGAATCTCACACAGAAAATGATCAGTTATTTGTTGTTCCTCCCGACATGAACGTACACAATAATTAGTGCTGGAGGAACTGTAAATATCAATACGAACAAACTATTGGATGGAAATACACAGAGCATAGAAATTCACCAGCTTAGTTCAACATGTTTATGTCATGTTCGACTCACACTTAGATAAAACGTCTGTGAATTTGTGTGTCAGGTATGAAAGGAGATACGGGACTGCTGGGAATACCTGGTCCTCGGGGCTGTAAGGGTATTCCTGGTCCCTGTGGACCTCCAGGACCTCGTGGACCTCCTGGAGCTTGTGGACTAAAAGGGGAGAAGGGTCGAGTCTTATCCTCTCAATGCCCTCCAGCTCCAAAGGGTGGATCAGGAGATCCTGGCTGCCCTGGTCCATGTGGACAACGTGGTCTGCCAGGACAACCAGGTCCATGTGGTCCTAAAGGTGAGAGACAGCAGGAAGAGAAAAGCCGGAACTCACATTTTCATTGTGAAGGGTAATCATATCAGATTCTTATATCTTAAATTGTTCCTAATCATAAGATTTGACTGCAGTCATCCCAGAAAGTTATTAGAAGTAGTAGCTTCCTGGGGGTGAGGGGGTAACTGAAAGATTTCAAAATAAAATCATCTGATTTAAACTACTTCTAACATCAGTTTTAATGTGAGTGCAGCTGACTGTTGTGATGCTTGATGATGTGTTTCAGGTATTAAGGGAGATCCTGGACATGAAGGAGGGATAGGCTTTGAGGGACCCCAAGGTCCAGTTGGAGACCAAGGACAGCCAGGCCTGCCAGGAGAGAGTGGAAGAGTGGGAGAGAAAGGTGAGACCTCTACCTGTCTGCCTTTTACCCCATTTCCACTGAAGCAGTTCAGGGGTCATTCAGGGCCAATGCTGAAATTTTGCTGGACTGTCATAATCAACAAAACCAGCTAAAATCAGAGCTAGTGTAAGTTCTAGTTAGCCTCACCTAAAGAAACAAAAGGGAAAAAAGTCTAAGTGTGGGCATGGACGATGTTTGCTAAAAGGTAGGTCAAGAAGTCGGTCAAGGCAACTTTTATGTCATAGTCCTCGGTCTGAAGCCTAGTGTTTTTGAGTTTGATGGACTTTTAAGAATTAACTGTTCACATTTGTGATCCATGGTTATGGATTCTCGTCCTTTGGTTCCTTTTAAATAGTCTTTGTCAGTGTTGCCCTTCAAATCTGCAGGCAGACAAACCTGTCTGAGACTCTCACCACTGTCATATAATGCTCTAGCTGCCATCTTATAAAACATGGAGGCCGACAGGCTGCTTTGGGATTATTTAAAATAAAGCTGCACAATATTGTCCTCCTCAAACAGCTGTTTAATCACTGTATGCAGACTAATTCTTATTTAAGAATACTTGATTCATTTGCTTTAGCTGAAATCGTGTTCTTAGGCTTTGATAAGATTTAAGGTTTTATTATCAACCAGGAGTTCCAAAAAGAAATCATTTTACTGTCAGATTATTCCAAGGTGATGACTATGCCGTGCTTGTAATGTGACATTTTTGATTTGTGAGGTTTAGCCCAAATATTTTAGAGTGGTGTAAAATAGGGTTAATCTCCTTGACCTCAGGTTCATTCAGGGATGGTTTTTTTTTTTTTGTTCAGTTCAGTTCAATTCAATTCAATTTTATTTATATAGCGCCAAATCACAACAAACAGTCGCTTCAAGGCGCTTTGTATTGTGGGTAAAGACCCTACAATCATACAGAGAAAATCCAACAGTCAAAACAACCCCCTATGAGCAGCACTTGGTGACAGTGGGAAGGAAAAACTCCAGAACCAGGCTCAGGGAGGGGGGGTCATCTGCTGTGAGGGGGCTGAGGGGAGAGAAAAGACATGCTGTGGAAGAGAGCCAGAGATTAATAACAATTAATGATTAAATGCAGAGTGGGGTATAAACAAAGTGAAAAGAGGTGAATGAAAAGAAACACTCAGTGGATAGGACAAGATGGGGCCTGATTATTCAAGACCTTGTATGTGAGGAGAAGGATTTTTAATTCTATTCTAGATTTAACAGGGAGCCAATGAAGAGAAGCCAGTATGGGAGAAATCTGCTCTCTCTTTCTAGTCCCTGTCAGTACTCTAGCTGCAGCATTTTGGATCAGCTGAAGGCTTTTCAGGGAGCTTTTAGGACAGCCTGATAATAATGAATTACAATAGTCCAGCCTAGAAGTAATAAATGCATGAATTAGCTTTACAGCATCAGTCTTAAAAAATTGATGTTTCTCATTTTAGAAATATTGCACAAATACAAAAACGTGGTCCTACATATTTGTTTAATATGTGCATTGAAGGGCATATCCTGGTCAAAAATTACTCCATGATTTCTCAGTGTTTTTTGTGGCAAAACATCAGTTGGACTAAAGGGGGCAGTAGTTTCTTGTTCTATACCCACCCACATGGTTCTAAGCCAGTTGATCCTCCGTCAGGCTGTGGTCCCTGCTATCAGAACCGTTCGCTATCACCACATTAGCAAGCAGAAGAATAAAGTTTTGAATAAAACCTTTGAAATGTATGATTAATCTCCCCTGCCTGGGTTACTACTTCCTCCTGTCCATTTCGGATCCCCGGAATTATATAAGCAGCTTCCTGTTGTTTCAGCAGCCTTACCTTATGAGCTTTATCCCCATTCTCAAGAAAATTCACCCTTCTCCTAAAAAGTGCATTTTTGTTATTAATCTCATTCAAATCTAATTTTAATTTAAATCAGACTTCCTTTAATAATAATTCATTATAATTAAGTGCTAATTGCTTTTCTTTTTCTCTCAGTTGGGATTCCAACCTCATCACTTTTGCTGCTTCCATTTTTTTTCTCTCTCCTTGAGTTAGAAATCATTTTGCCCCAGGTAAAAACATAAAACGCATCGCAGACTGTACTAAATCTTTCAGCAGACCTGGTATTTAACTGGAACAGGGTTATTATAGTTAACGAAAACGAACGAAATAACGAAAACTGAAATTGAAAAAACATTGTCGTTAACTGAAATAAATAAAAACTATAATTAAAAGGAAAAAACGATAACTAATTAAAACTGAATTGTGAGTTTACAAAACTAACTAAAACTAACTGAAATTATCGATAAACTGACTTTCATTTACTTGTTTTTTTTTTTTTTTAAACCTTGTGGATTGATATGAAATCATTGTTTCCGCTCTCCGAGTTTAAGCTGGGAGCGCCACAGGACAACTGTGTGAGTGCGCATGCGCGTGCGCTCACCGCGCTGGTCCGCCGAGAAAGCGGCAGAGTCCCGTATGGAGGTTCTTTGAGTACAAGAGCACAGTTAGAATCGAAAGTCTTGTTGTGGATGATGAAAAATGTGCGGAACATTTCTCAGTCAGGAAAAACCAGCAACATCAAAGTCCACCTCAAGCTGTTGCGTCCTTGTGCGTTTCCGGCTACTTTATCAGTGAGAGAATAACAATCAGGAATAATAATCAAAGCATCAATATAAGGACTCACAACTGTCAGCAAATTCCTGGAGGGAGACTGCTGAAACTATCAGGATGGACGTGAAGGAATGAAGAAAGTGGAAAAAAAAAACAGGGACAAATATGTTTGCAGCCAAAAAACTGAGCACAAAGGACCAAAAAAGAAGTCCCAGCCTGCGCCACATATAAAACACCTGCACATGACCACAAGGTAATTAACACACACACCAGCTACACAAGCATATATGTGGACATGAGGTCGGACACTTCCGTAGGTTGTGTACAAAGACCCTGCAAGTTTAATTAGCAGCATCTAACCAAGCTAGCTCCAAAACAGAAGCAGCTTCGGGTGGTGAGAACATCAGGATGCAGCTGGATTTGAGCTTTGATTCCTTCAAAGAGTTTGTTTTTGTCAAACACCACATGTAGCTGTTGTTAATCTGCTGCACTGAGGCTGAACTTTATTGTGGAGTTTATTGTAGAATTTATTGAGTTTGGGAGTTCATGTTTTTCTTTGTTTCTCCCTGATTATGCTCATGTGTGTCCTTAATATTACACACATTTAGCATGCAATGCTGCTGTCTATGAACAGTTGGTTGTTGAATATATTTCTTTAAACGGGATCTTTTGTTGAGTTTTCATTACACAATAGTCACTTTTGTGCCTTGAATCTTGCACCTGATTAGGTATGAAAATACTAAAACTAATACTGAAACTAACTGAAACTAAGCATGAAACCAAAAATAAAAACTAATAAAAACGAGACAAACTGCTCTGAAAACTAATTAAAACTAACTGAATTAGTGGAAAAAAAGTAAAAACTAACTAAAACTAAACTATAATGTAAAATCCAAAACTATTATAACCCTGAACTGGAAGAAGGTCCACAAACAAGTCCAAACACACCCATCTCAGTCACTCCCAGTGTTCACCCCCCCAAATCGGCGGTCACCCTTCATCGGGTAGCGGCCCCGGGCAGCGGTTGACCCGCTGCAGCTCAGTCTCCGACAAGTCAATGTCTAATGCGTCCAATATAATGTCTCTCACCAAATCCATTTTCAGTGCACTCTTTAACATCGACAAGACATCGGCTCATATGTCCTCCTCGATGATAGACATCAGCCTCTCCCTGTAAATCCTATAGAATTCCTGTTATGACCCTTCTCCAAAGTACATTGCAAATCCATAATGACTTTCATTGCTGTTGAAGCTCAACAAGCCCACTTGTGGGCTCGGGACTCTAACTGAAGTTATTGTACCCCACAAATCTCAAAACCATGGTGTCAAACCAGTTACTTACCCTGGATGACATTACCTTGGCCTCCAATAACACTGTGAGAAGTCTTGGAGTCATCTTTGACCAGGATATGTCCGTCACTGCATATACATCTAGCAAATACAGCAGAAATTGCCTAAGTCGGATTCATATGGCCCATGGTATTTTATCCCACTTGTAAGTTAGATGAAATCAGATTCTTCAAAATTCTTCAAAATATCAGACAGAGTTTGGGGTCTAATATCGAATTTCATGGCGGTTGCCTCCTGCACTTGCCATGATCATCTCCAGTGAAATGAACTGGTTTGCCTAGTGCAGCCAATACAGACATCACGTGACTGTATAGACCAGGGGTATTCAACTCCAAGCCTTGAGGGCCAGTGTCCTGCAGGTTTTAGATGTGTCTCTGCTTCAACACACCTGAGTCAAGTATAGAAGTCATTAGCAGGACTCTGGAGAACTTGACTGCATACTGAGGAGGTAATTCAGCCATTTGATTCAGGTGTGTTGGATCAGGGACACATCTAAAACCTGCAGGACACCGGCTCTCGAGGCCTGGAGTTGAAGAGCCCTGGTATAGACATGATCTCCAGGCGGTGTTTGTGTGCGCAGTTGTGCATGAACAAGTCGCTACAGGTAGTTTGCATAGCTTGTACATATTGAAATTGGGCATGATGGGAGTTGAGGAGGGCTTTAGAGTTAAACTCATCTGACTTATGCGATCACATTTAATTAGAAATGCATTACAATGGGACCAGATTTTTCATCCGAGGCAGGCAAAAATCCAACTTGCATGATCCAATTTAAGAAATGATTAGGAAAATTCGGGACCTGCAGAAGCCATCCGACTAGAGCAAAAATCCGATTTGTGTGACTTCGACTTAGGCGATGTGTACTGTATGTGTATGTGTACTGTTTTCTTGCATTTGTGTATCCTTTCTCAGAGTGATGCTGAAAAGCTAATTCGTGCATTTATTACTTCTAGGCTGGACTATTGTAATTCATTATTATCAGGCTGTCCTAAAAGCTCCCTGAAAAGCCTTCAGCTGATCCAAAATGCTGCAGCTAGAGTACTGACAGGGACTAGAAAGAGAGAGCAGATTTCTCCCATACTGGCTTCTCTTCATTGGCTCCCTGTTAAATCTAGAATAGAATTAAAAATCCTTTTCCTCACATACAAGGTCTTGAATAATCAGGCCCCATCTTGTCCTATCCACTGAGTGTTTCTTTTCATTCACCTCTTTTCACTTTGTTTATACTCCACTCTGCATTTAATCATTAATTGTTATTAATCTCTGGCTCTCTTCCACAGCATGTCTTTCTCTCCCCTCAGCCCCCTCACAGCAGATGACCCCCCCTCCCTGAGCCTGGTTCTGCTGGAGGTTTCTTCCTGTTAAAAAGGGAGTTTTTCCTTCCCACTGTCACCAAGTGCTGCTCATAGGGGGTCATTTTGATTGTTTTCTCTGTAATTATTGTAGGGTCTTTACCTTACAATATAAAGCACCTTGAGGCAACTGTTGTGATTTGGCGCTATATAAATGAAATTGAATTGAACTGAATTTGATACAAGTATCAGCTTCTAAAAAACAAGAGTGGAATCAGCGACGTAAAATGTGTCATGTAGGCCAGGGGTTTTCAAAGTATGAAAGGGTGAGCCCCCCTCCAAGGAGCACAATGCCTGCTGCGCCCCCCCCAATAATCAACCCACACACAAACAAATGCCACTGCAAAACACCTTCTAATTGCTTTTATTTTAGAACCATCTCATCTTTTAAAATGACACTTTATCTGAATGAAATTTAACGCATGAACATTTTAAAACATTTCCTCCCATTTTAATTATTTTATCAGGGCCTTTGTATGGCAAATACGCCCTTTTTTCATTTTTCTAATGATAAGAACAACCCCAAACTCATTTTTCAACCGTTTTCTCAAACAAACTTTACATCTGAGATTCTGAGTTTAATGTTTGAGATACCAACAGTGTTTTCACATCTTAACAAAAACATTTTGATCAGATCTTTGGAACACATCTGTAAATGTTGCACATTTCCTTGAAATTAAAAAATAAATCAAAAACCTAAACAGTGGCAAAATCGTGGAGCTCTTTTTGTGGCTCATCTAAACAATTTATCTCGAGCTAAAAGAGCGTGTTGTATGAAAGAGGGGAGGCATACAAAGGAAAAAACAATTACGCACGCTATGCGCACCCTTTCTTTTTCTATCACGGTCCTGAATCATGTGTAACTCATTTTATTTATGATTTTAACTAAATTGGCAACATGGCAACACATTGGCAACATTACTGTTCAGCTCACCTTAGTTTTAGTGGGAACAATGTGCTTGTGCTTTTGATGCGCAAATCTGGTTAATGCGGGGTTGCACTGTGGAGAGGTATAACCGCAGATCATCTTCAACCAGCAGCCTTGACCGGTATTTGCTTTTTATCATTGCGAGTGCGGAAAACCCACATTCGCAGAGATAGGTTGAAGTGAAGGGGATGAGCACGTTCACTGGCTTCGTGGAGAGCTGTGGATATTCAGTCCCTACTGACAGCCAAAAGTGCGCAAGTGACACGTCACTCATCCTCTGTTTCAAGTCCATGTCACAGCTCAGCTCAGCCACACGTGCACCCCACAGTTCCAACTTTTTCCTAAATCCACAGAGTTGATCGTGTGCGTAAAAGACGTTGCACTCTTTGCCCTGCAGACAGATGTTCAGTGTGTTTATCTTTTCGAAGACATCCGAAAGATAGGCAAGCTTTGCAACCCACTTCATGTCCTCCATGTGTTTTACCAGTGGAGAGTTGATTTCAGCGAGGAAAAGAAGGACTTCCTCACGGAGATCACAAAGGCGCATGAGAACCTTTCCTCGGGAAAGCCACCAGACCTCCGAGTGCAGAAGCAGCTGTTTAAAGTGCGCGCCCATCTCGTTGCAGAGGATGGAGAAGAGACGGGCATTCATGGCGCGCGACTTTATAAGGTTAACAATTTTTACTGCCTCGTCCAGCACAGTGCGCAGCTCTTGGGGCATCCTCTTAGTTGCCAAGGCCTGGCGGTGGATTATGCAGTGCGTCCAAATAGCAGCCGGGGCGACCTCTTGCACCTTTTTTACCAGACCACTGTGCCGGCCTGTCATTGCCCTGGCCCCATCAGTGCATATTCCACAGCAGCGGCCCCAATCCACATTATTTTCCCACATGAAATCATTCAAAACCTTGAAGATTTCTTCTGCTGTAGTGCACGAGGGCAGAGGGTGACAAAACAAAAACTCCTCATGCACATTTAGCTCTTTAACATAACGCACGTACACCATTAATTGAGCACAGTTGGCGACATCAGTCATCTCGTCCAGCTGAAGGGAGAAGGAGGGGCTTTCACGAACACTGTCCACTACCTGTTGCCGCACATCTGCGCCCATATGTGAGATTCGGAGTTGGATGGTGTTGTCAGACAACTGGATGACATTCAGTTTGGCAGCAGCAGCTTCTCCCATCATTACTGAACACATGTCCTTAGCAGCAGGAAGGAGTAAAGTTTCACCGATGTTGTGGGGTTTCCCCGTCTTTGTAATGCGTAAGGCCACCCGATAAGATGCTTCGGTTGCCTTAGCGTTAACAGTACTGAACGTCTCTATTGTTTTTTTCTGTGTGCACAGCTCCTTCAGCTTCCTCTCAAAAAACTCCCGCGGCTTGGTCACTAAACATGGGTGCTTTGTTTCAATGTGACGCCGGAGCTTACAGGGTCTCATGCTATCATTAGCCAGAACCTCCTTGCAGATTACACATTGCGGCCTTGGAGCATCATCGGGAGCAGTCCAGGAAAATCCAAACTTTAAGTAGTCGTGGTCATACTTCCTCTTTTTTCTACTTACGCCAGAGCTTGTCTCCCCTGCCTTTTTCTTTACTAAAAATTTGTCCATTCTTTCTCTCACATCAGTAGACAGCAAGCAGATAGCTTCTTTTCCCGGTTTATTTTTTCCCTCGCACCGCGCCTCCCCTAAAGTGCTCTGGCGCCCCCTAGAAGAGGCGCGCCTCACACTTTGAAAACCGCCGATGTAGGCTAATACAACAAATCGCAACGACGACCATCTTGGTTCCCTCTATTTGTCCTGGTCAAAACTGTCATGAAACACCACGGGGTCAGAGTTAAAGTACTTATAGTCCATGATGACTTAGACCTGACAGGGTTAATGTTAGTTAACCTATAGTAGGTGATGGAGACGGGATGATGATGGAAATTTACAGCAGCACCCCCTTTGGATCTGTGACAGTATCAAGTGATGGAGAAGAATCAAAACATCTCATGTTCATAAAACTTTATTAAAGAACAAAATGTACTGACACAAATTCAAACTGCTGCTTATTTTTAGAGTTCAGTTTAGGTTTATGATTCTGTGTGTGTGTGTGTGTGTGTGTGTGTGTGTGTGTGTGTGTGTGTGTGTGTGTGTGTGGGTGTGTGTGGGTGTGTGTGGGTGTCTCACTTGTTTTTTTTTTTCATGGTCTTTGTGTTTTAGGTTCTCCTGGTCCACCAGGTGAGCAGGGCTTTCCAGGACAAATCAAAAAAATGAACTTGGGTTTGTTGGTGGTGCACAGTCAAAGCACAAACGTTCCTAAATGTCCACACACCATGAACGTCCTGTGGGAAGGATACAGTCTGCTGTATCTGGAAGGCCAAGAGAGGGCACACACTCAGGACCTGGGTATGTACATAGTTACAAAGACCGAAATTAAATCTCACTCTAAAACTGAACAGTCAAAGACTTGCCTAGAACTTATTTTCTGGTGCCTCACCTTTTGCCCAGTAGACAGGTGCTCCTCTGCCTCGTTTCAAAACCTCTTACCTCTCATTAAGATTGCAGATACCTGTTAAAAGACACTTGCGTCAGTCCATCATCTTACATGTTGAGCATCCCTTCATATTCTGTTTGTGAAAGCCCCCGACTTGCAGTCCTGAACTTCCTGCAAGTCCACAAAACAAATGTAGGTTAGTTGAAAGAGCCCCTATCATCCCTGCAAGAGGAAAAATTGATTCAGTGTTGCAGGACCACGGCTGAATTCATATCAGTACTTCTGAACCCGAGGTGCCACAAAATCTCCGATTGCTGGAAGCTCACCATTTGTTTCTTTGTTGTAAGATAAGATAAGATAAGATAAAACTTTAATGATCCCACGACGGGGAAATTTGCGCATTACAGCAGCTCAGTACAGAAAACTAAAAATAGAATAGAATAAAATAAAATAGAAAAACACTATACACATATACATAAATACTATATACAGAAAATATATAGTCAATACACACATGTACATATACAAACATATACACACACATCAAAACACTATATACAGATATCAAAATATTATATACATTTGTAGCCGGTAAGGTACACAGCATACACGGTATGCATTATATGGGTGAGTGTAATAAATAAAATGTATCTGGACTGTATGGATAAAGTGATGGCAGTGGAGGTAAAGTGTCCAAGTGACTCAAGACATTATGAAGTGTTGTACAGTCTAACTGCTGTTGGGATGAATGACCTGCGAAAGCGCTCCTTCCTGCAGTATTTGGGAATAATTGAAATGTAATATGTATTTCCAGGTCAGCCAGGGTCATGTATGCCTCTGTTTTCCACGTTGCCCTTTGCTCCGTGTAACAAGCGTACCTGCTCTTACGCCAGTCGTAATGATAAATCCTATTGGCTAACGACGATGGCACCTGTGCCACGTGAACATGTGAACGGATCCAACATCAAGAACTACATCAGCCGCTGCGTGGTGTGTGAAGCCCCATCCTTACCCATCGCAGTGCACAACCAGTACCCGGATGAGAGTCTGGCGTGTCCCAACAACTGGACGGCATTGTGGGACGGATACTCTTTCGTCATGGTGGGTACTGCACTAGTACTAGACAGAGGTGGCAAAAGTACTGACATTCTGTACTTAAGTAGAAGTACAAGTACTTGTGTTAAAAAATACTTTGGTAAAAGTCGAAGTACTGGTTCAACTTCTCTACTTAAGTAAAAGTAAAAAGTATAGGCTCTGAAATGTACTCAAAGTAAGAAAGTAAAAGTAGTTCTTTGGAGGACGTTTCTACCTGCTATTTTTGTGTAAATCTAACCGAACCTCATTATATATTACTATAATATAAAATAATATTACATGAGAATACAAATGTTATTCCAATCTAAATTTTAATCCTAATGAATGCACTCAGCTTGAATCTGTTCTGTAGGACACAAACTGTGAAAGGGAATTTAAACACAGCTCTGTTCTCTGTGTCCTCCATAGTAGAGGGTGACTGCGCCTCCACCTAAACACAAACATGAGGATACTCAGGGGTTACAGTGGGATTCAGAAGGTGGAGGAACCCTAAGATCAGCTGTAGTGGCTCTGCATGGGGAGAAGAATCACAGCTTTCTATTGTAGCTGCAGTAAATGATGTTGGTGTGCAGGCTGTGATCAGCTGACCTGCTGCTGCTGCTCTGAGGTTTACTGCTCTGTGTGGATGAACTGAATCCACAAAGATGTAACCCAGTATTTCACAGCTATCTGAGCTGATCTCCATCCCCTACACTGACAGCATACAGGCTGTAGAAATGTTGGATTCAGTGAATGAATCTCAGCATCAGCAGCTTTGATTCAAACTCATCTCTGCTGCACTGATATAACCTGTAACTGACCATCAACACAGCCTCTGTGCACCAACACAGAGGTTTACTGTAAATACAGTACAACAAGCTAACCCATTTATTACACAATAAACTGCAGTATTTTCATACAATCTTTGAATTACACAAAGTTAGCATACTTAAGTTTGTTTTGCAGTCCTTCCCTTTAAATCTAACCTCTCTTCTTCCTCTCCTGTCCTCTTTCTCCATCTCTGAGTGAACTTCTCTCTCTTTGCTCTCCCTGAAATACAGCAGCTCTTCTTTTAGCTAGCAGACACACTGTGTGACAAACTGCACACACTTTGTGTGTTTGCTGATATTTGTTGAGCATTTAGAAACGTTGCATTTACCTGCCACACGTTACTCCCTTTATTTTCGTTCCTCTTCAGTAGCCTAGCTAAGCTGTTTATGTCCCGCAGCGCAACTTACAGACTCGGTCCGGCCCGCTGTAACCCCTGATTATAGCGCTATAAATGATACATTAATTATATGGGTTTGCATATTTAATCCCTTTGTACGAGATAATCCCCGGTGATGGAGGATATGCCAGTACGATTGTCTCTTATGTGTTATTATTCCTCCGTTTAGGCTCAGATCGTGACCGGAAATGCAAACTTCTCTCTGACATGTTAAAAAGTAACGAGTCCTATTTGAAAATGTAAGAAGTAGAAAGTACAGATACTTGTGTAAAAATGTAGGGAGTAAAAGTAAAAAGTAGTCAGAAAAATAAATACTTAAGTACAGATACCTGAAAAATCTACTTAAGTACAGTAATGAAGTATTTGTACTTCGTTACTTCCCATATCTGGTACTAGATTACTAAATTACAGTTCTACTACTGTTACTGGTTCCACTAACAACTTATGAATAAACTTATGAATATAAAAAATGACGGGTACCAAGTCAAATCCTGGACCAAAATGACCACCTAAACCAGATGAACAGAAATCATCTTCCTCAGTCTTGGTTAGTCCTCGGCTTAATTATACAGCTCATTGTCTGAAGGCAGCTAAGAGGGGCTCCAGGACC
This sequence comes from Archocentrus centrarchus, assembly GCF_007364275.1. NCBI lineage: Eukaryota > Metazoa > Chordata > Actinopteri > Cichliformes > Cichlidae > Archocentrus > Archocentrus centrarchus. The sequence goes on along the minus strand of NC_044358.1, from coordinate 9,834,420 downwards.
AAAGTGAAGCCTCCCAGAGTCAGGAGTCAGGTTTAACTTCAGCTGTTTATCAGAGAAGACACATGAACCATATTAATGAAGATCAGCAAGTACCACCAGCTACACAAGTTCTTTCCAACAGGTGGGAAAGAACTTGATGCAGCATTGCTGTTCAGATCCAGAGGTGCCACCAGGTACCTCAGACCACAGTGAAGGACTTGAATACAGATATATTGTTATATGCTAACAAATATCTTAGAAGAAAATGTTGACATCAGTCGTCAGTTATTAAAACATGCATTTGACAGATTTATGTTTTGAGGGAGTTTGTGTCGCTCCTTCTCTAATTTATGCTTTTTGTGAGTCTCTTTCTGGTAACCAGTACTGACTCCCCTCTGCTTCTGAGGATGTGGAGTGTAAACTGCTTTGTCATTCTGCCTGTTGTGACTTTCCCTTTGAAAGAAGAAAAGCAAACAGTGAAAAAATGTTAGTCTTTTCTCGGTCCAGTCTGTTTTACAGCCTCGGTCCTGCTGATTCTTCTTGGTTCGTAGTCTGGGTGTTTCAGAAAGCTACTGATACTATTCAGGATGTAGGTCTACTCCAGGCTTTAAGTGCTTTCTGGGAAACAGCGTAAACATTATACAAATTCTTATCAAAATGACACTATAAAAAAATGAAATGAAAATTCATTCTTAATATGTGGAAAAAAAAATATTGATGTGGCTTTGCATTGAATTTAGAAGAGAGAAGATCTGGCAAGTTTTTCATGGACGTCCCCCCAATACTCAACACTGCTGCTCAACCCACAGATGCACTTTCCTTACAAATGTGGCTCCATTAAATAATCCACTCAACACTTTGGTGCTCAGTTTAGATAAAACTAGAACAAAATGTAAAGTATACTAAATAGAACCTAGGTTTATCATTTACATGACACTAAAACTACTTAAACTTAAACCTAATTATACAACTGCTAAACTAAAACTTAAACTCTATTAAAGTAAACTTTACTGAAATAAACCAAACTTAAACTTACTCTTAAACTAGATTAAAATTTAGGCTGAACTTACCAGTTGTAATAATACCAGTCTCAGCTGAAATGTGAGCTCTGTCTGGATGATGATGATGATGTCATTTCCTGTGTGTGTGATAGCATACAGGTGCAGGGGATGAAGGTGGCGGCCAGCCTCTGATATCATCAGGTAGCTGTCTGAAAGAATTCAAGGCCCAGCCGTTCGTGGAGTGTCAGGGCCCTCGTGGAACCTGCCACTTCTTCGCCAACATGTACAGTTTCTGGCTGACCACGCTGACCAACTCGACGATGCTGACTGAAGTCGCAGAGCTGAAGAGCAGCATTGCGAAGTGCAAAGTCTGCATGAGGCTGTGAGAGGGAGGGGCACCGCCTCCATCTGCACGAGAGACGAGATGCTTCACCTCTTCATCTTTCTCAAACGGACGCCTCGCCTGCTCCCTGGCATTAGTGAGAAGACGCTTCACTTCCTCGTGCTTTACAAGGCAGGAGGGAGGGAGCGAGGACATGATTCACCTCCATCGAAGGGGATGGACAGGACGACACTCGTGTGTTTGTCTCTGTGAGGAGAGACTGCTGTGTTACAGGTTACCGCTGCCAATCAGTCAGCCAGTCAGCTGATAATCAATCAGTCCTGATCAGCAACAGCACAAACATCACCACAGCAGATACACACTCTATGACATTCATCAGTAGGTGGGTTATTAATAAGATCTGAGCCACTGTGGGTAAAAATACCTTTAGATTTGAATATTAACATAAAAAAAACACTTTTCTCAGAACAAATCCACCCACCCAGTCAGAAGAATTATTTTTAAAACCAAACAGCTTCATGGGTTGCTCCGTATATTTTAATTCCACAGATTTTTACACTCGATGCACTTTGTGATGCAACCCCCACTGGAAATGTGCCTCCTCCTGGAATCAAGCCAGGGATCTTTATACTGCGTCTTTATACATGAACACACTGTAAACGTGTGCAGTTTTTGTGAAAACAGCAGCGACAGCACTCGGGCTGCTTACATCTAACGTTAGCCCGTGAGCTCGGTTAGCAGCAGGTTGGAAGCCGAGCAGGTTTTCCAGCATGCAGCCTTTAGAGCGTGCTTAATGGTGGCGAGCTGGTAAACAGGCTGATATAAAAAATTCACATTCTTTGAGACTTTATGTACTTATTGTGCAGGTTTACAACACTCAAGAAAGACATTTACTGTTGTACAGCAGGTCCTTTTCCAAGGTTTTACCCTCGGAAAGATGCTTTTTAGGCATCACATGATAAACATCAGAACTGTAGTGACAGCGTTTGGTCGGCACGCCACGCTCCACCATATTATTAAGTTTTTATATCATACTGCCTGAATGCCAAATAACCCAGTTTACCAGAATAGCCCCCATCTTTGACCCCATGTGATTTAGTTTCCTCGAATGAATTCAAAGTGTGGCCTCGTCCGCTCGTTTGCAGCTTCATGTTTCTATTCCTGGGCTCCACTAGAGTAGCTGTGTATGAAAGACAGTTCAGACTAATCCTTGTTTATCCTACACTTACTGTATACCTCTTAGCTGCTTTGTTTGCACCACATTGAACTTTCTAAATGTACTTTTAGATGTTTTTAATCAGCCTTAAAGTGACTGATATTAATATTTAATGTACATGTGTAACCGTCTACGAGCCTCTAAAACGTTTAATATTTTCTTTTTTTTATTGTCTTATGATCATTACAGCTCAGCATTACTCAGGGATGGAAGTAATCAGTTACCTTTACTCTTGTTACTGATAGTATAGTTTTTTGTACTAATACTTTTTGAGGACTTTCAAAAAAAAAAAAAAAAAAAAGTGTTTGCCTTAAGTAGAATAAAAAACTGAAAAAACAATAAGAGGTTTCTGTGGCTCTGCGGCTCAGTCAGGACAGCGTCGGCTCTGTGCGCCTCAGCGTTCGGCTCCACCGTTCTGAAACTTCACTTCATGGCTGAGTTGCTGTTGTTCCTTAATGCTTCCACTTGGAAATAACGCCTCTTACAGCTGATCGTGGAATACTGAGCAGTGAAAAAAGTTCACTACCTGACTTGTTGCAGTAGTGGAATTCAATAAGCTCTTTAGAACGAGCCTCAGTTCTACCATCAGTGTTTGCAAAGGCAGACTGCTTGGCTAGACGCTGGATTTTATACACCTGAATTCAAAGATTCAGAGAGGCGTGCCACAGTACTTTGTTTATAGCCGGTAAATGAAAGATGGATATAACTATAACTAAGTCTGAAAAACAAAAGCAGTGCTGAAGTGCCTTAAGCAAGCATTTCTTGTAATGACCAGCAGGGGGCGACTCCACTGGCTGTACAGGAAAGCCTGACTGTCGCAGTCTGTCTATACATATGAGCCTACTACTCACTCACTTTAAAATTTTGATTTAAAGTGCCGTCATGGTACAAACGAGGTACAGAAGAGAAGAAGTACAGATGCTTGTGTTTAAAACTACTCTGATAAAAGGGACTTTTCTATCAAGTATTTTTGTGCAAAGCTAACTGGACCTTCATCTGCCATATTAACATAATAACAATGATAATAATAATAATACGCGTACAAATGCAAACTTTATTTCAACTTAAATTCTAATTCTAATAAATTCAAACCACTTGAGCATCTGTTGTGTCCAACACAAGCAGAGAAAAACAAAGACTTTAAAAAAAAAATGTAGCTCTATTTGCTGTTGCATGGATGGACAGGTGATTGTGTCTCCACACCTGAGCTGGAAAATGAATGTAGTTGGGGGTTAAAGTGGGATTGGGCAGGTGGTTGCAGTGGTGCAACGTGGGGAAAAGAATCACTTAGGAATGAGACACAATAATTTCTGTCATGAGCTTCAGCAGGTTTTGTGTACAGGCTGTGATCAGCTGAGCTTTGCTTCTGCTCTTTGTGGATGTAACCACAATGAATTCAGCAAAAAAAAAAGCTGATGCTATATGAGCCATCATGGCTGATTTCCCACCCACAGATAGCTTAAAGCTAGTATAAAGGTGCAGTTTAGTGAACGTATCTAATCAGCGTCATCGCCTGAATTTTAGCTTGATGTAACCTAACCATGAACACCACAGCTGCTCTGCATCAGTCCAGCATAAAGCATCTCTATAAAGTGCAAAAAAATGTTACTCCTCTTCTGTCACACTTGCTAGAAGCTGAAGTACCACAACCACAACTTATCTGCACCAAAAATGTCATTCCGGGTCATTCCAACAGACTTTAACCCCTACGTACAGTGCTATAAATGAGTCATAATAATAATGTATTTTTGCCTCTTTCATCTATTCCTGTTCGTTGCGCAGCAGTGATGGATACACGAGAAGAATTGTCTTTGTTATTGGTCCCTCTGTAGATTGAGGTCTGGAAGGCATGAAGTGATGTGAAATAACTCACCTCACGTGTGTGAGAAACCTGTCGCAATGACTCCCTTTTGAAAATGAAATATTTGTATTAAAATGTAGGGAGTTAAAATAAAAGATTGTCAGAAAAATAAATACTCAAGTAAAGTACAAATACCTGAAAATTCCCACTTAAAGGTGCATTCCATCTGAACAAGCAAGGCAAGCAGTGCTCGCCCAGTGAAATCAGTTAAAACCAAAGTAAACGTGATCTCTACTTCCATGTCGCACAGTGTTCCATCATAAAGCTTCTCGCCTCTTTGTGCCCATCCTTTACATTACTGCCATCTTGTGGCCACACAGTAGCCACATACATATGGCTGTTGTCACAGGAAGCTGACTTTGATTCCACTGAAAGCGGTGATGTAGCTCTGTTTCAAGGCTGTGTTTGTGCTCCATTGACAAAGGCTGGAGCTCATGAAGCTGAGAGACCAGCAGCTTTCTCTGGCTGCTTGCTTGTGAATACACCTCTGGTCTCTGACAGGAGACTGATGGTAGATTAATAAATTTCATTACAGTAGAAGTCTTTGTGAAAGTGCTGTAACTAAGTTTAAGGATCTAATTCCTTCATTATTATGCTCTTCAGTGCCAACACAGTGCAGAGCAGCTACCAAAACTCTGCTCCCAGTGAGGTCGATTATCTCGTCAATAGTTTTACATCCTCACTGCGTACGACTTTGGATACTGTGGCTCCTCTGAAAAGGAAAGCTTCACGTCAGATGTGCCTGACTCCGTGGTATAATTCACAAACGCACAGCTTAAAGCAGATAACCCGTAAGATGGAGAGGGAACGGTGTCTCACTAATTAAGAAGATCTTCATTTAGCCTGGAAAAATGTTGCTCTATTAAAAAAAGAAAAGAAGAACAATCCCAGGTTTGTTTTCAGCACCGTAGCCAGGCTGACAAAGAGTCAGAGCTCTGTAGAGCCGAGTATTCCTGTCACTTTAACTGGTAGTGACTTCATGGATTTCTTTACAAATTAGAGAAAAAAATTATTCATAACCATCTCACACACATATCTTTATCTTCAGTTACTTTACTACTAATATTTATTTAAACTTTCTCTCTCTGATTGATCTTTCTGAGTTAACCATCAATATGTTTATTAGATGCCATTCCTGCTGAAAGAAGTCCTTCCATTAATTAATGCTTCAATCTTAAATATGATCAATCTGTCTTTATTAGTTGACTATGCACCACAGGCTTTTAAAGTGGCAGTAATTAAACCTTCACTTGACCCAGCTGTCTTAGTTAATTATCTCCAACCTTCCTCTTCTCTCCAAAATTCTTGAAAGAGTAAGTTGTAAAACAGCTGACAGATCATCTGCAGAGGAACGGTTTATTTGTAAAGTTTCAGTCATGAGCAAGCACTGACAGTGGGAAGGAAAAACTCCTTTTACCAGGAAGAAACCTCCAGCAGAACCAGGCTCAGGGAGGGGGGGTCATCTGCCACGACAGGTTGGAGGTGAGGGCAGAGAGACAAAAGACACACTGTGGAAGAGAGCCAGAGATTAATAATAGCTAATGATTAAATACAGAGAATGAAAAGAGGTTGCAGGAGGTTACTTCCTGTTAAATGGGAGTTTTTCTTCCCCACTGTCACCAAGTTCTCATAGGGGGTTGTTTGAGTGTTGGGTTTTCCATGTAATTATTGTAGGGTCGGTACCTTGAGGCGACTTTATATGCTTTATAAATAAAATCTTAGTAATTTTTATTTGTGCATCTGTGAGGAATTGGTATTGCTTTTAACCTGTAATCTGTTAATATTCATAATAATTAGTTTCCGTGACCCTGAAGAAAATGGATTGATGGATGGTTTTTACAATAATATTTATTAATGTTGAATTAATTTCTGTTAGTTCCAGCAGGGGGCAGTCATCTGCTTAATACTATATGATAAGACAAGAAGCACGTCATATTTGAGATTATTCTCCTGACTGATACAGTCTTTAAAATGGTCTCCGATGCTCTGAGCTGCTCAGATCATCTTCATTATCCCCATGAGCCTTCACCCACCTACTGAACACATTTGCTATTTTTAACAAAAATAATTTTTAAGTTATAAATTAAAAAATAAAAATGTCTTCCTGTTTATAATCTGTAGTGCACAAACCCACAGTAGTATCCACCACACAAACATCATTTATGGTTACAGTATTCAACCCCAGCTGACGTGACGCTTTGATTTGTGCTGCAACAATTAAATTTGTTCAGTTATATTTATGTTTGTGACCCTGAATTGTAAATTTGAAACAGCAGAAACAGGTTTAATGTATTTATTATTTTAAATGATAGAATTGAAAAGCAGAAAAATCATCAGAAAATAAGTTGCAAAGTTCATGTGCTGCATTACTGTTGCATCAGGGCTGATGTCACATCCTGTAACAGCTGATTGGCCAGTATGACATTCTCTCCTCATCAGAGACCAATGACAAACACCCACATTAACTTTAGCCCCGCCTCCAGCCCAGCCAGGACTGCACTGAATATCCTTTGCATTGATCAGCTGAGAGACACTGTGACTGAGCTTATAATCACTCTGATTGGTCAGCTACGAGGCAGTGACTGCGTGTCATTGGTCAGTCAATATTTTGTTAATAAGTAGGGGAAGAATAGTGTGAGAAGCTGTGAATATATTTGAGATTAAATCTTGAAACATGTTTTTCTTTTGAGCTCCTCCCTCATCTTCATGTTCTTTCTTCACGTTTTTGAGCTTCGAGGCTCGTTTTAACACTAAAGATGAGTAGTGACAGTCTGTCCTAAGAGTGCGCGTCACACTGCCAGACTAAACCAGGACCAGCAGCCTGTACTACGAAGCCAGTTGGGCGTCCCTCGTTTCCTTATCGTGTTCCCTTGTCCTAACATCATCAGTCAGGCTGAGAGCTAACAGGAAGGTGGTGCCCAAACTAGCCATGACTGCATTCACTTAATAAACCAATCAGAAACATGGACAGGTCTACAGGCAGCAGAGCAGCTGATTCTCCAACAAATACAAAAATGTATACATATGTTTTTGTAATATATTTTTCTTATATTACAAAAATGTAATATAATAAAAATATGAACAGGTTAGGCGCATATTAGAATCTGAAAACAACAGTGTATGAGTGAGTGTGCAGGATGGAGAGCAGCACAGGTATTTAAAAATGCTAAATGAATGTGTGTGCAGTTTAAGTGCGCACACACACAGAATCCAAACTGGTCAGTAGGCTGACTTAAAAGTTTTATCTAAGAGCGAAGGCCTCAGTCACACCAGCTTAGAGAGCAGTTAGTGACCCCTCAGTAACGACCAGATGCTAATGAAAAATGTTTATTCCCCAACTAGTTGGTGAGTGGTTGCTGAAGGTTGCTGGCAGTCACTTGGTGAAATCCAAATCAGCTGCAAAGAGGTTGGACTGAAGACCTCTTTTATGATTGCTTTGGTCACCAAAAGATTGCCTGCAAGATCCCAACTTGTTGACAAACGCTCATCAGCTGCTCCCTGAGGAGAAGCAGAACCGTGAAGAGTGTGACAGAGACTGTTTGCCTTTAAAGTAAACATGTTGGTTTGAGCAATGAGGCAATCTGCTGGCAACCAAAGCAGTCCTAATGAGGTTTTGGGTACAACACCTTCTTTGTAACCAGTTTCACCTACAAACTGCCAGAAACCTCCAGTAACCACTTTTCAACCAGGCAGTGACTGGAGGTTGCGACCCAGACTCCAGTGTGACTGAGGCCTGAGGAGTTTCCCTATTTCAGGATTTTATCACTTTAAGAAAAGAATGAAATTGCTACAGAATTTTTGCGTACTGGACGACAGAAACATGAGAAATCAAGTTTCTGCTACAGTATGTTTGTTACTGATGCAAAGACAAAGACTTTAGACTGTCTTTCAAAGGTAGACTACTATTTTACCTGCACACTGAGGTCCGAGGGATCTTTGTGGTGTGTTAATTTCTTATCTCCATCATGCTCTGTTGCAGGTAATGTCTGCAGCATAAGGCTCTCTAAGCCTCGACTCGTGCTCCGTAGTACAGCCTGTGAAAGGCTTCAGAAACTCGTGTAGTTTTCACGCTGCACATTCGTCCTGTGATGTTTTATGTTTTTAATCAGTCGTTACGTTTTCGTTGTGTTACTGATAAATGCCTTGATAAGAATTAAACCAAAAGTCACAATCATGGATTGATATTAACTAAGAACACACTGCTGAACTTTTGTTCAGTTTTTAGTTCACGTTCAGTTTCTAGTCCTTTTTTTTTTTTCCTTTGGTTCCTGGTCTGGCTCTGTGCTTTTTCTTCATGATTTGTAAATATGTTTGAACATCACCGTTTTATATTTTTACTGTAAATGTCATCAGAGTATTTATTTAGCTTGAAATTAATGTTGGTGCTATTTGATGTTTCATATATATGTTTTTATTTCATTTTGGTAAACTCTGACCCAGTGAAGCCCCGCCCAGATTCTCCACCAAAGTAAAATGACAGACTGCCACAAATCAGCCACAAATGATGTTTTTCAAGCTGCTAAAAGATGTTTTCTCATCAGGTTTTTTCCTTTTAAATGATTTAAAAACTCAAACCCAAAAGACTTGATTTAAATACAGTTCCCACGATGTTCTGAGAGGAGGAGGAAGTGGGAGGGGTCGCTGTGTCTTAATTCTGTTCTTGTATTTAAATCTGTCGGTGCTATTTTTATTCTGCGTAGGACAAAACTTCTCATTAACACATTTTACTTTCTGTGGATGGACAACTCTTCAATAAACTGCATCAAACTTTCACCGTCTTTATTTTACTTTCAGGAAGGAAATTTTTTCCTACTAACAGGATGTGGAGTTTCTCTGTGATTGCCTGATATCACTGGTCACAGTTTCTGTTATATTTTGATGCAAGAAACTGAACTGAGTTCTCAGAGAACTAGAGTTATCATGGTAACCAAACATACCCCATCTCATGGTTTTCTGTTGTAATTTATACACATTCTGTAGTTTTGACTTTTCTATGGTGTCCGGTCCAACGACAGCATCAACAGGGTCATTCCATAGAGAACCAGATGCATGGAAGTCGGTCAGCAGCTCTAAAGCAGCTATGAAGGGGTCCGAGCAGCCCCTGTGATTTGTACCCCAAACTAAGCATGCTTCAACCATGATGGTTAGATATTCATTTTAGCACTTTTTAAAAATGTATTTATTGCAGAGCCACCACTGGAACATATTTGAAAGTGTCTTTCGGAAGACAAAAGTTTGCATTTAGACCAGATTTGGCACATTAAGACGCTCACTCACGTAGGGACAATTTTGTCATGATTTATTATCGATTATAAGTCTTCTCGCTAAGTTACATAGTTTGACTAAAAATAACAACCAACAAGCAAACACGGGCTTTTCAGATAAACTCCGTTCGACTAGTTGAAAAATCTTTTCATTTTCACTAATTTTGTGGGAAAATCTCAAGACATAAATGGGCTGAGCTTTTACGAGGAGATACTGCTCAATTATTTTAATCTACTTTAGGTGCTGCAAACCACATATACTTCATTAAATCAGCAAGTTGGAGCACCACTGTTAAATGGGCTGGTCTTAGCGCTTTTCTACTCTACATGTTATGCGTCAAGAGAAGCTCGAGGTTCGGTATCTTGCTCAAGGATACTTTGGCATGATGACTGGAGCAGCTGGGGTTGAACCACCAACCTTCTGATTAGGAGAAGACCTGTTCTACCTCCTGAGGCACTGGCAGTTTGCTGGTCTGCAGCATTCAGGAATGTGTTAACACAATGTCGTGTTCTTCCCAGGGGAGGACAGCCCAGCAAATCCACCTCCACAGCCTGAGAACACAGTGATAGAAAACAGCGAAGCTGCTGGTGCATGTTCAGTCCCCGGCTCCTGCTGTGCCTTAAATCTCATGTCCTGCAGACCCTGCGTCAGGGTTTTTTTTTTTTTGGGGGGGGGGGGGCAGAACATTCTACAAAATTTTTTTTGTAATTATTAAAATTTGTAGCCTCTTCCCTGAAGTGTCATTTCTTTAGAAATAAAAGAGCAGGGGCACCTGGGTGGCTTAGTGGTGAAGCCAGCGACCACATACATATGCCGCGTTGTGTGTCTTCCCCTATATATTTCCCCCATTTCCTGTCTCTCTCCACTGCTCATAAAAGCTGCTGTGACCAAAAATAAATAAAAGAGCTGTAAATGATCTGATCTGTTTTATTGTTAAAGCTGATCTCTGTACAGAAAGAATCATTACATACATCCACATTTACACAGAGAGCAGAAGAGAAAAAGCAGCTCATCTGAAATGCATCTCAGGTGAGAAATGGGAATGCACTAAAAGTGGAGACCTGGAATCATCAGCGAGAACTTCCTGCTGTTCATTTCAAAACTTTTTTTTAAGATTCTGAGTTAAAATGTGAAAAACCTTAAATGCTGAAATGGAAGGAATTAAACTGTTAATATATGCAATGATAAGACCCTCAGAGTTCACTGAGCCCTCAAATTTCTCCACATCTCAAACATGAATCGAATGAAGAATAAGACACACAAACCTCATCGCATCACAAAGCTTTGACTACATTAACTGCTTTAAATACAGTCACTGCGACAGAGACTCAGATCATCGTCTAGTACCTGTGATTCAACTTTCTTTTCTCTTGTGCAACAACAACAATGAAACGTTTCAGTTCACGTCGAATCTTCTCCGTGCCCTGAGGTTAAACACCAGACTCCACTTATATTTCAGTCCGTTTAAGAAATAATAAGCTCAAAACAAATCCAGGTTCAGTCCTGAGACTCTGGGCTGCTGCTTCCAGCGGTCCTGATGGTCTCAACTGGTTTCCCATCCTGTATAAGTGCCCTTCAGCTCAGAGTTCAGCGGTCCTACAGGAAACTGTGAAAAACAGCCAGTCAAAGAAATCTTTTCCCATCCTAACTCACACATTGGCTGATCTGGTTTTGATTCTTCTGATAGGACCATCCTGCTTGTTATCCACCAGCCATCAAATGCAGACATCCAAGAGAAGCTCATTTTCAGTCCAGTTTTCTCCTCAATTCTCATCATCATCATCGTCACTCCTCGTCCAGCAGGGACCTCTGTCCGTTCACCGTTTCCTCTCAGCAGGATCCCTCAAAGTTCAAATGTAAATAAGCAATTTAAAAGCTGTTCTCCAAATTGAGTCAGTTTTCATGATATTTCTCCTTTTGTTTCTTAAACACAACAAAAGAGAAATCTTTATTTCAGACGGGTCTAAATCAGTAACAGGGGCACAGCTGTGGGGCCACACAGTAAAATGTTGGGACACATTCATATTTTAAAATCCCGTCAGGTTTGTGTCGCCATCATCAGAATGAGATCTGGGAAACTTTTATGATTAATATGGCGTTAATGAAATAATAAAAACCACTGAAATGGGACTCTCCTGAGCGCATCTCTTCAGAGAACATCGTCAGGGTTTTCCTGGACGGGCGCTCGGGTTTTGCGTCTGCGCGGTCGCAGCGTGGTGAAGCAGGAAGAGGCGGTGAGGGCGATGCGGCTCAAGCCAACGTTCAGGCAGTGAACCTCGGAGGTGACCGGCACCTCAGCGAAGAGGGCGCGGTCCCGGGAGAGCGGCGCTGGGCCGCTGTCACTGGTCTCGATGTCTTTGACGATGTTGAGGATCTCCTGACGCTCCGCCTGCCGAGTCATCCCTCTGATGTTCAAAATGGCTGACACGTGCTTCTTCCTGAAGGAGAGAGGAGGAGGAGTGAAGAGGAGGCACGTTTTGTCTTCATACTGGTTTGATGTACTTTAAAGAATGTTTTTGGAAGACATAAATAATGAGAGAAATAATAAGAACGAGAAAAAGAAGAGCAGGAAGTCAATGAACAAAAGAAAAAAACAAAGACCAAGAAGAAGATCGGCGATCCGAGGCGATGTTACCTGATGTCTGGGAACTCTCGGACCAGGACTCCGACCTCCATCTGGATGGAGGGAAGGTCCTCCAGCTGGATGATCTCTGAGATGTGACACAGAGCGCTGTCGAGCCAGCCGGACGAAGACTCCTGACAGACAGATGCAAAAAAAGTTTGAAGAGGTGGAGAAAAGGACGAACCCGCTCATTTCTTAGATCTTGATTCATTTTTAATGTTGGCCTTTTTACTGGTCTTTGTTGAAGCAGTGACTGAAACATCGACCTACTCATCAAATAATTTGAGCTCTAATCTCAGATCTGAGCCACTCGATGGCACTACAGACTGCAGATTTCTGTTTCACTGTGTGTTGTGTTACGTGCTCCTGTGACCTTTGACCTCCAGCACTGACCAGGTCTGTGAAGAGGACTTTGATCTGTCTGCCTTCGTCTCCGAGCCGACCGGCCATCCTCTTCCTCATCTTCATCGAGGTGCAGATGATTCTGCCCCTCATGACGGAGCGGAGGTACTCCGTCACCACCCGCCGGTGGATCTCTGACACCAGCAGCTGAGACACACAGACGGAGAACATGAGCGGCCCGTTCACGCAACTCCAACATCACCTGTCCACATACTTATGTCTGTTACCTGATATGGAGGACTGTCCATCCTGCTGTACTTCTTGAATTCCTCTTTGATCAGAGCCTCGATCTGCTCGTACGGCTCCGCGTTGGTCAGCCACTTCCTCTTCACCAGACGCTCGAAAAATGGCTGAACGAAGACACAAAGACACAAACTGAGGTGAGGTGCAGACTCGAGGAGCTGCGCAGCTCACAGCCCAGCCATGTTTAACGGTGCCGCCAGCAGAGGGGTTAATATTGTGTCCATCCATTTGTAAATTTAATGTAAAAGCATTTAAAACCTTCAGGTCACAGTGTTCTGTCAATGTGTGTGTGTGTGCGTGTGTGTGTGTGTGTGTGTGTGTGTGTGTGTGTGTGTGTGTGTGTTACCCTGATGTGCAGGTAGAGGCGGTCAGACAGCACTCTGACTCCCTGCTGGACGATGTGATCCAGAGACTTGTTGGCTCGCCGCAGAGAGTCTTCACTGACTGACGGGTCACACTGAACACACCGCTGCACGAAGCCCCTGAGCGTGCACACACACACACACACACACACACACACACACACACACACACACACACACACACACACACACACACACACACACACACACACACACACGTATTAAACTAATTTAGGACATGGGTATAAATAAAAAGAAAAAAAAATAGAGGTGGTCTTTCAAGGTGAGACTAATGTTTCCCAGTAACAGTGCTACCAAAGTTCATCCAGAAATCAAACATGGAAACCTGCGACTCCCTCTGAGGTTAATCTGTGTCTGGGGTACTGACATTTTTCCATGGGACATTGCAGTAATTGTTGGAGCAGAACCAAAGAGTGAGCTGTGAAAAAGCTCTGTGTATTGAATCCATTTGGGTACAATAAAGGAACCAAAGGCACCGATTCTGGAGAGCCTACAGAGTCAGATCTGTAAAAATTATCTTATTTCAAGTTTAGAGAGGTAGTAACAAAGACAAAGATTATTCTCAATGTCAACTACTATGGCTACATTTATTGCACTTTTAACTGCACTCTGATCTTTAGTATACACAGCGGCCCAATAATCAAGTGTCACATACAGTGTATTAAAACAGGAATTAATCAAACACATGGTTACATATGAGCAGATTTAGACACTGAGATTTGCTGCTTGCTTTGGCTGATTCCAGCCCAAATGTGCTGAAACAGCCTGACGATGTGACCAAATATTAATGGTCTGGACTGTATTTTATGAAATGTAACCAAACATGAATTATGACAATTATTAAACTATCCATCTGTATATAAGGTCATTTAAATTACCGTCACCTTTCTGCAAAGTGAGTACTATTACTTTTTTCTGTGTAAAAATATCTAAAATATTTCCAGACTCCTTATTGTTTCGTATGGGGGCAGAATGTTGTCCTCTTGTCATCTGAAAAGGTACTTTCTGTAACAACTCTCTGCAAAATGTAACTGAGACACCAGGGGGCAGTGTTTCACGGGTGAGTGTGTTGAAATGTTTTCAGGTGTGTTGCTGTTATTTAAATTTTGGACATTTCTTTTTAACACCAAGCCCATTTCCTCAAGAGGTTGTGCCTTCTTCCAGTCAGTCATTTTAAATAGAGTGTTCTTAATAACTTTCCTGGTTAAATACTGTTACACTGACTCGCTGCACCATCTTGTGGCACAAATTGATATTACACAAAAATGCTGCTATACTTCAATTCAGTTGAAATTTCTTCAGCACCATGCAGTTAATTAGTTAATTGTAGGGGGTTAAGCTACATTTAAACACAGGAATTTACTAAAAGTACCTTTTAAGAATACACTCTTGGAAATACAGAAGAGTAGAAAAACCCCTTCTGAGAACTGCAGTACTCCATAAAGCTCACTGTCTCAGTTTGTCTCAGTTTGAAGAGTGTGCTGCAATAACTGTACCTGAATGGGGGGCAGCAGTTGACCAGGGCGATAGTTCTGGACACGTATCCATCCTGGTTGTCTCCGAACATGCCAGCCTGCATCCCTTCATGGAACATCTCAGCTTTCCGCTGGAAGCTAAAACAAAAAGAAGTCCTGAATCATAATCTGGTCTTTAAAAGATCAAAAAAGTTAATTACAACTTATGTTCAAGGGCTTTTATCTTTGAACATACACACATCAGTGTGTTTCTGTTTCATTAGTCTGATAATGCAGATATTGAAGAAAAGGATGCACCTGAATGAGCCTGTAGCTGATGTTTTAATACACATCAGCTGCAGGCTGATGGAACAGTGAGGCCTTTATTTTTGCTGCAGACTGAAAACATTTGGGTTTGGCATCAACAAACACACACACACATACACATACATATATATATATATACACATACATATATATATATATATATATACATATATATATATATATATATATACATATATATATATACATATATATATATATATATATATATATATATATATATATATATATATATATATATATATATATATATATATATACATATATATATATATATATATATACATACATATATATATATATATATACATACATATATATATATATATATACATACATATATATATATATATACATACACATATATATATATATACATACACATATATATATATATATACATACACACATATATATATATATATATATATATATATATATATATATATATATATATATATATATATATATATATATAAGATCAACATCTCAGCTTTTATTTCCAGGTAGTTACATCTGGATCTGATCCACAGCTCAGAGGATAGCACATTTTGTCTGAAGCTAACCAATTTTCATGTGAGCAAAAGTATTGGGACAGATAAACTTAAAATAGATTAAAGTGAATAAAGCTTTGCTTCCAATAACTGCATCAAGCCTGTAACCCCCTGACATCACTAAACTTTTGCGTTCTTCTTCTGTGATGCTTTTTCAGCTTTCACTGCAGCCTCTTTCAGGTTTTGCTCATCTTTGTCCCAGAATTCCTGAGGCTCGTCTCTGTACTTCTTGGCAAACTCCAGCCTGCCCTTCCTGTTCTTCTTGCTCATTAGTGGTTTGCATCTTCTGGTGAAGTCTCTGTACTTTTGTTCATGAAGTCTTCTGTGAACAGCAGATTGTGATCCCTTCACTCCTGCCCTCTGGAGGTTGTTGCTGATGTCACTAACAGCTGTTTTAGGGTTTCTGTCATCAGCTGCTGCTGTTTCCCTCAGTCTACCTGTTCCTGTTAGTACACCAGTGATGACTTCCTTCTTCAGGACGTTCCAAACAGTTGTACTGACTACGGTCAGTGTTTGTTCATGGCTCTGATTGGTTGGTTCATAGCTGCTAGTTTTTCACCCACAGACAGCTCTGTGGTTACTCCTCTAACTATAAATGCACAGTCTGGACAGGCAAACCCCAGATCTGAAACTGAGCAGACATTCAGCGCTATTTATTGCTTGAATAATCAATGTAACAGGACACACCTGGGCAACAAAGCACACCTGTCATTAACACGCTCCAATACTTTTGCTCACAAGAAAAATGGGTGTCTTCAGATAAAAGGTGCTGAGCACTGAGCTGTGGATCAGATCCAGATGTAAATACCTGGAAAAGCTGAGATTTTGATCTTTTGTCTCATATTCATAATTTAATGTCAAACCCAAATGTTTTCAGCCTACAGCAGAAATAAAGGGACTGGCCTCAGTGTTGCAATACTTTTGGAGGGGAGTGTAAATACAGCAGAGAAACATTTTTAAAAATAATTCATTACATAAGCAGCAGTCTGGTACTAAATCATTTTGAGCTTGTGTTTGATTTTACTGATGAATCAATTTATAATCAAAAATGAAATATTCATCATTTATTAATTTTAAACAATCTCCTTTCTCAACTGCCATTTCATCAGATGACTAATTTGCTTTGATTATTATTATTTGTGTTTTTTAATGTCTGCTAATTTACATTTTTCTGTACCAGCTTCAAAGTGACAGTTCATTTTGTAATAAACATACCTGTACAGGAAGTCAGCGAGCCCGTTGATGCTGCACTGCGCCACTCTGGAGCCCAAACTCCTGTTGATGGAGGCAGAACGCTCCAGATCAACCTGCAGCCTCTAAAACATCAATGAACATACGCTCGGTATGATTCCTTTTACTTTGTAGGAAACATCTTTTAGAACAAAACTTTTACAGAAATGAAGAGAAGATAAAGTTACTCAGATCAACAGCAGACAGAAATGGTTTGATTTAGATCTGCTTTCAAGCTGCCCAGTGAGCTTTGTGTTATACCTACTTCAGCCACTAGAGGACAGCAGATGCTTCTCATGCTAATGAAATTTGAATTAAAGTGTGTATGTGTGCATGTGTGTGTTTGTGTGTGTGTGTGTGTATGTGAGAGAGAGATGAGGAGATGTTTGATGTTGACTTTGGCTGGAGTTGAAGGACCAACCCAGAAAACAATCAGTGTACGAAATAAAGCGAAATCGACCTTTATGTAACACTTCACTCTGATTATATCCTGTATTTAAACAGGCAGGAAACGCTTTTCAGAGCTGCTCTTTTTGGGGTGGTGCTCAGGCTCATTCAGAGAGTGTGTGCAGTAACCACAGTGACAGAGATGTGTGTGAGGGGGAGCAGACTGAGGGCTACCTCTATGACGGTCTTGGCCAGAGTAATCTGGTACTCCTCGATGTGCAGCGTCTCCATCCATCTCTTCTCCTCCTCTTCCAGGACCTGACTCAGCTCTGTGGTCACTTTAGCCTGCACAGGAAAGAACCAGGCAACAAATCAAACACACCTCACATCTATCAGAGTTAGTTTGAGGAATCTGAGAGAGTGAATACTTTACTGAGTCACTCTGTAATGTCTGTAACTGTGTCACAGTTAAGCAAAGCAGTTTTCAACATTAAGTTCCTTTTAATTTATTTAAAATATCTAGAAACAGAGGTCCCAGCTTGGTCAGTGTGGGTTCACAGTCCACTGTTAGTAAGGTAGGTGAGAATGTGTGTGTGTGTGTGTGTGTCTCTCTCTCACCCGGACAGAGTTGAGACAGTCTAACTCCAGTCTGTCGATGGTCTCTGAAGGCAGCAGAGGACTAAGCTCAGAGTGGTTGAATGGACTTGTGATGCACACAGTCCCCAGAACGTCTCTGAAACAAAAGACACGCACAGACACACACAGCATGATTTCTGGACTATCAACAACCTCTGGGGCTGCAGTTTAAACACAGTTCATGATGCTGAAAAACTGTAACTTATTCTTTTTTCTATGAAATGATGCATGTGGTTTGCCTCTCCCTCAAAAGCAATATGTTTATCTTGAGCCTGCATTATCATCTGTATTATTGTCTACAGAGAAAATGCAATAATCACGAGTCATGGACAGGTATCAGTTTAAAATGATTTAAATCTCATGCTCCATCCCTGTTAATGCATTTTTTTATGTCACTGTCTTTTGGTTTATCCCAGCCCCCCCGACCAGGATAAGCAGAAGAGAATGGATGGGTGGACGGATGTTTTTGGAGATTATGGATGATAATTCTGACAATTTCAAACAAACTTGGGGAGAAAGATTCACTCTCATTTCAGGTTCTTGTCCCTTTTCCTGTATGAACTCATTAACTTTAGCTTTTATTTCTAATAACTGAAATGTGTGTGTGTGTACCTGTTGTATATGTTGTACAGCCAGTCCAGCAGCGAGTAGATGTCCGTGATCTCCAACTGGTTGTCAGTGACGGCCTTCAGACGCCTTGCAACTGCCTGGTGGTAGCTCTGTACGTACACCTGAGAGGTCAAAGGTTAAAGTTTAGAATGCTTAGATTGTTTAAAAGGGCTTTCAAAATCTTCCAAAAGAAACTAAAACTATCAACAAAAAGCAAATGAACAATTCTATGACTTTATGTCCCAAAAATCTATCAACAGCCACAAACGTCAGCTGTCCATTAATGCTTGATCTTTGTGGCCAGATGTTGTCTCACCTGGAAGGGCTGGTACTCTTCAGGATAGATGGACACCACGTTCCTCTTGGCAGCCCCCAGGTCCTCCACTGCCAGGGTTCGGAGCCGGTCCAGGTATTTGTCCAGCCCTCCAGCTGTGAATTCGGCCGTCTGAGGCAGGGAGTCGTCAGCTGCCTCCTCCACCGCCTCCTTCCACCTCTGCTTCAGGCGGCGAGGCCTCGGGCCACCGGGGGCCGCCCCCTCGCTGACTGCCCAGTCCTTGTCAACTTGCTCCTCCTGCTGGAGCACCTGTTAGAGCGAGAGCACTTTGCTGTCAGTCAAACATTCTTGTAGTCTTCATCTGATGTTGAGGCAGCAGAAGAGGTTCTCACCTGAACCACCAGACCCAGGTTGGGCCCGGCTGTTGGGGACTTCAGGGACTCCCTGACCACAGCCCAGAGCTCCTTCTGTAGTTCCTCGTACAGCAGCTCCACATCCTTCGCCTTCCTTCGACCGCCATCTTTGATGCTCGGGCTGGTCGAGTCCTCCAGCTGCGTTGCGGCAGCGCGGTCATTGCACTCCTGCTCCAGCTCCAGGATGTGGGTGTCAGCCAGGAGCAGGTCTCGCTTTTTGACCAGCTGCAGGATCTCCAGGACTGGAGGAGACAAAAATATAATCAGAACCAAACTGTTTCAGATATCTTGTTAGCATGCAGATAAAATGCAACCAAACCCAAACTGATTGCCTCAGCGGTTTGTCAGCAACCTAGTGGAAGTTAAGAGGTTAACTTATTTAATAAAATGTCTTTGAAGGGTGTGTGACAGTTTGATGTTCAGCTTCTCTCCATGGAAAACAGCTTTAATAAACAATTATCAAAACAATCATTCATATCTGATACATATAAAAGATGGACGTAACTTCAAGGTGCTTTAAAAGATAAGGCTAACACCTGCATTCTTTTCATGTCCAGCAGGGGGCCACTCCTCCAGTTAGAAAAGGAGTCTGATTGTGTAGAAGTCTCTGACAAACTGAGTCCACTGCTCACTATGACCTCTAACCTCTGTAAACACTTTCCTGATGAGCTGATGTTTCATGT
This sequence comes from Archocentrus centrarchus, assembly GCF_007364275.1. Classification (NCBI taxonomy): domain Eukaryota; kingdom Metazoa; phylum Chordata; class Actinopteri; order Cichliformes; family Cichlidae; genus Archocentrus; species Archocentrus centrarchus. Next base: position 9,814,519 of record NC_044358.1, on the reverse strand, counting down.
CTTACTGAATAAAACATGATGTCTATTTTGTAAATTATTCTCCTATTAGAGTCAAAAAGGATGCAATAAATCAGAAGAGAATTTAAAGTTGGGCTACCTTGTAATTGACTGTTCAATTTTATTTATAATCGCAACAAACAGTTGTCTCAAGGTGCTTTATATTGTAAAGGAAAACCCAAGAGTCAAAACGACCCTCTATGAGCAGCACTTGGTGACAGTGGGAAGGAAAAACTCCCTTTTAACAGGAAGAAACCTCCAGCAGAACCAGGCTCAGGGAGGGGGGGGGGGGGGGGGGGGTCATCTGCTGTGACTGGTTGGGACTGAGGGGAGAGAGACAGGACAAAAGACATGCTGTGGAAGAGAGCCAGAGATTAATATTAAGTTAGGACGCGTGATGTTTGGTTCCAAACACTAATAAGCCTTCATAAACCAGCAGTGTTTATGCTGTTTGCAGCTAACAGATCCATTAACTGTAATCACGCAGCTCTACAAAGAATCCGTCCTGATTTTGTGGACTGTTGAAGATTTTTGTTCCATTTTAAATCCAGTTCTTCAAAAGACTGAAGTTAAGGGACTTCACAGAGACACATTGTTTAAGCACCATTACACTCAGCACTGTTAACCACTGTGGCTCTCACCAGTTAAAGGAAAAGTAAAAGAAAAAATAATGGAACACGAGTCTTTATTATTATATAAAGTTGTGACAGCATCAGATATGATTGGTTGTGAAGGAAAGTGTCCATTTGGGATAAAGGTGAACAGTTCATTTAAAACAATTTAACATTTTCTAAAATGTGTTCATTGTTGCACCCCTCCCCCCAAAAAAAAGGTTGAATTAAAAATCATTACTTCAGGTTTAGCTCAGAGAATATTTATAAAAGCTGGACGTAGCCACCTGGATGTCACCCACTGATTTCTGGACTGCATATTTTAGCGTTCTGACCACCTTCATGTTGGTTTTCTGGACCAAAAGTGACCATATTGGGCAAGAAGGTGGAAAGCTAAACAACCAGTTAATGCTAGCTAGCTTGGTTAGCAAGCTGCAACCATAGACTGTACAGGTGGACCTCACAGACACAGATGGCTGCTCAGTATAAATAAAATCATAAGATTTTACTCACAAAACTGGCCATTGACACCAAAGCAGCTTCTGTACCAGGCTGTGAACATGGTTATTTCTGCTGTGCAGTTTTAACATGGGAGTCTATGGGACTGACTCACTGACGTATGGAGGCTGAGGTTACAAAGTGCTTCTCTTACTTAAATTTACTGCTGCTCTGAGGTCAGTGTCTGCCACAGCGATGTCATTAAGGGAGGGTTCCCCTTTGAGTTAGATCACGCTTCACGCTGTGATGACATTATCCACACTCACAGTTGGAGGACGCTTTCAGGCCAGAAAATGAGCATGAACATTACTGCTGTGGTATATTCTGCTTCTGTCTTTGTGTGTCACTGGTATTTGCTTCAATATTCATAAATATTGCACATTTATTTGTTTATTTCTATAGTTCATTAAAGTAATCCTCTTTCTGAGTCAGTTCACTGCCACCAGACAGTAGACCACATAACACTGAAGAGCTGAGAGGCGGACAGCTCAGCTGCAAGCTTTCAGCGTGACTTAAAGACTTGAAGCTGTTGATGGTCTGCGTTCACTGCTTGGCTGTGCCTTCTGGCTCGTAATGGTTTCTCAGCATAAACTCTTAAGACATGCTGTCTGATTAGGTCAGAAATTACAAGTGTTTATCACTGATCTGATTGGTCAGAGCCAGAGGGTGGAGCAAAAACTGTCCATCACAGAGGACACCACATTGGAGGGAAATATGACTCAGTTATTCATCACACACACACACACAGTATGACAGGAAACTCTGTCTTCTCCTACATCTGTTTCTCTGTCACAGGACACAGCTTCTCCAGGGCCACTCTTTCAAAATAAAAGCCTTCTGTGTTTGTTTGTGTGTGCAGAAAGCGAGGATGTGAGGCCCTTCAGATGTTGCCCCATTTGTCCACCTCAGTGTCGAGAGAGGAAGAGATGACACACACACACACACACACACACACACACACACACACACAGAGTGAAAGCCCAGAGGAAGATCATCTCTACAAGTAGAACAATGTAAGCGGAACAACCCCACTTTGAACTTTTCTCTTTAGTGAGTTGTTTTTGGGTTGACAGTGGAATAAAGTTTGTAAAACTGCAGCAACAATGAGGTCAAAGGTCACCATGAAGAGAGGGAGCGCTTGTTCAATGAGTGTCTTTAACTTCAGGGAGACTCAAGTATGAACACTGTGAATATTTTTTGCATGTTTAAGTTAAGGTGGAGGAAATACTGGATTTCCTGGCCAACAGACATACTGTTATCTGTGCACTGAGGAAACCACAGTACAGCATCCTTTGCTGTAAATGTGCTCAGCTGCTGCACAAAGGACATTTTTTTTTTATACTTTACAGTTTTGCTTTAAAATTTTTAAAACTCTCTAATGGATTCAACCGCATTCTAAAAGGAACCATAAAAATCATATCTGAACTCTTTAACCCCCCCAAAGGTGAGAAGAGTGTCTTCACTGAAATGTCCCCACAGTGCAGCAACGTCAGTGCTGAAATGTCCTCTTAATACAGAAAGATCCTGACAATGTACAAAATCTCCTGTCACCACAGAAATGTTCTCAAAATACAAAATTCTGAGCAGCACAGAAATATCTCCACAATGTAAAAAAAAAAAAATCTCCAGGATGCAGAAATTGCCCCACATGGCAATAATGTCCCCATAAAGCAGAAATGTCCTGTCAGTGCTGCCACAGTGTAAAAATGTCCTCATAGTACAGAAACATCCCTAAACTGTAAAAAGGTCTCCACAGCCAAAAAAAGCCCACAGAATGCATACATGTACACACACACACACACACACACACACACACACACACACACACACACACACACACACACACACACACACACCTTCCACGCTATACATCAGGGTGGCGCTCCCCTCCTCTCAAACACAGCTCTCATTGTTCAGTTTCAGACTTGAGAGGAAATCTTTTCCAGCTGGATGCACAAAGCCCCGCCCACCTCCACCCTCACACCACCATCACCACCTTCTCCGTGTTCCTAAACCGTTAAATCCACGCCACAGTGGATTTAACATCAGAGTGGATGTTCCTGCCTCAGTGTCAGATTAGTGGAGCCGTGTTTGGTTCAGACACGACAGGCTCCGTGTTGGAGCTCAACCAGTCAGACCGATTCATTTCTCACCACCTGACAGATGAGACAGGCAAAAAGAGAATGGCAGAAGAAAAGTATTTATTTAGCTGCTCTTCATTTTTTTGATGACTGCAGAAAATGATCATCCATCCATTCGCTTCCACTCATCCTGTTCAGGGTAACGGGGGGGGGGGGGGGGGGGGGGGGGGGGGGGGGGCTGGAGCCTATCCCAGCTGTCATAGGGCGAGAGGTAGGGTACACCCTGAACAGGTCGCCAGCCTGTTGCAGGGCCAACACACAGAGACAAACAACCTTTCACTCTCACACCTATGGTGTGATTTAGAATAGCCAATTAACCTAACCCCAGTAAGTGCATGTCTTTGGAATGTGGGAGGAAACCGGAGTACCCGGAGGAAACCCACGCAACCACAGGGAGAACATGCAAACTCCACACAGAGAGAGGGCCAAGGTGGAATCGAACCCAGACCTTTCAGATGTTATTCTAACTGTGAGGCAGCAGTGCTAACCACTGCACCACCGTGCTGCCGAAAATGATCATTATTTAGAAAATATTTAGAAAATAATGATCACTCGCTTGATCAAGTAATCAGATAATTAGTACCTTTGTCTTATTTACAAACGGCGGTGGATGGAGCAGCAACAAAGTTCTTTTCTTCACGTTGGAGCTTGTTGATCAGGTGATGATGATGATGAAGGACCTCCAGCTGTTTCCCAGTAAACATTTTAAGGTGGTTGCAGGAACAAGAGCTGCTGTTTTGGATGCTAGAAAAACATTTTCTTTCACTCCACCTGAGCTCACCGTCTCAGTAACAGCGCCGCCTTTTTGCTCTTTGCCGCGTGTGTCCACAGGCTTCACCTTCAGCTATGACAGCGTCATCTTCACTGCTGCCGTTGTGTTACCAGTCTTTGTGGTGAAAACTGGGGCTTACACTGGTTTAATGTTATAATCCTTTTTATTCACATGTCCTCTTAAATATGTTTCTATTGCAGGTCTATTTTTAGCCGCAAATGTGGATGAAACAGTGGTATTTATACAGCGACAACTGAGCGCTACAGAGGTGTGGATTAAACAAAGCATTGAGCAAAAAATTTACATTGAGGATTTTTACAATCAAGTTATTCAATAAGCTTGTTCTTTAAAAAATAACCTGTTTTTTCAGGCCTAATGCAGCCTTGATCTCCTACTGGACACCATGATTGCCAGCAGGCATTAAAAACTGTGCTGCTATTGGTTACAGTCACTCAACACTGTCCTCCTATTGGTCCTCCCACAGTTCTTTTTAGACCACAGTGGACATACTTAGTGCCCCACAGTCATTTCAGGCCCTGAACGCCCCACAGCTGCTGGGCTGGAACATGCTGAGGCTCCAGCCGTGAGCCCTGAATTTTAATTGTGTGGACACTGTTGTGTTGGACACTGGGCCACATTAGTAAATGCTAAACGCAGCACATATTTTAAAGTAAAAGATCTGCCTCCTTAGTTTCACGTTACACAGATGTGAAAACACATCTCAGTCGCATCTGAAACGTCTTTTTGGCGGCTGGAAGGTGAAAACAGGGTGAACTCAGGGTCTCTAGGGGTGAAACTGAAGCTGCTGAACCTGCTCAGATTCACCTGGAGAGGAAGCTACAGAGCTTTTATAGGTGCAGGTGTCGTTTGATATTTAATTAAGTTTATTCATTCCTACTTTTCATGTACAGTGCTGCATGTCTGTGTGCGTGAACAGTAGCAGTATTGTGTCTGTATATGAGGAGTGTAATCTGAGCGCCATTTTCACATTTTCCTCCTCCGATGTCACCTGCTCAGAAAGCTGCTTCTTCTTCAAGCACACCGTCACCGAAGACACACAACTCGGCAGCTTCACAGTTAAACTTTCTTCTCTTGAAAGCTAAAGGAGTCGTGTTTCTCTTTCCAGCTGAGCAGCCACATTTCAGATTAGAGTCACTACTTCAGTTTTATGTCAGTCAGGAAGAAGTTTTAATTCAGTCCTGCTAAAGTCAATAAGAGAACAGCTGGTTACAGAAATGATTGCTTTCACTCGTCTACAAACCTCTTCTATAATACAGCAGAGCTACAAATAAAATATTCCAGCCCAATGAACGCAAAAATACTTGGATTTTTATTTTTACAGTTCATCTTATTTAACATTCAAGTTTGATCATTTTACTTTTTTAAAAATCTTTTAGGACTGAAACGACAGCAAACCTGGATTTTTAAAGCTCAGTTCATTCTCTGCCTGAAACAAGCAGGTTCAGCTCCTCCGTCTTCCAGGTAACTATCTTCTGATTTGCTGCCAATCATATACATGAGGTTTGAACAGCGGGTGGGCGGGGCTGCAGTGCCTGAGACGGCCATATTAGGAATACCCACACTGGCCCTATGAGCTCATACAGATCCAAGAGTGGAAAGAAGCGAGTGAAACTGTTTGGAGCGCTCTGCAGCCGGAGCTGTAGGCTCACAGGGATTACACACCTACAGTGACCTCACTGCTCGAGGTCATGACTAGCATGAACATCCAGGAACAGGAGATATATGTCAGGAAATAAAGAAAAGCAGAATAGATCCACTTTGGATAAGTGGATGAAAACGGATAGCTGGAATTTTGTTGTATTTTCATGTTTGGAGGATTCCTCTCATGTTTCTCAGGGTTCGCCTGTTAAGACAGCGTTCTGTGTGTTTGCTGGCAGCCAGAACAGCAAAGCCACTTTAAAAGTGTCAGATAAGCCAGCCTGCTGTGGTCGCCAACAGGAAGTCCGCCAGCAGCTGATAGGTGGTCGGAAAGTTTTGAGGCGGTTCAGACCGCCATCAGCTGCTGACATGCTGGAGGATGTGCTCATCACTGGTCCCGACAGGCCTGAAAGTGAGCTGCCCATCAACACTCTGAGGCTGCGGTGGAGATGAAGAACCTCCGTAACCTGTCACCAAGCCGTCCTGCTGGAGCTCTGCACCGATTACGGCATGAACACATAAAAAAGCAGGCCCGGTGGCTTGGTTTGAGAAAATAGTTTGTTTTCAAACCAAAACTTCTGATTTAAAATAATAAAATGAATAAAATACTGAGTTGTAATCTTTATCCCATTTCTACCAACTCCACCACTTGCAGATACAAATACGAACATCCAGGACCTTTGTTAACCTTTGTTCTCCTCCTTCACCTCTGAATGACACAAACCTGAGCGCAGAGTGTTTGCTGCTTTACAGCATCACTAAAGTGGACTTCCCGTTTCATATTTCACCTTCACTCTGAAACCTGCAGCAACATGTGGACAAACACAGCTGCTGCTCTGCACCGGTAACATGACCGAGGATTAATGAAACACACAACATGCAATTCATCAAGGGTAAATTCCATGAAGTGGGGCTGTCATCACTCTCCTTTACATCTAAGAAGTCCATCAAACTTAAAGGCTGCATTGTGTGTCACTCCCCTTTTATGATGTGCCAAAGTTTTAACAGAGGTTTACGGCTAAATCCTGGTTCGGCCTTAGATAAGCTGGAAACAGAGGATCTCAAGGATTTTATTGACCTATCGACCCGCCCCGACCTCCTCCCTCCACCAATTGTGTGGCTTTGGAACGACTTAATCTGACGCTGACCTTTCTTCTAATCATTATTACTACAGTCAGCAGAGGGTGCTGTCACAGGCGGCTGTAGATGCTAGCTGTCTGCTCGGCTTCATTTCAGCTAACTCGAGTCCCTGAACTGGACCTCTGGGCTGTGTTTGTGCTGTTGGAGCTTTTTGGACCATTTTTAATGCAGTTATCGGACCAATAATATGGCTGCTGTGGCTTCATTGGACTAATCCGAGAAGGCGGAGCTCCAGTGCTCCTGTGTGAAATTAAATATTTAACACATTACTGAGCTGAGAATTTTTAAAATGTTGTAACATGTTATAATTTACAATGTAAGAGAGAGGAATGATTTATTTCACACTAATACTGTAACGGTACAGCAGAGAAAACAGAAGATATGCCTAGATTAACATTTTTTGTAATTTATTTTAAAGAAGATACTTTTATAGTTAATATATAGCTACTATTTTACCATTTGAAGAAACAGCACATGATGAAATATTACTACAGTTTGTGTAAAGTGGACTGCACCACTGAACAATGAGATCTGAGTTGTTCACTAAAGCATGAAAGGATTCCAACAAGATCTTAAAGCTCTAGAGTTTCATCTTCAGAAGTCGAGTATGCTGACATGAAGAGATTTCTTCAACCTTTGGGATCGCTGGAAGCACTTAACCTAGAAAAGTTTGTGTTATTGCGCAATCCGGGGTGAAAACTGTAAAGTGGATCATAACAGAAGAGAGGTCCAGGACTCTACTGCATCTACAACATTTCCAAATAAGCAGCAACCTGTTGTAATTATCCTTTAAAGACAGTGAGCATGTGTTTGAAACAGCTGGGGTACTTCATGGTCCAGATGACCTTCACAGAGAAGAAGAAAATTATTATGAAATCAAATATTTGTCAGAGCAGAGGAAACTCTGCCTCTGACTTTCGTGTGTGTGTGATAAGTGATGTTTCTGTGTGTGAGTGCAGCCAATCAGGGTGATCGGTGTGCGAGAGAGAGACAGAAAGCTAAAGCACTCAGTCATTGAGTCATTCTGATGAAAATCCACAGACTGTATTTAAAAGATGGACGTATGTAGCTGCCATGAAGTCATCAGGTTGTGACTTTAGCTTTCTGTTTAGAAAGGTGCATCATAGCCACGGATACCTGCTAATCAGTGCTCAGTAACATCCAAATAAACTGGAGCTCAGCCTTCTTGGACAGTCTGTTAATACAATGAAGCACACAGCAGCCATGTTATTGTGCAGATAATATCTTTAAAAATGCTCCAGAATTGGTTTCATTTTTCAGCCCCACAGGTCGCTGTTTGGTCTGAAACCAACGACACTACAATAACACAGAGAAAACCCAACAATCAGACGATCGTGGTCCCATATTTGCTAAGAAGTATCATCTACAGCTGCATTTTATTGTGACAAAGTTGACCTTTAAACAATGGTGTTAACTTTGTATAACAGTAAATGATATAAAAAGTTAATCTTACTTTAGAAGATAAAAAAAAGATAAAATTGACAATCCAAACTTATCCCATCTTAATTTATATGAAACTATCAGTGAGTGTTTGTCTTTATCTACCAAAGGCTGTGAGCATTATATAACCACAAAGGACCAGAAGATAAAAGCTTTACGGTTATTCAGTGGGCTGTTGCAGCTGGTTGTTTTGATGCTCTGCTGATGCATACCTGCTGTGCACAGCAGCTGATGTATATCTGTCAGCTTGGGTATCAGCTTCGCATGCTTAGATAAAAAGCCAGCATGCATGAAGACAACAAACCAAGAGGACCAACGCTGAGACTCAAGCAGGGATCAGACGCTCTGATGCACCTGAACTCAGCACAGGAAATCATTAAACAGCAGAGACAGCATACTACTGTCCACTTTCACTGGATCAGTGCACTTCCTGCTGCATTACATTTAAATTATTTAGAGATTCGACCAACCAAACACTACCAAAAACTGTATGTTTCTATAAAAACAGATTTTTTCCTGCAAGTACATTTTTCCTAGTTCAGGCGCGTTGCTGCTACATTTTCTAATCAATGAAGCAGCACTTTTATGATCTGGATCAGAGCCTTCAGGAGGAGGCCGGGGTGGGTTTAAAAAATGCTCCCTATTCACATCCAACCTCCTGTCTGCAGTTAGGGAACACATGATCTTTGGTTTAAGGTGCAATATGTAAAATTAAACACTCAAAAATGGACTGAACTCCCAACAGAATGTGGATAAAAGTTACAGTTCTGGCCATTAACTGTAATAACTGACCATCCCAGAAGTCTGTGATTGAGTTTCATTGGGTGTCCTTTTATGATTTTATTTGGATGTTCCTTAGCACTAGCTAGCAGGTATCGGGATGCATCCAGAATGCAGCTTGCTAACCAAGCTAGCAGGCATTAGCTGACAGTTTAGCATTCCACCCGCTTGTCCAATTACGGTCCCTCTGACTCTGCAAAGCTAACATGGCAGCATAAGCCTTCAAACTGCAGAGTCCAGATAACAGCGGGGGGGTCTTTTATATGCAGCATGAGAGGAGATCTCATTCTAAAGGACATCACAGTGCAGTGTTTCTATCTATCAGTACTGCTCCGCAGAAATGATCCAACAACCAAACACTAAGAGGATCTGCTGGAGCAGATGGAGATCCACCACTTCTGTTTGCTGCAGGTGCAAACATCTCCCAGAGCTACAGACTGACTGTGGATTCAAGAGTTCCAGCTGCTACAAATTAAAAAAGAAAAAAAAAAAACTATCACTAACTAAACTAGAAAGGCTGAGGTGATCTGACTAAATTCCCCACATGGTTTATTTATTGTTTTTATGTTTGCAGGTTTTTAGTTTATTCACAGTGCTGTTGGAGACCTGTTTCTGCTTGTCTTCTTCTGTTTGATTTTTTGTTTTGCTCTGCAGGTGCTTTCTTTCTTGACATTGATAGGCAGACTGCAGACAGATCAAAAACACAAGTAAAGGTAAAGTTCTTCTTCCTAATAATTCAGGCCAGCCTGACCCAGTACAGCTCTGTCTGCGTTTCACTGCCAAACACAATTATTGGAGTCAGAGCTGTTTTGTGTACTCTCACACACACACACACACACACATACACACACACACACACACACACACACACACACACACACACACACACACACACACACACACACACACACGCGCGCGCGCACACAGCAGTAACCTGAGCTGCTGATATGGTGGTTTAGCAGCATCTAAAAACAAGTCCTCACCTGAACATCCAGAACTTTCTCTTAACTTTGCAGTCAAACACTGAAATAATATTCACCTCAGTTTAATCAGTACAAACATCTGTGTGCATTTAGCATATCTGAATTAAGGATTGATTCAGGGTTAGGACTCTATTAAACTTGGGACTCACCTGAAGACCAACTGAAAGCTACAAAGCCTGGATCAAACTTATAATGGGAGATTTTAGTCTTTAGTCAAGAAGGATATAAACAAGAGACAACCCACTGAACAACTACTCAGAAGCTACTGGTTCTGTAGATGATCCAGAAAATAATTCTCATCCCCTGGTACCAAACAAACAAAACAAAGCTGACTAATAACTTATGTTCCTGTGCAGGAACACTTATCCTGAAAAAAGCTGAGAGTCTGAGACCTGAGAAGGAGGCGTGTAGGACTGGAAAGTTTATTTATCCCTCTGCAACAAGGCAACTTAAGTACTCACCAACATGAGTCAGAAACAGACTTTATATAAAAGATTGACGTAGCTTCTAGGTCTGAAAACTGAATCCAAAGTGCAAGCGCCTTAAACCTGCATTCTTTGTAATGGCCAGCAGGGGGTGACTCTTGTGGTTGATAAAAATAATCTGAGTGTGAAGAAGTCTATGAGAAAATTATCCCTCTGAGCTCAGTCAACACTTATTGAATAAGACACGATCATTTTATAAATTATGATACTACTGGAGTCAAGAAGGACCATAAAAGGACGAGGAGATTTACCCTGTGACTGACAAACAATACAAACAGTAGAGTTTAGCATATCATCACCCTCTTAAAATAATGGCCTAAAATCACTTTTTAACAAAAGTTTTATTTTTGGCTAAATCATCATATTTTCAATGTTTGATTCAGTTTTTTGTCTTTTCTAAAAAAAAAAATAAAAAAATGAAAAAATGACTTAGGCCATTATTTTAAGATGTCATGATATGTTAATTAATAATGGGTTTGCCCATCCACCAACATTTTCTGCTGTTGTTGATCAAGCTAGCAACACATGGCTAGCTTAGCCAGTGTGTGGTCTGTGATAACTTGTTAGCTAAAAGTAATTGGACACTGGAGTGAATGATGAGAATCTCTATCAGCATCTCTGTACAGCTCTCCACAGCAAGGAAGGAGGCTCCACCTCATGGTGCTGTTCAGTTATAATTCATTACAAGTTAATATAAGTTCAATTTTCTCTCTTTCATGTCTACATCAGTGAAGTAGTGCAGGACAGCAACGCCATCGGAATGTCATTCGGATTGGATACGTGTAGTCAGATGGTAACAAAGAAAGGGAAGGTAGTCAGGATTGCACTACCAGAAGGCAACACTGCAGACACTGATTGCAGCTACAAGTACCTTGGAATCCCACAGGCAAATGGGAACCATGAAGAGGCCGCTAGGAAGACTGCAACCTCCAAGTACCTGCAGAGAGTAAGACAAGTCCTGAAGAGTCAGCTGAATGGAAAGAACAAGATCAGGGCAATCAACACTTACATCCTGCAGGTGTCACTACTGGGATAATAAGCTGGCATAAGGAGGAGATAGAAGCCAGTGATGCCAAGACAAGAAAACTCCTTACCATGCATGGAGGTTTGACCCCAAATCCAGCACCCTGAGATTGTACGCTAAGCAGAAGGAAGGAGGCCAAGGACTAGTGAGTGTCAGAATCACTATCCTAGATGAAACAATGAAGATCCATGAATACATCAGCAAGATGGCCACAAAGTGTCATGTGTTTAGTGAGTACCTCAGGCAGCAGAAACCAGAGAAAGAAGAGGAGGAAGAACAGGAACCATCATGGAAGGACAGGCCTCTGCATGTACCACCAGCAGAGAGAAGAAGTGGCTGATATAGAGAAATCCTACCAATGGCTGGACAAAGCTGGACTGACAGACAGCACAGAGGCACTAATCATGGCAGCACAGGAACAAGCTCTGAGCACAAGATCAACAGAGGGTGGGGTCTACCACCCCAGGCAAGACCCCAGGTGCAGGCTGTGCAGAGATGCCCCTGAGACAATCCAGCACATAACAGCAGGGTGCAAGATGCTAGCAGGCAGGGCATACGTGGAACACCATAACCAAGTGGCCGGCATAGTATACAGGAACATCTGTGCCGAGTATGACCTGGAAGTCCTGTGGTCAAAATGGGATACACCCCCAAGGGTTGTTGAGAATGATCAAACTTGTGATGGCTAACCAACTGGACATCATAGTGGTGGAAAAACAAAGGAAGAAAGCCGTAGTGATAGACAGTGCAATACCAAGTGACGGCAACACCAAGAAGAAGGAATACGAAAAGCCTAATGAATACCAAGGGCTCAGAGAAGAGCTAGAGAGGATGAGGAAGGTGAAGGTAACAGTGGTCCCCAGGGCACTCGGGGCAGTGACCCCCAAACTGGGAGAATGGCTCCAGCAGATTCCTGGAATGACATCTGAGATCTCTGTCCAGAAGAGCGCAATACTGGGAACAGCTAAGATACTGCGCAGGACCCTCAAGCTCCCAGGCCTCTGATAGAGGACCCGAGCTTGAAGGACAAAGACTGCCCACAGGGCAAGCTGGGGATATAATATATATATATATATATATATATATATATATATATATATATATATATATATATATATATATATATATATATATATATATATATATATATATATAAACACTAGCTAGAGAAAGTCAATGTGTTCAGTCTTGCACCAGTTTCAAATACATTAAATTAAGTTTAATGTATTTAAATGCATTAAAATGCAAAAACATTCAAAATCTGATCAATTTCAGCCACAAAATTCCAGTATCCCATAGATAAATATTTTTCTTTTCACTGTGATATCTTTTGCCAAAAACTTTCAATGTTTTCTAATGTTTTGTAAACTACATGATGTAATGAGAGAACAGCTGACAGAATAATTGCGAATGAAAATAAACACAATTGGGACTAATACAGCAGTCAAGCTGTTTGAACATAAAAACAAGGGTGTGGAGGAACTGAGAACACACACACACACACACACACACACACAAATACACACACACAGACACTTGAATCATTCACTACAAAATGGCAGAGTAAACAGATTGTGATAAACAATAGCCGCCCTCACAAAGTTTCCAGGACAGGCCCAGTACTTATGATATTACACACACACACACACACACACACACACACACACACACACACACACACACACACACACCAACACCTTTGTTGAAGCTCCTGGAGAGTTACAGCATCTCAGTGTCACCCTGGGAGGTTTTTGCTACCTGCCATTTTCACCCATTCATTTTCAGTGTCCACATTTAAAATAGCCACAGACTTGGCTGTGAGACGCTAATAAGATCACTCTGTGTGCTCGATGAATCAGCTCGATGATAAAAACTGGATGACAGCTTTAAATAGAGAGGGAGAAGGACCTTAAAGAAAACATCTGGAGAGAGTATGTTTGTTTTGTGCACTGCTTGCAGGACTACTTCAATCTGACTAAACTCCCTCAACATCAGAAACAGCTGAGTAACAAGAACAAAAAAGGAGTTCTTGGATGGGTGGATATGCCAACACATCTGTAATTTCCTTCCATCTGTACCATGTCCGATCATAGTGGTGGCACTGGAAGGTGTCTAGCCTAACAATAGATGGCAGGCAGTAACATCTAAACCATAAAAGGTTTAGAGGTTTGCAGAACCAAACTACTCCAACATGACAAAAGCAATCTGATTACTTTTGTTTGGTCTCACGTTGTCATCATCTGCTGCTGTCATTATTTAAGTTTATTAATTTGAAAAAAGGAAAAAGTGACCGACATGGTTATGATACTGTGTCTGTTATACTGAAAGCACAACTGGAAATTTTCATGGAAGAGAGACACAGAAGTTAAGTAAAACCAGAGTAACACAGTACTGGCCCTAACATTTTTTTCTTAAAATGAAACCAAATGTAGTTTTCCCATTTGAAAATGCGAGTTAGAGTCTCTGCTGTGCTGAGCTGGGATTTCCTGGTGAGGAGTGATGAATGTATCAGGAGCTCGTCATTTTCAAGGCATTTCCTCTTGGACCTCTTACCTGAGAGCGGCTCTCTGGGTTTAACCTCCTCCACCAGCATCGACTGATCCTCGGGGCCCTGGGATGATTGGTCAGTCATGGACTCCTTCTTCGTCTTCCCCAGACCCACCATCCTCATGAAGGACACACGGCGGCTGGTTGAGTCGCACTCACTTTCTGAACAGTTCAGCTCGCCGTTGACAGATGACTCCTTACGGGAGCTGAGGGTGTCACGATATTTTCCTGCAAACCTGGTATGGAAAATAATTTTTAAAAAATGTCAGACTGAATCTTGCAACAAAGTCTCGTGATTCACCCCAACACCTCCACCCAAGAATCTTGACCTCCTATTGCTTGACCTCAACCATCTTTACCCCACCACTCTCACAAAACATCTTTAGCTCTGCAAAATCCACCTTTATCCTACCATCTTTTCCCACACAACCCCCCCAAAATAAAAAATCTTCACCCCAACAAACACACCTCAGCCACCTTTACCTCAACAATCTCCACCCATCCTTAACCCATCAAACTCCAGCCACAATTTTTACCCCAATGACCCCACCCCGAAAGCATCTTTACCCAGCAATTGCCCTCTAGCATTCTTACTCCGTAACAACTCATAACATTTGTTTGCATCGCCAAACTTAAGCTTTTTATTTTGGCAAGTTCTGATCCACAGGCTGCACTCATTTTCCTCAAGGTCTCTAATCCATCTTCTCTTTGACCCATTTTTACTGACACATTTTATTCCTCTACCTTAACAAATCCCTTTAATCTTAAACATTCACACTGACAAATTTCCTTATGTGTCTTCAGCTTTGACTTAGCAAATTCTTCCTATTTTGAGAACATGTCACCAAAATAGAATAGAATAGCTGTATAATGTAAGCTATATAAGCTGTACAATATAAGTACTTATATTGCTGCACAAATAAATATGGAAATAGAATAGAATAAAATAAAATAAAATAAATAAAACACATCTGTTTAAGTTATATTTACACAGCTAAGGATAAATATCACAGTAAAATACACTTATCAAGAATATGAGTATGGATGTATATGTATGATATGGGTATAGTGAACCCTCTTCTTATATTTTAATTGCTTTGTCCTCAAGTCCTCAGGCCGTTCCTTTTTCTATGTATATCACATGTTAAAACCATGTAATTTATGCTTTCTTCTCTGCTTGTGATCACTTTAATCCCACTTACCTTTGTCCCACTTTAGCCAGATAGATTCTATCCCACTTTACCTGAGCAGACTTCCTTCAGAACTCCTCCTTCCCCTCTTCTTCTTCTGGGAAGGTGAAGGTGAGGGCGATCCTTGGAGTGACCCTTCTGGGGAGAGTGTAGAACTCCTTCCTGACAGTCTCAGGTTCTTTCCCAGCTTTCCGAGGCTCTTCAGTGGGGACTTGAACTTGAACGAACCCTTCACCGAACCTCCCCCACTTCCTTTTTTACCCTCATTGGCCTCATTCTCGTCCTCCTCATCCTCAAATGGGTTGCGGTCCCTCGGCACATCACCGTCCAGGAGAGAGCTGCCGGGTGACCAGTGGTTGCCATGGCCCCCATTGCCATGGATACTGTCATCGTCATTGTCAAAGGGGTTATGATGGCGGGGCGTGATATTGAGACTCATCCTGCGGATAAATAGTGCGTTGTCTAGAGTTGGACCGCCGCCTTTCAGACGCACTGGGAGGTTTTTGAGGATGGGCATGATGGAGCTGGGGGAGGTGGGGGAGGAAGGGAGAAACCTGGGAAAGGAAGGAAGGGGAGAGATATCAATTAATCAATAAATTACATTTTAAAAAGCTGAAACTGACGTAGCTTGAATTTTACTGAGCAGTTTGAGAGGACAGTTGGACAAAAACCCTTTGAGACTATCAAACTGAATATAAGGAACTGCCAATGTGTTCTGTTTTTTTTTTTTAAATCTTTGAAGTTAATTAAAATTAAACTCGGGTTTAACTGAAAAATTACATCTGCAGTTCATCTAATTATGTATCTTTACAATATGGCAAAGGTGATAAATGAATGGAAGATGGTAATCTTCAGTAATCTGCACAACGCTGCGTTATACTTTGAGAAATTTTGAATTTCTTTTGGCCTAAACATTCAGTTTAAAAGTGTCTTGGATCTGTACGATGTCTTAGAGAAGGGATGTCCTTATATGGCCATTTCAGGCACAGAAACCCCAGCTACCAACTATTCAAACCATCTGATTGTGAGAGTTAGGCAATCAGAAAATAAGAGGAGGGGCTCATCCACTGGATGAACTGTGGGGATGCTCCAAGGTCCAGCATGACAAAGAAGGGGCTGTTCTGAACTCTGAATGGTTCCAAGAACTAAAGTATGAGGGAGGAAAGAGAAAGAATAGATCTGCTTAAAGAAGCGCTATCAGTACTTAATGGTGATTTTTGTTTATTTTTTTCCCAAATCAAGTGATTAAAAGACATTTAATCTATTTTTAATCACCATCATCCATGCACCACATACAGTGAATAATGGCATCAGTGCTAACAGAAACATTCTCCTTTCCACGTGACACACCTGAAGAACACACCTGAAGAACACACCTGAAGAACACACCTGAAGAACACACCTGCTTCTTTGTAACTCTGCTGCAAATATTTTTAGTATTTGAGCTTCTGATGAGACTCCAGACTGATTGAGACTGCCAGTTACACTCCCCGAAAGCTGCCCAGATAACGGGACTGAGGACTGAAGCACACCATGTTGTGATGGTTAGTAACCATGACAACATATTCACCTCCACTCAAAGATGGTTGAGCTGTTAGTCTGACCGTTTCAGGGGTTTTTAGATTTCTGTTATCTTACCGTGGAAAGCTGGTTCATATGCATCATAAATATAATCACATAGTAATCCGGTTATCTAAATCATGCTGTAGTTCACATGTGTCAGACTCAAGGCCCGCGGGCCAAGTCCGGCCCACGATGTAATTTCATATGGCCCGCAAGATGATTTCACATAGCTATTATTAATGGCCAACGGTAAACAGCGCTCCCACTTACGAGGTGTGGCAGAAAAGTAATGAGACTGATTTTGTAGTTACCAAAGTTTGTATTTTTTTCAAACATCAATGTTATCCCCTTCAAAATAGTTCCCTTTGGCAGCTACACACCGATGAAGACGTTGTTCCCACTTTTGGTAGCAGCGCTGGAAGTCTTCAACCGGTATGGTCTTCAGCATGTCACACTGTCCTCTCGTCACAGAATTTTTGACCTCAAAAGGCATTCCTGTGGTTCCCCAGGCCCCCTATTCACCTGACCTCAGCCCCTGTGACTTTTTCCTTTTTCCTAAACTGAAAAATGTCCTCAAAGGACGTCATTTCTGGACTTTAGAAAACATCCATAAGAGTGTAACGGACATGCTGAAGACCATACCGGTTGAAGACTTCCAGCACATCGCAGGCGGTAAACCATGTGTCTCTTTTCCCCGCCTGCGATGTGGTAAAAGAGGGACACTTATGGGAGAAGTTGCAGAGGGAGACCTGCACAGGTGAGCTGACAGTCTATCACTGCTCACACACCAGGAAACGCTGTGCAGCAAAGTCCCGAAGACAAAATGCGTCATTAGCACCGTAACACAGACAGTGCCGGTGTTATGCCAAAAAGTGATTGTCTGTCAAAAAGTGATTGCCAGAAAGTGATTGTCCATATTTAAACTGTTGTAAATGACTTGCTGACCTATAATCTGTGAAAAATATGTCAAACATATCTCTCGTGAATGATATCAAGTCATTTTGAGTAAGAAACAACATTTCTGTCACAAGGTAGAAGCTGCAATCAGTATTTGGCAGCGACTTTTATATATTCTTTATTTATCAGGGCAAAAACTGCGATTGGCCAGATTTTTAAAGAGATATGTGGCCAAGAGGGCAGCAGAAATCAGAACAAATATGACATTACACTCTATAAAGATATTTTGAGTGACCAAAGAGGACTGGATTTATTATAATGTACGTGCAATAATGCACAGTCATAAACATACTTGAATAACAGCTCCTTTATTCATTTTATATCTAAGCCCTTCATAAATCCTATTGACTACACTCTATTCACCAATATGAGCAAATACATTACACATAAAAGCACATAGAAACATCAAAAATCACTTTCTGGCAGACGATCACTTTTTGGCACAACACCTGTTGTGAGGCACCCGTTACGTGCCCTTACCTGGTGTGAACAGCTGTTTAACACTGAGCGTATCACCACTGAGCCGGCTGATCAAAGGAATTTTGAATTACCTCATTCCACATCCGTTTGTCCTATCGGAAACATTCAGTTTCTGACGAGAAATTGCGCTTCACATCCAATTTAGGGTTTATTACATTAAAAGTTCATAAATGGCGGCACCTTTGTCCCTGCAGCCTCAGGGATAGAAATTCACCAGCTGCGCTTTTTGCTGATAAACTGGACGCAATGCGCAGTTTATGCAGCATTTTTCCGCATATGAAGCGCAAAAATTCACATCACAATTTTCCCTGAAAAATTAGCAATTTTTCATCAGCTTGAAATATTCTCATTTTTTTTCCCCCAATGTCATTTTTGAAGAAAATATCATTTTATATTTTATTTAATGCGTTGAGGAAAAAGTTGCGGTATTCTGACCATTCAAATCATATTGCTGATTAAAATGATTTTTAATTCTGTTCGGCCCACGACTCAGACTGTCTTCAATTCTGGCCCTTCGTATGATTGAGTTTGACACCCCTGCTGTAGATGGTTAATAGTACTAGAAGACGTTAGCTTTTCTGCTCAAAGTCTTTTAAGAAAGGGTGGACGTACAGAAAACCCACACCTTAAAGCTGACCCTCGATGGGTCATCAGTGTGTCAGTGGATGTTAAGTTTCTAATTTGGAATTTGATGGTCCGTGCATCCACCCAGTGCATCCACCCAGCTGATTACTGAGGCAGAAGTTCCTGTCATGTCACAGTCTTTGAAGACCTGCATGGAATCATCGGGAAGGAGAAGCCACAGACAGACAACAGGAATAACATCATAAACAAACAGTGACGCCTGGAGCACCGAGACTATCCGATATAATCTGGACGAGCGTCTGATGACTTTGCCTCCAGGGATTATGGCTGATATTTTGGGGCCCTCAGTGAAGCCAGCGGATATCCATGCCAAGACTTCCTCTTCCATGTGCCGGTCATTGTTTACAAATGCAAGAAAATTTAGAAAAGGCTGAATATTTCATTTCCAGTCTGAGATAAAACTATCACCTATTTATGCTGTGACACCTTTTCAGATGCAACCCTGGGTGCATCTGGCAGCTCGCACTATTATTGTGCTGCTTTTCAGCTTGTGGCTGGATGAGAATCATTTTTGTTAAATATAATTTGAAATATTCCTCAAAAGATACCATGGGTTAGTAGAATTTCAATAGGATGAAGGTATTTTGATGCACATCATGGAGGACACACCTGACTTTATGCCATGACAATGAAAAATGACAATTTCAGATTGGTGAACAAGATATGAAACAGCTACAAAACAACTGCTGGAACCACTGTAAGGATCCTAAAGGTTCCTCTGAACCTCCTCTGAAACATTTTCAGAAACCTACCTGAAACCTCATGACAGCCTGACTAAACTGACATCATTGTTTGCTGAAATAATGTCAGCATTTTAATGGGCAGAACTGACGCAGGATGGCGAGGGAGCGGGATGGTGGCGTCAGGGAGCAGATCCTTCCCAGTCGTAAAGCAGCTGATGTCACATGTTCCCAAAGCCATAAAGCATGAAGACAAAGACTCATAAACTCTTCAACCATTAACAGACACACGGCAGCTCTGTAACGGTTCATGGAAAACTTTGTAATCATTAAATGTGCCCTCAGGAGAATCACTCAGAAATCACTGGATTCTGTGAGCCTCAACCAGCTTTTAATGTCCAAATACAACTTTGGGTCCAGTCTTATCTGACAGTGAAACTCCACCTGGGAGGATTTACTGCAACATTTTTACACTATATAACTGGATTTTTTAAAAACATACTTCTGCTGCTGAAGCAGCAGCCTCTGGGGCTAAAAAAAAAATTAAAAATGAAGCCAACGCAGGACTGCCAAAAACTGAAACTACTAGAATGATCACTTGAATCCAGAAGTGTCCCCTACTGACTCCACAGACTGTGCGTAAAACATGAACATACCCACAATGATAGCAACTACTAGTTTCTGGACTCTGGATATCTTAAAGCCTCAATATTTTGGCTGATGGATTTTATTTATTTATTTGTTCAATGCATGGCCATAATTGGCTGAGAGGATTTAGTGATAGATTATGAGCTAACTTTAATGAGCTTGGTTAGCAAGCTCCATCCACAGACTGTAAGGGTGCAACGCACAGACACAGAAACCTGCTAAGTAATGCTGAGTAACATACACATAAAATCTTAGAATGTCAGAAAAACTGGAGCAGCCAAATTATTGGTCATATAATTGCATTAAAAAGGCTCCAACAGCACAAACACGGTCCACAGGTCCAGTTCAGGGACTCCAGGTAGCTGAGGTGAAGCCTAGCAGACAGATAGCATCTACAGCCACCTGTCTCACCAACCACCTGTCATTCATATAGGCCACGCTCCTAATAATGCAAACTTTAATCCAATTTAAACATGTTAGTCATATAACAGACCTGTTGGCCTACAGAGTGCTGCTGGTAAATGTTTTACTTGTACAATATGTGATATATTGGAACAAAACTAATTTGGCTGCATGTCAACCATCATTGAGCTGATACATTTTCATTTTTCTAAAAAATTCAAAAACTATCTGGGACATTCTGTAGAGGTTTGAGTAATGAATATTCATACCAAGTTTCAGAAGAATTTGCCAACAAAATATGGGAGAAGTCAAAAATTAATGTAATGTTTATCTTCAAAATTTCAAAAATTCATAAACACTTAAAAATTTTTAAATAAATCTGTCTGAAACATTTTGTAGAGCTTTGCACATTAAATACTCATACCAATTTCAAAACTGTTGGCCTAGGATTATGGGAGGAGTCAGTATTAAAGGTAATGTACAGTATTTCTGGAAAATTCTGAAAATTCATTAAAAAAGAAAAGTCTAAAGTTGAAAATCTGCTGTTTTGTATTTCCTTACCCAACAAGTATTTGTGCCAAGTTTGAGAAGATCTCAAACCTAAATGACTGAGGAGCAGCGAATTTAGCAAAAAGCTGACGGAAGATGGAAGACTCAGTACTGGATCAGCCCCACTGACCGTCGTCTGTGATGACAGCCGAGCGAAAGAAAATAAATACAATTTAAACTCTACGTCAAAGGTCTTCACCTTCGCCTCCTTTGTTGACATCTGACTGTGTGCTGTGTTATCGTTTGTGAGTTTTTGATTGGCCAACCCGTCTCGCGACAGCATTGTCGTTTTTTGCATTTTCATGTGAGATTTGTTGATTTTTTTTTTCAAAACAAACAGAACAAACGTAGTGGACTGACTCACTGCAGGGGCCTCTAGTGGACATTGGAGGAACTGCAGGTTTTAGTCCCAGAGCTTCTCACTGAACCTTTTTCTATATCCTCCCTCATTAAAAACAATTTGCACAGTGATTCACTTGTGATGCATAAAGCCAGCAACAGGAGGCAGATGTTAAACACAGCACAGTCTACAATTAATAGCTACTGATATGATAAAACTGATGCAAACAAGCCCACACCCAGCCAAGGCCGAGTTGACGGTTGTTACCAACAATGGATGGAAGCGATTTGCGAGGCAGAGGAGGAACAGTGTGCAAGTGAAGGGAAGAACAGTAATTCAGCACTATTTCAGTCATTTCTGAGTTTTCTGCTCTCATGATAGATGGAGGCCCCCCCTGCCTCCCCCAACATCTGACACTGGTTGTCCTGCCATCCTGCTCCTGGTGGCCTGGAGGCTGCACCCGGGCCACACCCCATGGAGAACAGCAGGGACCCAGGAGTCCTCGCCTCTGCCTGTCACACTATCGCTGTCCCTTCCGCTCCTATTGTTTGTGTCCAGAAGCTTCCGCGATGCCCTGCGACCCTCTTGAAGAAAACAGGCTGTGTGCGAGCGCCACTGGGCTCCACATGGGCTTCCTGAGCCTGCCGTCAGGGCTGCTGGGTATTTATGGAACCAGCACCACTGAATCATTTCCCACTTTACTCTGCAAGTTATTTTTATTTTATTCTCCTCTCTGCTGCTTTCCTCAATTATTTCCTCATACATCTCTCTCTCTCTCTCTCTCTCTCTCTATATATATATATATATATATATTATGTGTGTATGTGTGTGTTTGGGTGGGTGGGTGCATGTGTGTGTGTGTGTGTGTGTGTGTGAGTGAGTGAGTGAGAGTCTATTTCTAGTAACAGCAGCGTGTCCTGAGCTGGTAAGCCTGGAAACCCACAACACAACAACATCCGCTCCCAGTGCACCTTTACAGTCATGTTTCCATCACTTCAGAGGATGCTTATTTTAATAGACTGCTGAAAAAAATTTAAAGGAACACGTTTTAACCAGAGTTTAGCATCAAGTCAGTGAAACTTCTGAGATATTGATCTGGTCAGTTATGTATCAGAGGGGGTTGTTGATCAGTTTCTGCTGCTTTGCTGTTAATGAAATTAACAACAGGTGCACTAGAGGGGCAACAATGAGACAACCCCCCCCCCCCAAACAGGAATGGTTTTACAGGTGGAGGACAATGAAAACTTTCCCTCCTCATCTTTTTTTACTAGTTCTGCATTTGGCTAGAGTCAGTGCCACTACTGGTAGCATGAGGCCATACCTGGACCCTACAGAGGTTGCACAGCTAGTCCAGCTCCTCCAGGATGGCACATCAATACGTGCCATTGCCAGAAGGTTTGCTGTGTCTCCCAGCACAGTCTCAGAGCATGGAGGAGATTCCAGGAGACAGGCAGTTAGGAGAGCTAGGAGAGCTGGACAGGGCCGTAGAAGGTCCTTAACCCATCAGCAGGACCGGTATCTGCTTATTTTTGTGAGCAGAAACAAGATGAGCACTGCCAGAGCTACAAAATGATGGTGGAGAACATTATGCTGCCTGTAACATCGTTCAGCAAGACCGGTTTGGTGGTGGGACAGTGATGGTCTGGGGAGACACATCCATGGAGGGACACACAGACCTCTATAGGCTAAGCTACGGCACCCTGACTGCCATTAAGTATCGAGATTAAATCCTTGGACCCATTGTCGGACCCATTGTCAGACCCAGCGCTGGTGAAGTGGATCCCGGGTTCCTCCTGATGGAGGACAATGCCCAACCTCATGTGGGGAGCATATCCAGGCATTTCCTGGAGGGTGAAGGAACTGATACCACTGACTGTTCCCCGTGCCCCATAAATCCAATAGGACACCTCTGGGACATTACGTGCTGCCAGGTTGAACCTCAGACTTATAAACGTATAATTTTTGCTCTTATTTTTCTTAAGACACGTCAGGCTGTTCATCTGTTTTGTAAGTGGATTGCTCGTTGAATGATTAAAACAATTCAACAAGAAATTGCACCTTCTGTTGCGCAGGTTGCTCGGACATGTCTCTCTGTCTCTGGTCCAAGACGCAACTTCAAAACATAATTCTTTACACCACGCTGGAGGGATGATTTTATCTTATTATGCAATGATTTTAAATAAACTGGGGTGTTTGTGAGCTTAAGTGAGTTTTAAACCCCTGCTTTAGAACATGTTCTGTTTACAGTCACTGGGTTTAAGGCTGATGCTCACCTTTGTGCAGGAAAAGCAGCACTTTTCCTGTACAACACTTCTTGTAACACTTCTGTTAAAAGTCTACTTTTTGGCGTCCACCACCCTTTGTTCTCCAGTTTGAGTCCTGTGCTGTTTTACTTTAGATACTAAATCTTTCACTGCGGATCACCCTTCTCTATCTGCTTGATTAATGTTACTCCATTCTTCCACTTCCAACAAAAATAACAGCCAATCAATCTACAGATTAGATGTTTCCAGCTTTCAGCCAAACATTCACATCCATCAAAATCTCAAAAGCAGCTCGTTGCTCAAACACATCCTCCGAGAAACTCACTGCAGGCTGATGCACGTGTGTGGTTGTCACACACATGTGGAAGAGTTCAACATGACAGTTAAGCATCAAGGTGAAGGAGTCACAAACATACAGGAAACCAGGAAGAGAAGGAGATATCCAATCAGAGGAAGGCACAGACCTCAGCCTTGACCTTCAGTGTGTTTGTGTTTGCTGCTGATTAATGACTGCATAGATAAATCAGCTGATGTAAGTCAGCTGGAGGAAACAGAACATCCATCAAAAAAAAAAAATCATAACAGGAAGGACTGACAGCTGATCCAAATTTGATCATCATTTCATTTTCTAAGCTCAAACTTTCGAGTCCTGACTGCATCTCTGCACACAAAACACAGGGACATGAATATGTTCATATTTCAGACACAGAACAGTAGCCCGTTTAATTATTTCCTTCCAGAGTTAAAATATCTTCAGAGAAAATTGACTTTACCATCATCGCATTTGACAGGCTGTAAAAGGTTCACTTTGGCATCTTTGCTCTAACACCCCCCTCCCCAACAAAACAGGATTTTCAAACTGGTTTCCAAATAAAGCTTAAAGAAAAGTTCAACTGCCACCACCTGCAGTTCCTCTAATGTCCAGCAGAGCATGTGTGGTTGCCTGGAAATTGCACTGAATTTAAATTTTTTTTTTTTCACATTTGGGACCGAGTGTGAGTAGCTGACCACTTTTGATGGCCGATCAAAGGGGACTGCACAGGTCCCGCGGTGGGAGGCAACCTGTCTCCAACCAATGGCAGTCTGAGGCAGACAGACTGCAGTCACCCTCAGAAAAACCTTTGCCAGTCTGGGTTTAGTTCATAAATGCTGACAGATCGCCAGCATGTTGAGTCAGTGACCCCAACTTGTCTGTGATGTGTCTCTTTACAACACCTGGTTGCCAGCTGGTTGCAGTCTGGTTATGTCCCTGCATAAAAGCAAGGTTGCCGAGCTCCTATCATTTTGCAGTTAAATTGGTGTCCCACAGCAACTACGTCACACATTTACAGTTAATCGCCATATTATCACAAACAGATTGGATCTAATTGCCATCTTGACCTCATTAAACTGATACACTGCCCGTGTGCTTTTACCCTCTCTGTCCTTAATGTCCATGAATCTGTCCATCTTCCAGTAAGATTTGTGATCAGTTTCTTCACTTCTCCTTGGAGAAGGTGGTAAGCACTGGGGCCGTCATTTCGCCACCTTCTCATGATCATCTACTCTTACACCCTGTTCAGCTGAGTTTGACCACTTCGAGCCGCTCTCTCTCTCTTTTTTAGAACAGCTGGTTTCAGGCTCCCCATTTGATGTTGTTCCCTCTCGACTTGTTAAAGAAGTTTTTCCTACCCTCAGTCCGTTCATTCTTACCATTGTTAATAGAAGTTTGACCTCTGGTGTGGTGCCAAAAATTTTTAAACATGCTGTTGTGCAGTCCTTGCTAAAGAAATCTGGCCTAGACTCCTCCTCTTTATCAAACTTTAGGCCCGTCTCTAAGCTACCGTTTTTGTCTAAAATCCTGGAAAAGATCGTCTTCACCCAACTGAAGACCTTCCTGGATGAACATGAAATTCTGGAAGTGTTTCAGTCTTCCAGAATTTCCAGAGAAAACTCACTCACAAATTTAGGTGTGAAAATGGATCTGACTTTAAGGCTCAATGCTCAGGTAAACACAGTGGTGAAATCCTCCTGTCAAAAATCAAGCCTCTTCTCTCCAAATATAATCTTGAAACGGTAATGCATGGTTTATAACATCTCGTCTTGATTACTGCAATGCACTGTTTATCAGAATTAGCCAGGCCTCCATTGCTCGCTTACAACTGGTGCAAAATGCTGCTGCTCAATTTTTATCTGGTGTGAGCAAGCAAGAGCACATCACTCCAATTTTAGCTTCCCTTCACGGGCTTCCAGTTCATTTACGAATCCATTTTAAAATCCTTTTATTTGTTTTTAAGTCTCTTAATGGTCAGGCCCCATTTTATCTAACTGAATTGCTGTACCCATGTGTCCCATCTCTTACCCTTAGGTCAGCAGACTGGATGCTTTTACTTGTTCCAAAGATGCAATGCAAACTCAGAGGTGATCTTTTGCAGTTGCAGCTCCAAAATGATGGAATGATTTGCTGTTTTTAAATCTCGTTTAAAAACACACTTTTACTCCCTGGCTTTCGACCCAGCGTTTTTTTTGACCATGATTTACCTTTTTGTATTTCTTATTTTTGAACTTCTACAGCTCTTTTGTGTTTCTTTTTTTTTTTTATCCTCTGGCCTGTGTTTGTCTTTTATGTTTGGTGTTATTGTACAGTACTTTGGTCAGCCCTGTTATTGTTTTTAAAAGTGCTTTATAAGTAAAGGTGTATGGTATGGTAATACTATATGATAATACTGTAATACTGAGTATGCTGAATAAAGTTCTTTACTTATAATCCACTCTGCTTAGTGCGAATGTCATGTCTGTTTGGGGTCGGGGACACTGCTGAACATCCTGATCATTCGTGTTTGGACTGGAACTGAAATCATGTGTTTCATTTGTTTCTATTCTGCAAAGGGACAAAAGGTTAACACACACACACACACACTAATCCTTGTTGTGTTTACACACATACAGTGAGCCTGCGAGCAGACAGAGGTGGAATTTTACTGGGAATCTGCTGGTAAGTGACTGGAATGATAAGTGGACAGTTTGATGTAGAGGTTTCTCAGCGCGTTCCTGGACGTCAGTCTGAGAACCTTCCCACAGAGCTGCAGCCGGTCAGCAGACCCACAGAGAGGAGCTTCACTCAGTCGCTGCGGTGCTTTCTGTCCCCAGACTTTCCCAGCAATACAGGAAATCATCTTTAGGACATTTTAATGATGTGAGAGGAAGCCTACACTTCAGTTCAATAGAAGAGAAAACTAGTTGGCGGCTAGCTGTCTGCACCAGCAGGCTACTCTTACTGGAACACATGAATGAGGTCCAATGTCAGCCTTCAACAGCGAGCTCAAGGAAAGAGAGAGAAAATTATCTCACTTTCAGTACTACTAACTGGCATCAGCTTCTGGTGCCAACATGTTGTCTTCTTCATTCAGCTGATCCCTGTAGGGGTCACCACAGCAGATCATCTCCCTCCATCCTGTGCATCAACCCTCTGCATGTCCTCCTTTCCCACATCCATGAACCTTCTCTGTGGTCTTCCTCTTTCTGCTGCGCTCCTTCGGTCACAAATCAATCCTGACACTCATCTCCACCCACTCCACCCTGTCTGCCTCTCTTCTTCGCCTCTCTTGTGCGCTGTCCAAACCTCTGGTGTCTAATTTACTTTTTAACTAATATAAATACAGTCAAAGACCATAAGTGGTATGAAAAAACTGGATACAGTCCATTCACACTGCACACAAAATATGACATTGCAACTTTGTTAGCTGCCATGTTGGGGGGGTTGTTTGGGCCAGAAGTGACCACAGTTAGAAGAGAGGCTGGAGTAACTTATGAGCTGCATCCACAGACTGTATGGGAGCATCACACACACACACACACACACAGATACCTGCTAATCAGTGCTCAGTAACATCCAAATAAAATCCCAGAATTTCACTCAGCCAGACTGGAACTCCGCCTTCCTGGACGGTCTGTTAGTCCAATGAAGCCACAGCAGTCATATTATTGGTCAGATAGTTGCATTAAAAAGGCTCCAACAGCACAAACACGGCCCAGAGGTCCACTTCAGGGACTCCAGTTAGCTGAGATGAAGCCTAGCAGACAGCTAACAGCTACAGCCGCCTATGTCACCATCCCTCTGTCAGTCAACGAGGCCACGCCCCTAATAATGCAAAATGTAATCTGTTATGTGATTATATATAATTATGTTATGTACAGCTGTTATGAATGGGGACCTACAGAGACCACAGCAGTTTCTGTAAAAGGCTGTAAACCTGTTTATTTCTGCTGTAAAGTTTTAACATGGGAGTCTATGGGGACTGACTCACTGTGGTGCCTCTGGTGGACTTCAGAGGAACTGCAGGTTTGGCACATCGGCATTGGCTTCATTTTCAGTCACAAATGTTGCTGCTTGTGTGATGTTCAGTTTTCCAACCTTGTAAGCTCAAGCAATGTGGTTCCTTGACCCCACAAAGAACTACTTTCTCAAGTATTTTTTTCATACATTTTTGACTTTTTGACTAATTTTGGAGTAAAAGAACTTAATTAATGTAGATATTCCACTTTTAATCTTGGAAGCCTTGAGTTTTTTTTTCCCTCGGAATATTACTCCTCTTTCCAAATTAACCTATATTGGCTAATGCACCGTCATACATACATCACTTGTGACGGATGCGTCTTCTGCTGCAATATTTTCAGTCTTAACTGTGCATTCTTCTTTGTGGGGAAAGATAATATCACATTTTTCTGAACAGCCGTTTTGTGTCACAAACGATGCTGAGCTGACAGTTTTTAATTAATGAGAGACAGATGCAGTGTGAGTAACTGTGACCTCATATTGGAGCATATTATGTGAGGAGCTGGTAATTTGATAATCGTCCTGTTGCGTCCTGGAAGTTCAGAGTGATCTGTGGAGCTCTGGGTTGTTTTTCTGTCAGCACCCTCATCGTTCGGCTCACTGTCCTCTGCCCGCAGGCAAACCTTCACAGCCTGTTCTTATTATTACTGCAGCTGCAGCTCATTGCGAAGGCCATCCTCTGTGTGTCCGGACTGTTAAATATCTGCCTGCTGAGGAGGGCAACATGTATGAGCAGGAAAATGTACCAAATTCAGGTGGATTCCATTGATTTATTCTGATTGATTTTGTGGATTGCATAATAAATGACCCACCCTGACACGATCCTCTGGACTTTAAACCTGATCATTAATTACCATGAAGCCACACCCAGCAGGTCTGAGCTGGGTTTGAACATACAGAGGTGGCTGATGGGACTTTAGAGCCAATAAAGTTCTTTTTATCAGAGCAGTCATCATTCAGATCGCACCTGATGCAACATTTAAACACCAGAAGTTCCTTCATGAACCTGCAGTAACCCGAACAGTGGAGCTGGATGTGTGCAGGAGGACACACAAAGGAGACACAGCTTCATTTCCCACTTCCAGCATGATGGAAAAATACTGCACACACACACACACACACACACATACATGTACACACACACACACACACACACACACACACACACACACACACACACACACACACACACACACACACACACACACACACACACCCACAAACAGAGTAAACTTAAACCGACTGGGTCATCAGGCCTGTAACACAGCACCAAGTTGCTTTTTTGGAGGTAGAAGTGAGCATATTTGGATAATGGCAAAAATGGTAAAACTGCTGCAAACACGGCACTGACGGCAAGAGTGTCTGCCGACCCCAGGCCAGCAGCCAGAGCCTGACCTTCAACAAAAGTAGCAATGAGCAGTCAGACTTGTAGCCTTCACAGCTACCTGGATGTGTTTCTACAGAGTGTCTGTCGTGAAGTCTGTTTGGGCAGCTTTGTGTCAAAAAAGTTGTTAACAGAGAGATTCGTGTTAGAGTGTGGCCTCTCAGTGCCTCTCAGGCTGTGTTAAATATTAATGCAAAAGTAATATAACAATAAATGTATTTTATTTTATTAATATAGGGAGATTTGTAATGAATTATTAGTAATTCATTAATGTAATGTTAAAAAAAAAAAAAGTCAGATTGCTTGTTTTGAGTTCCAACCCCAGCTCTGGTGCTCTCATCACTTCCTCTCCTAGAAAAAAAAGTCTAACCATACAGCTTAAAGCAAAGTGGATCACACAAATCGACAGCCTAGTTGTGGCAAATAGTTTTAATGATTATTTTATTAATTCTGCTCTGGAACTGCAGAAATGTATTCACTTTGGTATTAACTGGTAAAACTACTCTCTTAATCGCATAGATGAGAAAGTAAATGCAATGACCTCAACATTATGAACCTCCTGGGGGATTGATACTTTTTTCCTAAAGAAATATAAGGACATTTTAACTACTTCCATTACTCACATAATAAATCACTGATTGGAGGAGGGAATATTCCATAGCACATTAAAAACTGCTTTTATAACTCCTATTCATAAATCAAGTGGCAGGCAGGAAGTTAGTGACTACAGACCCATCAGTGAACTACCCTCCACTTCAAAAATGTTTGAAAAAGTTGCAGCTGAAAAACTGACAGTTTGCCTAAATGAAGAAAATATATTGCATCCCATGCAGTTTGGTTTTAGAGCGAGCCATTCAACAGAAACACCGTGCTGTTAGTTCACTGAAGTCATTAAGGAGAGTCTTGATAAGGGAGGTGTGGTAGGTGCTGTTTTTCTGGACCTGCGTGAGGCTTTTGATACTGTAAATCACTCAGTACCGTTATCTAAATTCTACCTGTGTACTAATGTACTAAACTGGATTCAGTCTTATTTATCTGACCGCCCTCACAGCCCTGCAGGAGTGCCACAAGGCGCCATCTTAGCACCAATGCTGATCTTCCATCTTTGTGCGATGGTGTTGAAACCTTGTTGTATGCTGAGGACACAGCGTTATATGTACATGGCAAAGATCCTGAACAAGTTGCTGCTAAATTAACATCCACCATGCAAAACTGGCTGAACAGTTCGTGTCTTACTCCGAAAACAGAGAAAACAAAGACCAAAGTGTTCTTCCTAAGTGTTCTTCCAAAGTGTTCTTCCAAGCATCTATGTTGAGGGAAAAGTTTAAATACTTAGGGGTTACCTTAGATTCCACTTTTACATTAAAAAGCGTATTTCATATACTGAAATAGGGCTAATTTTAAACACATTAGGAACTCAGTGACAGCCGATGCATCAAAGACATACTTAAATGTAATGATTTTTTTCTTGTTTTTCTTACTGTCTGTCATGCTGGTCACAGACAAACAAGACTGAATTAAACCCATCAGATCACTTCTGAAACAAGCTGGTGTTTCAAGAGTTGGGCTCAGTCCCTTAGTTCCAGTGAAAGGAACTCTTAATGCTTCAGCATACCAAGACATTTGGGACAATTTGATGCTCCCAACTTTTTGGGAACAGTTTGGGGATGGCCCCTTCCTGTTCCAACATGACTCCACACCAGTGTAGAATGGAGGGCCATAAAGACATGGATGAGCCAGTTTGGTGTGGAAGAACTTGCACAGAGTCCTGACCTCAGCCTAAATCACCTTTGGGATGAATTAGAGCGGAGACTGTGAGCCAGGCCTTCTCTCCAACATCTGACCTCACAAATGTGCTTCTGGAAGAATGGTCACAAATTCCCATAAACACTCCCAAACCTGTGGAAAGACTTCCCAGAAGAGCTGAAGCTGTTATAGCTGCAAAGGGTGGGCAACATCACATTAAACACTATGGATTAAGGATGTGATGACACTCAAGTTCATATGTGTGTGAAGGCAGATGAGCGAATACTTTTGGCAATATAGTGTAAATCTGGTGCAACACATCTTTTCCTTGTATGTGATGGACAGCTGATTTCTATCCAGAGGATCAGACACTAAAAAGATGGAAGGATTCTATCATGCCACTATATCTGACACCTGAGCCCGCATTTCCAGCAGTTTTATCTACAAACAACTGTTGTGTAACCTGTTTGAGTACAGCTCACTTCAGATGGAAGAGATTTTATTTTAGATCAGAAAGGATCTAAAACTGTTCTGAGCTCAGTAGTTTTAATCTGGTTCCTTATGGGGAACTTTTTTCTGCTGCTTTGAGTAGTCTTAACCTGTTTGTATTTTAGCAATAAAAGTAAAGTTGAATTATCTAAAAACGGGACGATTTTAAGGAAAGTTTTGAACTGGTCTTCTGTGGATGCTTATTCATGTTTATCTGCTTCCTGTTTTGGTTTGGTCTTCTAAAAGCCTGTATTTAAAGAATTAATTAATTCTGCTGAAAATAACAGCCAGCATGTCGCTCTCAGTTTCTAATCAGCTGCCCCTGCTCATGGCAATAAAACATGATTCAGCTTTTAGGGCTGCATTCAGGCGAATGAAACCATGGCACGGCAAAAGTCTGGTTTTACTTTGGTAATACATCACAAGATAAAGTGAGGCTACAAAGTCTGCTCCAGAAAAAACATTGTTACTCAACAGCCTGCACAAAGTCAAATCTATGTTCCTCTAACTCTTTTTCCCAGACGTTTTTCCTTCTGGCTCATGTGTAGACTTGATGCTGATAAATTATGGGAGTTTTGACAGAAAATCTGCAGGCTGGTGCTGTTTAGATCCAGTAGCTCACGTTTGTTGAGCTATTTAAGGTCATAAATTGAATGAGCTCTCAGTGAAGCTGTGCCTTTTTCCATCAGGTCTCTATTTTATTACCACTGATAAGCAATAAAAGTTCCACAGGTCAACGTCTAACCCGTCAATCTGTTTACACACGACGGGGTCCCAATGGTTCATGCTGATGTCCAGTAATAATATAATATATAAAACTATGATTGCAGGGAAAACTACATTGAATATTCTCAGTTTTCAGTTCTATGCTGATGACACTCTGCTCTATGGCTTCACAATTCATTAAGCCCACAGCTCACTCTGTCCTTAAGGGTCAGTAGGGGAAGGTAAATGGTGAATGTTCAGGTGGATCAGTGGGATGAAGGATCTGCTCTGATTGGTTGTTATGCTGTTAGATGGCTGCTGATGCTCCAGCAGTCCTTCGTAGAGTGCTGGTCATTTATGTTTAATTACTATGGGTCCAGTAAAGGATGGTCAACAGGTAACCACACTGTTTACACTATAACTGGCACACCAATTTTCAACTAACCATAACCATAACAGTTCCCTGGTGTGCTTTGCCGAGCTTTTAACTACCTACAAGATCTTAGCATTAAAAATGAGGTGATGGCTGGGAATCAAAATGAAAACCTGAGATTAGTTATTAACAGCTAGCAGCAGCAGTGGATTAGCAGCTAGTAAACAGTTTATGGTATGGTTATCTGGTTAGCCATCATCCAGCCAAGTACCTGGAGGCCTCAGTTCAGTCTATTGTCAGGATCCACCAACAGCTTTGGTGGATTCTACCACCAAAGCATCATGTCTCAAAGCACCACGCTCACTTGTTAGATAACCAAATCAGGGAAAAATATACATTTAAACTGCATGATCATGATTGGCAACCAAACTAGTATACACACAAACCTACCATCTGAGACAGTTCCTGACAGCAAAACAGCCAGTCATGGCAGAGCCTCCCTCTGCTAGCAACCAACCAACCAATTAAAAGCTTGGATGCAGGCTAACATCCTCAAACTGAACAACTCTAAATCAGAAATAATCGTCATCAGCTCAACATCCCCCACAGGAGACCTTTAACCCTCTCTGACTTCCAGCTGCAGAAGAGATAGGATGCCACCCATTTCCTCACTACTAAACATTCCACAGTCAACTGTCAGTATTATTGTAACAAAGTGGAAGCAATTCCGAACAACACCAACTCAGCCACAAAGTGGTAGGCCACGTACAGAGTGAGGTCAGTGGGGTCAAGATAGAAGCATAGTATGCAGAAGTCCAACTTTCTGCAGAGTCAGTCGCTACAGACCTCCAAACTTCATCTGGCCTTCAGATTACCTCAGGAACAGCGCACAGAGAACTTCATGGAATGGGTTTCCATGAAGTCCCATCATGACTGCACACCAGTGCACAAAGCAGCTCCATAAAGACATGGATGAGTGAGTTTGGTGTGGAAGAACTTGACTGGCCTGCAAAGAGTCCTGCGTGATAGAACACCTTTGGGATGAATTAGAGCAGAGGCTGTGAGCCAGGCCTTCTCTCTAACATCAGTGTCTGACCTCACAGATGTGCTTCTGGAAGAATGGTCACAAATTCCCATAAACACTCCTAAACCTGTGGAAAGCCTTCCCAGAAGAGTTGAAGCTGTTACAGGTGCAAAGGGTGGGCCCACATCATATTAAACCCTATGGATTAAGAATGGATGTTACTCAGGTTCATGTGTGTGTGTGAAAGCAGAGGAGTGAATACTTTAGGCAGTATAGTGTATTTATATGGATGCTGTGTAAAAAAAAAAATCATATAAAAATTAAATAAATTTTCAAAATCAGTGAGCCTTGAAATGCTCGTACTGATTTGAAGCCATAAAACAAAAATTTGTCAGGCAGGTATTCTCATGTCCCCGCCCCCGAAGCTTAGTCGTTTTGTGTGTGAATCATATTTAAAAGAAATTCCCTGGGAAAAAGAAACTTTTCAAGTTCCATATCTGTCTGTTAAGTTAATGAATAATCATGTCAAACAATGAACAACAGAATATCATTGTGATTATGGTATTTGCCATAAGTGAATAGCCACAGCTTAAGGAGCGATAAAGTTGATCAAACATGAAGCTTTAATCCAGCAGACTGGGCTTCCTGTGCCCCACTATTTTAGGCTTGTTCTTAAATTTTTCTAATTATTTTCATTTTACTCGCCGTTTGGTTACAAGCAACTCAACTACTTGGTTAAATCTCAGTTTGGAGTCATCTGCAGGCCATCCACAGTTCTGATGACCGATAGTAAAGAAGTCAAAGGTCACAAGAGTTCCTCTTCAGGGCAGAAGAGCTCACACAAAATCTGAAGTTCATATATCTGTCATATCTGTGGGTTTTTTTCTCCACATGGTCCAACAGGAAGTTAAAATGTGACAGTCAGCAGAGGGGAGGAGCGCAGCGGGAGCTTCTGTGTTTCCATCACAGTTAACAGTTTTCTTTGCTTCACTCAGTCATTCATTTATTGACACCCTGCAGTGTTTCAGTCAGTTTCTGCCTGCAGAGCAAACTGAGCTGAGTAAAGAGGAGGAGGAGGAGGAGGAGGAGGAAGAGGGCAGGAAACACAGGGAGGTGAAGAAATGAAAAAGGAAAGGCTTAGAGGACAAATAAAGAGAGTTTGGACTTTGATCAGTCCGCATTCTTTTGTTTGTTTGCTCTAAAAAACCTTCAAAAGCAGGAACATGAAAGGAGGTGTCGGTGACGGGACGTGTCAGTGAATGCAGCACCGCACGGTGACCTGTTTAAAGATGCATTTACTTACTTCTGTTCACGTTTTCAGCAGCACAAATTTTAAACCTTTAAGGGATTTTACACTCTATGACATTAAGAGGATGTTGCTGGACTCTATTTCTTAGCAATGAAATGGAACATGGGTTACTCAGTGTGATCGTACTGCTCTGTAAATGCCGCTGTTTGCGTTTACAAAGACGCTGAGTCCACAGTGTGTTTCTACTGAAAATAGATCATGTTGCAGGTTTAAACAGAGTTTCTAGTTAATCAGCACAGTCTAAAATCTTTGTGTTCTGAAAACTTGTTTTTGTCTGCTGGGTCAGCTGCTCTAAACACTCACTTTACTTCAGCTTTTTCTACTCTTGGGTCTCTGTGATGTCATAGAGAGAGGATATTCCTAATATGGTCATCTGTAGGGACACCTGAGGCAGCCAGTCTATAAAAAGCTGGTTTAAAGAGAAGGGGGGGGGCTTAAAGTGGGAGGAGCTAAAACGGCTGGTTTCAGAAAGAGGATGAATTAAGGGACCACATTAAGGCCCAGTTTAAGATAGAGAAGGATTATTCTGAACCGTGAATCATGCAAAGGTTCAGGTGAAAAACTCCTTCAGTGTGTCAGGCTAAGATCATGAATAAAAACCTCTCTGATATCAGGAGATTCCACCAGACACAAACTGATCTGAAGCAATCTTACACCTGCAGTCGGTTAATCAGTAACATTTCCTCCTTCCAACTCAGAGAACAAACTGTGCCGAGTCAGAGCTTCAGGATTCAGAGCCAGAGTGAGCCAAAGTGAACTTTAATGCAGCAGAAACACCTCTGACCTCTGCTGACCTCTAAAGAAGCAGACTCACGCCCTCACAGGGAGACACAGAAACCTGCATATGCCATATAAAAACTGAACTGAGCAAGCAAACCAGTCAGTGATCAGCTGTAACTCAGCTGTGTACAAAAAAAATCCAGGTTCAGCTGCTAAAATAGTTGTTTTTCACTTTTATGGTTGCCATGTTTTTTTAAAGTGTCACTTTCAGTCCTTCCTAACATTTGATCAGTTATTGACTCAAGCTGGCAGCAGCAGCAGTCACTTTAAATCCATCTGGGTTCATTAAATGTGTTTTATTTCTGCTTAAAACGCCAAAATTCATTCAACTTTAACTTTTCTGAACTTGAAATCATTCTGGAAAAAAAAAAAAAACCTCCTGAATCTCTCCAGGTTCCCTGCTCCATCAGCCGGTGTTTGTTTTACTCACAGCGCGGAGACATGGTAGCAGAGCGGCGGGTCACAGTCATCAGAAGCCGGGCTGAGGCGTCCAGACGCCGGACACACAGTGAAGAGACAGCGCAGAAAAGTGCAGCTCCTCAGTCTGAGGAGAAACTTGCGGCTCCAACTGCGGCT
This sequence comes from Archocentrus centrarchus, assembly GCF_007364275.1. Lineage (NCBI taxonomy): Eukaryota > Metazoa > Chordata > Actinopteri > Cichliformes > Cichlidae > Archocentrus > Archocentrus centrarchus. The sequence goes on along the minus strand of NC_044358.1, from coordinate 9,778,002 downwards.
CAAAAACTGAAGAGTCAAGGAGGAGGAGGAGGAGGAGGAGGAAGAGGAGGGTGCTGCCTTCAGGCACGGTCAGACATGTCGCAATCGCAAAGGGAACGGCGCGTTGAAAGGGCACAAAGGTGATTTCAGTTAAAGACGTCCCGGAACCCAAAAGCCCCTCATCGTTTCGGTCTGTACTGTCTGATAAACCGAACCCTTTATCTCTATCTCTGGCTGGTCCTGTGGATTTGCATTAAGCTTTTATATGTTATAGTATTTTGTATTTAGTTCCGGGCGTGTGCGGTTTATTTAATTGTGATATAGTGAATACACGCAACTCAAGCAAAGTCCAGTTAATCCATTAAAACGAACAGATGTTTTGATTATCAGTTCATTATTAGAACCGCGTTCTCTGAGTGGTGACACCTATCTCCCGGGAGACCCGCGCACCTGCACTCACTATAAACACCGTGGTGACGTCACTGGGCATAAACCCGGCTTATTGTTCATTTAACGCTGATGTGACTGCACAGAGGAGCTGAAAAACATAGTTCACCGGTGACTCGGTGACCACATGTATCAGCTGATGTGGGACTTTAATCCCCTGGATCTCAGTTGCAGGAATTTTACAATAAAGCAACAAAGAAGCTGAGCAGGGGCGTTTCTAGGATCTTTTAAATAGGGTGGTACTGGAGGACCAAGAATGCAGCAGGGGAGGGGGGGGGGGGGCAGGAAATCAAAATATTGTCAGTAATATTTCATAAGTGTAGAAAACTGGTGTGCAAACCACAATTTTCAAGCTCACATGCAGCCCTGCATCCTACTGCAGAGTCATTATGTGAAAGTGGGCCTGCATAAGAATTTAAAGATAATGTTTTGATGGATAGTTGTTGAAAAAAGTCTCGAGATCAGATCAAAAGTTGTAATCCTACTTAAGTAACTTAATAGTTCACAGATTGTATTCAAATATAAATCTACTCATGTGAAATGACACTTTTCCAAATCATACACATATTAATGGATTATTAATTTTAATCTATTTATATTTATGTCTCTTTAATGTTGCAGCTGTTGATGATTTTAATTTCTTATATACTGCTCAGTAGTTTGAGCTATAACAATGCAATTAATCTGTAAAATAGTAAGTAATGAAAGCTTTCAAATAAATAATATAGAAGTGAAATAAGGCGTGGCAGGTGGGGTCCCACGCCCCCCTTCTAGACCTGCCCCTGTGGCTGGGGACAATCATCCTCACTCTTAGATAAATAACTTTTTAATCAGGCAGACAAGAACTGTTGTATCTGTTTCTGCTTGTGAAATTTGATTTTTTTTTTCTAGATGTTGTAAATGAACTCTCCTGGCCACCGTAGGTATGTGTTTTGTGTTCCTGAACTGGTGAATTTGTTGCCCTAAACACATTAATCATGTGTTTGCTCTGTGTGTGTTGCTGCTTTTCTTTTCCATGTTTATTTGGGGAGATTTGAAGGTGTTTTACCAGCAGCAGCAGTGGTGGAGAAAGACAGGAAGCACTGGAGAGAGTACCCTACCTAAGGTCCGATTCCTCAACACGTTTCCTTACAAAATTTAACAGAAATTCCCAGAAATGAGGATGAAATCAGCTTCTGTGGTCAGTATGAAGCAGACCAATGAATCTGCAGTGTATTCAGCTGATGGATCCCAGCTCGAGGCTCTCTGTAAGTGGACACTCGGGGCTTTGTTATGGCTCGTGTACACCACATGGCCCTGTACCGGGTCCAGGTCTGTTTAAAGTCACACTCTGACTTTCATTCTCAAAGTCAAACTGCTTCCTCACAGGGAGCAAAACCTGTCACTCTTCATTCAACAGCAGCCTTATTACAGTGTGTGTGTGTGTGTGTGTGTGTGTGTGTGTGTGTGTGTGTGTGTGTGTGTGTGTGTGTGTGTGTGTGTGTGTACACTTGTATTTCTGAAAAACAGGGACATTATGAGGACTTGGCTTCCATTCTGGGAGACTTAATGGTTAGTTTAGGGTTAGTTTAGGGTTCGTTTAAGATTAATAAATTCCAGTCTGGTTACTAATGAAACCACAGCACTTAAAAAGCATTACTGAAAATTACTAATGATATTCTTACATGCTTGGATGAAGGTGAATATTTCTGTTCAGCTTATCTGCAACCTTCAACATCACTGATCACAAAATGATCCTTCTTATCGCACTTATCTGATATTTCAGAATTAACACTTACATGTCCTAATTAACACCCCTGTGGGGTCAATCCTTGGTCTAAATTGGTTTTCTTTAAATCTGTTACCTCGGGCTATCTGCTTAATGGTTTTAAAGGCATCTCCTACCATTGCTCTACTTCGCTGTGAGGCCCAACAACCACAGCAGCCTCTCCTGCCTCACTGAGTGCTTCTCTGCCATTAATGACTGCATGTCTTCAAATTTCCTGCATCTCAGTCCTGGTAAAGCTGCAGTTCTTGTGTTTGGCCCTGGCAGTTTTTCTAAGGTCAGTCAGTACATCGGCCCGCTCACCGCCAACATCAGAGCATCTGCTAAGAACCGTCACATTATTTTTGACCAGTGTTTGAAACTTGAATCTCACATCTCAAAGCTCATCCAGTCTTGTTTCCTTCATTTAAGAAACATCCCCAAAATCAAACCTTTATTGACACCCAATAGTGAGTACAGACTTTCATTTTCTTCTGTCTTGATTATTGTAATTCGCATTTCCTCCACAATCCACTTTAAAATCTTATCAGTAACTCATAAAGGCCAGGCTCGTGTGCATTTAGCAGACCTGCTGAAACCTTGTTCCTGGAGTTAGCCTCTCCAATCATCTCGTCTGTTCCACACTCTCCTTTTAATTCCAGAGGCAATTGTGCTTTTGAGATTGTAGCTCATAAACTTTGGACACATTTTTAAATGAATTAATTAGCAATGCACCAATCCAATACTCTGTATCCATCAATCAATGCTGTCTTTCAAATTTTTAAACTTTGAGTAATAGATGAGTCAGGAGAGAGCATTGACCTCTGAGGCTGAAAAATGACACCAATGATGATGTGCCAAAAACTGCAGTTCCTCTGACGTCCAGCAGAGGCTCCACAGTGAGTCAGTCCCCATGTTAAAACTTTACAGTAGAAACAAACATGTTTACAGCCTGATACACAAACTGCTTTGGTCTCTGTGGCTAATGCCCCCTTCATAACAACTGTGAATATTTTGAGAACTCACCTGTTTAAACCGGATTAAGGATTAAAGTGTCTATTATTGGGGGCGTGGCCTCTTTGACTGACAGGTGGATGGCGACACAGGCAGCTGTAGCTGCCTGAGGTCCCTGTACTGACCTCAGGACTGTGATTGTGCTGTTGGAGCCTTTTGGAGCATTTTTAATGTAATTATCTGGCCAATAATATGGCTGCTGTGCAATTAATTAGACTGACAGACCGTCCAAGAAGTCTTAAAAGTTGGATGTGGTGAGTAAGGGGTCAGTCTGACTGAGAAACTGAGGGACACTGCACGCTCATAGAATATGTCAGTCATAATGTGGGCTAAATCTTCCCCTGCTTTGTGGACCAAATGCAGCCAGATAACAGTTTCCATTACAGCTCCATTATAAAAGTGTTGATGCGAAACTACCAACTGCAAACGAGTTTTACTCTGTTATGCATTTTTAACCCATGAACGTTACAGATTATAACCTCAGCTGCTGGAACAGTACACCGAGTATCTGCAGATCCACATCCACACAGGTTTATAGAAGCACAAACACACAAAGTTACCCAACAATGCGTAACAGGAACTTAGCATGTATGTAACAGAATATGGCTGGAGTCAGAGCCTCAAGGGAAAGTGTAAAATCTGCAGGAAATGAATGGGAGTCAATGTAATGTCCTCTGAAGTGTGTGTGTGTGTGTGTGTGTGTGTGTGTGTGTGTGTGTGTGTGTGTGTGTGTGTGTGTGTGTGTTACATTCCATTCATCAGTCAGCTGGTAAACGCCTCACAAAAGAGCTCTCACAATACTCATTAACTGCTTTCAACTTAAGTCAATGCACACGCACACCAACCCCAGTGACCTTGCCCTCAGTCACAGATGACCTTTCACTACAAACTGCATGAATTCCTCACCTCTGATCAACATTTTACAGATCAAATGTTCCTCTTTTATTCAGTAAGCTGAAACTAATCAGTCCAACATTCAAAGAAACAGGTCACTGTTCAGAGTGAGGAGGAGGAGGAGGAGGAGGAGAGAACCAGTGTGTTTTATGATGTGATAAAGGTTTGGGTTAAATATTGTTTCACACCCAGTAAAGTTCAATGACATCCTGCACAATCGTGGACTAGGACCATATTTTATGAGCCTCTCAAAAAGGATAAACAGTTATAAACAGAAATATGACTACAGCCAAAAAGCAGTGGATTGGTCTGACCTCAGAACAGTTTTCCACTTTGCCTCAGTCCATTTTAAATGAGCTTTGGTGCAGACAGCGCTGTTTCTGGATCATGTTCACAGATGGCTTCTTTTGTGGAGCTTTAACCTGCGTCTGTGGATGGCACGGTGAGCTGTGCTCACAGACAGATTTCTGGAAGTGTTCCTGAGTCCATGCAGTGATTCCAGACAGAATCAGGCCTGTTTTTAATGGGCCCGAAGATCACAGACATCCAATTCTGATTATCAGCCATTTCTCCAGATAACCTTTGATGATATTATGTACAGCAGATGATGAGATAATGAGAGTCTTCACAATTTTACATTATTCTGAAATTGTTCCACAACCTGTTGATGCAGTTTTTTGCAGATTAAACCTCTGCCCATTTTTACCGCTGAGAAACTCTGCCTCTCTAAGGTGCTCTTTTTACACCCAGTCATATTACTGACCTGCTGCCGACTAACCTGAGTCGCTCCGGAGTATAAGTTGCACCAGCCAAAAAATGCTGGGGGGGGGTCTATTTGATAGAATCCGAGACCCAAAGCAGACATTTCATCTTGAAAGGCAATTTAAAATAATAATGGATTAAAGAACATGGCTACGCCTACGTTATGCTAACGTAACACATTCAGCTACATGACGCACAACGAACTGAGTACGTGTCTGGTATGTTAACGTAACATTAACAATATTTCAGATGACCATAGCATAAAGAACATGCTAACAAGTTCACCAAAGCATCAATCCATTGAATTCTTCATCCTCGGTGTCACTTCTAAACAACTCCACACACACCATACGTAGACGAAGCACCGCTTCCTCTTCTGTGTCGCTTTCATCAGACTCGTCGTCAGTTGCAGTTCCAGTTATTCCAGCCTTTCTGAATCCCGACAGGATGGTTTAAGATGTCACTGAAGCCCACGCTTTGTTGATCCATCCAATGACTTCCAGCAAAGTTGGGTGGCGCGTTCTCCCGGTTGCCGTGAAGCTGTGCTCTCCATCCATCATCCGCTGCTCCCACAGGTTACGCAAGACTGCCTTAACGCTCCGGTTTACAGAGATGTCAAGTGCCTGAGTATTTTGGTTAATGTGTTAATAATTTCACATATAAGTCACTCCGGAGAATAGGTTGCACCCCTGGCCAAACTATGAAAAAAAGTGCGACTTATAGTCCGGAAAATACGGTACATGTAAAATGTTCCTCCAGCTCTTTCTTTTTTGCTGCTTACTTTTCCAGCCTTTTGTTGAGACTTTTGATGCCATCAAATTCAAAAGGAACTAATATTTTTCTTAAAATGGTTCATTTCTTTTGGAATTGGAGTTGTAAGTTTTGCAGTGTTGCTATATTTTTCCCTCATATGACAGTCTAAAGCACCTGGCTACCTGTATTTAATATCTGACCTCCTTACACAAAGCTTTAGTTCCTCGTCTGTCTGGCCTTCATTCATATTGTTGCCTGTTAAAAGCTAATCAAAAGTTGAATAAAATATAAGAACATACTGAACCTAAAGAACATTGAGCAGCAATAAAACCTCTCTAAGGTTCAGGTACACCCAGAGCAGGACGGAAAACATGCTGGAGTCTGTGTTCCCACATAACTCTGTGGAGTGAGTTGGGGCTGTGAGAGGTACAGACTGTGCAGTGTTGTCCAGGCCATTCATCATATCATGTCTCTGTGTGTCTGTGCACAATGGAGATACAACTGATATCCTTTATCTGATCGTACTGCAGCTCAGGTTCCATCCTTTTCTCTGACCTCAGATCAGATTGCTGCTTTGTGTTGAGTGTTGCATAACTCAGCTCGCCACATCTGCACTGTGAGCTCCACGGTGTCCTTTCTGTAAGAGACACAGACTCTTATTCCCCCCCCCCCCCCCCCCCCCCCCCCCCGTGGGACCAAGAGTCAAAACCAGAGTCCTGACTCAACTAAATCTGAGTGAGAGGACATGAAACACGTGAAACATGCAGATAAAATGAGGACCATCCATATTATATATATATGTATATATATATATATATATGGATGGATGAAAGACTAACACACAATGAACGCATCTTTAGTCTCTGTGTTTATACTTCACTCTGCATTTAATCATTAGTCATTAATCTTCCACAGCATGTCTTTTCTCTCCCCTCAGTCCCAACCAGCTGCAGCAGATGACCCCCCCCTCCCTGAGCCTGGTTCTGCTGGAGGTTTCTTCCTGTTAAAAGGGAGTTTTTCCTTCCCACTGTTGCCAAGTGCTGCTCACAGGGGTTGTTTTGACTGTTGGGCTTTCTCTGTAATTATTGTACAATATAAGGTACTTTTAGAAGACTGTTGTGATCTGGCGCCACATAAATGAATAAACACTGAACTGAATCCACCGGCTGGCGGGGTTCTCCTCATGTCTGCACACGTTCTGTCCTGGTACTCTACCTTCCTCCAACAGTCCAAAGAAATGCATGGGGTCACATTAATTGGATGTACTTAATTATGCTAATAATATTTAGTTATATTATTATAATGTAATAATTATAATAATAATTGGTTGTAGATATGAATGGTTGTCTGTCTCTCTGTGTGAGCCCTGTGACAGGCTGGCCAGGGTGGGATAGACTCCAGCCTGCCCACCGCCCTGCATGGATTGATGGAAAATAGCTGAGATAGTTCATTTATGTCCCCATTATATTTTATAAGTGAATCTTTTTATTGTATTTGTGTTACACTGTGTGCAAATTAGAAAGCCACTCAGTCACTTGAAGGTGAAAAACAGAGGTTAAATATAACTGAGTTTCCTCTGTTGTTAGTACCAGTCAGGACCGCGACAGCTAAAAGTGTTGGGACACTGACACAGTTTCTGTATTTTTGCCTCTGCACCACCACCACAGTGGATTTTAATCAGGGTGTGACTGAAGTGCAGACTTTGAGCTTTAATTTGGGGGGTTTAATAGAAGTATTACACGAGCTGTTTAGGAATCAGACATGTGGCTCCTGCTGCTCCTCAGGCAGAGAAACTCCATAATTTCAAATCCTTCTTTCGAGTTGTGAAATGTTGTGCAGCCGAGTCAGCAGCTCTAGATTTATTAAGAAGAGCTTGTTTCAGGTCAGTGGGGGAAAAAGAGAGAAGTCCAAACAGTCAGCAGTCAGTGTGTGGCTTTTATTTCTGCTGCTGCTGTTCGTTCAAAGCAGTTTCAATGACAAAGAATTGAAACTCTGACACAGAAACCATGTGAGATGAAGAATTTTCTTGCATAATCTTTTTTTCATGCAAAAATGCCAATTCCAGTGCCACCTGTTTAAATTGTATTAAAGCTCAAAGTTTGCATTATTAGGGCCATGGCCTCCAACCAGTGAGTGTTGGGGGTCTTCAAAAAAATGATGTATGAGACATAACTTTTGGTTTACCTCACCTGTACCTCATGTGCTCACACATCTGTACTAATCCCCCAACTGCTGAAGGACATGCAGAAGATCCTTCTTTAACAACCTGGTTAAAAAAAGCAGCCCACAGAGCACTTCACAGAAAATGTGATTCTGAGAACAAGTGCAGATAGAAAAGCACATTCCTGCATGCCCGTTCATCTCTGCTTTTGTTATCTGTTGAAAATCAGGCTCTGGCTGCTTCGGCTGGGGTCGGCATCCCTCTGAGAGCTTTGTGTTAGTGGGGATGAAAGGTTAGCATGTTGCTAGAGCACGGATGAAATGAGGTTAATGAACTGTGCATAAAAAAGCTCGTTGGGTTATTTTTTCCCCCCTCTCCACCCATAAAAACATACATGTTTAATTAATAACTGTTTTTAGTATTTAGTACATTAAAAACAATCACGACAGTCCTGTGAAAAACTGAAAACTTGCTGCAAAGGTTTCCTTCTTCTCTGGAAACAAACTTTCCAACATAAACTGCAGCCTGATGTTGGTGCCACTCACAAACAAGACTACAAAGAAGCTGGAGGTCCACCTACAGTGGAACAAGTTAACTTCCTGTATCTGATTCACACACAATTAGACGTGTTCGGATCCCACTCCTGAGTGCTCTTTCTTGGAAACTGTGAGCAGCGTTCAGTAAATTCTGAGAAATACATTCCTGGTGTCCAAGTCCAGAACAGATGGAGACAGAGCAAGAGAGGAATCATTTTTCAACTGCTTTGAGTGGAAAGTGATGATTTCTTTTTAAAAAAAGACCTGCATGTATCTGAAAAGGGAGCCCTGGAGTTGATGTTCACTCTGCAGGATCTTCTCGCACACACGTGGGTATCTGACAAACCTACAGATACAGCTTAACCTTCAAACAGTTAACCCTAAATTTAAACCTCCTGAAAGGTCAACCTGTCCCATCATTATTTTCCAACTGCAGCCTGAGACCCTGGTCTTAAAAACCTTTAACTTTAGGAACTTTCTCATGTCACTGCTTCACGTTTTTACAAAGCAGAAAAAAACAAATTCATGAAACTTCTTTGAGAAATCGAGTCACAGCTGTTCTGTGCTGAAGTGTCCCTGTGGAAGCAGTTAAATGAGGGCTCACATAACAGGAGGGTAAAGAAGCAGCTCTCACCTTTTTTTGTGCCGAGTAACGAGTGACACCAGGAGGTCTGTTCAGGACTCAGGATGGGGACATCTCTGAACCTTTATGGGGCACTTGAGATCCTTCTGAGATTCACTGAGGCCTAAAGTTCCTGCAGAGGTTCAGCTCCGTTTCCCATCCCAGTTTAGGTTCCTCTGTGGCACGCTGTTCCGTTCTGCTGTGCTGGGTTCTGCCGCATTCTCGTTCCTGCTGCTGCTTCTGCTGGCTTCGGTCTGTCTCCTCGTGCTCCTCTCTGGGAGCTCTGCTCCTTGTTTCCTGTTTGTTTTATTTTCTAACTGCACCAGGAAATGGTCATCTTTTCCTTTTCCTCCTCCCCGGAACTCCCCTGTTGACCCCCACCAACACACACACACACACACACACACACACACACACACACACACACACACTCACAGGTCTTTATATTAGTGCGGTGAAAGCATGACCTCCTCAGTGTTAAAAAGGTCGCATTCATGAAATGATCAGTTTACTGATTAATTGGTCAGCTGAGAGAAAATGGAATCATTTCTGAAACTTTGGCCAGTTTCACATTTTTCTGTCTTCTTCTTTGCTCTTGGTCAAATATAAAAACCACCTGAATGTGTTAACAAGCTGCTTTTCATCATTTTCTAACAGTTTATATGTTGAACATTTGGTTTGATTTATTAATAAAAATCATCATATATTGAAAGTATAATACTTTGATGTAGCCTCACAGTCTTTCTAGTATAGATCAAAATGACCTGAGCCTTAAAGTATATGAGACTGCTGCAGAAGGTACACATGATGATGCTGTCTGGATTTTCAGAGCTGAGAATGGTGTAAAAATGAAACAAATACTTCAAAGTGACCTCTGCTGCTCATTTTCAGCGTTTTTTTTTATTCTTGGACTCCAGAGAGTAGCTTTGCATGATTTACTGTTCAAAATAATCCTTCATCTCCTGCTGGGCCTCGGGCTGTCTGAAACAAGCTGTTTTAGCTCCTTCTGTGACTGAGACACCATAATAGGAATATCTCCTCTCTGTGACATCACACAGGGCCAAGAGTAGGGAATGCTTTGTGAATTGGAGTGTTTAGAGCTGTCCAAAGCCTGAGCCTGAGCTCACAGGGCGAACCTGTAGCTACACTGATCCTATTATTAAAAATGCTGGTCATATTTAATATGAACATCCACGACTGGAACATGAGAAGAGGGTAAGTAGTAGCCAGGTGCTGCTAATCAAATGCATTGATTAATTGATCATCATCAGTCTGAGCACCTCCATAAAAGCAAACATTTCTTTGCTGGTCTGCAGCATTCAGGTATGTAGGACTGCCTTCTTTGTAATTGTGCAATATTTCTAAAATTATAAACATCCTTTCTCAGAGTGATGCTGAAAAGCTAATTCATGCATTTATTACTTCTAGGCTGGACTATTGTAATTCATTATTATCAGGCTGTCCTAAAAGCTCCCTGAAAAGCCTTCAGCTGATCCAAAATGCTGCAGCTAGAGTACTGACAGGGACTAGAAAGAGAGAGCAGATTTCTCCCATGTTGGCTTCTCTTCATTGGCTCCCTGTTAAATCTAGAATAGAATTTAAAATCCTTCTCCTCACCTACAAGGTCTTCAATAATCAGGCCTGATCTTATCTCAAAGACCTCATAGTCCCATATCACCCCAACAGAGCACTTTGCTCTCAGACTGCTGGCTTACTTGTGGTTCCTCTGATACTTAAGAGTAGAATGGGAGGCAGACCCTTCAGCTTTCAGGCCCCTCTTCTGTGGAACCAGCTCCCAGCTTGGATTCAGGAGACAGACACCCTCTCTATTTTTAAGATTAGGCTTAAAACTTTCCTTCATGATCAAGCTTATAGTTAGGGCTGGATCAGGTGACCCTGAACCCTCCCTCAGTTATGCTGCTATAGGCCTAGTCTGCTGGGGGTTTCCCATGATGCACTGTTTCTTTTCATTCACCTTATTTACTTTGTTTATACTCCACTCTGCATTTAATCATTAATTGATATTAATCTCTGGCTCTCTTCCACAGCATGTTTTCTCTCCCCTCAGCCCAACCGGTCTTAGCAGATGACCCCCCCTCCCTGAGCCTGTTTCTGCTGGAGGTTTCTTCCTGTTAAAAGGGAGTTTTTCCTTCTCACTGTCACCAAGTGCTGCTCATAGGGGGTCGTTTTGACTGTTGGGTTTTCTCTGTATTATTGTAGGGTCTTTACCCACAATACAAAGCGCCTTGAGGTGATTGTGTGTTGTGATTTGGTGCTATAGACATAAAATTGAATTGAATTGAATTGAATTGAATATCGGCTGCCAACAGCTAAACATCGGCCCAAACTGGGTCAGACTGATGAATTCATACATTTATACTTTGAGTTACTGGAGACAGGACAAAAGACATGCTGTAAAAAAAAAAAAAGGCAACTAAGAAGCAACCAAAGATGATTATTGATGTCCTGTTCCTCTGTCATTCCTGTTTCCATAACCAAACTGTTCGGTCTCTCTCTGTTTTTCCTACTTTTGCGTTGAAGTCACTCATAATGATTCTGTAGTGACTCTGGTTCTTCTCCATCCCTTTAGCTACTTCTGCAAAGAACTCCTCCACCTCTTCATCATCTTGGTCTGATTTTGGTGTGTACACCTGCACCACCTGCAGTGATCTTCACAGTCAGCGATGCCACTCTGCTGCTGACCACTTCACTCCTTGTTCGCCTGGAGTCGATTGGAGGATTCCAGGCGAACAAGGAGTGAAGTGGTCAGCAGCAGCGATGCCACTCTGCTGCTGACCACTTCACTCCTTGTTCGCCTGGAATCCTCCAATCGACTCCTCTCTTCCTCTGGTGTTTATAATACAAGTCTGCTGTCCGGCTGTAATAGTTGTTCTCCTTTCTGCCTAGTCTTCTTAGCGCCCTCTGCCTTTCGCCTGCTGTGGACTGAGAGGCCAAACCGTTGTGTGTACTGCCATGGTGTGGGGTTGAACCATTAACTCACCATGCTGGCTGAGTGTGTGTTGGTGAGTGCATTGGTTGCCTTTTGTGGTGGCAGCCCAACTATATGGTAGGTTGCACACGGTTGCATTTTACCTGTTGCAGGACCAGAACTTGATTCAGGTCAGGTCTAACTCTAATATATATATAAACTAAAATAATATGGAAAATGTCTTCAGTTTTAGTCTTGGCTGGCCAGTACAGTGTTATTAAAATTAAAAGGATTGAAATTAACACTGGAACTAGTAAAGTCTAAACTGGAAACAAACCCCCTGGAACTGCAGTGATACTGGACTAAAAAAAAAAAATTAAACCTTTGAAAGACCAAAAACAGAGCGCTGATGCTTCTTAAAAGCAGAACTGTTTAGCAGGTGTACCTGTCAGCACTCATTGGCTGTGTCAGGCAGAGGTGTATTTACAATGTGACACCACTGTGTGGAGTCATTGCTCAAGTTTTACTCCTCCCTTGTCCTCTGGCTGTGGAACAGCTGGAAAAAATCAGCTGCAGTCCTGATTTCTCTTGGAGCCATGTCTCTCTGGTTTGTTTTGTTGTGTTTTTGTGGCTGAAACTCAAAAATAAAAGGAGTTCTAAGGACAGCAGAACTTATGCTTCTCTGCTTCCCAGTTTCCACTTGACTTTAGCACTAAAATTACATTTTTGGAAGTCTAGAGCAGAGCTGAGGTCTGAAAAGTAAAGCCAGAGCAGAAGAGCCATAAACCTGCATTCTTTCTCATTGGCAGCAGGGGGAGACTGTGACTGACCTGTGTAAGCTGTTCTGATCAGCTTTTGGTCTCACTAGTTCACAGTCAAATTGAATAAAACATGTTAAATTTATAAATTGTGGTTCCATTAGAGAAAAATATCATAAATTGACTTCCTGTCCTGTTTCTTGGGCGGCTCACTTAATCCAATTTTAAACACAATCACGGTTCAGTGAAAATAGACAAGTGTCACTGAAAATGCAAGCTCAGCCAAGAGTATGGAGTTAATTTCGTGCCAAAAGGGCGCATGCAGAGAACACATGCTGCACACCCAAGGAACACACGCTGAACACAAATAAAACCTGTTGCACGCAAAGAAAACGTTTTACAAACTGTATTCAGACATTACACACACAGAACATACTTTACAAACTGTCCTCGAGTACAAAATGATTTCTCCTGGCATACAAGACAGCTTCTCCTCGCGTGCGAAACAGTTCTACGGTAAGTTTGTGCCAAAAGCCACGTGATATGCCAAAGTCACTTTCCCTCCTCGACAGCAGGGGGTGCTATCGAGACAACTGAAACACGCCGAGAGCAGTATTAACTTTTTTTATTCACAATGTTAGCTGTTTTGACCTGTCACTGTTGCTGTATGACGTTAATCTGATAATCGAGGTCAAAAATTGTACATTATGTCAAGGTTTTTTGGTTTTTTCCATAGTCACATGCAACCAGCAAAAGTTTATTTTTTCTTTGCCTGAATCATCTTTTGCCAATAAAGAGGTGGTGAGTTTTTTTTTCATTAAAAGAAAAAAAATAAAACTTTTGGCAAAAAATGACTTTGTCCATTATTTTAGGAAGGTGACGAAATTTTACTTTGATTTACTCAAACAGTACATTCAGCTCTTCAGGCTAGGGAAATGTATCTCGGCTGATGTATTAATGTACTCACTGCATGAAAAGGTAGAAAAAAAGTCCCTAAAGGACTTAAATTCTTGGTTACTAACTTCAGATAATCAAAATGAACATATTTCCAAAGGCTTGCCTTGATTGTTCATCCTTAAGATGAAAGCAACAGTCCATGTATTTTGTTATAACTAGCTGAGGAAGTGGATGAATTCAATGGCAGGACTATGGAAAAAAAAAACCTTGACATAATGTACAATCCCATATTTTTTACCTCGATTATCCGATATATTGGCATACAGCAACAGCTGCAGGTCAAAACAGTTAATATTGTGAACAAAAAAAGTTAATACTGCTCTCGGGCGTTTCACTTGTCTCGATAGCACCCCCTGCTGTCGAGGATGGAAAGTGACTTTGGTATATCACGTGATTATTGGTATAAACTTACCGCAGAACTGTTTCGCATGCTTTTGCACGCGAGGAGAAGCTGTTTTGTATGCGAGGACACTTTGTAAAGTATGTTCTGTGTGTGTAATGTCTGAATACTGTTTGTAAAACGTTTTCTTTGCGTGCATCAGGTTTTATTTGTGTTCAGCATGTGTTCCTTGGGTGTGCAGCATGTGTTCTCGCTTTTGGCACGAAATTAACTCCATACAAGAGAGCTTAAAGCAAGTAAACCATAATCATGGAGACCTAGCTGGACAGTTCAATTCAAATCATTTTATGTATATTTATTTATTTTCATTTATTTACATAGCAACAAATCACAAAGGTTGCCTCAAGGTGCTTGATATTGTAACATAAAGTAAACATGAAGTAAAAGTAAATATACTAAACATACACCAGCCTGAACAGGGGCCAGGAATACACTAACATGGAAAACCACAGAGCTAAGAATGCGCAGCAAGAGAGGCGATGAGGATGCAACAAAAACTGAGGAAGACACTGGATAATGTGTACATACATGAGGTAATCGGAGAGTGGAGACAGCTGGGGGAGGTCAGGTGAACTGAATCTAACTAACAAGACAAGAGAAGCAAAACTGAACACAAAGCACATGAGACAAACTCAAACAGGAAGAGAGTAAACATGGAGACAAACGCAGACTTGACAACACAAGGACGGAAGCACACTGAAGGAATATGATAACACAGCACACATGAATGAATATAACAGGAGACATAACTGAAAGGAAGACAAGATAAACTTGGCACACCTAAACAGGGAAACCAGATAACCATGGGAACGGTGACGAAAACACACGGGGACAAAACCAGACAGAGACACACACAGGGGCCGGGAACACACAGTGTACAGGCCTCGCCAGCCAAATGTTACTAGCTGTCCAAACAGCTAAACAGAATGAATGCAGAAACTCCACAGACTCGGGGATGACATCTTGTGACTGTGCTGTGCAAGTGAAAATTTCATATAATAATAAAGGGGTCGATGAAAATGCATTTCCACCCCTAAACAGGTCAGTGGTGACCTGCTGGACATCGGAAGGATAAATAAAAAATTAAAATAACTCATTAATATGCCCTGCGACAGGCTGGCGACCTGTTCAGGTTGTACCCTGCCTCTCGCCCTATGACAGCTGGGATAGGCTCCAGCCCCTCCCGCGACCCTGAACAGGATGGGCGGAAGCGAATGAATGGATGGATGGATGGATGGATGGATGGATGGATGGATGGATGGAACTCATTAATATTTCCTGTTTAAGACAGGACAGATGAGAATTACTTAAATTATGATGTATACTTTGTACAGTCCCACTGCAGCTGATTTCACTGAAAGCATCCTTTGCCAACTAGAGATAATGATCAACAGATGTGAGGGAAGTAGTGGGAGTATTTTTTAAACAACTTCAGCCTGAAGAAAATTTAAAATACAATACATCCTCTGTTCTAAACATTTTAAATCCTCAACTGCATCTCCAGCAGTCACTCTTGGAGCAGTCAGTCCAATTTTATTCTACAGAAACAAATGTTAAATGGGTGATGTTAAAATCACCCACTATAATTATTTTATCTGAACTGAGCACTAAATCAGATAAAAAGTCTGAGAAATCAGACAGAAACTCTGAGTAAGGACCAGGTCGATGACAGACAGTAACAAATAAAACTGGTTTTTGAATTTCCTAATTAGGATGGACAAGACTAAGAGTCAGGCTTTCAAAAGAATTAAAAAAAAATTTTCTGGGTCTTTGATTAATTAATAACCTGGAATGGAAGATTGCTGCTACTCCTCCTCCTCGACCTGAGCTTCCAGCATTCTGACAGTTACTGTGACTCGGGGGTGTTGATTCATTTAAGCTAACATGTTCATCCTGCTGTAACCAGGTTTCTGTAAGGCAGAATAAATCAATATGTTGATCAATTATTAAATCATTTACTAACTCAGACTTGGAAGAGAGAAATCTAATGTTTAATAATCCACATTTAACTGTTTTACTCTTTGGTGCTGTTAAGGAAGCTATAATATTTTTTCTTTTTGAATATTTATTTATTTATTTAAATATTTTGTTGCTGATTTTTGGTGGGCAGCACCGTCAGGATGGGGTTTTGGTTTAGAAAACATAAAGGTAATATATCTGTGTAGGTCAGTCATGCAGGTCTAACCCGTAGTGGGATTGTCTGCTTGTCTCCACCCTGTAATTATAAGGGTTGGATACCAAATGTGCAACTTTTTAAAGTATTGCCTGAATTATCTCAGTACTACTGAGTACTGATTTACACTAAATCAAACAGCACCAACTTTTTTGCACCAGGTCATATTTGCATGACATCACACCTCTGAGCTGTTGAAGTACGACCCCAATTCAGAAAGAGTCAAATGTAAATAAAAGTATACAAATCTTCTACATGAATTGTAGAACAATTTCAGAATAATGTTCCTCAACATGAAATTGTGAATATCTCATGATCTACACAGAGTATTATTAATCATCAGCATGTTATTTATGCTAAGCAGACTCATTGTGTGATACAGTATGTCCAAAACCTTGGTATATAACCACAACCATTGATAGTCTAACTTACTGTTTAATACTGTCAGACAGCAGCTGGTGTGGAGTGTAAAACAATAAAGTGTTTCAGTTGGGAAGTACAAACTTATTTTTGTAGAGAATATCAAACATATTATTTCAAAATCAGTAAAGTAACCAGTCCTAGTAATCCTGAGCCATTAAGGGTCACAGGAGTCAAGTGTCAATCCTTTGTGAGACATTGCCCCACTTTGTCATCATGTGACTTATTAAGGGTACATGGAGCTCATGAGTGTGTCATAGGTGTGATCACACCGGCTGATCACAGCGGATGAAGATGGTCTCTTTTACTCCTCTCAAGCTGTGCGGCTTCTTCGTCCACGATGGGAATATCAGTGTCCTTGTTGAGGATGCAGATGTACTGCTGAGTCTGGCTCTGGAGTGGTTTTGGCTCTCCTATGTGAAGGTCCAAGCACTTCTCACTGTGCATTGCACACACGATATTGCATGACTCATATGATTACAGGGTGGGTTAATAACTGAAGTCTAAGTGGTCTTTAAGGCTGTTCTTTTCCAGTCTTGCAGAAACTCAGTTTGTTTCAGTCAGTTTAGAAATGACAGCAAGGAGCACAAATGTGCTGACAGATGTCTGGAATTACTCTGGTCCAAAACTATGAGATTAGTCCCATCATTGTGGAAAATTTCCTGCCCATAACAATAAAACATCCAGTTCACCACTATCACCACAGAGACACACAAATCAAAAACACTGGATATGATTTTTTTCTTACTTTTTTTTTATTTCATCTTGAGTCAAGATTAAAGATAGATGGAGATCAAACCAAGCAAATGTACACACAACAAATATGAATGTTAGACTGAGCCAAGTGTCGCTCTCCAGGCATTAGACCGAGCCTGACATTCCTCTACTTCTTCTTCTGAGGGAATGAGGCGGTGAACAGCCAGTACAGAGAGTAACAGGTTCCTGTGGAGAAAACACACACACACACACACACACACACACACACACACACACACACACACACACACACACACACACACACACACACACACACACACACACACACACACACACGTTTATGACACAGCTGGACATATCAGGCTTTGGTGCCACTTCCAACACTGGATGTGAATATTTACAGATATACTTAATAAATGAGAAACACGCACATCCAAAAATTAACCAGGGTGCTGGATCCAAGCAAAACTCAAAAAAAAAGGAGGAGGTCTGCACACCAAAGAGCTCCTAGAAAAATTTTTAATCCATCAACATTTAAAACAGTGACATTTCGGGCTGGAGTGAAGAAGGGCAATTGTGGGGATTGTGAGGGGGTCAGCTAGAAGCAGAATCTGTTGAGATTTCCACGTCAACTTCTTATGCTGATTTTTATGAATTTTTTTATTTTAAAATATTTTCCATATTAAATGGACCTGGGTGAATATGAGTGGATTTGTCACTTGATTTCTGTGGATTCCTGCAGTTATTTGTGATGAAACTGGGTCCACATGCAGAAGGGGTCAGCCAGAGTGATAATCTGTTGAGATTTCCACGTCAACTTCTTATGCTGATTTTTTTAAAGAATATTTTTAAATATTTTCCATATTGAACAAACCTTGGTGAATTTTGTGCAGATTTGTTCTGTAATTTAAGTGGAGTCCTTAACTGGTCTTAGATGAAATTTCAGGTAGAGTGGATAAGGCAGAAGATGAATCCACAGAAAATTTTCATGTCAGCTATCAATGATAAGCTTTAATGGCCTGATAAAATATATAACCACACTGGACTGAATTCATTAAATAGGCTCAGAATTGTCAATTTATAATTACAATTGTGCAGTCCTATAACTTGACCCTGGGTTTATTTATTATGATTTTCTGCATGAATATTAGCCACATCCATCCATCCAGCCTGGAGCCTGTCGCAGATGTCTGCAAAATCAGCTGTGCAGGCCATGATGAAGACAACAATTGTTGTGCGAAATTCTGTTCCCCCGTGAAAATCTGTTCCCCACGTGTCGGGAGAGCGCAGCCAGAGAGGCGGATCCGACTGTCTTCACGGCGCTTCTGATGAATTTCTCGGTAAAATTCTTTTAGTGTTTTTTCCTCTCATCAAGTACAACAACTCCTGTGAATATGAAAACATTTGCTCTGTATTTGCCAAAGTTACACGGGGGGAACCAAATATTTCAGCCATCCAAAATATTGTGTTCCCCCTCCATGACATGGGAACAAGTTAATTTACCAGCAGGTCTTTTGCTGTGTCATTTTACCGAGAAATTGATCAGAAGCGCCGTGAAGACAGTCGGATCCGCCTCTCTGTAGTTCGTGCTCCCGACACAGGGGGAACAGATTTTCATGGGGGAACAGAATATTGCACAACACCTGACTGGATGAGCTGGAAAATGACTGGAGCCTGAACTGGATCTGGGCCTTATCCGGTCTGAATCCGTGATCCCAATCCATTTGGATCCTCCTGCTGTGAAGGTGGACTCAGACACGGTTTGCGGATCCGTTATAGAGCCGATGATCTCTGATTTAGGTGATTCTAAGTAGAAAATATGTCGAGATTCACACTCTGAATTTCAGACACCATAACTTTTAAAGTTTTTATATCATTTAAGTTACTTTAAATAGGTTTAGTTCAGTTTTCAATCCTCATCTTCACTCAAACATTCACATCATCTTCTGATCCGGACATGTTTCCATCCACAGTGTGTTCTGTGTCAGCAGCTTCATCCAGATCAGTGTGATGTAACAGTGATGCTGCAGTAACTACAGTAAATGTTTCAGAGGAACTGACTGACAGTCTGACAGCTGCAGCTGCCTCATTGTGACATCATCGCTGTCTCCGTCCTTACAGCCTGTTGACGAGTGAACGACTGTAAAAGCTTCACGTTACAAAAATAACAAACTAACGTCTAACTGGGATTTCAGTGATCGTAGAAACAGAAACGTCTGCAGATGAATTCGCTCCTCTGATGCTCTGACGGCCACTTTATGAAGGAGGAAATGAATGGGAGTGTCAGACAGGTGGTTCAGGTGCAGCTGGAGGGGCGGAGTCAGAGAGACACTCAGAGGATGTTGGATAAAACCTGCCAGGTTAGGGTCACAGAGTCTGTTACCATGGTAACTGACTCTGTGTTGGAGTTAGCGCTTTCTGGAACTGAAAACCTGAGTTTCCTCATTTTAGGGTTAACAAACTCAGAGTTATTAGCAAAACCTGCTTTCTGGAATAGAGCCCTGGAGACATAACTGAAAGGAAGACAAGATAAACTTGGCGCACCTAAACACGGAAACCAGATAACCATGGGAACAGGGACAAAAACACACACAGGGGCCGTTAACACACAGTGCACAGGCCAAAGTTACTAGCTGTCCAAACAGCTAAACAGAATGAATGCAGAAACTCCACAGACTTGGGGATGACGTCTGTACTGTGCTTCCTGTTTACTGCTTCTTCTACTCATTTTAGATGACTAACCAAGAGTGACCGCTAGAGGGCGAAACAGTGACCTTAACACAGGGACACAGGAAATAACACAAACAGCCAAAAAAAGAGCCAAAAGCTAAGAATATAAATATAAAGAAAACACAAAACAGGAACCACAAAAGATATTTCAAAATGGTAAGTCCCAGATGCCAGGACCACAACTATTTACTTCCTGAACTGAAATATTAGCTTTAGTGGTTGAATGTTATGCTTAATTAATTTTCAAAGAAGTCCAGTGTGTCGCCTCAAATTTGGCTATAAGATATGAAATCCCTTTATTAGTCCCACGATGGGGAAATTCATTATAGCAGTGGCAAAGATATAGTAAAGAGCACAAAGAATAACTAAGATACAATTAAAAAAAAGTATAAGATAAAAAATCTGTATAAATGATATGTGTCAGTATGAATAATATGTACATAGTGTAGGATAGAATTATATTATATTATATTATATTATATTATATTATATTATATTATATTATATTATATTATATTAAATAAAAAAGATGTTTGTCTAATAAATGTGTCAGGTCGTGTAAATGTGTGTGTGATCAGAAAGTTACATTAATGGGTCTAAAAATCTAAAATCTGACCTGATTTAAATTCAGCATTGTTCCCCCTGCAGGTCGCAGCTTCCAGCATGTCTGCCACTCTTAGACTTCTCCCTGGAAATCTCGTTCTCACCTTTCATACTGAGCGCTCTGCCAGTTCACTGCTAACTGGTGCAGAGAGCAAACACGAATTTCTCTTTCACATTTTATGGGGCGTCTCGTTGCTGGGAATGAAAGCTGACTTTGTGGCTTCAACTGATCAGTTTTCAGAGTGCACAGTTTCCAAAATACATAACTGTAATGATAAGTGTTAACTAAGGTGTCACCAGCAGGTGTCAGTGTTGTACGAGAGCCCACGTAGGAGGTGTGGAGAAGAAGACAAAGAGTTAAGATGGCAGTTCATGTTACATGTCAAGTCTGAGTCTTTTAATAAATGGCTAGCTGAAGCTAGCCCAATGTTCTTCAAGCTCTTTTATTATAAATAAGACAAGAACATTACATGGTACCAGGATCGGGGTCGAGTAAAGGAAGCAACACAACAAGATGGATGCAGTAAAACCGCCGGGTCCGCTGAAGCTGACTGGAAATGTGGATGCAAGTTGGAGAGCTTTCAAACAGCATTTGCAGCTGTACATGGCGGCAGTCGGAATAGATCGACGAGCAGAGGAAAGAAAAATCGCCGTGCTCCTCACCGTTGCCGGCCCAGAAGCGATAGAAGTCTTCAACACTTTTGTGTTTGCTGAACCTGCCGACAAAGACAAGTTTGACGAGGTCGTAAAGAAGTTTGATGAACACTGCCTGACAAAAAAAAAATGAAACGTGTGAAAGATACGTGTTTCGCTCACGCCTACAGCAACAGGGTGAGTCATTTGATAATTTTCTCATAGACCTCAAGATTAAAGCTCAGTCATGTAACTTTGGCGATCTGAAAGACTCCATGATAAGAGATCAAATAGTTTTTGGGACTAATGAAAAGAAGCTCCGAGAGAGATTATTGAGGGAGTCAGACCTCACATTGGCCGAGGCTGTTAAAATATGTCAAGCCGCTGAGTTAGCACGATGCCAGATGCAGACATTTCAAGGCCCTGTGCTAGGAGAAAAGCACCAACAAAATGGCGTAGTGAACGCTGTGGCGCCAAAAAGGACGCAGCGGAGCAAGTTTAATGACAGTGCCGACAGGAATAAAATGAATAATAAAGGGATGTTCGCTTGCAAGCGATGTGGTGAAAAACATGAAGCTAGAAGGTGTCCTGCCTTTGGTAAACGGTGCATGAAGTGCAAGGGACTGAATCACTTCACCAAAATGTGTTTCTCAAAGGGGAAGGAACAAAGCGTGCATACAGTCCAGGAAGACATTGATGACAGTGATAACTTGAGTGAAACCTTTTTCATAAAGACGGTGTCACATGGTGAAAATGTGACTGTGCAGTCCTTAGCTGATGTAAGCCAAATGGTTAATGTAGCAGCTAATGATAAATGGACTGTTCCTTTGCTAGTTAATGGGACGGTGGTGACATTCAAAATTGATACTGGAGCCAAAGCTAACTTGATTAGTGAAACGGATTTCCAGACATTGAAAGAGAAGCCTAAAAGGTTTGCAGAAAAAATCGCTCCTTTGAAAGCTTATAATAATCAGCCGATTCAAACAAAAGGGGGATGTAATCTAAAGGTGACAGCTAAAGGCAAACAGCACAACCTGCTGTTCACCATTGTGCCTGCTGGACATGAATCGCTGCTAGGAGACAAAGCATCAGAAGACTTAGGTCTGGTTAAAAGGATTTACCAGATAAACACAGACAGCCTGGAGATAGCTGAACAAAATAAAAGTGTTACACCGCAGCACTGTGAAGGGACTTCTGCTATAGTGGAAAAGTTTACCTCTGTGTTTCAAGGACATGGAACATTGCCCCAAACTTACAAAATTCAGCTGAAAGAAAATGCCAAGCCTGTAGTGCATGCTCCAAGGAGAGTACCAGCGCCACTTAGACCAGCTTTAAAAAAAGAACTGGAAAGAATGATGCAAATGGGTGTCATTGAGCGTGTGGAAGAGCCTACAGACTGGGTCAACTCTATCACATGTGTCAAAAAAAATACAGGTGACATTAGAGTGTGCCTTGACCCTAAAAAGCTCAATGAAAACATCAAAAGAGAACATTATCAGATTCCAAAACGAGAAGAAATCATGAGTGAGATGGCTGGAGCTAAGTTCTTCAGTAAACTTGATGCCTCACATGGATTCTGGCAACTGAGACTGGACCCAGAAAGCAGCAAATATACCACCTTTAACACACCATTTGGGCGTTACTGTTTTCTGAGGCTTCCATTTGGCATCAAATCTGCTCCAGAGATCTTTCACAGAGCTATGGAATCTGTAATTGAGGGTCTTGAAGGTACCAGAGTCTACATTGATGACTTGGTCGTTTGGGGAACAACAAGGCAGCAGCACGATGAAAGGTTGAAAAAACTCTTGGGGAGGGTCAAAAAGAATGGACTCAAACTGAACAGGGACAAATGCCTTTTTGGGGTCACGCAAATGACCTTTTTGGGTGACAAGATCACAAGTGCAGGGGTGGAACCTGATCAGTCAAAAGTGCAAGCTGTACTTGACATGCCAGCCCCTACTGATAAGAAAGGTGTACTGCGAGCCATGGGAATGATTAATTTCCTAGGTAAGTTCATTCCTAACCTAGCTGTCAAGACTACATGCCTTAGAGAGTTGCTACGTCACGACACGGTGTTTGAATGGACAAGGCGACATGAGGACGAATGGCAGAGATTAAAGCAGACTGTTGCTGTTGAGCCAGTGCTCACGTTCTTTGATCCAACAAGGCCAACAAAAATTTCCACTGATGCCTCAAAAGATGGCTTAGGAGCTGTCTTGCTACAGATGCAAGAGGACAGTTGGCAGCCGGTAGCGTATGCATCAAGGTCAATGACAGAGACTGAACAACGTTATGCTCAGATTGAAAAAGAGACTTTGGGCTTAGTGTTTGGTTGTGGAAAATTTCACAGTTATGTCTATGGCTTGCCAACGTTTGCAGTAGAAACTGACCACAAACCGCTCATAGCAATCCGAAAAAAGAACCTCGATGACATGTCACCCAGGATTCAACGCCTGATGATGTTTCTACAAAGGTATGACTTTGAACTGGTTTATACACCAGGCAAATACATTGTTCTGGCGGATGCACTGTCACGAGCACCAGCTCCAAGTGATGACACACAGTGTAGCCCTGTGTCTGTTGATGTTGAAATGCACGTAAACATGGTGACTGCTTCTCTCCCAGCATCAGATGTAATGCTACAGCAAATTGCGCAGGAGACGGCGAAAGACCCGCAACTGCAAAAGGTAATTCACCTGAGCCAGAATGGATGGTCACGAGGTGTTTGTCCGGGTTGGTATCCTGTGCGTGCAGATTTGTGTGTGGCTAATGGTCTGCTTCTGAGACAAAACAGGATTCTCATTCCACAGTCTATGCGTCGAGACATGCTACAACGCATTCATGAGGGACACTTAGGAGTGGAGAAATGCAAAAGGAGAGCGCGAGAAGCTGTGTACTGGCCAGGAATCAACAGAGATATAGAGGAGATGGTTCAAAAGTGTGAAACATGTCTTAAACATCGGTACAAGCAACAGAAAGAGCCGATGCTGATTGCAGATCTTCCCACTGCACCATGGCAAAAAGTAGGTACTGATTTGTTTCATCTACATGGAAAGGACTATCTTCTAGTGGTTGACTACTACTCTAATTATCCTGAAGTAGCGCAGCTTTCCAGTACATCAGCACAGTCTGTCATCACACACATGAAAAGTTTTTTCTCAAGACATGGGATTCCCCATTGTGTGGTGAGTGACAATGGTCCACAATTTGACTGCAGTGAGTTTCGTGATTTTGCAGTTCAGTACGGATTTGAACATGTCACCTCTAGCCCTTTGTATCAGCAGGCTAATGGATAGGCAGAGAAAGGGGTCCAGGTTGTGAAACGATTGTTTAAAAAAGCGAGAGAATGTAATGCTGACCCTTACCTGGCTTTATTGAGTTACAGAGCCACTGCCCTGGAATGTGGAGCGTCTCCTGCTGAGTTGCTCATGGGTCGCAAACTGCGCACCACACTTCCTCACATGCCAAGGAAGGATGGCTACAGGAGTGACAACAAGTGGGCTGACAAAAGGATGAAGCTCAAGCAAAGACAGAAGAGGAACTATGATAAAACAGCAAGGAATCTGGTGCCTCTGCAGGAAAAGGATGTTGTGAGGATTGATGGTCCTGAGCTGTGGGACAGAAAAGCAACTGTACTGCAAGAGGTAGGACCCAGATCGTTTGTTGTCGAGACAGAGAATGGTCAAGTTTTAAGGAGAAACAGGAGGAGTCTGTTAAAGATTCAGAATGGTGAGAGTCAAGAGAAAGAGACAGGATGGGAACAAGAGAATGTTGCGACAGAAGTGCAACACAGTGAATCTTCTTCATCATTGCCAGTGACTGTAACACTCACAAGGTCCACTCGACCTAAGAAACCACCTGAGAGGCTCATAGAACAAATATGAATGAAGTAACGGGTTAACTGTGTAAAGAAAGTGGTAAAGCGTTGCTGACTTTAATGTGTTAAAATGTGTTCCTAATGGTTACAGTTACAGGAAGTGAAAGAGTCATAGTGTAATTTTAAAGACCAATGCTAGTTTGTTTGTTGAAATGTGTTGAAAATACCAAGCTTGAATATATTTCTTTTGAGCCATATGCATACATTGAGTTACAAGACATAAGGAAAGTTCATTACTGAAACATGTATGTTGTTGCATTCTGTTTAATATGTAAGTGCTAGTGAAGACTATGTGAATGAGGAATAACTGCTGTGACACTGAGGTAATCTTTTAAGCAGCTGAAAAAAAAAGGGGGATGTAATGATAAGTGTTAACTAAGGTGTCACCAGCAGGTGTCAGTGTTGTACGAGAGCCCACGTAGGAGGTGTGGAGAAGAAGACAAAGAGTTAAGATGGCAGTTCATGTTACATGTCAAGTCTGAGTCTTTTAATAAATGGCTAGCTGAAGCTAGCCCAATGTTCTTCAAGCTCTTTTATTATAAATAAGACAAGAACATTACAATAACCAGTGTGTTTGGTGCTTTCAGCAGTCGCAGAGCTGATGCCATGAGCTGGTCCTTCACTGTGAAACTGTTATTATTCTGAGCCATCTGAGGGAGAACCTTCAGAGGAAATGATCTGAACTGTGGTGCAATGAAAAGTCTTTTGTTCACCTCACTGTGACTTTGTTGACTTCCACATCATGAAAATCATTACAAGTATCGCTGTTTGTGGCACACAGGAGGAAATCGAGAACAAATGGCAGAAGGACTAGTGTGAACGTAACGGGACTTCTAAGGAGAGGTCTAAGAACATCTGGAAATGTCCAGAGGTGCATGATTTTCATATTCCTGGAACTCTTTGTTTACCCTCCTAAGCACTTATAGTTGAAAAACACATAAATTCAGTAGTAAACTGTAAAAGCTCTGAGCTTTGTCTCCATACATGCTACATTTTTGTTGTGTGCAGCGTCCTCTGGGGTCACCGTAGGAATCTACAACTGTCCTTACCTACGATGGTTAGTGTCATGGTTGCCCGGTAGAGCAGGACATCGCCGGTTCCTCCCTTGATGTGGACCGGCAGCCCGTTGTCCTCCTGTGAGTGTAGAAATCACATGATGAACGCTGCATGTGTGCATGGAGTGAACAGAACACCCAAGAGGCAGATTTTCATCTGCAGGTGAACACGGGTCTGAAACCTCCTGCAGCAGCACTGAAAAGCCTGTAAATGTTTGTGGAAGACATCGCTGTGCTCCCAGGCATGTGAAACGGCCTCGGACGGGTGATAAATCCGTTCTTACCTGGAAGATTTTCTGGGCTTCGGGGACCTTGTTCCTCAGCTGTCTGGCGGAGCTGCTGAAGGCTCGGCCGGCCAGAACTGGAACTTTCTGGAAACACATCAGAAACTCACTGTGAGAAATAGAGTGAAGGCTGGATGATGTTTTGTGGTCTTTTTTGTTTTTCTTTGGGATCACTGTGTTTCTTTTTGTGGCTGCTCTCTTCTTGCTTTGGAATCAGTTTGTGTTTTATGGATTTCTGTGGTCATTTTGGGACTGGCTTTGAGTTATGTTAACTGCTGTTTGTCTTTGAGGTCATTTCCTCACCAATCACTGTCATATTGGCCAGAGACGGCCTGAGAAATAATTTCATATGGCCCGCGACTTAGACTGTTTAATTTTGACATGTTCTGTGATTGATTGCTTTAAGCCTTAATCCAATTTAAACAGGAGAGTAATAAAACATTCACAGCTGTTATGAAGGGGAAACCAAAGCAGCTTCTGTATCAGGCTGTAAATGCGTTTATTTCTGCTGTAAAGTCTTAACATGGGAGTCAGTGGGAGCTGCAGCTTTTGGTGCTACTGCCTTTTCAGATATAATATCACTCTTTTGCTACACTGGAGAGCTAGAGCGCAAAAATAGCAGCAGCTGTGGAAGCGGTGCACTGGTGCACAGGTAGACAACTCTGAATGGGAACTCACCTACTTTAAATTTGGCCAAAAAGTTTGATTTTTAAAGCTAGAGTCTCACTTTTTTTTTTTTGACAGCACTCCTGAATTAGGAGGCTCTGGCTCAGGGGCCTTCTGATGCCTTTGGCTCCTGAGCATGTCTCTGAAATATACCAGTGGTTATTTGACAAAGGGCCATTTATATTGGAGCTGGGAAACAAGTATCATGTTTGTTAGCTGTAGCTCTGAGTTCCCTCATCTGCTTTCTCCTCCTCAGTAAAAACACTGGAAAGAAAGAGGAAACGTCTGTCTCTGTGCTTTGTGTGGTTTTCCAGTAAACAGTGGACTGACAGCCTTTTGGCAGAAAGCTGTTAAAGAAGTGAGACAAACATGTCAGAGTCAGAGACAAGAAAAAGTTGAGATTTACAAGTGCCTACAAATCCATGACATCTGTTACTTTCTACTGAATCCACGAGGACTCAAACAGGAGCTCACTGCTGAAAAGATTTCTTCTTCTTCTACACAAAACACGGGTTTCATTTCATTTTTTAAAATGTTGTGTGCCAGAATCCAGAATATCTGACCCGTCCTGTGCCCTCATGTAGATGGACTACGTGAAAAACAGCTCCACAAGAATGTGAACTAACAAGTGTTCCCACCCTTTACACATACACTGGCATCACAATATGAGGTCAGTGTAGGGACCTCAATCCCTGTGAGGCAAAAACTGGCTTTAAATACTCAGTCTATGAGTTTTTTTTTACTCTTGACTGTATGTTGTCATAGAGAGAGGGCATATCCCTAACATGGTCATCAGGAACACAAGTGACAGCCAATCAGAAGAGAGTGTTCTTACAGAACTGAGGGGCCGAGTGTAAGATAAAGAAGGATTGTGTTGAACTGTGAATCATGCACAGCTGCTCTGGTGGAGTCCAAGAACACAAGTATGGAGCTGAAAATGAACAGAAAATGTGAACTTATAATGATTACAGCTCACACGGAAGTAAAAGTTTTCATGTAACATTTCAGCACAGCTGAACTGGGGCAGTGACTATTTTTAAGTCTGTGTGAACTGTGAACCTGAAACAGTTCAGCACAGCGTGTGAGCTCGGGGAATCAGAGGAGGAAGGGAAAGTGTCTCTCGTTTCGTTCCTGTTTCTCTCTCCAGGTGTGGATGCTGTTGCTATTCATGTCTGATTTGTGTTTTTAAAGCTGAGATTTGAAAGTGAGCGCTTCCTTTTTCCCCTCCATGAAACAAAGTGGTCACTCCACCTGCATAAACCAGAATAAAGTGCAGCGAGTATGTCAATAGTCAAGCACTGTTGCATGCATTGTGTCTGTTTTGCGTGTGATCAGTGCGCAGCTGTTTAAAACAAGGCAGCATGTGTACAAACTGGCCACTTGTCCTCATGGTGAACAGACAAAAGTTATTCAGTGGTCCTTCTCAGCATCTTCGTGTGTGCCGCATTTTTAAGAACAGTTTGTAAGAACTTATGGTCGCCTCAGTGTTTGGGTTTATTTTTTATTTTTTCCTTTTTCTTATGGCAGGTGAAGGAGCACATGTATCCTGAAAAGCCTAATGATGTTAAAACAAACAGGATGTTTTATTTTGAAATGAACCATCTGTCTTTTATTTCCTCCTGCCTTCTAACCGTGCTGCAGCAGCAGTGTCTCTTTAAGAACGCTGAATGACTTTTTAATGTCTACCAAGGTCACCTCGGGTAGCTGAGAGCCATGACAGGCCCCAGGGGCAGAGGAGGGAAGTGTGTGTGTGTGTGTCGGGGGTGGTGGTGGTGGGGGTGGTCTGGTCTGGTCTGAAATGTAAACAATCACTCATCACATGCTCAAACTGTGGAAGTCTGAGTGCTGTGTATTTGGACAGTCGCACATGCTTTGCTCTCCGTGCTTAGTTTTGCATCAGTGCAGAAATAAGTGTGTGGAAAGGACGGCAGTTGTAAGTCTTAAGCTTTAGAATGTCATAGGTTAATGGTCAAATACCTGGATCTGGAGTGTAGAGGAATCATTACCCGTGAGCACAGTCATAAATGTAAATTTAGCATGAGGTTATTTTTCATCGGTTTCCCTGAGCAGTGAAACAGGACACAGAGGACTCGTGTTTCCGCTCAAAGATAAATGTGAAGCAAAATGCCAACAAGACTCGAAGGGGTTAAAAACAGGAGAACAGGTACAGCTGCGGTCTCTCCTGGAAGATATTCCTAGTGCTGAACAAAAGCTGGAAGAGTCAGAAACACAATGACAGGCTTAATTGAATATGTACTGCCTAAAGGAAAATCATAATAATCCCCAGAGAATTTACATTACAATGCACCACCTATGCATCTGCCCATGCATGCTGGCCTTCACTGAGAGCATCCTTCGTCAACTTGAGATAATGATCAACAGATGTGAGGGAAGTAGTGGGAGTATTTTCAGCCTGGGGAAAATTTAAAAAACAATACATCCTCTGTTCTAAATATTCTAAATCCTCAACTGCATCTCCAGCGGTCACTCTTGGAGCGGTCAATCCAATTTTAACCCACAGAAACAAAGCACAACGAAGCCGCATCCATTTCAGTCGTAGTTGAAGAATATAGCTCTGTCCCTGAAAGTGCCACCTTTGGAAAATGGCAGCAGGGTTTAAGTCCACACAGACACAGATATTATTTGAAAGCTATTTATGTGTGGATGGTCTTCCAAAGAATCACGAATTCCAGTTCTCGCATGGAGATCTGAGGCAGTGCCTCTGGATTGGCAGACTGGAGTGGTGGTCCCCTTTCTTAAAGAGGGTGTCCTCCAACTATCAGGGGATCACATTCCTCAGCCTCCCCAGGAAGTTCTATGCCAGGGTGCTGGCAAGGACAGTTTGCTCGCTAGCAGAACTTCAGATTCAAGAGGAACAATGCGGTTCATGTCCTGGTTGTGGAACGGTGGCCCAGCTCTTTGTTATCTCAAGGATATTTGAGTGTGTGTGGGAGTTTGCCCATCCAGTCTACATGTGCTTTGTGGACCTGGAGAAGGCATTCGACCGCATCCCTCTGGGTATCCTGGGGAAAGTGCTGTGGGAGTACGGACGGGAGACTGACAGACAGACTGGAGCTACGACTGCAGTGACTGAAAGAATGAGATAACAGATACAAGCGGCAGAGATGAGCTTCCTTCAAAGGTGGCTGGCCTCTCTCTTAGAGATAGGGGAAGGAGTGCAGCCATTTGGGAGGGGCTCAGGGTAGAATTGCTACTCCTCCACATTGAAAGGAGCCAGATGAGGTGTTTTAGGCATCTGACTAGGATGCCTCCTGGGCGCCTCTTGGGTGACGTGTTCCAAACATGTCCTAGCAGGAGAAGGCCAGGACATGCTGGAGAGATTGTATCTCTTGGCTGGCCTGTGAATGGCTCGGTTTTCCCCGAGATAAATTGGTGGAGGTGGCTGGGGAGAGGGAGGTCTGCTTAGGCTGCTCCCCCTGTGACCCAGCCCTGGATAAACGGAAGAAATTTGTAGCAGTAGATTTAAAAAAAAACAAATCCAGTGCCGGTGGCCCAGTGTTTTGAGTACCTTTTTGTGTAGTTCTCTGTTGTTGTATTTCTTAGTTTTTCTCACTGTTGTCTCATCTGTCTTTTTTTTTTTTTTTTTTTTTTTTTTTTTTAGCCTGTCATGTCTGGCATCTTTCACAATCGGAATGATGATCCGAATGTACTGATGTACCAAACATATTTGCTTTGACAAGAACAGCTCTATATGTTTCCTATAGGCTCTTCTTGTTAATGTTTGCAATTTTATTTTTATATATTTATCTTTTTATTTAGTTATTCATGCCAAGTCTGACAGGCAACAAGGAAGGGGCAAGAACAAGAGGTGGGGGGGAGAAAGGGGTGGGGGGGAGAAAAGGAAGAAAGGAGATAGATAAAAAAAAAAAAAAAAAAATTAAAATAAATAAATAAAAGGGGTTGATATACTCACACACACACACACAGACACATCCATACACACACCCATATGCACCTACATATACACACACACACACACACACAAGTTTATTGTTTGTAGTAATGTGTGTGTATGCGCCTTTGTCATGCAATGTATTCGATAATGAGGGCGAGAAACTGCAACCATACCCCCCGCGATCCAGAGGCAGATAGGGAAGGACCCAGGGGACCCAGGCCATCCACAGCACAGGAGCTCAGAAGACTTGGGGCCACACATCCCGATGGCAACCGCGTACACTCCCCAGAAGAGGAAGGAGGGAGGCTACAGACGGAACCCCCACAATCCAGGGGCTAGAGTCCAGAGAGCCAGAGACGACGGGCAGCCCACCCCCCCCGGCAGGCCGGCACCCCCAGCACGAGCCAGGCATGCGGCCCCCGAGGCCCCAAGCGCCCGAGAGCAGCCCGACACCCAGCAGAGCCCCCCCACGCGCCAAAGAGGCCCAAGCCACCCCCAGGCTACGGCCGCCAAGGGAGCAGGCCAAAAACCATGCCGAGACATCCGGCCACACACCCCGGGACCCACGGGCACCCACACCCCAGGGGCGGCAGTGACGACCAGTGGGGAGCAGCGTGGAGCGGTAGGGAGGGGTAACTCCCACCCTCCGTGTCCCACAGGTGCCAAGGCTTGGCAAGCCACCAACCCAGGCCCAGCTGTCCACACACACACACTCTCACAAGCACGCACGTACACACACACACACACACGTACCAGTCATTCCCTCATGTACACACACGCACATACACACGCACGCACATTCGCATGCACCAGTCACACACTCATGCATACACACTCACACTCACACGCACACACGTACCAGTCGTTCCCTCATGTACACACACGCACATACACACGCACGCACTGGCTCTTTTCCTCCGGGGGGTAGTCGTCTGCCTCCCGGTCATATTTATCCTGGCCCCTCCCCTCCTCCCACTCAATTTAACATCACATTATGCACACATAGGTTCTCGGGGGTGGGGGGCTCGTGCTGCAGTGAGTAGGGCCATCACCTCGGCTCTGCTCGCTGTGCTGCGTGATGTCCCACTCCTCCTTTTTTAATTGCATTATACAGCTCACAACACATCATAGTACATATAGGGCCTTGGGGGGCAGGTGTGTCACACAGTGGTTAGTGGGTGGCACTGCTGAGGTGGCCCCACTTGTCTGTTCACTGCTGCCTGCACCTCAATTTTATTTACATTTTAGACATTGAGGGCCTTGGGGGGACAGTGTGGATGGGCGCTGTTATTCAGTGCTCATATTACATCTGTCCCTCCAATTTTAAAAGCACTGTAGTTTTCACACAGCCATACACATTTTTCTCAGTTGTCTCATCTGTCTGACGGCGCTGGCATCTGAAGGGACCCAACGTCACTTCCCTCGTTGGCCACCTGCCAAACCCCCTGAGTACTGTCGCCGCCACTGAGATTGCGGTTGGCCTCCTGCCTCGTCTCACTGCACTCTGCCTCCCAAGTGTCTTCAGTTTAAGTGCCCCCAGAACTGTATTGTCACCACCGCTGGCATTGCGGCAGACCCCCTGAACTTTTTTTTTTTTTTTTTTTTTTTTGTTGAAAGACACACAGGCAAATTGACAACAGGCCGGGACTTGAACCCATGCCGCCCGCACCGTAACGCGGCATATGTATGTGGTATGTGGTCGCCGGCTTCACCACTAAGCCACCCTGATTACCTAGTGTGTCTATTTTAGGGCCCAGTGTTGTTTAGTTCTTTGTCGTGTCCTTGTCCGCCTAGTCTCGAATCTTGGCTACTGCTGTGTGTGTTGTGTTTTCATGTGTCACTGGCTCCCATCCAGCTTTTGGTATTATGAATTTTTTCAATAAATTTTAAGTTAAACATTATTTGAGCCTTGGGAGTCTTGCATTGGGGTCTTCTGCCTCGCCTGCCACAGCAGAACGTGACACCAGCGGGAATACGTTTAGAAAGAAACCGAGTATTTGTAGTTGTATGTAACTGGTGCACATGGCTTTGGTAGCCTGCTGTGTTCTTGGACTCGACTAGAGGAGCACTGCATGAATTAAAGTTCAAGGTCATCCTCCCTTTATACCAACCTGATGGTCTGCCTCTGGTGGCTCCACACAGCCACATTAAGGACATCATACAGATCCATGAGGAGAAAAAGCTGAAACTGAGTGTTGAGCAGTCTGAAGCAGTACTGTACTGCTGTGAACATACAGTGATGGATGTTTAGAACTGTTAAAGCAAAAGTCCTACACTTTATAAGTCCTTTTAAAAGTAATGTGCAATGTGTGTACACACACCTACACAATATAATTCAATCCAGTGTAACAACTTTGCCCCCTTATATCTGTGAATGAGATGGACAGAATATTAGGAACACTGCTGTATTAAGTGCTGTGAACAGTTCTGAGACTGCAAACAAGCAAGAAGCAGTTCAATTCAAATCAGCATCATTTATCAAATGCGAGCAGGAACGGTGGACTTTAGAAACGATAAAAACGAAATCAAACTAATGAAAAAGCACAGGCATTACATCACCGCTCCCTGCTGCTGTTTCTGTGCCGCAGGTTTAACATGTCGCTGTGTCTGCGTCATTGTGGACGTGCTGAGCTGCACTGTGTGACTAGCAGGTGAGCAACAGGTGTGTGTGTGTGTGTGTGTGTGTGGCAGAGAAATGAGGTGGAAACCGTGTTGCAGTCAGTATATTTAGATCCTATCTTTAAACTCCACTCTGACAGACTAAAGCCGAGCGTCCGGTGCAAAGGTCAGGCCTGATCGGCTCCACTCTTCTACCCGTTCTGCTCGTCATCGTCTCTCTCACATTAAACATCTGCAAGCGTCAAAAACCAA
The DNA here is from genome assembly GCF_007364275.1 of Archocentrus centrarchus. Taxonomy (NCBI): domain Eukaryota; kingdom Metazoa; phylum Chordata; class Actinopteri; order Cichliformes; family Cichlidae; genus Archocentrus; species Archocentrus centrarchus. The sequence goes on along the minus strand of NC_044358.1, from coordinate 9,744,101 downwards.
CAGACAGAGAGCGACAGGAGAGAAAGGTCTGAGAAAAAGAAGGAAAATAACAGCTGTAGTTACCAGTAGGTGATTCATGTCGAGCTGTGCTGCCTCTCTTCACCCTCACAAGGACATGCGTGCACACACACACACACACACACACTGACACACTTACAGAGGGTATCAGTGTTTTTGAAACTCTGCCAAACTACGATCTGCTGTAGAGGCCAAACTGTCTGCGCTCAGCAGGAAGTAAAAACGACTGCTGCTGCAGCAACACAGACTTACATTTATTTATTTTTATGCTTTCCACTTGTGCACCAAGTGCTGTCAGAGCAGAGAGTGTGTGTACCAGTGTAGGAGTACTTCTGCTTATTGTGGCTTTGCGTCTTTCTCCTTTAACTACTCAAAGTTTCTGTGCACTCGCCTTTTTTTAGTTAAGCTTTATTTAGACAGGATTTGTCCGATTCAGGCCTGCGACCCAGAATTGGATAAAATATCATTTGGTTCATAATTTAATTTTTAAAAATGACTTTTACTTTCAATTCAATTCAGTTTTATTTACACAGTGTCAAGGTTCTTTATATTGTAAGGTTAAGACCCCACAATAATCACAATACAATACAGTCCAAAAGTCGTGACCCACCCCTCATTTCTTCATTTCTCATTTCTTGCTCAATGAGCATAAACATGAGTCACTATGTGAGGCAACAGAAACAACAGGTGCAGTAATTATTGAACCTCTGGGTCACTGAAATCCACTTGAAATTCCTTTAGTAAAATTAGCTGATCTTACAGCTATTCCTGAAGATCCCACGTGTGCATGGAGAAGCATCTGCTGAGTCCCCGAGCCTCACAGCAACGATGCAAAAGCAGAAGTCAGGCTGGTGAGGTCTGTGCTTCCCCTGAACACCCAGAGCAGCTTTAAAAAATAAACCGCTACAAATCTGACTTTCACTTCTTTCTTTTTGTGACCCGACGCAGAGCGAAACGCTCACAGCAGCTCAGTGCAGCAGCTGCAGCCGCCTGGTAAGTCTCCTTTCTCTTTCCTCCATTTTCGCCTCCATCTCAGAGTCTCAGATCACCGGAGAAAGAGACGCACACAAAGCTACGATGCTTTTTAAACCGCTGCCTGGAGGTAAAAGGATGAGCACATTCAGAAATGTGCATGATGGACAGAAATTTGCAGTTTGGTCTTAAATGTCCAAAGAACAGAGAGAAGAGGCTTTCTCCCAGAAACCCTTCCAATCAAGCCGTACTGTTCAGTCATTGTGCTGTCATGAACTTTAACCTTTAACATTCTAACTGAGGCCTGCAGAGTCTGAGATTGAGCTCTTGGTTTTTTGCAGTTTGGGATTTTTTTCAGAATCCCACAGTCTGAGCTTGAGGTGAGTTTGCTGGAATGTCCACACTGGGGAAAATTGGCTGTCTGGAATGCTTTCCATTTGGGAATGACCAGGAACAAAAGCCTCTTACTTCCTGCGCAGGCAGTGAGGGTGGACTTTGTGCTTCATCAGCTTCATACGTATAGTTAAAAAATCAGAAGAACAGTTAAAAAGAAATTTCCCTTAAAGTACACATATTTAAAAGCTACATTGCTTCATACATTTATCAGACCAAAAACAAAATTATATTGTTATTATTAGGTTAATAACAAACTGAATTTATGCTTTTATACCCAAAATTTTCACCTGGACTTCTCTGAGGTGCTGGGTGGTGTCTAATGACTCTGCTGAGCACTGATGAACTCTATGATAAACTGCTTGACTGATCACTGTTTTTGTGTTGCAGTCTGGAGGAGATGTGTCGCTCAGTGCTGCCCCTGCTGGTCACTCTGAGTCCTCCTCTTTTGTTCCTGTTGCAGCTGCCTGACATCATCACGACACAGGAAGAACTCTGGGAGGACTACAAATATGGCCGCGATGACCTGGGCAACAAGAATTTCTGCACCTGGAAGTGCATCCTGTTCACGCTGCAGTGGCCGGGAGCGTTCTGTCAGGTGAGCTTCGGATCAAAGTAAGCAGGAAACAGACAACTCCCCTTCAAATTAAAAGCTGTGACATGGGAAAAGTCTCAGCTGCAGCAGTAAATTTAAGAAGAGTTAAAACACATGAATAAACACACTTAAATATACCCCTTAACATTGAACAACTTCATCATGATCATCATCATTGAGAACCATGTTCAGCCAGTGAAAGATTCAGATTTGAAGTGTTTGTCTCCTTCTCCGAGGAAGGAAACAAGGAAGAGGCAGAGGAAAGGAAATGAGAATTTTAAAACTAAGTAAGTAAGTAAATTTTTTTATTTAGCGCTTTTCACAGACAGTAAAAGGAAACGAAGTTGTAAATGAAGGAAGGAAATAGGTCATAAATGAGTAGAAATGGGAATGGAAAAAGAAGGTAAGGAAGGAAATAAGGATGTAAGAAAAGAAAGAGAAATTTATGGCAGGACATAAGAAGGATCAAAGGAAAGGAGAGGGTAAGGAAGTAAAGGACTCATTAGAAAATGATGTTCCCTCTGTGGTCGCTTCTTCCTCTGTGGTGTGTTAACGTGCTGTCTGTCCATGTGTCCCTCAGTCTCTGAACAATGCGAGTCTCTGCAGGATTCCTCCGACCATCAACAACTGGACCATCCACGGCCTCTGGTACCGTCACACTGCTGTAACCTCAGAGCACTTTCTGATTCTTCCCAGTGTTCAGACTGAACAGCTGTCAGTGTGTGAACAGTGTGACCCATACTGAGTCAAAGCTCTGCTGCAGCTGACTCTAATTATGAGAAAAAATTATGAGATACGTGTTTGTGCCTGCAGGCCTCTCCAGCCGGGGAACCGCTGCGACTGCTGGCCGATGTTTCAATCTGACGTCCAGGTGGGTCCTGCAGATACAGCACTGTGCAAAAGTCTTTTACAGACTTTTGCAGAAAGGGGACGATGACACTGGCAAATTTTCATTTTTAAAAAGTGTATCAAATATATTAATAATAAATAAAATCACTTGCACCATCATTAGCAGAACAGCTGGTTAAACAACCAAGTGATTCGATCCTCACAGATGCTAATCTGAAAGTGCTGCAGAGTTCAGCAGGAGCTGACTTCCTGCTGAAGGAGTTAACTTCTTCACACTGCACTCTAACTCCTCTACCTCACACAGATTGGTCAACACGCTGAGACAAAACCACCTGTTACAGCGATGAATCACTGAGGCTCGTCAGCTTGCTAATGCTAGCTCTGTTTCCACAAACGTGCAGATCAAACTGATCTCAGAGCAGTGAGAGCCAGCGGCAGCATGTCTCGCGCGCTCACCTCTTCTCAAAGACCGGAGATTTATTCACAATGTGCAAACAACCAGAAAAACAGCTGGAGCTTGATGAGGGACACGCCCATGAAACCAAGACGTGCTACAGAGTTCAGTGGAATCAAAGACAAGCCAGACCTGATGGCACTGATTTTCAGTCCAGTTTCAGCTTTTCCTCCCAGTTTCCCTTCTTGACATCCATCCTTCCACTGAAACCACTTCTGATGGGTACTGTCAGGGCTGGACTGGCAATCGGGCATACCAGGCATTTGCCCGGTGGGCCGACAGTCCTCGGGGGCCGATGCCGGTTATTTTTTTTCTTCCCTTTTTTTTCCTAAGAGACCAGCCCACAATTTAGAGGGGGCGGCCCATTGGCCCATCTTCAATATAGACAGTGGACAGAACCAATCAGGATATAGGATGAAAGCGGCCCCACCCTTTCTCTGCGTGGTGCAGAACACTGAACCTACTCCCGCTAGTAGCTTCAGTGTTGAGCGCGTGTGTTAAAGGAGAGGCAATATGGAGAAACCAGAAAGGAGGTGTGGAGAAGTTACGTGCGAAGAAACTGAAGAATGTCGCTGTAGATGCTACAAAATGTGTAAAGATCACAGACATGTTCGCTGCTGTAGCCTCCACGTCCTCTGTAACAGCAATGCTGCAGCAACAGCAGGTTGTAGGCAGAGCCGGCCAGAGGCATAGGCGACATACCATATCACCCCAACAGAGCACTTTGCTCTCAGACTGCTGGCTTACTTGTGGTTCCTAGGATACTTAAGAGTAGCTTTCAGGCCCCTCTTCTGTGGAACCAGCTCCCAGCTTGGATTCAGGAGACAGACACCCTCTCTATTTTTAAGATTAGGATGAACAATGGGTTTTCTCTGTAATTATTGTGGGGTCTTTACTTTACACTATAAAGTGCCTTGAGATGTCTGTTTGTTGTGAGTTGGCACTGTATAAATAAAATGTAACTGAATTGAAAAATTGAATTTAAAAGGCTGAAACTGTAATATATCCTAAAAAAAAATCAACTTTAACCCTCCAGCATTAATAACAATTAAGTTCAGGGGACAATAAACTGGTATTAAGGGAGCCCCTAATCAAATCTTGCTTAGGTCCCCTTTAAGGCTTGAGCAGACTCTGCTGTAGGTGAAGACAGCAGCAGTGTGATGAGCAATGGCGATTGATTAATATCAATATTTATTTACATTTGCATACTTCCCCAAATCTGGCAGCCATGGCACCTTAATCTGATAAAATAGCAAATGGTCAAGGCCGAGAAGTGTTGGATGAGCAGCAAGTGTCCATTTTAGGCTGCATCATAGCATTTTAGATATTTAGGTTAAAGGTGTGTTGAAAGGCTGCACAGTAGTTTGAATTTGTAGCCTCTGTGTTGGTTAAACATGTTTTAAAAAGCCCTCAAGCAGGTGAAATAACAGATTTAAAAAAACTAAATGATACATCAAAGCTTTGCAATTTAAGCATTACTAAAGTAAATTAAAAAAAAAAAGTATAAAAGTATTATTAGAAAAAGGTATGCCCACACTGAATAAGAGTAAAACAGTGTCAAATGCTTCTAAGACATAGTTGCGAGCCGGTCTAAGTCAAAAATGCCAGGGCCGATTTTTACAGTCCTGGGTACTGTAGAGATCCAGTAGATGGGTCAACTGAAGGTCTAGCCTGACACTTCTTCTTCTGTCCTCCATTATCCAGTTTCTTTAGATTTATTTAAGGACACAGCACACCGTGCTGAGATGTGCCAGGTTTTCAGGTAACAGCTCTCTGAGAATCGCATTATTATTATTTTATATCTAAATGCAAACGGGCGAGAAGCTTTATGACGGAACGCTGTTTGACAAGAAAGGAGAGTTCACTTTTACTTTATGACACTGGTCTTGACTCTCATTTCTTTACACTGGCCAAAGGTTTGGGCCCTGTGAATAACATTTTAGTTCAACAAGTGAACTGTCTGCTCCATCTGCTTGGCTTCACAGTGCCAAACAGATCCAGCATGAGCAGCAAATAAACAAACTAATTGAGTGTGTTCAGGGGATTAAAAGGGATATTGACTGAGTGAAAACCAGGATATATTATTATTGTTAATTAAAAACTCTGAAACATCAAAGTCATTTTCATGTCTGTGGCTCTGGTGTGTCAGGATGAGAAAACACTGACGCTTGATGTTCTCATTTTTAGGAGGTGGAGGCGGAGCTGACTGAACTCTGGCCGTCATTCGTGAGATTCAAGTCCAACTTCCACTTCTGGTACTCAGCATCACCCACAGATAAACATACTGCAGTATCAGGAAACAGTGGAGAACATGTTTCTGAAAACTTTAGGAAAAGTGGCGCCACTGCTTTAAGTGCCTCAATTCTGCATTCTTGCTTATGTCCAGCAGGGGGCAACTCCATTAATGTCTGAGTGCATAAAAGCCTATGCGAAAATAAGCTCATATTTCACTTGACCTATGACCTCTATAAGCATTTCCATGATGAGTTTAAGGTTTTAGTTTCTAGTTTCAAGTCTTACTGTCATGGTCCTGGGACGTCTGCCCAGCATTTTGTGTTTAGCTCTGTTTTCACTGAGTTTTGTTATTTCCTAGTTAGGGCCTGTGTGAAGGCCCTACTGTAATTGCTTTGGACATTTAGGCAAATTAATTGCTTTTTGTTTGACACTTTGAGGTACAGCTCCAAGGTGGTTGAACAGAACCATCTCAAATTTCCCCTGGAAAGCCTTAAGGAGTTGGCCTTACATTGTTTTCAAAACTGTGAGTTTTTGCCAAAGGGTGCGACCCTGGCAGGATGGCAACATTTGGTGTTTTGCCATGAAGACAAAAATTGCAGTAATGAAAAGCCACATTGCCCAATCTGCATCAAACTTTGGTGGTTTGATAAGCCTCCCGCCCTGAACACAAAGATATGCATAAAGTCCCTAAAAGTTAGAGCGCCACCTAGTGGGACCTGGAAATATCATGAAATACCATGTTTTTTGCGTAGCCCCAGAGCTACATTTTATCTACATATCTGAAATTGTGCAGGCTCATGTAACATCCTAAGACGTACAAAAAAGTCTCTTGGCCCATTCCCGAAACCCTACAGAAAGTCAGCCATTTTCAATTGAAGGTGTCAATTTTTGCCATTTTCAGGCCTGCTATTTGAATCAACTCCTCCTAGTATGGAGAGAAAATTGACTCAAAATATCTGTGTGTCTGTAATGCTGGATTTGTAATTTTTTGTAAGTTGTAAATAACGTTTTGTGCGTAACTTCCAGTACTGGTAAATGTGTGTTCAAATAAAAATACAAATATTAAGAAATTACAAATACAAAATAAAAGTACGAATCCAAACCGTTAAATACAAGTACACGAATCACCTGATACGCATGGACAAAACGACAGTTATGTACAAATCAGGTTACGAGTGCACAAAGTTTTTTGAGGCACATTTCACACTTCTGGCGAGCTCCAAGATTTGTGCGTACATGGTGTGTTTAAATGCTGGTTGTTTTTAATTGCATTAAAACAACCAGCAGGAAACAGGAAACGGGGGCTTGGAAGGGACAAACTACCTACCACTCGTCTTTTGCTTTATTCTAGGGCGCCGAGAGATAATCAATGAGTTTCACTCGGAAAGAAAGTCAAGCCCAAATAAGCAACTCCACGTTCAAAAACAAGCCCAAATGACCGCAACCCGCGACTCACGAGATGTGCAAGCGACTTTAGAAAAAAACAAGCCCAAAGTCGCTTATAATAAGCGGACTTGGCAACACTGAAGTCCATGTGTACCTTGTTTAGTCACTTCCTGTTTTATTTTGACAGTGTTGTGTTCCCTGTGCTTTGTGTTTAGTTTTGCTTCCCCGGTTATTTCATTTGCTTCACCTTCTGTGCCCTCAGTTTTCTTCTGTTCATTGTCACGTCGTTGTCTATGACTCCCGCTGCTGTGTGTGTGTGTGTGTGTGTGTGTGTGTGTGTGTGTGTGTGTGTGTGTGTGTGTGTGTGTGTGTGTGTGTGTGTGTGTGTGTTTTCATGCATTTAGTTCTGGCACCCGTCCATCGCAGTATAGCCCTGATCTTTTGTTTTTCCTCAATAAACACCTTTTTAGTTAAGTTCTGCCTGTGAGTCCTGCATTTTGGGGTCTTCTCGCTCGACATGACACTTACTGAATAAAACATAGTTATTTTTAAAGTTTGGTCCCACGAGACTCAGAAAGGGTTAAACAGGTGATGATTCATCATCCAGGAGGAGTGTAGAGCATCCCAGATCACCTCCTTACTCACCACACTCAAGTTCAAAACTGACATTTGGAAGGAAAGGAAATTATAATTCATAAGAGGAAATAAGATGGGAAATGAAAGGAGGAAGTACAAGGAAAGAAAGTCACAAACAAAAAGAATTTGGGAAGGAAACGGGGGCAAGGCAAGGTTTATTAAAGGAAGGAAAAATCTGAGGAACTCCGAGGAGGGTAAAGGAAGCAAAAGACAAGTGTGAGGAAGGAAATTACCAAAGAACCAAGGCAATAAAGGAAGGAAATAAGGACATACAGAAGGAAGGAAATGAAGAGGTAGAAAAGATCGGAAATATGAGGAAGGAACGGAAGCAGATTACAACTTAATAAGGAAGGGAGGGTACAGGACGGTAAATAGAAATGATTTAAGGAATGAAAGGAGGAGGGACAGAAGCAGATTGAAGCTAAGGTGGCAAAGCCCATGAATGGACATTAAAAACAAATTGATGACATCACAATGGTGATGCCCACCTGTCCTAAACATACACTGACCTCATTATCAGAAACTCTGCTCACATCCACCACTGGAAAGGAGACATATGACAGGAGATTACGGTTCTAATGTTCTTCTTAAAGTCTGAAACTGTCCGTGTGTTTTGTGTTGCAGGAGGGAAGAGTGGAGGAAACACGGAGCGTGTGCGGGATGCGTTGAAGGACTGAACTCTCCCCTGAGATACTTCCAGATCTGCGTGAAACTGCGAGGACAGTTCGACATCCACAGGCGAGTTCAGCACTGATGAAGCTCTTCTTCAAACTGTGAAACCAAAGCTGGGGCTCAAACATCTGGGCCCTGGGAACATTTAAAGGAGCGGAAACGTTCCAAGGATCCACATGTAATCCTCATGAATCACACTGTAATAAACACTTCTGAATTTAAATTATTCCGATCATGTTCCACTGGCTGAATTATTGTCAGAGAGCTCTAATTGTAGTTACATCACAATTGTACACGAGTTTCTGCTGGCCACATGATGATGTGGGGTGAGTGATGAGTGTTTTACTGACACTAATGACTCACATTTGAATTTATGAACTTTAAAATGAGGCAGCACAATGTTTTAGATACAAAAGGGAATAAGCAGTTAAGGATGGAGGGACCGGAAAAGAATGAGGTAAAGACGATAATGAGGAGGTAGGAAGTAGGAATAGGATGGAGGGAAGCTCAGCGCTCCCTGTCTTTAAGATTTCCAGCCAGTAATTTTGAGAAGCTGAGCTGTGGAGGGCTGCTGATGTGGACTCCATCAGAGGAAACAAACGCTGATGTTTTATTTGTGTGTCTGCAGATTGCTGGAGGACGCCGGCATCACTCCGTCCTGTGAGCGACCCTACAAGGTAACAGTCAGTTTAACAAAGGTCTATTTATGAAGGTGACTTTTCATTTGATAAACCTACCCTGATCTTACATGATCATTTCCTCTGACATAAACATATTTTGTTCCCACACTTCATTCTCCATGTGCCAAATTCAAGTTCTGACTTTTTAAGTTCTCTCCAGGAAACATTAAACAGAGCACTGAAAAAAAAACAGTTTTATTTTCTCTGATCATTTTGTCAGTAAGGAGAAATAAGAAGACTGCAGACTGCTGTTCAAATAAGCTCTTTATGAGGGGCAGCCAATCAGAAAAAAGTTGACTTACAGGGGGGAGGAGCTAAACATCTTGTTTCAGATGGAGGATGAACTGAGGGGCTGCATCAAGGCCCAGGGTGAGAGAAAGAAGGATTATTTTGAACTGTGAATCATGCAAAGCCCCTCTAACAGAGTCCAGAATAAACACATGAAGCTGGAAATGAGCAAAACAGTTCAGCTTTAAGATTTCTTTCAATGGTTTTATTTGACTACCGTATTTTTCGGACTATGAGGCGCACTTAAAATCCTTACATTTTCTCAAAAATCGGCAGTGCGTCTTATAATCCGGTGCACCTTATGTATGAATTCTTGTTGCGCTTACTGACCTTGAACCAATTTTATGTGGTACACTGCCCTCAAAACTCTGTCAAAATGTTTTAGTGTGACTTTGGTAAGGGACGCTTAACAAATATCGACATTTTCCAGAGCGTGCAACGCGTATGACAGGTGGAGGGGGGGGGGTAACACCCAGCATACGCTTTTCAAAGAGTTGAGCGCTGCCGTCTGATCGCCGATGGCCGAGGAATCCACACCACTGCACCATTGCGTGGTCTGCAGCGATGTGGCCTCAGGTCTGGTAGATCAGTTCAAAGGCCTCATTGAATTCTCTAAAATAGTCCATCATCGATTCACAAAATGACTCTACTGACAATATTAGACAGGAACAAGCTGTGAGTGCAGCGCAGCAGGTGTGGAAAGCAGCCAAAGCCGCCGGAGATAAATTCAACAAGAAGTGGAAGCATTGTTCCAAAAATAGAAACCGTATGCAGTAAACCGCAGAAAACGATGATGGATTTTATTCTACATGTTCCTGGCCTATTTTAATCTATGCTGCCTCTATATTTGTGCATAATCTGGCAATCGGCGGCCGGCACTGTTGCCAAATTTGTGTAACAAAACTCGCTGTCGGCTGTCTCAAAAGTTGCTAAAGGACGAATCGAGGTCCAGGGCGTGTGCTGTCTTCCTCGGTGCCAAAGAGAGGTCCGGGCGATGCCACAGCGTACGAGCAGTACGAGTGCTGTATGTACACAAAACACGGTGACAGTAGAGTTTTCAGGTTTCCGGTGTTGAGTCAAAAAGGGATTTCCTTTTTTTTTTAATGTTTTTTCTTTGCTTATATCAGTAAATATACTGGTGCACAGCATTTATGAAGGGCTTATATATAAAATGAAGAAATTACTTGTTCTTACCCTCATTAATAAAGAATATATTGTAGTGTCTATTAAGACATTGAAGAAGATGGCGAGAGATTGCCAGCAAAAGTTGCCCTTTTATTAACAATTAAATGGTTGCTGTGTGCCGCAACCAAAACAAAACAGCAACAACAAAGAGACTGACTCAGATAATGACGAGAGGGAACCCGGCATGCTTGATGAAGATGAACAATTTGATGGATTTGTGGAAGATGAATGATTTAAAATGTGAGGGTATTTTTCTGTGTTTGTTACAACTGAACAATATTCTAAGTTATTGTGAATGAGATGAATAAAGTTCGACTTACCTGACACTTTTGTTTCGCTCTACATATGTTTTATCATGCGCCTTATAACCCGGTGCGCCTTATGGTCCGTAAAATACGGTAATAGTCTGAAAAAGTTGGACTGCAAATTTCATTTTGGGGAACAGGACAAAGTCACAAACACTTTCATGATGAAGCAGCCAGTTTCCTCCACAGCTCAGGCAGTTTGCAGCAAACCTCCAGTAAAACTCAGGTCACTTTGGCGACGTCATGAAGTGATGATCCTTCTCAGTCTTATTTTGAAAGTTTGGTGTTTCCTGTTTCCTTCCTCAGTGCTCAGGTTGATGTCATCCAGGTGTAGAATCTCCATCTGATCCACACAGTATCTGACCACATGAAATGGTGTGTGTGTGTGTGTGTGTGTGTGTTTAGGTTGAAGAAGTGCAAAATGTCCTTGCTCCACATCTGGGTGACAAAATGGAGATCCAGTGTGTCACAGATGACAAGGTCAGACCGTCTTCCTGTCTGTGATGTTACTGATGACTGAATGTGCTGCAGCTTCTGGTTTAGATCCTCAAACATGAGCTTATTAATTTTTTTCACTTTTGGCTGAACCCTTAAATGACATCATCTTGGATAGTTTCCAGGTTCAGGTCTTAAACCCAAAGACATTCAGCTTCAGACCACACATGATTAACATTAATAACAAATTTCCTTATTGTAATTCAGTCTGTGTGGAGATAAAACCATCCCAATCACTCTTACAAACCCTAGATCCAAAACAGACTGAAGCTAATACACTGGATTTATGATCGTTTACAAGCTAAGAGTGGAGCAAAAATTAATTAGCAGTAAAAGCAAAGCTAGCAAAGCTTTGAGTTATGATCACAGAGACCTCCATAAAGCAGTCAAGTTAAATAAAAAGCCAACCAAAGGCCTTCTCATGAACCCTTGTTTCTGCTTCCCACCAGCAAACTGGCTGAAGTCCTCAAATGTAACAGCCCCCCCCCCAGCCCCCTGCTAGTAAGAAACCCAGCAACAGCTCACCCTCATTATTCTGTGCATTACAACATCAAGGAGTGATGTAACAACAAAGGCGCTAAAGGGAAGTGTCAGAAAACTGGATGCACCAGTGTGTCAACTGTATCCTCAATGCCATGAGCCTAGCTAATGTTCGGCCTGCTGCCACGTTGGTTCTTGGGAGCCTCACATGACCATATTTGGAAACAGGGTGGAGTGCTTAGGTAAAGCTAGCTGGCTCAGTTAGCAAGCTGCAACCATAGCCTGTATGTCAGCATCACACAGACACAGATACGTGCTAATTAGTGACAGACTAAAAAAAATCCCAGAATTTCACTTAGTAAAACTGGAGCTCCGCCTTCTTGGACGATCGGTTACTCCAATGAAGCCACAGCAGTTGGTCAGATGATTGTATTAAAAATGCTCCAAAAGGTTCCAACAGCACAAACACGGCCCACAGGTCCAGTTCAGAGACTCCAGTTAGCTGAGATGAAGCCTAGCTGACAGCTAGCAGCTACAGCCGCCTGTGTCACCATCCGCCTGTCGGTCAAAGAGACCACGCCCCTAATAATGCAAACTTTAAGCCTGAATAGAATTTAAATATTTGTGATGAAGGGAAAAATTATCTACAGAGACCAAAGCAGTTTTGTATCAGGCTGTAAACATGTTTGTTTCTGCTGTAAGGTTTTAGCATGGGGGTGTGTGGGGACTGACTCCCTGCAGAGCCTCTGATTGCAGGTTTTGGTTCTTGCAGCTCTTTAGCTCAGTTGATAAAACTAGCTTTGTTTTCTCCTGAGGTCACACGCTGATGTGCAAATGTATGGAGAAAAAATTGACTCAAAATATCTGTGTGTCTGTAATGCTGGATTTGTAATTTTTTGTAAGTTGTAAATAACGTTGTGTGCGTAACTTCTGGTACTTGTAAATGTGTGTTCAAATAAAAATACAAATATTAAGAAATTACGAATACAAAATAAAAGTATGCATACAAACCGTTAAATAAAAGTACACGAATCACCTGATGAAGCATGAAATATGTCTCAAAAAACTTTGTGCACTCGTAACCTGATTTGTACGTAACTGTCGTTTTGTCTGTGCGTATCAGGTGATTCGTGTATTTGTATTTAACGGTTTGTATGCGTACTTTTATTTTGAGTCAGTTTTCTCTCCATACTAATGCTTCAAACTCAGAGAGCTTTTGCAGCAGATCTGAACGTGAGAGAAGATTTCAGACCCATACATTTCACACCAGCATATTTCTATCAGCGCTCTTCTGTGGTAGATGGCGACCAGCCCTCATGGATATAATCATAATAGCATCAATCATACATCTCATGAGGCTGGCGATGACCTCCAGTTTCTCCACTAAAGCCAATTGGCTACAGGTCAGTTTGCTCAGAAAACACAGAATCAGTGTTTGAGCTCTGGATGACACCAAGGTTTTCTTCCTTCCAAAAAATATGATTTACATCCTCCCCTTAAGCATTTTGCTGAAAAATAATAATGAAAACAGTTTAAATTAGAGATTATAGGCTGACCATTAAATGGCCTCAGTTTTTAGGAGGTGGTGTTGAGATGTTGGTGCCAGTAATTTTGCAGGACTTTTATATTATCACTTTATAAACATGAATAGGTCTTCCAATGGGACAGTTTGCAGATAAAAATCTATACAGATCATTTACTGGATTCTTGACTGCATGACAGTATTTCCTCTGGAATTGAGACATTAAAGGCAGGGCTGTTCACAACATCTGGTTTTCTCTGGGAGCAAAGGAGTCTTTGTGTGAGACATTATCAGGAAAGTTTGACCGTCATTTTGGAGAAAATCAGACCAACTCAGCACAAAGTCAGAAAAATGAAGGTGGATAAAAGATGTGATGTCATCCATTAGATTTTCATTTTAAGCGCTTACATTTTCATCGCTGCCGTGTTGGATTATTGGAGCCAGAAGTGACCATGGAGTGACCATGATGATGCTTGCTGCTGCCTGATTTATATGAAAACTGAATTTGTTCTGTGCACGCATGAAAAAGGGATTCTTCCTGTCCCTTCCTTTCATAGTAAAAGTCAAACACTGAGTTACTGCTGTGCATAAAGTTGCTTACAGAAGTGCATCAAAGCAATTTACTACAAATTTTAGGATTAAAATAAAACCTTATGGTTGATCATTTTCACGCATTTCACTTTGGGACCTATTTTAGTCTCTATTTTATAAATGACTTCTCCAAGAAATCTATCTGTATGCTGATGATGCCGTCATTTATACACATGCTCCCTCTGTAGTGCAGAAAGTGTAAGTGCAGACTGCTCTGCTGCATTTAAATGTTTACAAAGTTTATGAGGCCCACAGAGGCTTGACAAGTTTAGCATTTTTCCATCTAATGATAAATCAGTTGAACTGGTGCACGGATACACATTAAAAATCTTGTTAGGAGGCTTAAAGTGAGGATTAGTTTTTACTTTAGGAATGAATCTTGTTTTTCTTATACCCCTCTCTGTCCCAGTACCTATAATTCGTAGCCATGCTCCTCTTAATATTAGCTAATTGGAAAAGCTAATTGGATTTAATCTGTCCTACATCATATACTAACAATCTGCTTTCTATTTGAAAACTGACACAATCTGCAAATGTGTCATTTTTAAATCAATATATATATAAATATACCCACATTTTATGTGATCTGATTGTAGTATTCTGGGCCACAATGAGGAAAAGGGAAACCTAAAAAAGAAAAATAATTAAATTTCCTTTTCAGTAAGAGCGTTTTTACTTCTATCTACTTTCTATTTTGATTTTTTTCCACCTTGTATAAGTTTATTGTATTTAAATTTAGACACCCTCTAGTGCAGTCTAGCAACAAACCAAACAAAGGAAAAATAAAAATAAAATTAATTTATCATGCTTGTTGTATTGTTATGGACAAAATCTTTAATCAAAGTGTGGTAACGTTTGGGGTCAGGGGTCATATTCACAACACCATCCCTTCTTGAGCTTACGTACTCTTACTCAGTTCACTGCAGAATTATTGTCTGTGGTCTTCTAGTTGAATTCAAGGTGTTTCTCTTCTTAGACCAAATTATAGGAAAAAAACAATAATTAGTGTTACAAGAAACAGAAGCTGATTATACTCCTGAGACCACAAAATCCCGGCCCCCTTTAGGGGTACCATAGTTATGGTGAACTACAATCCATGCACGATAAACAAATATGAAAGTGATTATGAGTCTGACTACTAAAAATAGCATAACTGGAATAGAAACATTGTAATTCACTGCACTGATAAAAATGATTCTGTGGTGAAGTAAATCTAACATAACTGAATCTGTGAAATCAACAATAAAAAAATCAAGTTAGTATCTTTACACAAATATACATAGTAATGAGGTCAAAAACATTTGTTCAAGATACAAGACATTGTAAGTTTTTTCAGAAAATAAATTGTTCAAGTAATAGGAGCCAATCTTTTTAAGTTCATCCACACAACAAAAAATAATCTTATCTTTACTGCGTTTCATCTGCGTTGTTCATTTGGTATAGATCCTTTTCACATGACGTTACACAAC
This sequence comes from Archocentrus centrarchus, assembly GCF_007364275.1. Lineage (NCBI taxonomy): Eukaryota > Metazoa > Chordata > Actinopteri > Cichliformes > Cichlidae > Archocentrus > Archocentrus centrarchus. Next base: position 9,728,876 of record NC_044358.1, on the reverse strand, counting down.
TTCCGTTTGGCCTCGATGCTGGGGATCTTTACTTCCTGTGGATGGAGTTTACACAGTCTAATACATTTGCCACAAATACGGTTTTAGGATATACTATGACATGCAGACAACACGTTCAAAACCGGACAAAGGCTACAAATTCTTCATTGAACGTCATGGAGGTACGTGGTTTTGTCTTTTTCTACCTATTAATTAATATGCTAGGATAGCATTAGTCAATTTGTTAGCTAGCTAACATTACGTGACCTTTCTGCTTTGCAAATAGAACGTCTTTAGGCTCTAATCTTGATCAGGTCCTTATAGTATAGACCAGGGTTGCAACATGGTTGCAACATTTTATATATATATAAACACACACACACACACACACACACACACACACACACACACACACACATATATATATATATGAGCCCCCAGCTATTTAAAGATGGTAATGCATTTCTAAGATAAACATAAGAGTGAATAGTAGGTATTGCTTTCCATATATGCCCTGTATATTATCTTTGCCAATTTATGATATTTACTATTAAAATTTTCAGCAGCTTAAACTAACTATTAAAAGAGTTATTTTGCATTACAAATATGTACAGGGAGGTGATTAGTGTGACTGTCATAGTATGAAAGGTCACATGACATAATGAAATCTATGTGGAAATTGATATATCTCACTTTGCAGGTCCTCTTCCAGATCCTCACATCATGGCCAGCAGGGAAAACACGTCTATTGCCAGGGATTTGCAAGTTGCTGCATGGACTTGAAGGGGATGAGGAGCTGATCCTCTCAGTGAGACAGAGGCTCCATCATTTCTATCATGACATCTGCATGGATGTCTTCTTAAGTTGTAAACCCTGAGGAATGTAGGTTAATATTGAAATGTAATTGATATGCCTTTCATAAATACATTTTCTCTGCCAATGCAAAATTGACTTAAATTGTGTATGTACTTCACACACACACACACACACATAGTTTTTTCTTTTTTTTAACAATCATTGCTCCATGTACAGTGTTTAATAGAATTATTAAATTTGATGTTCCCTCTGTTCTATCCGTGGAAGCCACTTTAATCTCAGTTCTTTTATTTAGCTTGTATTTTGTATAATATCTTTTTTTTATACATGCTGTTTTTATTTGCTGTAGTATGTGTTTCTAATCTGAAACGGAAAAAAGATCCTGATGGCTTGGAAGCCTTTCTTCCTTTTGTTTGTTACCCCTCTTTTTGCTTTCATACTACACATCTTTGTCAATTAGTCTGGCACTTCTAGGGGAGACAACATTTCTGTTTTTTTGGTGTGTTGTTCACATATTTGCATATTCAAAATAAAACAAGTGGCTCAAAAAAGTGATAATTTCTGACATGAGAAATGCTTTTTTCCCCCAATATCACTCCTTTGCTTATGAAGTTTTTGTCATTATCAGGCATGCAATTCAGATAAGATTGAATACATGTTCAATATGAAATGCTACTTTAAAAACTCTCATTTTGTTAGGAATAGTAAAATAGTGAATAGAATAAAATATATAAACGGAGAGCATCCACACACACGAGCGCCTGTTCTCGCACACTCGCACACACACATATCACACATGAACGCACATACTCACACACCACACGATACAGAACTTCAGAACAGCTGATATAATCTTCTCATGTACTTAAACTCGACTGCTAAGCAAAGAATAAAACACCACCATCCATTTTCCAAAGAAATGTTCTGTTATCACTGATTAGGTCACCAGGCTCCAGCATCTCTCTGAGACACACACACATGAACACGGAGACACAGAAACACATTCCAGTATTCATCAGTTTCTCTCTGGATCATTGTTATAGACGTTTTCTTCCCCATGTGAACTGATTTTGAGATTATTTACCAAATTTTCTTATCTTCTGTTGCCAGAACTGTAAATCTAATAATCAACATCAGCTTTAACCTAATTAAAATGTCCTGTCCTTTTCATTTTGCTCTCGGCTTAACATCTGTGCTTGGACTTCACACTAAAATAATTTTACATCACCGATTATTTTGAAGATTTCACCCTCTTTTTAATTGGAGCCCATTTTCTACACCCAGTGTTGTCAGTCAGTCAGTCCTCACCACAAACTGCAACAACAAAAACAATGCTAACAAGGTACCAGCGCTTATATTTTCTCCTTTTTAGGGATTTTATTTTATTACAAAAACTTTTCTTCTCTTCATTCTCTTTATTTCTCTTTATTCGTCTTCACAGGGGCCTGCTTTTGCAGTTCATTCTGAAACAAGCGACTGCAGAACCCAGTTTGCTTGCTTTTATGTTTTTGAGAATAAATTGAGGGGCCTCGAAACCTGCTTCCCTAAAGGCTTTTATGGGGGGGTCTGCTTTCTATGCAGTGTGATGGGAAATATCGGTTCCTCCAAACCGTAAAATGATTGCTTTTATATCTCAAACCAGACCGCCAGGACCTTTAAACCTATTGAACCCGACTGGGTTCCACCCGAGAGAAGGACGTTTTTTGGGGAGTTGATTGGACTCCCCCGGGACTCCCTCGTGCCTTTTTTTCTTTTACTCTTATTTCTTACTACTATTTAATCTTCAAATCTTTACTTCGTGTGACTGTATGTGTCGACTTACACCTCCTCCCTTTCTCCATCAGTGACCATTAAATTTGTATCAAAGTCAATATGCAGATGTTATAAGAAAAGGTCTCTGCTTACCTGTTAGATGGACGTGTCCTGGTCACTGACTGGAGTCTAGAAGTCGGCACTGGTCCGCAAGTGGGCGATTTGGCAGAATTTATTATCAAATTTTCCATCGTCTTTCCTGAAGAACTTCCTGATCACGTTGGGGGGGGGGGTGTCACCATTTGAAGGGACCAAACGTGCTTCCTGAATCACCCTGAGTCCCTGCGTGTTCGTCAGTTGGGAAAAATTCACTAGTCAGACGCTGGATCACAATCAAGGAGATGTTTAATAGACACACACATCAGATGAAGTGTCACAGAGTACTCTGGTTCAGAATTGTCGAAGCTGCCTAATACAATCAGTAAGTGCAGCTTCACACAAGTCTGACACTGCTCTCTGTCTTACTCCACTTTTTATACACAGGGTTCAACAACCCTGTTACAGTTATTGAAGCATGCAAGATGTTGCCTTGTACGGTGGGGGGTGTGTAGCATGCTTATCAGTTCCTTCTGTGCCCTTCGCTGTTGCCAGCTAACGTCCTCATCTGGGTCCTGCAGACACAAAACACACATTCTTCTCCAGTAACTCATCAGCATGATTTTCCTGCCTCTCTAATATGCAGTCTTATTTCTGTCTCCTGTGTAGTGTTATTTCAACACCTTCACCTTGTTGTGAAGATTAATGCTGTGATATGCTGCTTGATGCTATAGCTCTATTTAAATTGTTATATTTATGGTACGTCTGCTGTGCAGCTTATTTACACTCCTTCCTTCAGTACCTGTGATTGATGACAGGGTTACCCACACATCTGCTAGTGCCCAGTGATGTCAGTACGAGTAATCTAACTCAGTTACTTCTAAAATTAAGTAATCAGTAAAGTAACTAAGTTACTTTTTAAAGGAGCAATCAGTAATCCGATTACTTTTTCAAGGTAACTATGCCATCACTGCTCGTGACAAATGGATTTAGGATCTAAAAACTACTGGGTTAGGTATGGATAAAGATCAGAAAGCTTCATTTTCCGTGGTGACACGCCCCATAATTTACTGAGAGTCATGCTGATTGGCAGGTCGATGAACACGCTGAGCTGAGAGTGGGATGACTGGAGTGGGTTTGCCTTTAGGCGGCGCTGGAATCAGGGTTATTATAGTTAACGAAATGGAACGAAATAACGAAAACTGAAAATGAAAAAACATTTTCGTTAACTGAATAAATAAAAACTATAGTTTAAAGGAAAAAAATGGTAACTAAAACTGCATTGTGAGTTTACGAAACTAACTGAAATTATAGATAAAAATGGCCTTCGTTTTTGCGTTTGTCATTTATTTAAAAACTTTGTGGACTGATATGAAATCATTTTTTCTGTTCTACGAGTTTAAAGGAGACATATCATCCAAAATCCACTTTTTTTAGTCCTTAAATACATTTTTTTGTGTACATTGAGTGCGTAGGAGTGCAACAAATTGTAATTTCTTCTCTCCCGGTGCTGCGTAGATATGTTTATAATTTTTCTTTTTTTTGGGGGGGTGGGGTCACATTTTTCAGGCTGTTCAGTTTTCTGTATTCCCTGTTGCATTTTCTTTCCTCTTACGTCACAGTATCTGCTGTGGAACTGCTAAACAAGGACATGAACTTCCGGCTTACCGATTTCGTGAATCCGCCATTTTTTTCTGGCAGTGATTTTGTAGTCCAAGTTCAGTTATGCCGAAGTTGCAAGTAGACAAGTCAAAATATTCGGTTGTTGGTGTATTAACCCACACGATTCCTTACGTCACCCCCGGGCATCAGAGCCTCTCCGAAGTGCTTGTTTTTCTGCCGGTAGATAATCGTATCGCTGCTATCAAACTACAAAAATGGCTGAACGGGGTGGAGTGGAACGCTCCGCGACCTGGAGGGGGCGGGGCTTGAAATGTCTCATTCACATTTAAAGAGACCGCTCCAAAACGAGCTGCTCTGAGACGAGCCTCAGAAAAGGGGCAAAGAGGGGTCTGTGGAGCTATAATAAGGAGGAATCCAGACCAAAGCATTGCAGTTCTACTTATATCGACCACAAGTGTATGATTTACATATGAAAAGAAAGGATTTAAAAGCATGATATGTGCCCTTTAATCTACTGCACTGACGAAGGTTATTGTAGAGTTTACTGGGTTTTGAAGTTCATGTTTTTTTGATGTTCATGTGTGTGTCCTTAATATTACACACATTTAGCATGTAGTGCTGCTTTCATGTGAACAGTTGGTTGTTGAATGCGTTTCTTTAAATGGTAGTTTTTGTCGAGCTTTTATTACACAACAGTCACTCTTGCACCTCGCACCTGACAAAGTATGAAAAACTAAAACTAACGAAAACTAAACTAAAACTAAGCATCAAACCAAAAATAAAAAACAATAAAAATGAGCAAAACCACTTTGAAAACTAACTAAAACTAAACTATAATGTAAAATCCCAAACTTTTATAACCCTGTTTGGTATATGCTCCAGTGCTTTTAGGTGCAGGATTATTCTTCTCATATTTTTTTATTTTTATTTTATTGTTATACAAGTTGGATTCTTGTCTCCTTTCTTGATCAGTCCTTTTCTAAAGATTTCTATTCAAAGATGTCTTCACAGTGTTGTTAGTTAAAAAAAAGGGTTTTGTGCCTGATTGCTGAGGTATGATACACCTATTAAACTAGAGCTGGTTTGACTGATCATCATCAAGTTACCCTGAAACCTCATCCTAATAATCTGATTTTTAAATAAATTCTTATAGAACCAATCATTAAAAGAAAAAAAAGGTCTGCTGGCCCTCTGGTGGACATTAGAAGAACTGCAGTTGTCACTCCCACCTTGGGTCACTGTTGAGCCTCAGTTTGCTGCTCAGTTAGTATCGGCTATAAAGCACAGGTGTGAATGTGGGCGCACGTCAGCAGGTAGAGGTGCATACGTGATGTGTTAATCCCAGCTTAACAGTCTCAATGTAAGTTTTTTCTTGGGTAAAAGCAGCTGTGTCACAGTGTTTTCTGTCTCCTCCCTCAGGACAGAGAGCTGTGGTATCAGCTGAAGATCCGTCTGAATCGTAACCTCACCGTCGGCTGCAATCATCACCTCGATGCTGGTGCAGTCGCACCTGGCTCCAAGCCAATACCCTCCCCGGGGCACCCCTGCCCTCATCAGGTCCCCTTCTACTACTTCCCCATTAACCACAAGCAGCCACAGCGGCCCTGTGACTAACACCGCCACCACCACCACATCATCATCATCATCATCATCTCCAGCTCTGCTTTATCCCAGACTACCACAAGAAACGTGTTTAAAGAGCTTAAATGTAGAAAAATGCTGATTTGAATCAATAAACATTTGCTTCACATTTCCTGTTATTGTCTCTTCAGGGCTGCTTCACTTCCTGCAGGAAGTGGCTGCAGGTCAGCCGACAGCAGCAAAGCCATAAACACTTTGGTTACTCTGGAGTCTCGTTCCACGTTTTCTGTGCACTTTTGCTTGTGCATCAAAGGTTTTCACACTCATCTGAGGTGGAGCGGTTAGAAACCGACTGCTTCTGTTTCGTTTTCTGGCTATGTTTTATTACACCTGCTGATCAGCACTCAGTCACATCCAATCAAAATCCCAGAATTTCACTCAGCACTGGAGCTCCGCCTTCTCAGACAGTACACAGCAGCTGTACTATTGGCCTAATAACTGGACAGATGGATGGACGGATGCTCCAACAGCACAAACATGGTCCTGTGTCACCATCTGCCTGCCAGTCAAAGAGGCCACGCCCCTAATAATGCAAAATTTTAGTCTTAATTGAATTTAATCAGGTGAGTTATGAAAAAACTTCAAAACAAACACAAACGCACAATAATATCACTGATTCAGTTTATTGACATGTTACACTGTTTTTCATCCTGCTGCATCCAGAGAACCAAAAGCACTGACAGCACATGGAGGGAGAAGCACTAAAAGCAGACTCAGACCACTAATAAGAAAACAGTGAAAATAAATGACCAAAAAAAGGGAGAGAGACCCGCTGAGCCTGAAGACCATGTGTGTGGTTTTTGGCTCTTAAATAAAACATGACATCAGTTGGCGTGAGAGCTGTGGTCTCGTCCCTCAGTGCTCGAGGCGCCCCAGGAACCGCAAGTTGAGGATCTTGAGCTGGTCATCCAGCTCCATGCGGACGATGCCGTCGTCTCCGTCGATGCTCAGCAGGATACCCGTGGCCTCGCGGTCCTCTCCCAGAATCACCTTCACCTGAAACGGGGCACAGCGAACGCAGCGTTACAGCAGAGAAAGTCTCACAAATGTATGGAGGAGCTGAATGTGAGGGGACTGCTTCTCTGGTGCTTACCTTGTTGTTTTTGGTGGGCGTGACAGGCTCCAGGTGATCGCTGCTGATGCTCACCACCTTCTCAGACTCCTGCATGAACACTGAGCACATCCCTCCCTACACACACACACACACACACACACACACACACACACACAGAGGTTCAAATGAATCAAAAGTCTGAGAAAAGACTTGAGAAAGAAAACAGGGTATATCTTATTTCAGACGTAGGCCGGGGCTGAGGGCTGCGGCGACATGTATTTAAGACCCCAACAAAGAGAAACTGAAGCCACAGCAGAACAACAAATCTGCTGATTCACCTTCAGCATGAGCCACGAAGCAGCGTTAGGCTCTGTTTCAGGATGTTGGACACGTGTCACGACTTGTCTCGGTCACGTGATGCGTTACTGCTAAAATTAAACCTACAATCTTCACCGTTTCCCGTGCCCGTCAAAAGGTCTTTCACACCGGACGCACAAATATCGTGAGTTAAAAATATTTTTCGGACTCGCCTGTGCAGCTGTTCGCACTGACCGCGTCATTTCACAGAGAGAATTTGTTGCATTTATTTTCTCGGATCAGGTTAGATTTTTCTGACTTTGCAAGCAAACAATCAAAGCGCTGTTTATAGCAACATGTGAGCTTATAGTTCACTGATACACCGAATAAACAGTGATGTGGGAACGATAAAATAATAAAACGGGTCCGTCAGCTCTCTGAAATTATTCTCCGCCTCCTCAGACGTGATCCCAACTCTGCCAACAAGAGCTCACACTGTCCCCTGACATCCTGAAGTATCACAGGCTTCAGCTCCGGCACCAAACCATCAAACTGTCCCTGCTGCTGCTTTATGATTTGCATGAACCCAGAATCTGTTCCTTCCTTCCCTTCTTTAGAAACATCAGGACCTCATTACATCGCTTGATATTGCCTCAATTTTTTCACAGTGCGTTTTATGAGGATGATTTATTTGGAAACTAATTCGCCCTGTCAGAGCTTTCTGACATCATTTTATTTTCACTCCCTGCATTTTTATACAAGTATCTGTACTTCCTACTCCTTACATTTTTGATTCCTTACTTCAGGTTTAACACATCTGTGAGAAGTTTTTATTTCCAGTGTTGTGCCAAAAAGTGATCGTCTGCCATAAAGTGATTCTGATTTTTGTGTGCTTTTATGTGTAATGTCTTTGCTTATATTGGTAAATAGAGTGCAGTCAGCATGATTTATGAAGGACTTCTAGAGATAAAATGAAGAAATAACCTACCAACCCAGAGCTTTTTGGCCACTTCAAATATCTTTATAGAACTGTGATGTTATATTTGTTGTGATTTCTGCAGAGTTCTTAGATTTCTGTATAAAAAGACATTTTTAATGTCAATGACAGTTTTTACCTTGATTAAAAAACAAATACATAAAAGTCACTTTGCCAAAAACTGAGTGCAGCTTCTACCTTGTGATAGAAATGCTGTTTCTCACTCATAATGACCTGATATCATCGATGACAGATATGTTTGAGACGTGTTTCACAGATTACAGGTCAACAAGGCAGACGATCACTTTTTGGCACAACACTGGTCGCTAAATATCATTGATGACAGTCCTACTGGTGTATCCTCCTTACCAGGCTTATCGCATACAAAGAGATTAAAGACGCAAACCCATATAATTTATCTATCATTTATAGTGCTATAATCAGGGGTTACAGTGGGATGGACTGAGGGCAGATGATAGTTGTTGTCCCACCAGACAGGGGCCCAGAGAAACCTTACGAGGTGACAGTGAAGCTTCCTTTCAGACATTTGTGTGAAATCAGAATATGAAGAAATTTTTGTTTTCAGTCCTGCTTCGTGTCTGATAAAATCCCCAGATCTTGAACAGATTAAAAACTCCTGTGTAACCATGGAAAGTTATGACAAACTGAGCTTTCTTTTGTATTTCGAAAGAAGTTTGTTCGATCCAGCCAACTCCCCATCCATCAGCCAAACAGGAAGCAGAACCAGATGAACTATTGAAGCCCAGGGCGAGTTTAGCAATTCACAGCTGTAATATGACTCTAAATAACATCTGTAAGCGCATCTGTACGGCCTTCACATATCAATAATAATAATAATAATAATAATAATAATAATAATAATAATACCTCATATCATCATGTGAGAGCCGCTCATTATAAGCAGGATTTCAGACTCAGATCCTGGTGAGCGAAGAATATTCTTCACAGATTTCAGAACATTTTTGTTTCAAGTGCAGCCAAACCTGGAAGCTAATCTACCAAAACCATTCCTCTGGGATATCAGTGACTCATGAGGAGTGAGAAAATGCCATCAGTCCTGCTGCTGCTCCAGTGTCAGTTCATAACCTTTTACATGTTCACACTGATCACTGCAGACGTCACATATCTCACCGTGATGCTCCTGATGACCCCGGTCTGCCCCATCAGGTCCATGAACGAGTCCTTCACTCGGACCAGGATGTCGGTGGTCACCCAGTCGCTGCCGCCCTGCTCAATGTTGGAGCCCGGGGTGTGAGGGTTGTAGCCTCCAGGAGAGGGCGCTCCGGGCGTCATGGGACTGTAGCCCACAGGACTTGGACTGGGACTCGCCTGGGGAGAAAAAAAACATCATCATCAGGTTCAGGTTTAGAGTGAGCACAAATTTCTGACAAATCTCAGGAATTTCTGATTAAAAAAAAAAAGACAAGTGTATGGGGAAAAAACTAAATTATGAGAAAAAAATGTACATTCATGTACATTGTATATAGTGTTATTATTAGTAGTATTAAGGTTAATCTTGTTTGTTGATTTTATATATATTCTTTTCTTAATAGTGTAAATTATTATATCTTTATTTATATTTATAATAACTGCGGCTGCTGTTACACCCAAATTTCCCCTCTGTGGGACAATAAAGGCTGTTTCTTCTTCTTCTTCTTCTTAAAAAAACTCACAAACCTACAAAACAAACAGATTTATGAAAAAAAAAACAAAGAAAAAAACAAGAAAAGGTTGGTATGAATGTCATGTGTTAACTGAGATTTTAAATGTCTGGGTGTCTTTAAGATAAAAAATAAATAACCTTCTCTGGTGACACTCACTCACTGAACAGCACGTTTAATCTCCACCAAATTCCAGTAAAAACTAACATTTCGACAGCAGTTTTCTCTCCTACCTGGTAAGCCATGGGGGAGGGTGTGGGGTGGTAGCTGGCTGGTGAGTGCGTGTTCTGGTAGCCAACAGGTGAGGGCGCCACCTGGTGGTAGCTCTGAGGGCTGGGACTGGGCTGGTAGGAGCCCTGAGGGGACGGGGCTGCATATGGAGAATACTGCTCCGTATTATACCTGCAGACAGAAATGTAACAAATATAACAATGCTTAAAAAAATGTATTAGTTGGTGAATCAAATGATTGAATGTTAATGTTGATTTGTTGCTTCTTTACATTTAATTATTACTTTGAGTTTTGCCGTTTCACTGTCACAGTGGCACCGTTGTGCTTTATACTCACATAGCAGGTGTGCCAGGTGTCTGCGGGTTGTACTGAGGGTTGACTTGTGGTGAGGGGACCTCGGGGTAACCTGGGGTCTGAGGGTTGGGCGTCGTTCCGTAGCCCTGAGGGGATGGGGAAGGTTCATCATCATAGCCGAAGTCGTAGTCTTCCTCATTCCTGAGGGGAGATGAAAACATTTTAGGGGGGGAAGGAAAAAAGAAAATGAAAAGGGAACTGCCCATTTCCCAGTTAGTGTCTTACCTGGAAGGTGTGTTGGGGTTACTGGGGTCCCAAGCGCCGCTCTGACCTGGAGTCCTGCTCCCATCATGCAGTGGGGTCTGAGATCCATAGTGGGGCGTACGGCTTCCTGGTAGAAGGCAAAGCAAGTTCTGATCAGCTCTGACAACCATGTTCAGTTAGACACGACCGCACAGCGCTCCCCGTTAATGGTCATGTAAGGATGCGCGCTACATGTGGTGTTCCACAGGGCTCTGTATGTGGTCCCCTCATTTTTCACTTACATGTTCCCATTTGGTACCAAATTATACAACAACAAGGCAAAGGAACTTTACATACAGAGAAAAATGTAGCTATAAGTGAAACTTTAATACCCTTTTTTTTTTAATCGGAGTAAATGAACTGGTTCTTTTATAGCGCTTTTCTACTCTACCTGAACACTCAGTGTGCTTTTTACAATGTCTTCATTCATTCAAGCACTTTTTTTCGACACCTAAGTGCACACACACTCACACTTCAGTGAACACACCGAAGAGCAACTTGGGGTTCAGTATGTTGCTCAAGGATACTATGGCATGCAGAGAGGAGCAGCAAGGATCGAAGTGATGGTGAAGTGAAAATCAAAGCTTAAAAATATTCACATAATTTTCATCTGTTACAAAGAAAAGCAGAAAATTCTGTTGGGGAACACGAACCAGAAACAAAAACGGTCATTTCACTTAAATGGAAACCAAGTTAAAACAACAAGAGTGCCGCTGAGTAACCTTCCAAAACTAAACTGCGTCTTACCGTCATGTAGTGGAGTTTGAGATCCATACATGGGCGTCCTGGAGCCAACACCATACATCGGAGTCTGGGAGCCGTAAACTGGAGTACGTGCATAGGTGGAGGTCATCCCACTGTGCCTCTTAGTTCCACCCCTGGAGGGAAGAAGAAGGTGGTTCAGGGAGGGAGAGTGGTCATGATGACATGCTAGGTTTTCAAAAGGAAGGTGAAGACTGCAAAATTATGATCACAATGAAACAAAAACAGTTACTGTGTAGTCAGCATGAAGAAAAATAATTTCTTCTCTTGGCCTCATAATTGTATAAAAAAAAGCTGCAATAGATTTCATAAGTGTGTGCTACATACACGGTGGTTAATCGCTGTCTGTCAACAGAGATGGTCTGACAGGTGGAGTGCAGCTCCACTCTGGCTGTGGACTCTGTTGCATCTTTCACCACACCAATGTATCCTGGGAAATGGAGGCAAATTCATCAGTTTCAAGCCTCCCGCAGAGCACACCCTGCGAGGGTCTTCATGCTGGTTTCCTCAGTCCTACCTTTGTAAGGACCCTGCGAGATACGGACCGTCTGACCAATCAGTTCGTTGTCTCTTCGGCCTCGGCCCCGCCCCATTCCTCCTCCACCTCCTCCTCTCTGCTGAGCACCTGAAAGGCAACGCCACCACCTCCATCACTCAGCAGGCTCACATCAGTGTGGAACATAATTTTTCTCAATAGCAAATGCTCACTTTTTAAAATTTTTTATTTCTTTACTCTTTTTGTTTTGTGGTCATTTTACTCTCCCTTCATACCTGAGAAAAAAAACCTTCATTGTGCAAAGTCAACAGCTCTTCCTCACAGCTCAAAAATGATTAAAAATATAAAAATAATAAAACATGGGTATGATGCTTCATTTCTTCAGAGCAGGGTTATAATAGTTTTGGATTTTACATAATCGTTTAGTTTTACTTAGTTTTTACTTTTTTTTCTTTAATTCAGTTAGTTTTAATTAGTTTTCAGAGCGGTTTTGTTCGTTTTTATTTTTGGTTTATTGCTTAGTTTTAGTTGAGTTTCGTTAGTTTCAGTATTAGTTTTAGTTTTTCATACTTTGGCAGATGCAGGATTCAAGGTACAAAAGTAACTCTTGTGTAATAAAAACTCAACAAAAGATCCCGTTTAAAGAAATATATTCAACAACCAGCTGTTCACAGACAGCAGCACTACAGGCTGAATGTGTGTAATATTAAGGACACACATGAACATCAACAGGGAGAAACAAAGAAAAACATGAACTCCCAAAACTCAATAAATTCTACAATAAACTCCCAATAAAGTTCAGCGTCAGTGCAGCAGATTAACAACAGCTTCTGTTTTGGAGCTAGCTTGGTTAGATGCTTGATATGTGGCCGACCTCATGTTGCATTTCTGCTTGTGTAGCTGATTGTGTGCGTTCATTACCTTACAGTCGTGTGCTGGTGTTTTATATGTGGTGCTGGGACTTGTTTTGGTCCTCGCTCTTTGTGCTCAGTTTTTTGGCTGCAAACATATTTGTCCCTGTTTTTTCACTTTCATTCCCTCGAGTCCTTATATTGATTATTCCTGATTGTTATTCTCTCACTGATAAAGTGGCCGGAAACGGTGTTTTTCCTCACTGAGACGTGTTCCATACATTTTTCATCATTCACAACAAGACGCTCTTCTATCTGTATTATCGGACTCGAAGAAACTCCATATGGGACTCTGAAATTACTTTGTGGACCAGCGCGGTGAGCGCAGCACACACACACACACACACACACACACACACACACACACACACACACACACACACACACACACACACACACACACAGCTGCCCAACGGCGCTCCCAGCTTCAGCTCGGAGAGCAGAAAATGATCAGTCCACAAGGTTTTTAAATAAAATGACGAAGGTCATTTCATCTATAATTTTAGTTAGTTTTAGTTTTTTAAACTCACAATTCAGTTTTAGTTAGTTATTGTTTTTTCCTTTTAATCTTAGTTTTTATTTATTTCAGTTAACGACAAGGTTTTTTCAATTTCAGTTTTCGTTATTTCGTTCGTTTTCATTAACTATAATAACCCTGCTTCAGTCTGAAGGTGCAGACACAATTTAAATGTCCCTTCACGCCTACAGCTTCTCTTCTCTTCCACCTTTGGCGTATTACAGCCACATACATAAAACCTGATTAGTCAGAAAGAAAAGGTCCTACCCGCCCACTGTGTTCAAATATGGTGGGAGAACATGGCAGCTGTCACTTCCATGTATTTTTAGTTTATTGGAAGAGATAATTAGACACTAATCTATATTTATGAGAACAACAACTTTCTTCTATTAAACAAGTGATCCCCCCCCCCCCCCCCCCCCCCCCAAGACAGAAACAGTACCACATATTCTCACGTTCAACTTATTTTTCCTGAAAGCTGTGAGACAAAATCATCTTTGCACATTTCTACCCCCCCCCCCCCCCCCCTTTTTTTTTTTAATAGAAGCACTCCAAAATGTTTGGATCTCGTGATCTCTCTCTCTCCTTTGATTTACTGACTGGATTTGTTTTTGTCTATCTGGAGCCAAAGGATGCTGACAGCAGAGCCAAAGACTGAAGAGGAAGCTCCGTCTCTATCCAACTATGACAGCATCATCGTCAGTGCTGCTGTCCATAAAACATATTTGATCCAGGAGCAGTCTGTGCACTTCCAGCATGATGGAGCACCATGTCAAACAAATGTGATAACCAAGCGGCTCAGAGATCCTCAAATAAACAACATGGACTTGTGGACAGGAAATTCCCCAAATCTTAATCTGATCAATAATCGATGGAATTGAGAATCTAAAAGTCTAAAATCGCCCTTTAAGAGCGAGTGGACAAGCAAGACGCCCAAAAACGGTCATCAGCTTGGAGCACTGATGAAGCAGCGCTGCAGAAGGTCAACACTGTAAATAATAACTGTTTTTTCATTGGCAGGTAAATCATATTTACACAGTCTCGTCCACTTTGGTGGATTTTAGAATAAACTAGAGCAGGGGTCCTCACATCCAGGCCTCGAGGGCCGCTGTCCTGCAGGTTTTAGATGTGTCTCTGCTTCAACACACCTGAGTCAAATATGGACGTCATTAGCAGGACTCTGGAGAACTTGACTGCATACTGAGGAGGTCATTCAGCCATTTGAATCAGGTGTGTTGGATCAGGGACACACCTAAAAGCTGCTAAACTATCAGTGAGGCCGACCCTTCAGTTACCTGCTTACAAATGGTGATTTACCCCCCCCATTGCACAGCTGTGTGTTTTTTTTTTGTTTTTTTTTAAACCACACTCACCTCCTCCACCGTGGTGCATTGGGCTGCTGATGCGAGGGCTCATTGGAGCAAATCCTCCGACTGTGAAGTTGGTCACATCTCTGGGCTAAAAACACACAAAGAGTCAAATTCTTCAAGCTCGACAAGCAGCAAGAAATCTGCCATTTCCATCAAGTTAAACAATCATGTTTCTGCTCCGTGCTGGCTGTGGAACACTGGTTTATTTGGTCCCTGTGAAACTGCAGTAAAAGCTTGGTTGCACTGCCGTGGTGGGTGGTTGACTCCGGTGCTCTTTGTCACCAATTCTGTTGGGTCTGATTACCCTGGATCGTGTTTCTACTTGGTGCAGATGATGTGGATCTGGTTGCTTCATTGAATGATGACCTCTAGCTCGCACTGGAGCAGCTTGGAACTAAGTGTGAAGCAGCTTGGATGAGAATTGGCACCTCCAAGCCTAAGGCCACTGTTCTCAGCTGGCAAAAGGTGGAGCACACACTCTGGGCTGCTGGGTAGCCGGAGCACTATTGCACAGCACCACTTCAAATATTTACTAAAAGGTTTGGCTCTTTGGACGCAAATTATAAAGAGAACGAGGGGTGGCTTGAGACTTCTGCCCAGTACGAAGGTCAACTATTCTGCTTATTTCAAGAATATTTGCACTTTAATTTTTTACTGTATACTGGGCAATCGTGCAGCCCTCACAAGCAGTGAGGGCAACACAGGCCAACACAGAGAGAGACAACCATCCACACTCACATTCACACCTATGGGCAATTTAGAGTGACCAATTAACCTAACCCCAGTAAGTGCATGTCTTTATACTGTGGGAGGAAATCCACACAGACACGGGGAGAACATGCAAACTCCACACAGCGAGAGGCCAAGGCCAAGGTGGACTCGAACCCAGACCTTCTAGATGTCATTCTAGCTGTGAGGCAGCAGTGCTAACCACCGTGCTGCCCCATTTAAAACAAACAAAAAAACAATGGGGCAATCTTTCTGGGGTGGCTGTAGCTCAGTAGGTAGAGCAGGTCACCTACTGATCGGAAGGTCAGTGGTTCGATTCCTGGCTACTTCAGGCTACATGCCAATGTATCCTTGGGCAAGATACTTAACCCCAAGTTGCTCTCTGACGCAACTGTCGGAGTATGAATGGTAGATAATTAAAGCACTTAGCTTAGTTAATATGGAAGTGCTTGTACGAATGGGTGTGCATGGGTAAATGTAAACGTGTTGTGTAAGCGCTTTGAGTGCTCTGATTGAGTAGAAAAGCGCTATATAAGAACTAGTCCATTTACCATCTTTCTGCCCTTAAATATTTTCCTCCTGTTCTTATCTCAGATGGTTTTTGTTATTCTCCTCCACGTCTTTCTGTCACATCAGCACTGTGATAGACCCAGCAGCTCATTTCACCATCAGGCATGGATAAAATCTGAGCCTCAAACTTGTTTTTGGACTGCTACCTCACCTCATTAATGTCAGAGTAATCTGAAGATTAATGCTGTTGACATTAACTTCACTGAACTCAGTCCACCTCCGCAGAAACCCGACCAGTCATTCTGCACCGCTGAAAACTGACCGAATGATGTTAGACGCCTCTGTCTATGTCTGTCTCCACTGAGCTGCAGGAAGTGATTAAATTCAGGCCCTGGAGAAGGATAACAGGTTCTTCCTGTTCAACCATAACAAAAAGCATGAGGTGCTGACCTTGGATCCACCTGCCAGCACCAGGTGTCTGGTCTTGCAGACGAACATGCCGCCGTTCTCAACTAGCTTCTTACAGTGGAGGAAAGCGAAGCCCCGGAACAGGTGACGGATCTCACCTTCACGGCCCTGCGGGACAAAACACACACAAGCCCTCAGATTAAAATCGTTGAACTGGTGAAAAAGCTTTTGGCGCAATTCATGTCTGATTTAATAATCTGAGGCTCAGATCCCCCCAAGAACTGAGCTCACACTGATGCTCACAGTGGGTTTGCATCTGCTTGTTACCAGAGCACATAAAGAGTTTCTGTGTTTACGACCCTTGAATCTGAGCTTTGAGTTAACAAAAGACTCCAGTCTTCTAAAATGCGCCTAGAGTAAAATGTAAGTATTTGATTAGCTGCAGCGGCTCAGTCCAACAGGACGCGCTTCATGCCGAGATAAATATTTAGCTGTGGATGAACTCCTTACAGAGTGAGGTCCGTCGATGACTTTAACGATGTCCTTGACGTGGATGTTGTTCTGCTCCGAGTCCAGCGCCACGGCGAAACGGTTATCCTTCCTGCGGTTCACCGCCTGGTGCCGCACAGTCAGCACCTTCCCATGCATGTTCAGGACCTGATAAACAAGCAAGTCAGTCAATAATCTTTGTTCACTTTTCCCCGATCTTTGTTTGCTGGAATAGACTACTACCTGGAACGTCTCCCTCTCTAGCCGAACGATGACGCCGACTGTCTGCGGGTCCAGCTGGACCAGCTCGCCCCACTCATGCTGCCCTCCAACATCAACACCGGATGCAGTCTCAGAGCAGAGCTGCAGGTCTCTGGGCAGCACTTTCAACTGCAAACACACATGAGAGGACCTTTAGCTCAGTCTGGAGCTGAAGTTGATGTCTGACCTCGAGTTTGAGGTCTGTGGTATCAGAACTTCCAGGGAAAGATCTAAAAGGAGATGCAGTGCTGGAAGTTTCCTAGATGGGTTTGAAAACATGATCTTGGAAAAAAGATCAGCCAAGTTAAATTGAGTCAAGTTTCAGATGGACCCGTTTCCAGTTATTTTTGTATCTGACAGAAATGTTAATACTCTTAATTTCCCATGAAATACGGACTTCAAGCGATAAGACAATGGCGGGCTCAGACTACACAATCATTGTGGTTTGTTGTGATTACAGAGTGATAAAATGCCTTAACATGACATTCAGTTACATTATGTTTATACTCGTCTCAAGTTGTTTTTTCTGTAAAGCACTATTAGAGAGAGCTCGCCAAAGACCAGACAAGCTTTTGGAAGCAAGAACTTGTGGACTGAGCAGCTGGAGCTGGTTCGGCCTCCCATTCTACTTTTAAAAAGTCTAGCAACCACAGTGAGGACTTTAAGATCTGACTGGGCACGATTACTCAGAACTGAAGAGAACGCATTTAGTGCAGAAATTCAGCCGACACAGATGGAGAACTCAAAAAGACATTAGTGGGCAATGATCTGGAGAAAATGATTCTGAGTTTCAGAAGGAGAGAAAAGATAAACCAATGAAGGTAACTTTACTCTCCTCTGAATGATTGTAACCCCAGGAAACTCACCCCGAGGACTTTCTCCATCTTCACACAGCTGATTGCAGGCTTGGCCCTCGTTGTTTACATAAAGTCCGAGCGGCCAAGCTGTTCTGTTGCAACACTTGACTGAGCTAAGCAGTTCCTCAAAGTCTCAAACACGCTGCAGACAGCTCTTTGAACACTTTATTCGAAAAGTTAAAGTCACAGTCTGATGTTTGCATCAGTTCACAACATCTTGTTTTCTACTAGAGGACTCTAATGACCTGACGCTTGGCAGAGAGAGGTGGAGGGTGGGGCGGGGACTGGAAATATTCTGTTCATTCACTCAATCTCCAGACTTTTATTCTTCAGAGATGTACAAAGTACTGGAGTAGAGGAGTGGAGTAGAAGTACAAGTACTATATAAAAAAATTGACTTGAGTAAAAGTTGAAGTGTTCTTTCAACACCATACTCAAGTGGAAGTACAGAAGTACTCAATTTTTTTGGTACTTAAGTATTGCAAGTAGAAGTATTTCAAAAATTGCTACTCAAGTACAAGTACTGTGTATATTAAAGAAAGGCAGTCAAAAGTTTGATTATCATTGTTTATATTATTTCAAACATCTGAAAGGCACAATGTATTTGGCTGAAGCTGGAGTACAATGATAAAAGGCCATACAAGTGTTTACAAACAAACAAACACAAATAAAACATCTCAAAAGGCCAGAGGGGCAGTCCACAGAGCAGCTAAAAGACAAACCTGGACAAGGTGTTCCTGGGACGTCATCCATCTCGATATCGGACAGTAAGCTGACACGTTCTGTCCTCAATACTTGCAAGCAACAGCGCAAAAGGCGGAGAAGAAGCCTGCGTTTTTTTTATAGGCTTGATCGCTCAAATCGCCCAATGATGAGCCAGCTTCATAAACCGTGACAGCGCCATCTACCGCTCTGGCATTGATACTATGACTTGGGGATGATTAATAATGTTTTCATAATAGTAACGAGTAACGATTCAGCACGTGAAAAATGTATCGGAGTAAAAGTATTAAATTAATCAAAAATATATAGTGGAGTAAAAGTGAAAGTAGGGGAAAAAATATGTACTCCAATAAAGTACAGATACTGCATTTTAGTACTTAAGTACAGTACTTAAGTAGTTCTACTTCGTTACTATACATCTCTGTTATTCTTACACTCCAATCAATTCAGTTTGATTTATAAAGCACCAAATCACAACAAACAGTTGCCTCAAGGTGCTTTATATTGTACGGTAACTCCCTTTAACAGGGAAACCTCCGACAGCAGAAAAGACACGCTGTGGAAGAGAGACAGAGATTAATAATAACTAGTGATTAAATGCAGAGTGGGGTATAAACAGAGTGAAAAGATGTGAATGAAGAAGCAGCACTCCGTGCATCATGGGAACCCTCCCAGCAGTCTAGGCCTATAGCAGTGTGACTAAGGGAGGGTTCAGGGTCACCTGATCCAGCCCTAACTATAAGCTTGATCATAAAGGAAAGTTTTAAGCCTAATCTTAAAAATAGAGAGGGTGTCTGTCTCCTGAATCCAAACTGGGAGCTGGTTCCACTTGAATAACTGCATCATTCACAGATCAGAATAATCCAGTTCTTCCTCTCTGAAACGCTCCTCCCCCATAAGCCAAATGCTTTCTGATTTCCCTCATATAAGGAGGTGACTGTGTGACTGAGATGACCCTCTCTATTAGAAACTTTGTTCAGAATGGGAGACAGATGGCAGGAAGCAGAGAGAAGCAGAACGGGCCCACATTAACCTCTGTGCCACTGAATAAATGACGGAGCAGTTTACCTCGTGCATGGTGAGGTCGGAGAAGAGGATGACAAAGTTCTCCTCCACTCTGACGATGAGGCCGGTGTCGCCTTCGTATCGCCCAGCGATCACCTTCACGTGGTCGCCCATTCGGAAATATTTTCTCAGCTCATGAGCCGGGAACTCCAGGGGGTCCTGCAGGGAAAAAAGAAAAAAAAAAACCAGAAGGAATGACCCGAAGAAGAGAACAGAACAGACTTCAGCCGGCCAACATTTCAATGTTTTTATAAATATATACAGACAGAGTTATATGTCATAAAATTTGATGTTGCACAACATTAAGTCCCAGCGCCCACTCCTCTGCAATTTAAGACTGCTCTCAAAGTTCTCCTGCAGCACTGAGAAAGTGCAGCTCTGCTCCAAGTTTAAGGCTATGAATCCTGTGAAAGAGCTGAAAACCTAAAACAACCAGAGCCACGAAAACAACGTGAAGCAGCAACGAAATTTCTACAAACAGGTGATCCAGTGTCAGTATAACCTTTTTAGATTTAAAAAAGTGCCTTTAAGAGAGTGTGGTGGAGAGTTCCAGCTAAAAACATTCTAAATACAGCATCAAACCCCACACTCACATCTAAACAGCTTTAGCTTGTGGGATTTGAGCTTGGAAGAGGTTTCGATCCACAAACAAGCTCAACTCTCCTCAAATGAGTGAAAACTGTTGATCCAGTGAGAATTTATTTGAAACAGCAGAGAGAGACTGAGTTTCCTGGAAGCCGCAGAAACTCTTGGCCAAACAACAAACTGATTTCAGAAATCAAATTACCACAGTCTGAGTCTGTTAATAAAATTGGCTTTGACATGTTGCCTGTTGCTTTAGTAGAAAATACTCAAGATTGTGGACTGCTGCTCAGGATCAGGACAGGATTGGCTGCCTTCAACTTTTGACAGTGTGTGTGTGTGTTACCTTCAGGTCTTCATGTTTGGGCATGATGGTGATCTTGTTGCCGTCCACACTGAGGATTTTTCCCTGCAGGTTGATCAACTCTCCCTCACACACCTCCACGTTGTCCCCAGCCTGCAGGTTGTGTTCACGCTCCTTGCCTGAACGCGTGTACATGCGCGCGCGCGCACACACACACACACACACACACACACACACACACACACACACACACACACACACACACACACACACACACACACACACACACACACACACACACACACAGAGAGAGTTTGGTTTAAAATTAATCTTTATTATAAGCACAGACAAATTAGTTTTTTCTTGCATCGTGGGGGTACCAAGTACCAAATAATAAAAAAAAAGGGCCCCACACATTT
Source organism: Archocentrus centrarchus (assembly GCF_007364275.1). Lineage (NCBI taxonomy): Eukaryota > Metazoa > Chordata > Actinopteri > Cichliformes > Cichlidae > Archocentrus > Archocentrus centrarchus. The sequence goes on along the minus strand of NC_044358.1, from coordinate 9,707,729 downwards.
AAGCTGAACCAAGAGATCGATTAAAACAAGTGATGAATCTGTTAAATTAAACTTTGTTTAAATTCATGAATTTAACTGAAGCTAAAAATTTAAACCAAGTTTGACCCAAAGCTGGAGCAGGAGAAGTGGGAGTTACAGACATGAGGATTATGAGAGCGACATCTTAATTCTGATGGAAGCACTTTTCACGAGGCTCTTTGCAGTCCTGTGAAAACTTTTTTTCCCCTCCACATAAAGATAAGTTACATTCCTGAGTGAGGACCTGCTGATGTCCATGGAGCATACCTGACTCTGTGACCACCTCCAGGTCGATTCCCTCAGGCTGGTCTTCAAACTTCTCCAGCTCTGAAAGCGTGGGCTTCACTCCATCTGTGATCTGCAGCAAACAGACCAAATAAGCTGCTGCTAAAACACTGCTCTCAGACAACTGGTTCAAACAAGCACATAAGAAGCCAAAACCTTCATCATACTGTGCTTCAGAGAGGATATATGGTGCATAATGGGTGCACGTTAAGCCCCGGTGTTGATCTCGCAGAGGGAAGAATACACGTAACAGTGCTTTATGTAGACTTTGTGAGGAGGAAAGTGAGTCCGATCTTCATTTATTTCAATACTGAGGAAGTTTCACTGTTCTGCATTAAAGCTAAAAAGTGGATCTCTGCTTACAGTTTTACTGATGTTCTCAGGTGGTTTAAGAGATGATGTGAAAGGAATAAAGAGCAGAATTAATTTAGACGTTCCCAACAAATTAAGTAAGTGTGGGATTGTGTGCATAATTTTGGGTGCACAACTGTTTGTCATCGTGTGTATGTACGCTGAATGGTTTATGAAAAACTTGAAATGAAATGTGAGGAGCGATGAGGGGTTTACAGTAACAGGAGTGATTTTTGAGGGACTGTAAGTCTTCCTCACCACAGCTGACATGGCGAAACTCTTAAAGAGGAATCCTTTGCGGCTGTAACGGTTCCCCTCAAAGATCATGAAGTCTCCATCGTGGCTGACCTCCCCTCCCAGAGACCTGTCAGATAAATCAGACACGGGGTTTCACTCTGGTGCTCGTCTGATTTGGAAACCCGAGGCTGCTGAAGCTCTGAGAGAGTGTCACCTGATCTTTTCAGCATCAAACAGCCTCTGTGGAGGCCTCTTGAACTTCTTCCTCTTGGCAAACCAGTCTTTCTGCAGCGTACAGACACACACACACACACACACACACACACACACACACACACACACACACACACACACACACACACACACACACACACACACACACACACACACACACACACACACACACACACACACACACACAGAGACATGGAGCTTAAATATCAGAGCAGTGACTCGAGTGGTGAAAAAACATCCTCAGTGTGTGTTTGACCTACCAGGCTCATTTTGGCCTTGATGCGGTCCAAGTCTATCCGAGGGATCATCTTCAGGGAGATGGTGTTCTGGCTCGGCTCCACGTAGTCCACCTGGAGAACAGAGATGTTACAGTTTACACTCTCAGTAATCGGCAGCTATGGTGTATTTCAGCTCATTCAGCACCTCTTGGTTTTTCTAACTTGGAACGGTGTCGGCCTTTCAGAGATCTGCATCACTGTTCAGAGAGTTCACAGCCCCGGCCTTCGGTGGTGACTACACGAGCACTAAACACAATCAGCCCCCAATGAAGCTGTTTCAGTACTAAACAGAAACCTTTACATTTGCCTATTTGTCACTAAACAGATTAAATAGTCCTCCATGAATGGTAATCATTAACAAATACATTTCATTTTATACAGTGGACATAAATGAGAAGAAGACTTGTGAAACAAGGCTGACCCAGATAGTGAAATCTTTCTGTTCCACTTTCCCCAAACCTTTTAATTTTAAACAATTTATCAATTAAAATTGCATCAGGCTCAGAAGCTTCACTTGCTCACTCAGCACCTATGGCTGCAGGGTGCATCCTGGACAGGTCAGCAGTCTATCACAGGGCTGGTTTAATGCTTTGCTGTAAAAAAACTGCACATTGCTTCAGGACGTTCCTTCACTCTCTGTCTGAAACTTTAACTCCTGCTTCTCAGAAAACTGGTGTTTAGAAAAAAAGAGATAATGCTGGTTACCATGTGACTGTGGCCATTTTACATTTAATAAAGTGTGATTTTATCAGACGACGTGTTAATGATAAAAATCAACACTTCAACTGCAAAGACAAGCCGACTGGAGAATGGTTTGAAAATGAAGGCTGGTTTCACCTTAAATGGCCTCCGTTTGTTGCTGTGAGGGCTGAAACACCGACCTTAACATAACATAACACAAAGGTGGGAACCTTTAATATATTACTATTTAATATATTAACATTAAAACCATCAGGAGAGCCGGGGCTGTAGCCGAGCGTTTGGACTGTGCACAGTGTAAAACAGCTGCTAGCAGTGAGCATTAGCTGTATGGCTCGCACACCGCATCAGGCAAACTGTAGAAAAGCGGAGGCGTGAACACATCTCCAGACTTCCTCTGAGGGAGCAGGGATGTACGGGGAAGCTGGAGTTCATCAGCCCATCAATGTTTTAATGCTCTGCCTCCCTCCTTCTCTCTGTGCGAGTACCTGAGCGATGTCGTCCTTGTACAGGCCCCTCTTCAGTCTGACCCAGGACTTGGGCTTCAGGTTTGTGACCTCTTTGACGACCTTCAGCACGTCCGTCATCTCCTTGATGGGGACCATCTGCTGGTTCCAGAAGCCCATCCTCAGGTTGCCGATGCCCTCGATGGCGGCCTTGACGTGTGTCTGTTTGTACGACTCCACGTAGATGTAGCCCTTCACGTGATCCGGGGCCACCACGGACTTGATCTGCAGAGGCTGCGGGTTGGGGGAGAGGAAGATTAACGTGAGGATATGAACAATCACAGTGGCTGGATCTGTTAGTCTCCACAAACTAACAATTTGTTCAGATTCACCAGCACTGGGGAAAAGGGGAAAAAAAAAAAAAAAAAAAAAAAAAAAAAATCAATGCTCGCTGCTCTGATTAGAAAACCAAAAACTAAACTTCTCTCTGCATGGAAATATTTTCTCGACTCCTTGGATGTGGTTTGGGATGCGGTGCAGTTATGCTTAAAAACGAGCCAGCAGCACGGAGAAAGCTTCTGTCTCCCAGAAGGTTCCAGCTTAGGGAACAAACTTCAACTTCACTGGCCAATCAGAAGTGAGCAATTTTCTTACTGTGTCTGTGAACTGGTAGGCGATGAACTTCCTCATCAGTGCGATGGCCGTCGCCCTCTCTTCACCAATCTGCAGAGACAGGAGACGTGATAAAATGTGTGCTTGTAAAAGTGTGTATCCTGCCTCTGTGTGTGTGTGTGTGTTTACACACCTTGCACTTGACAGTCCACAGATTGGGATCCCTGATGATGACAAACACACATTTAATCATCTTAATAATCTCACAGAGGACATCTCCAAGCTGATTGGTAGATAAGTGTTTACGTACTTGACTCCAGGAAGCAGCTGCTGCTGCGTGATGTCATCAGAAAGCTCCTCAGACCCTCCAGAGTAACTGCACCCCACAGAAGAAGAAGAAAAAGCAGCAGTTTAGGCTCTGTCTCTGGAGGTGAAGCTTCCTGTTCAAGTTCTTGGACAGTTTGTGTCTAAAAGTTTGTTCAATTCTTTTAGCCAAAGGGAGAACTGATGCAACGCTGCAACTGGGCTGGATGTCCCGCTGTGAAGCTAACGCTGGCTTTAAGGCTGTGATCAGCTGATAATTATAAATCCAGCAGGTGGGAGGCTAAAGTCATGTAATAAAAACATCAAGCACCCATCGACTCACATGATTTCAAATATTCTCGCAAAACCACACGAGCAGATTCCTGTTTAAAATAAAAAAAAAATATACAAATCTCTATATAATCTAAAGTGATGAATTTCACCTCCACATACAACTTGTTTTCACTCAAATTATTTAGTGTTTTTTTCTTTTCTTTTTTTTTTGTAAAAAAACATTTCCTGCACCTTTTCAGACTAAAAGCCAGGCATCGTCACTCATACCTACACAGAGACGCCTCATCAGTCGCTGCTGTTCACTGTAACGAGCCTATGGAGCTAAATCGGGGCCATAAAGTTTGTTGGAAAAAAAATTTTTGAAACTGAAAAATTATTTTGAACCCGAAAAAATAAATAAATTTTAAAACAGGAAAAAAAAGTTTTACAACTGAAAAAAAGAGATATGAGACTAAAAAAAAATTCATTCAGCATCTTTTTTTTTTTTTTCCAGTTGCAAAATTTTTTTTTCCTATTTTTTTTTCCCAGGTTCAAAATAATTTTTCAGTTTCAAAAATTTTTTTTTTTTTTTTTACTGAGTTTACAGCTGATCTCCAGTCAGTGTGGTTTGTTCCAAATGTCAGAACTGTGTTTATGACACAGAATACTCGGTGAAGTTTAAATCAAGTTTCCATCCCAAAATATTCTGCTGATGTTGGGAATAACTGTCACGATTTAATCTGTGAACCCTGGAATCAAACGCAGGCAGTGCTGGAACCGTTTACTGTCCTGTCAACACTCGTGCTCTCATTTATCCTTCAGTGCATTCCAACTTTATTAAAACATGTCCATGAGAACGATGCTGTGCGGCTCTGCAGTTCAGGTTTATACACAGGTTACGGATTACTGAGAGTCACCGACAAACCTTTAACGCTCGGCTCGTTTAGGACGACACAGTAACAGATACAGACACACAGCAGACCTACAGATCTCACTTCCAGGCAGCTTTCTGATTCATTAAACTTTAGAAGGAGCTTAAATTGCTTCATTTCAACATTTCTTTCATCAAAACATGGAAATACAAATGTCGGATATTTTACACACAATCCGTTCACACCAGGAGACAACAGAGGTGCACCTCACGAGCCCGAGCACCGAGTCCTCTGATCTGCTTTTAATGTGAAATGTGTGGAAAGTTTTCAGTTTCACTGACTGAAGGTAAATAAAAACAGTGAATTACTGAGGTGGAAATGGAGTCGATGCATCAGAGCGACAATTTAATTAAAGTCAAAGTCTTGTTAAAGCTCTAATTTAAAAAAAAGGCGTACTGCTGCAGAAGAGCAAAGATACTCACTGCTCCCCTCCTGACGACTTGGCATATTTCCTCATGTAGTATTCACCCAGCGCCTCCTCTCTGGAGTCTCTGCAACACAAAGTGAGGCGAGTCAACACAAAGTAAAGACAAACTTGTTTCTGTGTTTGTGTGAGACCTGCAAAGTGTGCTGTGACAAAGTTATTAGATGTTAGAAAACAGGCTGCGTCTCAGCGCGGTGCCGAGGAAACTCTTAGTTACACAAAACACAGACAGTAACAAAGTTAAGACTAAGATACACACACATAGAAGAAGAGAGAAACACAGAGACAGAGAAAGATGCAGAAACAGGAAGAGAAGAAGAAGAGGACAGGAAAGGGAAGAGTAAAAAGTAAGAGCGAGACAAAGAGCGGGCCATCATTTATATCTTAAAGATGGTAGCTGCCCACTTGGGGCAGCTGCCCTCCTAATTTACATAAAGTCTCAACCCCTGAAACCAATCACCTGTTGAGGCTCTGCCAACACTTGTCCCACATAGGCTAAAGAAACAAACATCACCAGGGTACCTCAATGGTTTACAACAGCTCTGACAGGCGTCGTAATGAAGGATCTTCTTTTAATAAAACCTCTGCTATGAAAACAACTCTAGCACCATCTCCACTTAGCTAGAATTTATCTCCCCACTAATTCATGTTACAAAAACACAGCTGGGTCTGCAGAACTCCACTTTTGGGCCCACCTGTCAGATACAACATGAAATACAACATGAGGTGACAAAAGTCATGTAAAGCAAAGATGTTCCTGCATCCCACCAAGGCCCCGAACATATGAGTGTAATAGATCTTACAGGCCTTATCTTTACTCCAGTAACATTAACACACTCAGTGCCCATTAATCCAGTGTGTGTTTCTAATATACTTCAATACGTGATATAAAAGTAATGACAGTAAATACCAATATAAAGTGAATATAAAAGTGATAAAATTCCTAACAGGACCCTGCAACACCGGGCAGAAAGTGTTCCCTCTAAGGTAACGTAGTGTCTGCTGTCCAGTGCAGTGAAGAGTGCTCGGACCTCTACAGAAACCAAACAGCCTCTTCACAAACGAATGGCACAACATACAAGAGCCACCTCAGCTGTACATCTGCATCTGAAGGTCAAAGTTCACTCTTTGAGGATGCCAACGTTCACATTTTGGACTGTGAAGACCGATGGTTTGAAAGAGGAGTAAAAGAAGCATCTATGCCCACTGTGAACCACCATCACTGAACAGAGGAGGTGGATTACATCACTTTCCCCACCATCTACAATGCAGTCCTGAGCTCCCTCCCCAGGCACCTCAACCCCCACTCACAACTTTGTTCAGGTGACCTCAATAGGTCACTTAATAGAGTGGGGGGAAGTCCCACATTGGTTTCACCCGAAAGCACTGATTGTGGTGACGAAAGGCTTCTTTCACACCTTGGTGCATGTGATTATGCACATGAACAATAGTGAATCACAACCACCTCCAGGGAAACCCCCACTGGGGGTTTGAATACCTGGGTCTCTCAACCTTTGGTCTGAGAACTGAAGAAGCTTCTCGGATGAGAGAAACTTAAAGAAGTCCGGATGCCTTTTTTCATTCTCACTGTAAATGTTTGAGGAGGTGGAAGGGGAGTGAGAGGTCTGCTGCCCTCACAACCTGAACCAGTTAACCGGATAGTTTGGAGAACCACGTGCCTCCAGGGATCCAGATCTCCTCCATCAGAGCGGTACTGATCTTTAAAGAAACCCCTCTCTGGTGCATCGCTCGGCTTGTGTGTTGGGGCAGAACCCGTGTCGCACATTCATCATCAACACTTCAAGAGAGCTCCTGGGCCCCTGATCCCTGCCAGACCTATGGCTACCTGAGTGCACGTCTGAAAGTAGTTCTGTTCCTTTTTACTGGGCTTGTATGAGGTTCTGATCCAGAGTCAGCACATTACCTGCAGTGGATGGCAGCAGGCCACACCCCCAATCAGACTGTAGAAGAAACTGAAGTTTCTCAAACAGACTAAAACACTGCAGCAGGTCCAAACTGATAAATCCTTAAAACATATTTTTTTCCACTGTTTTAATCAAAGAGCTTCTCACATGTTGATTTCCAAGAAATCAATGAGCTATAAATCGTGTATCATTATTCGGCCAAAAATATCAAGATGCGACTTCTGGTCCATGTAATACAACCCTGACTTTTATTTTGGCGGTCAAAAGAAGCCTTACCTCCAGAGGTTCTGCAGCCGTCTGGATCCAGAGTGATCGTCATCCAGAACCACACGATCGATGTTTGACACTGAAGGCAAGAACAGAGGGCTGATTTCTAATCAAATACAAGAGCATTTAACAGTTATGACTGCAGAAATTAAATTTTCAAAAAAATCCAAAAAGTTTTACCTTCAGCCTCCTCTGCTCAGGATCAAACAATGAGAGAGAGAGACAGAAGAAAAGGAGAGTGAAAAAGGAGGAAGGAAAAGAAAAGAAACAAATCCAAAAGGAAGAGAGAAAGTGTGAGGAGCCAAAAGACATTGAGACAGGCAGCAGCAACACAAAGCATGATGGGAGACAGAAACAAAGAAAAACAAAGCGATTAATGGTGACTGTGCAGTACAGAGGAGCATGGAGGCAGTGATGTGCTTTATGGAGGCCGTACAGTAGAAACAAACTCACTCAAAAAACCAACACATTATGGTCAATTTAAGCTTGTCGCTGCGGCCGTTGCTTTAGTGTTTCGGCTCGTCGGGACTCGTCCTGCACCGTTTTTGTAACCCGGCGCGACCGGTCGGGTTAAAGACACGAGTCTGTGACTGTCGGATTTTGTTGAGGCCGCATCACTGTTGACTGAGGACGACACCTCTGCGTGAACAGTGATGAAAGCCCTGCGGACTAAACGCTCCTGGTGTGATCTGAACCCTGCAAAGGAGCAAAGCCCCGTCTGGTGCACGTCGAGAACTCCTGAGGTTAACGTCTGGTTGGAGAGCAAGCACTCACACGAAGCAACTAGCAGGAAGGTGAGGACCAGGGACCACAGAAGCAGCCGCCAATGCGAGCGAAGGATACCGACCATTTCCATATGACGGCGGCAGTAAACGCATCTGAGGGTTACCAAGACAACCGCGCGACCAACTGTGAGCTACAAAACGCTGCATATGTGCACGGTGCTTTAGATGCTACGTTTCCATTTTGTTTCTACTGTACATCCACCGTCAGTAAAGCTATGCATCATCATCATCATCATGAAAAGCTTCACCCACACTGGTTAGTGTGTAAATTAAAAACACGGCCGCTTTCAGTCAGGTAGCAGATTCAGGCAAATGATCACACTTGGTTCTCTGAGAACTGCCTTATGTTAAAACTGTTCGGCTCCAAACAAACATCAATTTAAAGAGTTTTTACTCATATTTAATTTCTTTAATCCACAGTTTGGGGTTTTTGCTCAACGAGCCAGTCATGGATTTGCCCTCAGTGCTTCCTCGTCTCACACCACACACTCACGAATGCAGCAATGCTGAGATGAGGTGTGGCGGTGGGGTTAATACACTCTGGGACATGGCTTTAATCAAATGGATGGGGCTGACATCCTATTTACAGCATGGATACCGATGGAACACATCAATCAGAGCAGGAGAGCATCAGGAGCAGATTTACCGTTAACTGGAGGCCGCATGCACGACAGAGGAGCCGGCAAGACAAAGAGAGTTCAGTCAGAAAACAACCTGCACACACTGAAATTCACTGATTTTAATGTGCTTCACACATTTCACTGCGACTGTACTGACACAGCAAGGACACTCACTTCCTGTTAAGATAGTTAAGGGCATATTTAAGGTTCGGTTTGTTTTGCTTGTTAGTAGGATTACTGAAAGAGCTCTGGATGGATCTGCATCCCAAATTAGAAGAGACAGATTTTTAGATCAACCTTTTCTGATTTTCAAACAAATTGGAAAATTGGAAATCATCATTTTGATGTTCTACCAACATTCTTCTGGGTTCAACATATCAAGGACCATTTCGTTATCTGGGTCCAGACGGTGTTATCGCCTCAGTGAATCAATCAATCAATCAATCAAGCAAGCTATGAGCACACTGGCATGAAAAAAGGCAGCGCTTGCATCATGTGACAGCAGATCAGCTCATTTTACAAACAAAAGGACGATATCAGAAAAATCCAGAAGTTAAACACACAGTGCAGGTCCTGTGTGAAAAGTGCTGCACAGTATGTACAGAACTATAAAGACTTCTTCCTGACTGTGTCCTCAGGTCGGACTTTTAAAGACCCACAAAAACTCAGTTTAATTATTTCAATTATTAAAATAGTCTATAAAAATATAGCATAATTTATTGGTAGATTTATATTTTATATCATCAATCTATACAAGATAAAAAGCAGTAACTGAAGGTGTTGAATAAAAGTAGAGGTGTAAATGCTGAGCCTGTGCATGCTGCAGGTATGTGTGCAGCTGTGACAGCAGGTTATCCGCATTCAGACGGCTCTCGCTGCAGCTGCTGCGTCAAACTGGGAGCAGCTAAAAGCACTGCGTTCCTTCACATTTAGACTCCGGCATGCAGCTGGTTTGATGATGGACTTTTATTGAAGTTCTGATGTGAAAACACTGAGCTTAAGGGGAAAAAAACTGCCCATTTCAGCCAGGTTACAGCACAGTGGAAATCGGCTGGTGGAAACACAGTTAAATGACCTAAGCAGACAGCAGCTGGCTAATCAACATGCTCTACATGCATTTTTTTTTTTAATTTTTAAACTGACCCTGGGCCAGCAGGCATTCAGTGCTGTTAAAATCTGGTATTTAAAAAAAAGTCTATTTCAAGCCAGAATGTGCAGGTTACCGGAGTTATCAATATCTGTATTATTAAGACACACGAGGATCTGAGTATTATTATGATTATGTGTCATTACACTACAACTTTTCGTCCATGTCTCCTTTTTGTAATTAAATAAAGTGGAAGGCATTATAGTTTAATACATCCCATTTTATGGTAAAGACTGAGATTCTTCTTTTAATAAAATTGTTGTTTTGATGTTAATGTGCGATCAATCACAGCACCGAGACGTTTTAAAGTTCCTGTTCCTTAACTGCAGTTTTCTCAGTACTAAATACTGACCAATCCTACTGCACAGCAAGTCTGTGGCTCTCTGAATAAAAAAAAAAAATCTGATCTCAGCATTGCCAACGTGAAGTGGTGCTCAGACATGTGGTCTCACTCACTGACTCTTAAAATCTGAAATTCATTAGAAATAAATCAGCTGCTGTTTTCTTAAGTCTTCACATTAGGAGCGTCCCCTCGCAGACAGAATAATATTTGAGATAAACACTCTCCGTTTTCCTGCTAAGTGTTTCCACATTTTGAATTATGAGGCTTGGATTATGACATGCAACTTTACTTCAATGGAGCCAGATTTACTAACGCCTGCAAAAGCTTCTGTTACTATTTACTAAACTTTACAACTGCAAAGTGTAGACAAAGGTATTTGAGGCCTCACTGCATAGAAGTTTCCCTTTAAGACATCCAAATTTAGGGAGTGTAAATGATTCATAAAACTGGATGCACTTCTGCTGGTTACTACAAACTGAGCTGAACTTAATGCCAAAGCAGTCTTATCCTGGGCCTGATGTGTCTGCAGTAGTTTCCACTAGAAGTATTTACTGGGAACGAGAGAGGGAGAGGATTGCTCAGATATTTGGCTCTGTCCTGCAGCTCTTCACTGAGGCTTCACCGTGACCGCTTACAGCCAAGCTCACATTTCTGCTCGTTAGTAAAACTTGTATTTTGATCACGCAGAGCAGAATTTCATGGATGGGAGGACAAGAATCCAAACACAAGGCAGGCGACAGAGTTTGTTTTTACAGTGAGCTGATAGGTTTGCAGTCACATTTCTACAGAGAGAGCAGTCCACAAGGAAACGTGCAGCGAGCACAGCAGCCTCTGAGTCTTTTCTCAGCAGTGCGCACACACAGCAGCTTCTGTTACAGCCGAGAGTGAAAAAGGACAGCCGCCGCCTCACACGTAAAAGTCTGTCTTTACTTGATGACTGTCAGCAATTGATGGCAAGTAGTTGCAGTGATCAACTCGAGGTTAGGGCAGTGCAATTAATCAAATTTCAATTTTGATTTCAGCTCCAAATAATTGGCAAAAAAAAAAAAAAATGTTATTACTGAAAGAATTTTGTCTGTAAGAATACTCTCAGTCCTGATTTAAGCTGCAGCATTGAGTCTTACAACATTGCTAACACTTAGGCTTGTTTGCGGTGCATTATGTGTTAATTACCATTAATCACCCAGCGTGATAGCTACGCCGTAACCTACGAAGTAACCTGGAGTGCACCTCTCGAGAACTGTAACTACAGCCCGCAGCTATTCTGATTGGCCTGTTCAGCTCCGTCGATTCCTCCCGTACACTTCCACTTATACACCGCAGTTTTGAATTTATTGGTGAGAGAATAACAATCATTGTCTCAGTTTAAGGACTGCCAAATGTCAGCAACTTTCTGGAGGGAGATGAAACTATCTGAATGGACGTGAGGGAATGAACAAAAAACCAGACGGGCAAATATGTTTGCACTCGAAAAAACCTGACCACAAAAACAGCGAGAACCCAGGAGGGAATTTGTTTCTGTCCCGCAGCAACTACATCACTATCTGTGCAGCAATTTCTGAACTTCTGCTTTCTGAGGTTCTGGCTGGACTCTGAGTGGAAAGAGTTGATGTGACTTTCTGTGCATGTAGACGGTAACAGATTTGGGAGAGTGGGACTCTTGGAATCTCATGATATGAAATATTGACATTAACAAATACCTGCAGCGTCACACGGCCGGCACAAAAACAAAAATGAAGCACACAAGTGTCCAGACACCTGTTGTTGATTTTTATCTTGTACTGCTTTTAATGCAGAGTAAAAACAGAAGAATTTATATCTCATCAGGTCTGCTCATTTTGCTTCGTCAGGCTGCGATCGTGCAGGTCGTTACTGAAAAGATCAAGCTGTGCTTTGGCTTTTAACTTTCCAAAGTGTAGGCTGCTTATTAAAACTGGATCAGGATTCATAAATTGTTTTTTTGTTTGTTTTTAACGACCAGAGTTTTAAAGTTTGAGCTCATCCCAAAACTTTTTTAACAGCTCTCATCTCGAGTTTCTTACCTTTCTCCAAGATATCCCCGGCTCCATCCTCCCACTGATCCTCATCCTCATCCTCATACTCATCGTCCACATCTGGACAGACAAACACAAAGTCAGATGTGCATCCCTCATCAAGGACATCATCATCATCATCATCCTGAGAAGTCTTCATGGGGGGCCGAGGGACAGTCGTTTGTTCGCACCAGCTTCATCCAGGATGAACCCCCCGTGTCTCGGTTTCTTCCTTGGACGATCGTCGTCATCGTCCTCCTCCTCTTCTTCATCGTACTCCTCCTCATCCTCCAGATCCTCCCCCTCCTCGTCTGCTACCTTGTCACTGCCCACGGGACTGCCCGTTTCCTCCTGGTGACAGAACAACAACAACAACAAAAAAAAGAAAAATCAATCACCTGCATCGACTGTTCCCGGTCCAAGTGTCCAATGCCAGATGAGTCTCTTATCGTACTGCGGTGCTCCGACTCTTACCTTGTGCCGGGGATCACGTATAAAAACAATCCAGAGGCCAGAGCACCAACTTAAAGACTTAAACCAGCAACCTGTAGGTAAGTAATCAGCTGCTCAAACCTCCAGTGTTTGTCTCACACAAGCCTCAGGTTAAGGTGCAATTCATTTGGTAGTGGGAATACCAAATGGAATTCCCAGAATTTTTTTTCTTGTAAAATTGTCCATTTTTCCTGTAAAAATTGCATATTTTTCCTCATACGTTTGTCACTTTTTTTCAGTAAATTTGCTGCTAAATTTAAACTTCCCCGATGTCGTGCCAAAAGACGACTGTCGGCATTTAAACTGTTCTAAATGAGCTGTTGGTCTATGATCCGTCAGACAGCTCTCTCATTATTGATGAAGTAACTTTGAGCCAGAAAGAACCTTCTTGTCACAACGTAGAAGCTGCAATCAGTTCTTTTTCTTTTTTTTTGTCAAAGTGACTGTTTAAAATATCATTTATCCGGATACAAAAAAAATCTTGTGCAAAAAAAAAAAAAGTGTTACACTATGGAAAAGCCCACTTTATGGAAATGGAGTTGTGACACTGGTATTACTGTGTAAAAAAGTATTTTATTTTGAAACAAAATAAACATGGCGTCTAACCAGATCCTCACTCTGGGTGGCATTAACTCGGCCTCCAGTAACACTGAAATCTTTTTGACCAGGATCTCTCGTTCAGTGTAGGGGTGTGCGATTTATATCGTCTATGATAATATCCTAATATCCTATCTATATTGTTTTTTGTCAATATCGCACACTCCCAGTTCAATGTGTATATTAAGTCATCTTATCTTAAAGACCTCATAGTACCATATCACCCCAATCGAGTACCTCGCTCTCAGACTGCAGGCTTACTTGCAGTTCCAGAATACTTATGAGAATAATGGGAGGCAGAGCCTTCAGCTTTCAGGTCCCTCTCCTGTGGAACCAGCTCCCAGGATCAGGTGACCCTGAACCCTCCCTTAATTATACTGCAATAGGCCTAGTGCTGCTGGGGGGGTTCATATGAGTGTTTCTTTTTCTTTCACCTCTTTTACTCTGTTTATACTCCACTCTGCATTGAATCATTAGTTATTATTAATCTCTGGCTTTCTTCCACAACTGGTCTCAGCAGATGACCCCCCCTCCCTGAGCCTGGTTCTGCTGGAGGTTTCTTCCTGTTAAAGGGAGTTTTTCCTTCTCACTGTCGCCAAGTGCTGCTCATAGGTGGTCATTTTGGCTGCTGGGGTTTTCCGTGTGTTATTGTAGGGTCTCTACACTACAATATAAAGTGCCTTGAGGTGACTGCTGTGATCAGGCCCAGTTCTAGCCCGCTGTAGCTGGGTGAGCAGACTGAAAATGTAGGTGGGCAAGCATAAACATAGACACAAAATATTAGGCTATATTTGTTTTTTGGGATGTTGAATATAGCCATAGCAGACACAAAGATATACATATATACCCTCTCCATTTATCTGGGCTTGGGACATCACAGAAACTACACAGATTTGTGACCTTTTGTGGCTGGAATATACATGTTTTTTGTTTTTGTTTTTTTACTATACAACAGTACAACAAAAAGAGAACAGCAACTGCAAAAAAACGCAAAATGCGAAAAACTACAGAATCAGTCTTCTGTTTTTTTTGGGCAAACTTTGTGACAAATTCATTCGGGAAGCAGAAACATGCGTCCTGAGCCACAGAGTATTCCAGCCAAGGTCTAGTGCGTTATCACGCCGGGTTGAATGAGCAGAACGTATTGGCGAAGGCACGTTTAGTTATCTAGCACTGGCTGTGTGGGCACAATGCTATTCAGGTCCGCAACGGTAGAACCTGACGCTGAAACGGCCAGAGGAAAGACCTGCTTTGGGTCTGGGGATGTGTCTAGAGTAGGACTAGCATTAGGGGTGCTTGTGCTATTACATGCAGAGAAACTAGTCGGCAGATTGTCTGCTGATCAGACAGAGGAGGAGACGGAGCAGGTAACCCGCTCAGGGGGAGCTATTTCAGCACGGGCAGCAGCGGGAGCTGTTGAGGATACTCCGGGGCTAGACTTACTGATAGCCTTGAAGCAGCAATACATGCTCACGGCAAAAAGTAAAAATATTAACATGGAAACTAGAGTGTGACCCAGATTAAAGAAAAGCACGAAAAAAGAGCTGTTCAGTTGACCCTGCGTGCAGCGCAGAATCAGAGTATGAGAAAGTGTCATTGTGTGGAAAATAAAAACTATCGTAGGCGTAGCTTGATGGGAGGACCTTTCGCTGCCCGCAGGCAGTATGAGAGGTTTTGATTGAGTGGGCAAGAATCAAATTTGGGTGGGCTGAGCCCACCCTTGTCCTATGCTACCGCCAGCCCCGGCTGTGATTTGATGCTATATAAATAAAATAAAATTGAACATATTTCCTGAAGTTCTATAAAGAACTGCTCATGGTACGTTTCTCATAATTTCATATGAAGGTTTTCACTGACGTCACTGTTGTGACCCACTGCTGTGGGAACAGCATGACTGACAGCATGTGGTTTGATGCCCTGTAACAGCCATTTTATAAAAGGGATTTTTCATTGAAAATTCCCACTGGTGTCACTTTCCTTATGAGAAAGAGCAGAGCCATTATTCACTCATTGATTCTCTGGCATAAAATATTAATCATTCATAATAGTACAACGAATTATTAATTATTCTTCTGTGACTGGGAGTTTTAAAGCCTTTTATGAACCATTATTTCCTCAGTCTCTTCAGGAATAACAAAAGCATGGCACATGGGGCCTTTAAGTTAATATACAAAACAGATTTTACAAAAATCATTAAGCTGTCATGTTTTTGAGTTAATAACATTAACAATTTACATAAAAATGTGGCATCACAGCAGGTCCAACAACCCAGAGTCACAATGATACGTATGGAAAACCGCTCATTTCCAAACCTGCTGCATATTTACCCAAGTAAACACGATATCAGACAGAAACACACAAACACCGGCGATCGCTTCTTGGCACGACACCGTTTTTTCTGTTAAGTTTCTACTTTTCCTCGCATATGCTCGTGTTTCAGTCCGTTTGCCGTTCGGCCGCCTCAGCTGCTCTGTTTACCTCTTGTTAGCATGTTTAGCAGCCGGCTAGCTCACCTCATTCTCCTCCACTTCCTCGGCCTCTCCATCGCTGCTGCGCTCGCTCTGGTTATCGGAGAAGTCGCTGTCCTCGCTGTCGGACATCTCGTAGCTGCGGACAGAAGCAGTTTTAGTGGAAAGAAAAAAAAAGAAAAGATCCCAAAGCAGCTCGGTGAAGTTTGAATCGACGTCCGGCTGCGGGGCCACAATAATCAGCAGGGCCTAGCAGGGCAGGCTGCCGTGTTATCACAGAGGTAACGTACAAAAACCTCCCCAGCAGCCGCAGTCAGACGTTAAATAAGGGGCTCCGTGGTTCTTACATACCTGTTTCAACCAGCCGCTGCCGGTTTGAACCAGTTCTTTGATGAATAAATGTGAATATGAGCTTATTTCTGTTTCTCTGGTGATTCTTCGCGCATTCCCGACGAACAGCGAGATTTCGGAAAGCTGCTCAAAAAGTCTCGCGGGGTTTTGCGCAACGGGAAGTAAACAGAGAAGAGACATCACTCCGCTTTATTTTCGGGGTCACGCTGATATTTTTAATTTCCTCCAAAGTTGGAATATTTTATTTTAAAGATTAATCATAAATGGTAAAAAATCTGCTGAAAAAGTGAATAAACCAACCACCCGAAAGGCTGAAGAAGCCTTTCGGATGAGAGGTGAAACGTCTTCAAGAAACAAAAAGCAGTCCAGTCGCCTTTCTTCAAGCTCCAGAGAATAAACCAACGCTTTCACAGGTATTTTCAAGTTTTGCAGTTTAGAGACGAAACTATTTTTTTGTCCAATAAAATATATAAAAAAATATCAACAAAAAAATAGTAAATAATTAAATAAAAGAAATAGAAAATAAACAACACAATTGATTTGAAAACTTTTTAACAAATAAAATGATGAGGATTGTCTCAGAGGGATCTCTGCACAGCCGGCACCTGGGGTCTTGCCTGGTGTGGTAGGAATGGGGTCGGGGGGTCGGGATGGTGATTTCCCCTCAGAGGAACTTCCTTCTCTTACATAACATCTCTGCTACGTCTGCTATGCTATTCGACGTCGCTCTCAAACCAGCCAATCACGTGGCGCAGACCAAGGTGAGCATCGTGCGCATGTTGCTGTGGGTACTGGAAGACCACGTAGATCGTCCAGGTTTCGCTTGCTCGTCGTTGTTTCTGTGCTGAGTGGTGTTGTTTTTTTTTTACTGGAGATGAACAGCGTTGGGGAGGCCTGTACGGAGCTGAAGCGGGAATACGACACCTGCTTCAACCGCTGGTTCGCCGAGAAGTTCCTGAAGGGGGACCGGAGCGGCGACCCGTGCACGGAGAGCTTCCGGAAGTACCAGCGCTGCGTGCAGGCGGCCATCAAGGAGAAGGAGATCCCCATCGACGGCGTGGATTTCATGGGGCCAAACAAGGACAAGCCTGAAAGCTGATGGAGGACTGCTATTCTATAAACAGGTCACACTGAGCGGAAGCCACAAGGCCCACCGAGCATGCGCAGAAGCGGAGAGGCTGCTGTCGCTAGGTTTATGGGGTGAAGTCACCCTAAAGGAATTGTTCTCTTAGATTTCAGCTTTTCTTTAACTCCACGGCTCTGTTCGGACTTTGTTTGTCACAGGGACGCTTCCAGGCGGGTTTCCGCGGAGGGCTGAGAGCTGCTGGCGGCGCCACAAACCCGTGAACCCTCACTAACCTCATAAAGGCCTGTCTGCGTGGATGAAACAGCAGAGTTCTTTAACGATGCATTAAAACCACGAAAATAAGATGATTAAAAACTGTTCCGAAGTCAGTAAAAATGTAAATGTTGTTTCTTCATTGCGCAAATGAATTAAAGTATCCGGACAGGACCCGTGTTGCGTTTTGATTCTCGCAGATGACGGTGGGCTCAGTCTCAGTATCACAGACTTTTAAGATGGCAGACCTCAGTGCAGCGTTTGATACTGCTGACCATAGTATTTTATTACTGCGTGCCGCAGATGATACCCAGCTTTATCTGTCCGTGATGCCAGATGAAACCCATCAATTAGTTAAACTGGAGGAATGTCTTAAAGACATAAAGGACCAGATGACCTCTAATTTTCATATTTCTCCCATGTTGGCTTCTCTTCATTGGCTCCCTGTTAAATCCAGAATTGAATTTAAAATCCTTCTCCTCACATACAAGGTCTTGAATAATCAGGCACCATCTTATCTCAAAGACCTCATAGTCCCATATCACCCCAGTAGAGCACTTCGCTCTCAGACTGCTGGCTTACTTGTGGTTCCTCGGATACTTAAGAGTAGAATGGGAGGCAGAGCCTTCAGCTTTCAGGCCCCTCTTCTGTGGAACCAGCTCCCAGCTTGGATTCAGGAGACAGACCCCCTCTCTATTTTTAAGATTAGGCTTAAGACTTTCCTTTATGATCAAGCTTATAGTTAGGGCTGGATCAGGTGACCCTGAACCCTCCCTTAGTTATGCTGTTATAGGCCTAGACTGCTGGGGGTTCCCATAATGCACTGTTTTTCATTCACCTCTTTTCACTCTGTTTATACCCCACTCTGCATTTGACCCTTTCATGCATAGTGGTCACTAGACTGGACAGCTATTCAAAAGCTGTTCTCTTGTATATACATGCGTTTTGTTATAGTAGTTGTATTGCAGCCAACACAGTGGATGCTTTTGCATCGTCCCATACACTGCCACCTAGTGGCCAGACATGGGAACTTGTCTTTGTTATTTGAATGTAATTAACAGGATCAGGATTAGTCAGCACTCACAGTAGTGACGCTCGATCTGAGGACGCAATATCATTTTCTGTTACTGGTTTGTTAAATAAATATTTTTCTGGTTCAAAAGTCAAATGCATGGTGTCCGGCTGAGTGGACGTGTTTGTAACACCGTGAGAAAAATAGGTTCATAAACAAAATTTCAATTGCATTTTTTTTCATATTTAAAGAGGAATAAAAACACTCAGGAAAAAGGTATTGACCGAGTTTCTTATAATTCATGCGTGAAAGGCTCATTAGTTATTATCTTCCACAGTGTGTCTTTTGTCCTGTCTCTCCCCCCTCATCTCAAACCAGTCACAGCAGATGACCCCCCCTCCCTGAGCCTGGTTCTGCTTCAGGTTTCTTCCTGTTAAAAAGGGAGTTTTTCCTTCCCACTGTCACCAAGTGCTGCTCATAGGGGGTCATTTTGACTGTTGGGTTTTCTCTTTTGGGGTCTTTACAGTATAAAACACCTTGAGGTGACTGTTTGTTGTGAATTGGGGCTATATAAATAAAATAGAATTGAATATTATGGCAGTGACTGTTTTAGATCATTCTTATCATAGCTCAGTAACGCTAGGCTAAAAATAACTTGTAATCACAGATTTGAAAAGACATTCATGAATAAAACCATAACCTATATCACTAAAAACAAACATTTGTTTAGGTGCAAAAATTATGTGTTTGGTATTGACAGTCTTACAAAACATTCTGATTTTCAGACTTTGCAACACAGTTATTCAAAAAAAACAGTAACACTTCTCTACTCACTGTGAAACAATTAGAGAGAGGAAGTCTGTCTTTATGGTTTGTACAAATTTGAGCTATGTGGCTGAAAAAAGGCTTCCCATAAATGGACCATAACTCTTCTTGTTTCGGTAGTGACATGAAAACATGGGTGTTTACGATAAAACCACAAAATCATTTTGAATATTTAAACTTCCCTTTAAAATATATCTATCTATATATCTATAGATAGATTTATATATATCTATAGATAGATTTATATATATCTATATATAAATCTATCTATCTATAGATAGATTTATATTTATATATAGATATATATAAATCTATCTATAGATATATCTATATCTATAGATATATAGATAGATAGATTTATATATATCTATATATAAATCTATCTATAGATATATATATAGATAGATTTATATTTATATATAGATATATATAAATCTATCTATCTATATATCTATAGATATATAGATATATCTATAGATATATAGATAGATAGATTTATATATATCTATATATAAATCTATCTATAGATATATATATAGATAGATTTATATTTATATATAGATATATCTATATCTATATCTATAGATATATAGATAGATTTATATTTATATATAGATATATATAAATCTATCTATAGATATATAGATAGATTTATATATATCTATATATAAATATAAATCTATCTATCTATATATCTATAGATATATAGATAGATAGATTTATATATATCTATATATAAATCTATCTATAGATATATATATAGATAGATTTATATTTATATATAGATATATATAAATCTATCTATCTATATATCTATAGATATATAGATATATCTATAGATATATAGATAGATAGATTTATATATATCTATATATAAATCTATCTATAGATATATATATAGATAGATTTATATTTATATATAGATATATCTATATCTATATCTATAGATATATAGATAGATTTATATTTATATATAGATATATATAAATCTATCTATAGATATATAGATAGATTTATATTTATATATAGATATATCTATATCTATATCTATAGATATATAGATAGATTTATATTTATATATAGATATATATAAATCTATCTATAGATATATAGATAGATTTATATTTATATATAGATATATATAAATCTATCTATCTATATATCTATAGATATATCTATATATCTATAGATATATAGATAGATAGATTTATATATATCTATATATAAATATAAATCTATCTATATATATATCTATAGATAGATTTATATATAGATATATATAAATCTATCTATCTATATATCTATAGATATAGATATATCTATAGATAGATTTATATATATCTATATATAAATATAAATCTATCTATAGATAGATAGATTTATATATAGATATATATAAATCTATCTATAGATATATATAAATCTATCTATAGATATATAGATAGATATATTTTAAAGGGAAGTTTAAATATTCAAAATGATTTTGTGGTTTTATCGTGAACACCCATGTTTTCATGTCACTACCGAAACAAGAACAGTTATGCTCCATTTATGGGAAGCCTTTTTTCAGCCACATAGCTCAAATTTGTACAAACCATAAAGACAGACTTCCTCTCTCTAATTGTTTCACAGTGAGTAGAGAAGTGTTACTGTTTTTTTTGAATAACTGTGTTGCAAAGTCTGAAAATCAGAATGTTTTTATATATAGAATACAATCAAATTTAACATTTAAAAATAATTTAAATCACATTTTCATTCACTGAAATTTAAATGTTGGAGTTTAGGACCTCCGCCTCCTGATAGAAAGACATAAAAGAAGGATATTATGTATATTTAATTTACTACTATCTGAACTAATCTTGTTTTTTAAGTACGGGACTGCAATTTGAACCAATTTGGTTAAATGGCACACACACACACACACACACACACACACACACACACACACACACACACACACACACACACACACACACACACACATCCAATTCAGCATCCTAGGTAGCGTACTGCAGCTGTCAGACAGACAGAAAACAGTTTGAAGTCATTTGATTGAAAACATGAGTTAATGCTGGACAGTACTCAGGAACGTGAGCGATCTAAAGCTGTGACTGTTTTGATGAGTTGTGCTGTGAGAATTGTGAAAAACTGTTATGAGCTTGATAAATTAATCCAGGGTTTATGACTCTGGCTACAAACATGTTCAGATGAAGTGGGAGGAGTTTGGAGCATCTGACCGTCACAAACACGGACAGGTCTACTGCCGTGAGTTACCCTGGAGATATACCCCACCTTCATCGTGCTGAAAACCCAGGTTGACCCTGAAGTTGTCTGGACTTTATAGGCAAAGGCAAAGTTTATTTCTTTAGCACATTAAAACAACTTCCGTTGACCAAAGTGCTGTACAGATCATCACAACATGCAATAGTCCTTAAAACAATAAATACAATCAAAAATCAAATATATTAACTGGTAAGACCCTAGATAAAATCACAAATATATAAAAACAAGGATACCATAATAAAGCCAGGATATTCCACTCAACTAGTCAAGTCAAGTCAAGTTTATTTATAAAGCACGTTTAAAAACAACAGCAGTTGACCAAAGTGCAGTACATTTAAGATAAATAAAATAACTTAAAACACAATGTAAAAGAGATAGTTAAAACAGGAAGCATAAAATTATAAAAACAAAAATAAAAATAAAAGAAAACAACATCAGTAATGTATCCAGTACTCATTTTGATTTAAAAGCCAAAGAATAAAAATGGGTTTTCAAACGAGATTTAAAGATGTCAACTGTAGGGGAGGTCCTGATGTGAAGGGGCAGCTTGTTCCATAATTTCGGAGCAACGACTGCAAAAGCCCGATCACCTCTATGTTTTAATCTTGACCTCGGTACAGTTAAGAGCATTTGCTCAGCAGACCTCAGTGATCTGATGGGAGTGTGCAGGCTTATAAGATCAGAGAGGTAGGTAGGTGCTAACCCATGCAACGCCTTAAAAACAAATAATAAAACCTTAAAATCAATTCTAAAACTGACTGGTAACCAGTGTAAGGATGCAAGTATGGGGGATATATGGTCTCGTTTATGAGTGCCGGTTAGTAATCGTGCTGCTGCATTTTGAATCAGTTGCAGACGACGAAGTAGCGACAGACTGACACCTGAATAGAGACTGTTACAGTAATCGAGTCAAGATGAAATGAAAGCATGGATAGCTTTCTCAAAATCCGTGGAACAGAGAAATGGCTTCACCTTTGCAAGCAGACGAAGATGGAAGAAGCTAGATTTGATGACGGTATTAATGTGCTTGTCAAAACTAAGATTTGTGTCAAGGATCACCCCCAAGTTCCTTGCACAGGGTTTATTATATATCTTTAAGGGGCCAAGGTCATAGAGGTCAGGGGTACCAAACACAATGACCTCGGTTTTCTGCTCATTTAATTTAAGAAAGTTTTGAGCCATCCATGTTTTAACTTCCTCCAGACAGTCCAGTAAGGCCTTCAAAGGACTCACTGAGTTTTTTTTCAGTGGCAGATAGATCTGCGAGTCATCTGCATAACAGTGGAAGGGGATGCAGTGTTTTTTAAAGACTGAACCCAAGGGGAGCATATAAATTGAAAAGAGGGCTGGGCCAAGAATGGACCCCTGGGGCACCCCACATGAGAGCAGGCTTTCAGAGGAAGAAATCTCTCCCAGCCTAACTGTAAAACTTCTGTTCGTTAAATAGGATTTGAACAATTTAAGTGCAGTCCCTTTAATACCAACAAAGTGCTCCAGTCGAGATAAAAGGATACCATGATCTATGGTATCAAAGGCAGCACTAAGGTCTAAGAGTACTAAAATGGCAGAGTCCCCCAAATCAGTAATAGTTAAAAGGTCATTTAAAACTTTTAAAAGTGCGGTTTCAGTACTGTGATATGCTTTAAACCCAGACTGGAATACTTCAATAACACCATTTTGGTCTAAGAAGGTCTGGAGCTGAAGGAGGACAACTTTCTCCAAGACTTTTGAAAGAAATGGCAGTTTAGAAATTGGTCTGAATTTGGATAAAATGGTTGGGTCAAGGTTTTGTTTTTTAAGAATAGGTTCTACCACAGCGTGTTTAAAATCAGCAGGGACACAACCAGAATTAAGACTGCTATTGATAATAGACAGCACACTCTTTCCCACTGTGTAAAAAACATCCTTTAGTAGGCGAGATGGAATAATATCTAAAGGACATCTTGTGGGTTTCAACTGGTTGACTACTTCATTCAGCAGTGAGAGAGACACGGGCTCAAAGTGGTCAAAGGTAGTAGCGGTTATTGTGTGAACAGATGGGTCGGTGACAGGAGGGATAATATGAGACCTAATATTAGCTATCCTATCAACAAAAAATCTTAGTAATTTTTCACACACAGCTTTAGACGCAACAAGAGGAGGAGCACCGGGAGGATTTAGAACAGAGTTAATAACAGTAAATAAAATGCGTGGTCTGTGACAGTTATTAGACACAATCTCAGAGAGATACTTTGTTTTTGCTGCTCTTACAGCTCTCTGATAGTTCAGTAAAGATTCTCTGAGCGCATCAAAAGACACTTGAAGTTTATCCTTTTTCCATTTACGTTCGGCTTTTCTACACATCTGTCTGAGTTCTCTGGTGCCACTGTTCAGCCAAGGCTCAGTTTTAAGTTTTGGTCTCCTGATTTTGAGAGGAGCAATGGTGTCAAGGATTTCTGAACAGGTGGAATAGAACAGAGAAAGTAAGTCGTCAGTGTTCAGCTGGCTGGGCCAATCAAGAAGTACTGCATTGTAGCTATTTTGATAGCAACGAATAAAGTGATCAGCAGTAACTGAATTAACCATACGAGATCGGTGTGTAGGCACATCAGGTTTGGCTGACTGACATGAAAGTGAAATCTCAAATATTACAGGCATGTGATCAGAAAAATTAACTTCACAAATTTCAATGTCACAGAGAGGCAGGCCACTAGACAGTACAAGATCCAGAGTATGTCCATGTTCGTGTGTCGGGCCTTTAACTAACTGCGCAAAATTAAAAGAGTCCAAGACATTTAAGAAATCATTAGTCATGGGCGCATTTAAGCAGCAGACATGAATATTAAAATCACCTAGGATTAAAACACTGTCATATTTCGGCATAATTCCTGCCAAAAATTCAGAGAAGTCCTGGATAAAATCCTTGTTGTATTTCGGTGGTCGGTAAACCAGTGCGCACAGTACAGGGGTGGACAGCTTGATTTCAAATAACTGCAGTTCGAAGCTGGAGTAAACATCAGTTGTTAGCTGCCGGCAGCTGAAGCTGCTTTTATAGACAGTAGCTAGCCCTCCGCCTCGGCCCGTTAACCGAGGAGAACTGAAATAGTGACAGCCTGGAGGGACAAGTTCAGAAAACGGGCTCAACTCACCCAAGCTTAGCCAAGTTTCCGTCACTAGGAGAAAATCCAAGCCTCGAGAGGTGAAGAAGTCATTCAGGATAAAAGTCTTATTGGCTAGAGACCTAGCATTAACCAGGGCAAGCCTGGCTAAAACAGAGTTGCTATCCGGCTGCGATGCACGACCCAGGGGGCGAAGATTCCGGTGATCCACTCCACCTCTACGGAGACGGGGTGAGGGATGCCGAGGAAGCTGGACAGTAGGTCGCGGAGCCACAGGTACAATCCACCGATAAGCGGGTTCCAGTGATCGCCAGGATATGGTCCACTTGGGGTCCGGGGCAAGACGGTTCAGAAAGTCGCGGGGGTTGACCATCGGGGAGTGTTTAAACTTCGCTGACACACCACCTCGTTTCCCTCGTTTCCTGTGGCGTTTCTTGTTTGCATGAAGACAAAGTGGGCTGCGGCGAAGGTACAGAGGTACAGTCTTCAGTACAGGTGGGATTTGAAACTCCTGACGTCCTGGAAGTAGTCGATATTGCTCTTCAACAATGACTTTGATAGTTAGAAGGAATTGGCGGTCATAAACCAAAAAAGTGGAGACATTACTGAAGAGAAACAAAGCGAAAATAAGCAAAACAGGTAACAGCTGACGGCAAGCCACACACACCGGCGCCATCTTGTTATTAATCTACATCAGATTTTGTGGGTCTCAAATGCAAGCGAATATAAGTATGTCTTAAGACGTCCTTTAAAATGATTAAGCGAATGAGCTTCTCTTATATGAGAAGGTAAGTTAGTCCAAAGCTTAGGTGCCACCACTGCAAAGACTCTATCACCTCTGCTTTTCACTTTGGATCTAGGTCTACTCAATAACCGATGGTCTGTAGACCTCAGGGCCCTAGAAGGAATATAAGGTCTCAAAAGATCCGTTAAGTAGCCAGGCGCCAAACCATTAAGACTCTTAAAAATCAGTAGTAAAATTTTAAATTGGATCCTAAAATAGACTGGGAGTCAATGTAAGGAGGCCAATATAGGTGTAATATGATCACGCTGTTTGTTGCCTGCATTTTGGACCATTTGCAAGCGGCAAAGTAACAGCTGATCACAGCCAACATAGAGAGAATTACAGCAGTCAAGATGAGAAGTAATGAACACGTGAATTGCTCTCTCAAAGTCCTGTGGCAGGAGGTAGGCCTTTATTTTACTAAGGAGCCTTAAATGAAAGAAACTCAGCTTGACTACAGAGCTGATCTGCTTATCAGATTTTAAAGTACTGTCAAAGATAACACCAAGGTTCCTTGCAACAGGATGGAAACAAGAAGATAAAAGGCCAATGGCACTATCATAGCCATCTAAAAGGTGGGGTTGTCCAAATAAGATAATTTCTCTTTTACTTTTATTTAGTTTGAGAACATTTGTCTCCAACCATAACTGAATGTCTCTAAGACAGTCCACTAGTGTATTCACAGATGTATAACTTTTAGATTGTAGAGGTAAATAAATCTGTACGTCATCTGCAAAGCAATGGAAGGAGACACAATGCTTCTCAAAAATGGAGCCCAGGGGAAGCACGTACAAGGAAAAGAGAAGGAGGCCCAATAAAGAACCCTGGGGAACCCCACACTTAAGAGGAGACACTGATGATGAGTGCTGTCCCAGATGCACAGTGAAACTTCTATCAGCCAGATATGACTGGGACCATTTAAGGGCTGTCCCTTTAATGCCTCCACATGATTCAAGGCGTGAAAGAAGAATACTGAGATCTACAGTGTCAAAAGCTGCAGTCAGGTCCAGCAACACAGGGACAGCAGAATTACCAGCATCAAGAGTTAAGAGCAGGTCATTAAAAACTCTTAAAAGGGCTGTTTCTGTGCTATGCCGTAGCTTAAAACCAGACTGAAACTTGTCCGAGATACCATTTAAGTCAAGATATGACTGTAATTGAATATACACAACTTTCTCTAAAACCTTAGACCAAAAAGGAAGTTTAGAAATAGGCCTAAAATTAGAGAGCACGCCAGGGTCCAAGTTACTCTTTTTGAGAAGGGACTGTATAGCAGCATGTTTGAAAGCAATTGGGACACAGCCCGACCTCAAAGAGGAATTGATTAAATTCACAATGCATGGCCCAAAAGTATTAAAAACCTCTTTAAAGAGGAGAGGTGTAATGATGTCTAATGGACAGTGTGAAGGTTGGATATCAGTTAAATTGGAAAGAGAAACTTGTCCAAAGTTTTCAAATACAGCTGGGCATACAGGAGAAACAGGATGAACTAAGAGACATGACCTCTTCTCTTTTCTTTAAAAGAATATAAGAAACTCTTCACAAAGATCAGATGAGGGTAAAATGCAAGTATCACATGGATTAATAAGCGAGTTAAGAACACTAAAAAGAAGCTGGGGTTTGTGGCTATTATTTAATACAAGATTTGATAAAAACTGGGTCTTTGCAGCTAGTATAGTCCAGACCTCTGATTTTCTTTGAGATAAGAGATGAACAGGTGCAAAAATCACCACCTACTGTCCAATCAGATCTCAGGAAAATATTGGCATCATTCCTAGACAATCCCTCCGAGTGCAGATAGCAGGAGGGTCTGAAGGTTTTTAAAAGCATATGAAGCATTGTTCTATTGTTCTTTAAGCATTAATATATATGATGCGTTTTTATCTTCCTTTGTAAAATAAGTCACTCTGTTCTCAGCAGACTTTTCCATGTTTCTGATTGGTCAAATGCTGCAGGTGTACGCACAGCTATCCTGGGTTAATAACCACCTTCATGTGACCTTGTAGCCTGACTGCTGACATTTGGATAAGAGAAGCCAGATAAGTGAAAGAGAGCCTGCATCCGCTGAACTGCTGAACTGAAGCTGCTCCTTCACAGACCTACGCCGAGGTCTTCGGCTTAGCTTCTGGACTTTGCTGACGTGAAGCTGTGATTGAACGTGACAAAAAATGCAGAACACTGTAAATAAAGCAGAGTTCGACATGTGAACGACATGTAGTTTCTCAGGTCTTGTGTTGGTCAAACATGGGATTATTGTAGTAATATACTGTAGTATAGTAATAAATAGAATTTAAATAAGTACAGAAAAAGAAGTGATAAACAAATAGCTAAACTAGGATAAGTAAAAACAGAATAAGGATGCACTAAACTAAAACTAAAAACAGGAATAGCAGCATTCTACTATAACAGCAACAACTGGTAATGGCCTCGTGGTGCAGTGGTGAATAACAAACAGCAGCTGAATAGCAAGATATGCGCAACACTTGGGTGCGATGAAGAGAAAACAAGGAAACACAAGAGGAAGTGCTAGACAAGGAATTCCAAGCGCAGTTATTCACAATGCTTTTCACGTGTATGTACAGCATGTCCTGCATTCTGATTATACTGATTTAAAGCAGCCAGTCGAGTTTGGCAGGGAATGCGGATGCAGCCCCACTGAAACCTTCGAAGCTCTCCCACACGACTTCAGAGCAGATTTCATCTTCTTTTGGTTTTGGTATTTTTAGCATAATAAGCTAAGGAGCCGGGGAAATTGAAATACATAAAATAAAAATAATAAATAAATCAGTGCATTTGTCCGTTATGTACCCTGCATAGTTGGTGTGTTCATTTGAGGTCACCTCACATTTAGTTTGTTAGGATCTGATCTCACAGATGGTCTCATGGTAAGATTAAAAAGTGGCTGAAGGCAGGTCAGTTTATTCAAACTGCTGCTTCATATTTGGGAGTTATTTTTGGATATTTGACCTCTTTTTAAAAAAATGAAGATTCGCTTCAGTTCAGATTTATTTATATAACACCAAATCATCATAAAGATCCTATAGAATCCCTTAATGGTTCCCTACGGGGGGCAGATGTTCATACTAAAGTGGCTAAACTCTGAAATAGTGAAGTAGATCCAATTTATGTACAATGGCATTAACAGGAAGTGAGTCAGCCTGCGGCAGACTTCTAAAAGTTGGCCAGTCAGGTGAAAGTGGGCCTTAAAAGTGGATGGACCTCTAATGTGGCCTGAGGAACTGAGGGCCTTCATAAACAATCAGTATAATTTAATTAAGGATTATATAAATGTGAGTTACACAAAGCTACTCTGGTAAAGTCAAAAATAAAAATATGGAGCCCCTCTAAAGATGCGAGTGCACTGCTACACTGGATCAGTAAACTTATAGCTCACTTATTTTTTTATTTCTTGGCCAATTTAATTGACAGAGTTTGCAATGTAGCAAGTTACACTAATCTAACCAGGATGTAAAGAAAGAAAAAGGGGTCAATTTTTTTGAAGGTGCAAAAAATAAGAATAAACAACATGCTTCAGCTTATAGTAAAAATGATTGCATTGTGTTTATTATATTCTCTGAATACAGGAGCACCAAGTCAGAGTGGGTAGAGAATGAGCTTATTGGAAGAGCAGAAATAACTACATTTATATGAGGTTTACATCAGAGCTATACTGGAGCATATTGTGACCATAGCTGGCAGCAGTAAGCATCTCTGCATGTCCGTGCAGCTGCACTGTCATCACTGATGCACAAAAGTCATCATATACCAGGCAGGACATCACGAAGTCCTGTCTGCTGCTCATTTCTGTGGGGATGGATGGATGGATGGACGGATGGACGGATGGATGGATGGACGGATGGATGGATGGATGGATGGACGGATGGATGGATGGATGGATGGATGTTTTCTTTCACCTTCTGCCATCCTCTGTGTACTTCACCAGCTTATTAAGGCCAATAAAAAGACAGATCACACGCCTCCTTTTCCAACTGTTTGATTGCAGCGCAGTAAAGCTATTTATATTATTAGCAGTAATGCTGAACTCTTTCTGCTATAAAAATAAAACCTGTTCCCACAGAGAGTGTTAAAGTGTTGACCAACCTGCTGTCAGCACTAGGATCAGAGTTTTTTCTCTTTATGACTTTATTAAATAAAACATTCAGCTTAGCTGTTAAATTGGGTGAAACATAAAACTATAACTTCTTAATCATACTGCACGTTCTTCCACCCTGAATCCCCTCCAGCTGTCACTCAAAGACCACCGAGCTGCTTGGACATGATGCAGTCTGCGCATTTCATAAAACAGTTCATGAGGAGAGAAACAGGCATGACGTCTCTTTTGAAAGTCTCAACAGTGCTGACTGTTAATGTTCTCAAGAGTCGACAGAAGACTTTCAAGAAATGTTGTCGCGTTCTCCTCCTTCAGGACCTCACACTGAGGACACCCCGACTCCACCTGTGGAGGAACAGACACAGAAATGGAGGCGCGTTATTGGTTGAAGGAAGACGGGGACACGAGCAAGACTTAAAGAGCTGTTGTGATGTCAAAGAACTCAAAGGTGTGTGTGTTTGTTTTAATCGCGTGATAATTATGACCATTATAATCGTCACTTCTAAGCAATAAATGCTGATATTTTTAGTAAATGAATGTGAAAATCCTAGGCGACATCATTCTTGAGTTATTGCATTCACAAAGTTGAAAGTTGGCCACCTGCCCAGCAGAGTGAAGACAACATTCTGATTCATTTCCTCATTCATAAAGTCAGAGCTGTCTGAGTGCTCAGAGGAAAGAATTCCTTTGCAGAGTACTGAAATTCCAGTTAGATACTTTTTATTAGGTAACATGAAGCTTTTTCAGTAGTTCACTCATCAACAGGATGAGTTCCACTGATGATGGCTTTCTTTCCTTACTGAGGCACGCGCTAACTCAGGGTGATCATACTCAGAGTTGAAATTCAGAATTGCCGATCTCAGAGTTGATCAACTCAGAGTATGTTTTAGGACCCATGCTTGTAACATGCTGAGTTTGCATTCAACCATCTGTTGTAGCGATTGGGAGAAAATGACCTGACACAAATTAGCACATGTATCAGTGCAGACATATGAGCTCCCTGCTGTCAAGAAAACATCTCATCTGTTCCACCAACTTTGATTCAAGTCCCTCATTTGCTGTCCTGCAGTTATATTCTCCCATTTTGCCTCCGTCTCTCTTCCCTCACAGATGTCCTCCACAATGATTGTCACAGGTACAAAATAAGGAGACAGAACTGAACTCACTATCAAGTTGTCAGGGTAATGATTTGGTCTGTTTAAGCCAAATGTTGAGAGAATTGACGATGCTGCGTTTTACATTCAACGTTGGCAAAGTTTCAGCTTTTCTCTTCAAAGCTTTTCCATTAGGCCTTTCCAAATGGTTTCATAAAATACATGGATATTAACCACAGTTTAACTGCTGAATACATAACAGCAACATCTGTTTAACATTCCCTCTTCTGCTGGACTCACCAGCTCACCGTTCTTTTACTTTATTATACAGAAAACAACACTGTACCAAAGTCAGAGCAGAACATGGAAAAGTACAAAACAAATAACCCAAACTGATGTCTTTTCCAGTGCACCATTTCTGGATTTTAACAGATATTAAATAAACTTAGCACCAAAATAAGGAATTTGTGTCTGGTTGTTTACTTCTTTGTTGTAAGAATGCTTCTTGGCAACAAATCGTATGACTCACACGCGTACGTTCAAGACGGAAGATCTGTTATTACTCATCTGCTTTCCAGGGTGTTTAGCTGCAAGTTTATTCTTCACGTTACTTCCATTTTTACACACTGGACTAGAGCAATGATGACATCTTTGAGTTTGACAATCATCTTTCTGCCCACCTTTTTCATGCCAATCAGCCTCCACTCTGCATACTTTAAATCTTACCAATTACCTGTCGTTCTCCCGTTGGGACTCATTCATGCAACACACCTCCTCCCCATCTCTAACTCACAAAAGCCACTCAGTGCTCCATCCAAGAATTCATCTTTTTTTTTCCATGATGGGCCATCGGAGTCTAATCACCAAATAGCTCAAATGGATTCTGTATATGAATAAATCATGATCACTTCTTCCTAATGATCCTGTTTGACTGAAAAACTTGCCAAGTCTTCTCTGCCAACGCCAAACAGCTTATTCTGCCGTTGACTCTTGTATGGTGTCATATATTGTATTGCATTGTTGAATTCTGAAGTAAAAAAGACATGTTGGCAACAATTTATTCATGTAACAAACAGAGGCCCCAGCAGCATGTGGAAGAACCAAGCACAGCTACAGCAACCTAGCACCTCCTCCTCCTGCTGGTCATCAGCTCGGTCACACACTGCTGTGTGATGGCATCCCATTCTTCAACCAGCATTTGTTGCAAGTCAACCAGTGTGGTTGCGTTGGTCCCTCTGGCATGAACAGCACACCCAAGCTCATCCCACAAGTGTCCAGTGGGGGTTGAAGTCATGGCCTGCTGGCAGGCCATTCCATCTTTGCAACTCCCAAATTCTGCAGGTAGTCCCTGATAACCCCCGCTCTGTGGGGGTGAGCATTGTCATCTTGGAGGATGGAGTTTGGTCCCAGGATGTGGAGAAATGGGATTGCCAATGGCTGCAGAATCTCATCGTGATATCTCTGCGTAGGGACTGCCCCTAATGATGACGAGCTTGAGTGTCAGTGCCTGGGGCACCAGAAGCTCCAAACAAGAGTCAATAGCAGAATCACCTGTTTGGCAAGTTTTTGATGGGTGCAACCTATGTGCTCAACTCTGCTGCTCAACCCCCAAATGCATTTTCCTTACAAATGTGGCTCCATTTAAAGGGAAATAAACAGGATTTCCAACAATATGAGATTTATTGTCAAGAAGCATTTTTACAGCAAAGAAATAATCCACCAAAAATAAATTTTCTTTTTTCTGTCAAGTTTAGACATTCTTAGCAAATCATCCATCCATGCTCTGCTTCTTATCCTAGTCTAAATCACGGGGACAGCAGTGTAAGAAGAGACACCCAGACACCCCTCTACTCAGCCACCTACTGCAGCACTTCTGGTGTGACAACAAAGTATTTCCAAGACAGCTGAGAAGGGTAATCTCTCCAGCATGTCTGCTCTGGGACCACAGGACGTGCTTAGAACACTTCACTTAGAGTTCTATTCAATCTCATACATGTAGCACCAAATTATAACAAACAGTTGCCTCAGTGTACCTTATATTGTGAGGTAAAGACCCTACAATAATGCAGAGAAAACCCCAACAATTAACACAACCCCCTATGAGAATGCACTTGAGAACAGTGGGAAGGAAAAACTCCCTTTTAACAGGAAGAAACTTCCAGTAGAACCAGTCTCAGGGAGGGGCAGTCAACTGCCTCAACCGGTTGGGGGGAGAGAGACAGGACAAAAGACCTGCTGTGGAAGAGAGCCAGAGATTAAGAGATTGTAAGAACCACAAGTAAACCAGTAGTCTGAGAGTGAAGTGCTCTATTGGGGTGATATGTCCTGGTAAAAAAAATGGCTCCAAGATTTCTCACAGTGTTACTGGAGGCCAAGGTAATGCTATCCAGAGTAAGTATCTGGTTAGACACCATGTTGCTAAGGTTTGTGGGGCCGAGCACAAGAATTTCAGGTTTATCTGAATTTAGAAGCAGGAAATTAGAGGTGATCCAGGCCGTTGTCTTTGAGACATTCCTGCAGTTTAACTAATTGGTGTGTGCTATCTGGTTTTGTGGACAGATATAGCTGCATATCATCTGCATAGCAATGAAAATATATGCTATGCCTTCCAAAAATAATGCCCAGAACTTTGTGGAACTCCATAATTAACCCTACAATGCCAAACATGTCATCTGTGACACAATGTACCTCAAATGTCCCACTGTTCGTGGAATTACCCTATGTTGTGTGGCAAGCACAATTTCTCAGCTTTCAGAAATCTTTTTTCTGATAGTACAAATGGTCACGTAATTACAGTAATTCAAAGCGTGTTTGATCAGATGTCTCAGCGATGATACGCTCAGTGATAACCAGCTGTTCACAGCAGGCAAGGGCAGGTCACAGGTGTATCGGTCACAACTGGCTGGTGTTAAAGGTTTAAACAAATATTCTCAGATGGACTATCCAATTTGTGTGACTTTGACTTAGGTGATGTGTACTGCATGTAGGACTGCTTTCTTGCATTTGTGCATCCTGTCTCAGAGTGATGCTGAAAAGCTAATTCATGCATTTATTACTTCTAGGGTGGACTATTGTAATTCATTATTATCAGGCTGTCCTAAAAGCTCCCTGAAAAGCCTTCAGCTGATCCAAAATGCTGCAGCTAGAGTACTGACAGGGACTAGAAAGAGAGCAGATTTCTCCCAGATTGGCTTCTCTTCATTGGCTCCCTGTTAAATCTAGAATAGAATTTAAAATCCTTCTCCTCACATACAAGGTCTTCTTACATAATCAGATTCCTCTTTGACATGAACAAATTAGGGTCTTTTAGATAGATATGATTCAATTCACTGGATTACAGTACCTTTAATACCTACATATTAAAGGTTTGAATTAACAAATTCAACAGTAGCTAACTGTGTTGTCCACTTCCAGGTTAAAAATGTGTCGAACCTGATAGCGTTGTATTTTGACAGCTCATTCTTACGATTTGTTTTAAATTGTCATTTAAATTCAACTATTATGATCGCCCGTAAGTTTCTTCACATCATCATTTTTAAGTAGTTGTAAAAAGTAATGTGAATTTCTCTCACAGCTGTTTCACATACCTGGTTGAACCTCTTTGCCAGCTTTTCCAGCTGGTTTCTGAGACGTTGACAAGTGGGTCTGACCTCCCACTCGTCGATAAGGACGTCCATTTCAGAGGCGAAACATTTCATGGTGGTCCTGGGACAATTCTGCTGGAGGGAGAGAATGAAGGAGAGATGGCAAAGGCATGATGCTCTGGAGACAAAAATCACAACACTTAAAGGTTTAGCTCTTCATTGCCGTTGCTGTCATACTTTGTACAATTGCACACCGAAGCTGGAGTTCATACAATATGTTCAGGAATGAACCCCCGTTCTCAGTGATCCAGGTCGTGGTAGAGGTCTCTTTGTAAAATTATTTCAAAGTAATTGTTATGTTTCCATTTCTTGCACTTGTGCACCTTGTTTTTCAGTTGCAGAATTAAGAATTACAGTGGGTTAAAAATGGTTTACTGGCATCAGATTTTAAAGAGAATAAACAAAATACACAATATTCAATATTCAGACAGTCTGAAGCAGTCAGACACGCCACTCCACAGCAACATCTGTGGTGGCCTCATCCTCAAAAATTAAGACAGTAATAATTAGGAAATATATATACATCAGCCTTTGTTGTAGCCTGGGAGAGCCAAAGGATATAACAAAATTAAATAATGAATCCAAACTCTCGGCCAGCACATATCAGCTAATAGAAACGAGTCCACGGAAACTGAAAGCGTCAGCAGAAATCTTCACAGTCCCAGGAGGGAAAAAACAACAACCATTGCTAGACTTGGCTCATCTCGTCAATCATTCTGTCAATCATTCTGTGAAAGACAACTTTCTTCTGATTGGCTTCTCCTCACAGAGGGTTTAAAAAGGAGGCTGGTGTAATGGTTGTGCATGAGATGACCATATTAGGACTATCCCCGGTCTGTGACATCATACAGATCAAATTAGAAAAAAAAAAACTGTGATAAAGAGAGCAGCCTGAGCTTTGGACTCACGGGGTTTACGGTCCAAACAACTGACCTCAGTTATCTGAGCTGTGGCAGGAAATACGGAGAAGCAGAGCAGGGCCCAGTTAAACAACAGGGATTACAAAAATACCAGAGACTGATGAGAGCTGGCTACTGATGGTGACAGTATTTTTCCTTCATCTGGAGAATTTCTGAAATAATTTCGGGCGAAGTTTGAAGAAATCAAACACGGTCATTTGTAACTAAATCAAAATTGAATTTTAACTGTTACACCTTTTTTAATGATGAGACTAATTTATTAGTGTCACATTTTAAATAAGAAACTCGATCACAAGAAGTGATATACAGCAATGAGTATTTCCATATGCACACAGAGGAAACATGTCGACACCACAGGAAGCAGAAGGATTTTTCTCTGCACCTACAACAGAGCCACTAAAACACTAAAAAGGCAAATTTGAACTGAGTGGGCTGAAGCTGCATAACTGAATGCATCAGGGAGTTTGCTGCATCTTTTCCCCTTTGATAGAAAACTTTTCATATCTGATTTCACTTCACTCTGAAGGACTGGACGCTGAACTCTTCTAAAAGAAGTGATAAGACGTTGCCAACGGTCTCTGAATGTGGGGCTTTGCAAACACCCCAAATCCTGCAATCTGAACTGCTTGTGCACCTCTGACCCTGTGAATGCTTTAACATTACGATAACTCCACCATCGACAATCTGATCTGTCCCTGTGAATGAAACTATCCAATCTGTTGCATCACTGCATACGAAATGTTTAAACAGCTGGTCCCATCTTATGTTTCCACTGAATTCAAACCACTTCAGCAGATGTGCTGGGAAACGTGAAAAAAAAAAAAAAATTTCTAGATGGCGGATTGACGTAAACATGTACTAACCCATGCTAGACCGTTTAGTCACATTTCCTGCTTTTACTTTTAACCTGAACTTGCGCAACCTGAAGCAGTTAGCCAAATGAGGACCTTCGCCTCTGTGTGTGAGACAGCTGTGGGGTAAAATCAGAACTCAGTGGTGTGTGGAGGCGCGTACCTCGTAGTTTTCGATGGTGGGTGTGTACAGACTGCAGTTCAGCGACTTCTGGGGAAAAAGAGAAAGTTAGTGCTACATGTGCACACAAAAACTGAACAGGAACAAAGAATGTTCAAGATGTGGAAAAGCAATCACTTTCAGACTGGATGTTTAATGCTAATTAGTAAATAATCCTGCAGAACTGCAAACACATCCAGAGGTGATTCATTGGCTCTTGGACACTGAGGTGCTGACCAACCTAATGTCATTTTAAAGAGAACATATTTCTGTCTCCAGGTTTTTATTCTCCCATCAAAATTCTCTTTTGGACTAATTTTTTCCAGCTCCATTTTTTTATCCTTCGACTTTGCTAGGGTAGCTTTGCATGATTCAAAGTTTGAAAATAACCCTTTATCTTATACTGGCCCCCTCAGTCCATCTTCTGTGTCACACAGATTTCTCAGTCAAATCAACTTTCTAACACCACAGAAGACACTCCACACTTTAAACATGGGTGTATGCTGCAGTTATTTTACATGAGTCATCTCCCGTAAAAAAACATGCTTTCATATCTTTAAGATAAGTCAAGCTACTGAAAGAGAAATAGTTCACAGAAAGTTTAGCTTGACAGGATAATTCGTTATTGTTTGAATGTTCAGGGTGAGGTATGCAGTGTCAGTTTGGACTGGGGGAAAAAGGTTTTGTCTCTGTGTTTTTAACTTTTGGTGGGTAATTTGACACCCCAACACCCCCAACGCTCAATAACGCTCAAACATTGAAAGTGAATGTCACTGCCTTGCAGTCATACCTTGTTGGGGGCTTCCTGCTGGAGCTGTCTGACCCTTACGACGAGGTCTTTGCTGCAAAATCTGGAGGACACGGTGATGATGATGCAAACAAAAGACAGAAACACACTCACGAGAGCTGGCCTCCCTCTCTGCATGGCACGGGCAACAAAACCATCATCTGCATCACATTATCCTCTGCTGTCTGCTGCCCTTCAGCACATTAACAACATCCACGAGCACAAATCCACCACATCTGAGAGAAATCCCAAAAACAAACCCTCGCAGACGAGCTGAGATGTGGATGGCTTAAAGCAGAGGTTTCTTCGGCCACTGTCCTCTGCTGGACTCCAGCTTAAAGCTCAACAGAGTTGTTAAATAAAGAAAATCCTCTCATTGGTGAACTTCTCCAATCAACAGCTTACTTTTGGTACAGAAATTTTTGTCAGATTTCCAACCTCCACTCCTCCAGTTGTATGGCCCACCACTGGGAAAAGCTCCAGGCTATCACAGAAAAACAGGAATTAAACATATGACCATCCAAGAAGAAATACCAGAGGAACGGCAGCTTGGATTTTCACAGAGGAACGAACAGATGGACTCAACAGCCTCTTCTGTCACTTTCTCCAGTTCTACCCTCCAGTTTTCACTCTGTCACTCCTCCCATTCTTACTCCTCCTCTGAATTTTCTCCAGCAGCCTCCTCTGCTTCTGCTGATCTTGACTGCAGTGTTTCATCAAAGCCCTGCAGGGAATAAAACTCTCATAAACACCAGGCATTGCTGAGATTCTCTGTATTTGTCAGCTGCATGCATGGATAATAATCAAGCATGGGCCAGAAAATTAGCTGCTGCATGGGGCCCAATAACAAGGGTTCTTACTGTGCTTCAGTGGCTCACAAATAGCAAATAGTTAAACACACAAAAAAAATGCGCACCCCCCCCCCCCCCAAAAAAAAACACTACACACAGAAACAAAGAAACAAATGAAGCCAAGCCAAAAAAAACAAAAAGCAATAATAAAGTTTTCACAGATAATTACATTTCTCAGCAATTACGCATCACTGCCAAACAAACCACTACACTTGGCAAACTCTTGAAGGGGTAACCACCATTCTTTGTGATGCTGCCACCTCGTGAGGGAGGTTTGTAACATCATGTGAAACTCTGTCAGTGCATGTGGAATGTAAGTAACGACAAATGTCACATTCAAAGTAAATGTGTGCTGGCACCAGAACATCCCAAGAGGAAAACCTATTTAGCCCACATGGAAAATTCTGTTATACCAAAGGCAAGAGTGCTTAAAACCCACAAAATCCCATGGGGTCCATACTTTGGGAACCACTGAGTTAGAGGTTTTTTCGCTACCAGGCTGCACATGTAATACCAGTCAAGGATAATATTACCTGAGCTAAAATATTTAATAATTGCAGGGCACCTCATGTAGAACTAGTTGCAACATTTCCACAGAAAAAGGATGGTATCAGTGCCAAAAAGCACAGCGCTGCAAAACTGCTGCTCAGAAAGAGTTGAACACAGAGTGAGGTGGCTGCTTGACACTGAAACAAAGGAGAAACTGATCAATACAGGGACACACCCTGCTGTATATCAGTAAAGTAAGTAACAGCATTAGCCAGCCTAGCTGTCTACCTGTGAAATCATAGGACTTCCTTGGTACTGTAACTTGAGTCAAGCTATTGGCTGTACGTTGGGAGACTATTCAATTCAACTTATAAAGCACCAAATCACAACAAACTGTAGCCTCAAGGTGTTTATACTGTAAATAATTTTTATACCTTACAACACAGAGAAAACATATATTTATGAGTTCTAAAATTGTCTAAAAATACTTCAACAACATGACTAATGCACAGAAAATAGCAAACCACTTCACAGTTGGTCTGTTGATGGGCCAGTTTGGGACTGGTGCCTGATGCTGAACCAGTCTGGCAAAGAACCAGCTGTGAGCCATGAAAACTGGTTTTAAAGGGTACACAACTGAGAACTGCTTATGCCATGAGCTAGAAGTGAGATTATCACCAAATTTTCCCCAACCACTCAGCTGGAGCTGCACATGTGGCAATATTAGACATCAGCAGCAGGGGGGATGAGACGGGTAAGGACCTTTCCATTGGTAGCCCATAAAAGATGCAAAACCTTCCACTTTGTTTTTCAACAGAAATTCTGAATTAACTTGAGGAACTGTCAACAAGAAAAATGTTTGAGCAGTTGAATACAGTGAGGTAAAGATATTGTTTTCTAGCTCGTGGAAAAGCAAAGAATCTTAGATTTACTGGTGGAACCAACTCCCAAATATCGTCTTACTGTTGGGAGGGGGGGGTTAAAGAGCTGCTGGAGCCAAAGCTGGCGTCATGCTCATTAGAGTATAACAGCATTCCTTTCCCAAAAGCCCTGTAGCTGCTCTCCTCAGTTCCTTTACATTTAAGGACTGTTTTCTTAGTTTAAACAACACTTGGTGTTTTCTTTTTTATTGTGAATAAAATCTGCTTGAGATTTGCAGATCATTGCATCCCAACAGACAAAACTGTCATTGAATTGCAGGATATGGACCCAAATACAGACAAAACCCTGCAAGAACAGCAAAAGCAACACCCAGTCTAACCAACAACAAGGGGAGGACTGCACTATTTACACTCTCACATGCACCAAGGACCAATCTGTCATGTTGGAGCGGTGTGGCTGGCAGGGTGGACCCGACTGCAGAACTCCAAGCAAAACTGAACTTAAATGGTGGCTTTATTGTTAATAAACTTAAAACATGATGCAGAAGAATGGCACTGTTACAGAACTTAAACCAACAGGAACAAAACCACATGTCCAGGGTGGAGGACACAACAGAGAACAAAACACACACATGGGGCTTAAATACACACAGGAGGTAATAATGGAAGACCAGAAACAGCTGGGGAACACAAGG
Source organism: Archocentrus centrarchus (assembly GCF_007364275.1). Taxonomy (NCBI): domain Eukaryota; kingdom Metazoa; phylum Chordata; class Actinopteri; order Cichliformes; family Cichlidae; genus Archocentrus; species Archocentrus centrarchus. Next base: position 9,667,785 of record NC_044358.1, on the reverse strand, counting down.
CACAGGTGAACACAGTCTAACAACAAGGGAAGCAAAGCTAAACACAACACATACGAACACCGGACTGTCAAACTAAAACAGGAAACACCTAACAAGGTATACGCAGACTTACAGTAACACAAGGAAACAGATCTCGGGGATTTGTTCACTAGTGAGGGGAGAAGAGAACGGGAGATTGACAGGCGGATTGGGGCTGTGTCTGCAGTGATAGGGACACTACATCGGTCTGTCGTGGTAAAGAGGGAGCTGAGTGTGAAAGCAAAGCTGTCGATTTACCGGTCAACCTACGACCCTACCCTCACTTAAGGTCACGAACTTTGTGTAGTGACAGAAAGAAGGAGATCGTGAATACAAGTGGCAGAAATGACCTTCCTCCAAAGGGTGGCTGGCCATTCAGGAGGAGCTCAAAGTAGAGCTGCTGCTCCTCCACATCGATAGGAGCCAGTTCAGGTGGTTTGGGCATCTGATTAGGATACCTCCTGGGCGCCTCTTGGGTGAGGTGTTCCCGACATGTCCTATTTAGAGGAGGCTCCATGGCAGACCCAAGAAACACTGGAGAGATTATTATCTCTCTCAGCTGGCCTGGGAACACCTTGGGGTCCCCCCGGATGAGCTGGAGGTGCTGGCTGGGGAAAGGGAAGTCTGGGCTTCTCTGCTTAGGCTGCTGCCCCCGCGACCTGGACACCAGATAAGCGGAAGAAAATGGATGGATGGATGGATGGATGGAGAGATGGATGGATAGATGGATGGAGAGATGGATGGATGGATGGATGGAGGTGGACACAATAAACACAATCCCAGGGGAGGAAGTAAAACTGAATTCAAAGCACAGTACCAAATAAAACAGGAAGTAACTAATACAAAGGTTAGACACACACCTATACACAGCACCTTTACACTAACACTGAAGAAAACTTATACAAGAAATTCAAAAACTGAAAGCATGAAAATAGGCAGAAATGCTCTAAATAATCACAGAATCCAAAAACTAATAAAGAAAAGCACAAAAGCCCTGGGACCATGACACAATCAGACAGCAGGAAATAGGACTTGCCTGCCATAGAGTGAAAAAACAATTTTTTCCTTCATATGGTTTTTCATCGCTGTAACTTTACTCTCTTCCACTAATTTTTCCTCTAACTGAATTTAAATGTCCAAAGAAAAGTGAAATGTCATTCATTTGGCAGGGGCAGACCTACAGTGGTGGCATTAAACTAAACTCCTGCTGCGCTAGTTTTGCATATGACAAGATTTTTCGTTAAAATAAGCTAAACAGTTTGAACATGACTAGCCACAACTGACTGAATACGAATTCTAAAATTGAATTAGGTGTTACCTCATTCTTGAAAAATGGTTCAAGCACATAGCTTCTCCTCTGACCGGTTACTGTTGATGTCAGTACGACTGGTGCTGGCTGTCCTTCAGCTCGCACGGCTCTTTTTCTATTTTGTTCTTCAGTGTGAGGAAACGTGGGTTCATTGCTGGAAAATGAAGTCAGTTAAATATACTATACTGCCAAATGTATTCGCTCGTCTGCCTTCACACACACACTGAGTAACATTCCATTCTTAATCCACAGAGTTTAATATATTGCTGGCTCACCATCTGCAGCTACAACAGCTTCAACTTCTGGGAAGGCTTTCCACAGGTTTAGGAGTGTTCATGGGAATTTTGACCATTCTTCCAGAAGCACATTTGCAAAGCCAGACACTGATGTTGGACTAGAAGGCCTGGCTCACAGCCTCTGCTCTAATCCATGGAATCAGAATTCACTGAGATCCAGAGATGTATAGTAACGAAGTAGAGCTACTTAAGTACTGTACTTAAGTACTAAAATGCAGTATCTGTATCTTGCTTTCTTGCTCCAGCCTCTGACGGGGACGGTCGCATTCTATCTCTCTCCCTGCCCTCCCTATCTTTCCTGCTTGCTGCTTGCTGTGAGAGCGTCTCTTGCACACTGTTCAAATAAGAATAAGATTGAGAGCAACATGGATCTGGCAAACTGGGCCTTCACAACCATTGATCGAATTTTTTCCACTATGAGATCTGGGAAAGGGGAGCCTGCGTGTCCGAGTGGAACAGACCCGGTTGGATACGTCATCGACTCTTGGAGCTCGTGGAGACCTGTGTGCTTCTCGGACCTCGAGGTGGAAGACGTGGAAGACGCTTACATATTTGGCTATCTGGTAGCGGTATCTTTTCTGTTTGGGCTCGGAGGATACCTGATTTACCGAGAAATCAAGAAAACCTGGACGGCAGTTCGACATCTGCAGAGGCTGCCGACCCAGGTGGATGGGCTGACCAGAACCGTACAGACTCAGACTCAAAGCCTGATGAACCTGAGCCGTAGACTTGGGGAGTAGCAGGTGAGAGGGTTTCGATCTGGAGATAAGGTACGGTTCTGCACAGTGAGGACGGTAACTAATGAATTTGGATTATTGGATTTATTGAATGGTTTCCCAGTGAGACTGAAGGCTGTTGGAAAAAAACAAGCAGCCTGTTCCAAAACAACATCTGCATTATCAGAATTCGGCTCCCTAACCGGCCTTGGCTGGCAATCATATCTCTCCAGAGCTATGTGTGACGGCTGCTCTCCCCCTCAGCCCTCTCTGTGATTTGTGAAGCTGGATCTGGTGTACCAAGGCCGCTGATGAACTTCCATCACTATCAGTGAACTGTTTTGGCTAGGAGCTGGCATCTGGGCTCCACAATGCCCCCCCCACCCTCTCGTCTCCGTCTGCATCCCCTCCTGACCCTGACCCTACCCACCATACTGCTATCCCGGCTTTATATGTGCAATATGCTTTTGCTGAGGTGTTTTTTGGAACCTCGTAAGGTGTTCTTTATGAACACAGTATGAGATGATTTTTTGAACCTAACTATCCCAATGTATCTCTTTCTGTCTTTCTGCTAAAGGTAGCGCCATTGAGAAACGGTTGCATGACCTCAGACATCTGTCCCCCCCGTCTGTGTTATGTTTATGCTTGTTTTGGATGGATGTTCTGTTAACTGCAATTTCCCCATTTGTGCGACTAATAAAGGCATTCTTGATTATTGGAGTACATATTTTTTCCCCTACTTTCACTTTTACTCCACTATATATTTTTGATTAATTTAATACTTTTGCTCCGATACATTTTTCACGTGCTGAATCGTTACTCGTTACTATTATGAAAACGTTATTAATCATCCCCAAGTCATAGTATCAATGCCAGAGCGGTAGATGGCGCTGTCACGGTTTATTATTTGTTACGTCTGTAAGGGTATTGTGTGTGGGTGTGTCTGTTATATGCTAATTTGTCTGTGCAGGTGCTCGGGTTCGATTGGTGCGGTGTGCTCCCGCCTGCTGACGGTTGGCTGCGATAGAGGGACACGCCCTACTTAGGAGGCTGGAGGGACCACGCGGACCCGAGAGCATCATTTGTGTCCCCAAGCGTTCAACCAGCCACCATACTAAACATATGTTCTGTTCCAGAGTGGGTAGGGGTGAGCCGCCAGTTTGTTTCTTCAGTTTTCTCCTGTGTTGTTATAGGTAGGGAGGTAAGCAAGTGTCATTTGTTTTGTTTCTTTTTGGTTTAGGTTAGACGCCGGATCACGGTAGTTTTTAGTTCCCGTTTTGTTTATTGTTTTGGCCTGGGCTCACCCTGATGTGAATCGCTCTGTGTATCTGTCTGTGAACTAATAAAGCTTTGTGTATATATATTTGCATAGACGGTTGTTGTGTGGTTGCTTGGGTCTTGGGGGGCGAATGGTGTTCTCAGTCATGTTGCGCTCCGGGCCCCTAGACGGGTCGTAACATGAATTGGGGGCTCGTCCTCTGTTTTTTCGCTTGGGTTTTGTGTGTTGTTTGGTGGTTGTGGTTTTTTCTTGTGCTGTGGGGGGGGTGTTATGGAGTTTTCTCTAGATGATTTTGTTACTGCTCCGTCATGGGATAAGCTGGAGAATTGTAGGAAAGCGGATTTGTTAATTATCGCCAATTGTTATGACATTGCTGTGTCTTACAGTGCCCGTAAAGCGGATGTGATGGCAGCTCTGGGTGCAGGGTTGGTGGACAAAGGCGTGCTTCCTTTGCAGGTAGTGGTTGCCAAGCAATCAGCGGAGGCTGGTGCGGGGGTTGACCCGCAGGCTGTCCCAGAGGTTGTTGGCGCGCCTACGGCTGGGTTGGAGCCGAGTGCGGGGTTAGGTCCTCCTTCGGGTATGTCCACAGAAGATCTGCGTTTAACTTTGCGGTTAAAGGAACTTGATATACAGGCGATGCATCTCCGCATCAGGGCTTTAGAGCTTGAGCGGAATGGTCCGCCGGTGGCTTCTACTCCTGTCTCCCTTCACCCGCACTCCACTGCTCCTGCAGCATTTGACATTGCTAAACACATAAAATTAGTTCCTCCGTTTCGTGAGGCAGAAGTCGACTCATACTTTAATGTTTTTGAGCGTGTGGCGGCCGCGCTGAGCTGGCCCGAGGAGTGTTGGCCACTACTGTTACAGTGTAAACTTGTTGGTAAAGCACAGGAAGTGTGTACTAGCCTGTCTATTGAGGATAGTCTTAACTACGACATTATTAAAAAGACTGTGTTGCAGGCCTATGAACTTGTTCCTGAGGTGTATCGCCAGAAATTTAGGAGCTGTGAGAAGTCTGACGGCCAGACATTTGTGGAATTTGCACGGGAGAAGAGTCGGCTGTTTGAGCGTTGGTGTCAGGCTAGCAAAGTGAAAGATTTTGATGATCTTAAAGAGCTCATTCTGTTGGAGGAATTTAAGAAGTGCTTGCCGGAGCAGGTGGCTGTTTACCTGAATGAACAAAAGGTGACACTGCTCACCAAGGCAGCTGTCTTGGCTGATGAGTTCACGTTAACTCATAAAACCGTATTTTCCACTGCTCTCTCCCGCGGTGCGAAAACGGGTTCAGAGAAGAAAGTGAGATTGTTCGTGTCTGGTCAAAATCGCAGGACTGTGGGTGGTGATAACCGTGAGTGTTATTACTGTCATGAAACAGGGCACTTAATTGCTAGGTGCCCTGTGCTTAGACAAAAAGAACAGCGGAAGAGTCAGAAGTCCCCCATGTCTGTTGGTTTAATCTCCCCGCTGCCTGAGATGCTCTCACCTCATGAGTTGCGACCTAGCTGTAGGGTGGAACCTGGTTTTGAACAGTTCATCACCAAAGGTTATGTATCTAGGACTGGGGAGGGGAAAGAGATGGTGCCGGTCACTATTCTTAGGGATACTGGGGCTCATCAATCTTTTATGTTGGACTCTGTGTTGCCACTGTCTGATGAGACTGCATGTATGTCAGATGTGCTGGTATGGGGAATCGAAATGAGTGTTATCCGTGTGCCGTTACACATTGTGTACTTACATTCGCCTTTAGTAACCGGCCGTGTTAAAGTCGCAGTGAGGTCCCGATTGCCTGCTGAGGGGGTTACGTTTATTTTGGGGAACGATTTAGCTGGTGGACGTGTTTTTCCCACCCCAGAAGTGGTTGATGTGCCTGTAGCGTCAAGCTGCAGTTCAGACGCATCAGTGTTGGATGCATCAAGTGTGTTCCCCGCTTGTGCTGTTACTCGTGCGCAGTCGCGTAAATTTTCTGATGTTGTTGGCTGTGCTGACACGTTTATGGCTGCGTTAGATGAAAGTCTCTTGCCTGCTCCAGTGACTCCTGCTGAGGGGAGTACACCCGCGGTTCAGGGCGACATGCTGGAAAAGGGATCTGAGTTGAGCTTAGAGCTAAATAGGGATTTGTTAGCAGATGCTCAAAAAAACGATTCATCTCTAAGTGTGTACATGACCTCTGCTGCAGCCTCTGGCGAAGAGAGATGCCCCGTTTACTTCTTCCTACAGGATGGAGTCCTCATGAGGAAATGGTCCCCTGACTCCAGTGGCCTGCACAGTATCACCCAGGTGGTGGTACCGCAAAACTATCGGTTACAGGTACTTAGTTTGGCTCATGATTCTGGTATGGCCGGGCATCTTGGTATTAAGAAAACCTACCACCGTGTGTTGCGTAGTTTCTTTTGGCCTGGGTTAAAATCTGATGTGTTGAAGTATTGCCGCTCGTGTCACGTATGTCAGATGGGGGGTAAACCAAACCAGACTATCCCACAGGCACCTTTACACCCTATTCCAATGATAGGAGAACCTTTCGAGAGAATCATTCTGGATTGCGTGGGCCCACTGCCAAAATCCAAAGCCGGTCACCAATACCTTCTTACAGTAATGTGTGCTGCCACAAGATTTCCTGAAGCTTTTCCCCTGCGATCTCTAAAAGCAAAAACGGTTGTGAAGGCCCTTACTACATTCTTTTCTACGTTTGGGCTACCACACGTTGTTCAAACGGACCAAGGTACGAATTTTATGTCCAAGCTGTTTGTACAGGTTCTGAAGGAGTTGGGAATTAAGCATATAACCTCCAGCCCATACCACCCGGAGTCACAGGGTGCTTTAGAGAGATTTCATCAGACTCTGAAAATGATGCTGCGGAAATTTTGTCTTGACACTGGTAGAGATTGGGACGAGGGTTTGCCCTTGCTGTTGTTTGCCGTGAGAGAAACCACACAAGAGTCTTTAGGATTTAGTCCCGCTGATCTTGTGTTCGGTCACGTGGTACGTGGACCTCTGCGTCTCCTTAGAGAAAAGTGGTTGTCGGAGACTCCTCAAGCCCAACATAACGTGTTGGACTATGTTAGTAACTTTAGGGAGAAGCTCCACCATGCCTGCCAGTTAGCGCAGGAGAATTTAGCTCATGCCCAACATGAGATGAAGGTTCGTTATGACAAGAAATGTGTTACCAGGGATTTCCAGCCTGGTGAAATGGTGTTAGTGTTGCTGCCCTTATCAGGATCCAGCTTACAAGCGCAGTTTGCAGGTCCATATCACGTGGAGCGAAAGATCAGTGACACAGACTACGTGATCCACACTCCAGATAGAGGAAAGAAAACCAGAGTTTGCCACGTTAACATGTTGAAACGCTATATCTCGAGAGACAGCTCTGCTGCCCCAGTCCCTGTGTGTTCTGTGTCCTCCTGCAGACCTTCTGATGATGGTTTGACCGGGAGAGAGGATGTGAGAGTGGGTCGGCTAACAAACTCTGAGGTGCTGAATAATCTTGAGTCATTCCTGGCTGACCTTTCTGCCCCTGCTAAAGCTGACATTCTTGCCCTCATAGAGAGCCACTTGTTGCTTTTCTCTGACCATCCCCAACAAACATCTGTGCTATGTCACGATATTGATGTGCAGGGTCACCCACCAATCAAGCAACACGCGTATCGCATTAACTCTGCTAAGCGTACGATCATGCAGCAGGAGGTAGAATATTTGGTCAAACACGGACTGGCAATTCCCAGTGCTAGTGCTTGGAGTTCTCCCTGTGTTCTGGTTCCAAAACCTGACGACACCTCTCGTTTCTGTAATGATTACCGGAAAGTGAATGCGATCACAAAACCGGACCCTTTTCCTCTTCCGAGGATGGATGACTGTATCGATCGGGTTGGTGCAGCCCAATACGTAACTAAACTTGACCTGTTAAAAGGTTATTGGCAAGTGCCGCTGACTCCACGAGCCTCAGATATTTCTGCTTTTGTGACCCCCGATCATTTTTTACAGTACACAGTAATGCCGTTTGGGCTGCGGAACGCACCTGCTACGTTTCAGCGCTTAATGGATAAAGTACTGGCCGGAGTTTGTGGTTGTGAGGCGTACTTGGATGATGTTGTGGTTTATTCATCTACTTGGTCTGACCATTTAGAAACCCTAACCCTTGTGTTTAATCGTCTTCAGGAAGCCTCACTCACATTAAACTTGGCTAAATGTGAATTTGGAAAAGCGACCATTACTTATCTGGGGAAGCAAGTGGGCCATGGTCAGGTGCGACCCGTAACAGCCAAAGTACAGGCTATTCTCGACTTCCCTGTTCCGCAGACAAAAAAAACGCTAAGGCGATTTCTCGGAATGTGCGGATATTACAGAGGTTTTTGTAAGAACTTTTCTAGTGTGGTGGCTCCCCTTACTGCGCTGGTGAGCCCTCTAAAACCATTTGTATGGACATCCGCGTGTCAGTCTGCTTTTGATTCTGCAAAGACCCTGTTATGTGGATCGCCGGTCCTTGTCGCTCCAAATCCGGCGCTTCCTTTTAAGTTGGACGTTGATGCCAGCGCCTGTGGTGCAGGAGCCGTTCTTCTACAGGAAGATACACAGGGGGTGGATCATCCTGTCTGCTATTTCTCAAAGAAATTTAACAAACACCAGTTAAATTACAGCACAATTGAGAAAGAAGCGCTTGCAATGATCCTAGCGCTCCAGCATTTTGAGGTTTATGTTGGGTCCAGTGCGGACCCAGTTCAGGTTTTTACTGATCATAACCCCTTGGTGTTTCTGTCCCAGATGCGCAATTCAAACCAACGGCTAATGCGCTGGTCTCTGCTTCTGCAAGATTTCAACCTGCAGATTAGCCACAAGAAAGGCACTGAAAATGTTCTGGCAGACGTCTTGTCTAGGAGTTGGAATTAAACGCTGTTTAATTCTTGGTGATGGGGGTGTTACGTCTGTAAGGGTATTGTGTGTGGGTGTGTCTGTTATATGCTAATTTGTCTGTGCAGGTGCTCGGGTTCGATTGGTGCGGTGTGCTCCCGCCTGCTGACGGTTGGCTGCGATAGAGGGACACGCCCTACTTAGGAGGCTGGAGGGACCACGCGGACCCGAGAGCATCATTTGTGTCCCCAAGCGTTCAACCAGCCACCATACTAAACATGTGTTCTGTTCCAGAGTGGGTAGGGGTGAGCCGCCAGTTTGTTTCTTCAGTTTTCTCCTGTGTTGTTATAGGTAGGGAGGTAAGCAAGTGTCATTTGTTTTGTTTCTTTTTGGTTTAGGTTAGACGCCGGATCACGGTAGTTTTTAGTTCCCGTTTTGTTTATTGTTTTGGCCTGGGCTCACCCTGATGTGAATCGCTCTGTGTATCTGTCTGTGAACTAATAAAGCTTTGTGTATATATATTTGCATAGACGGTTGTTGTGTGGCTGCTTGGGTCTTGGGGGGCGAATGGTGTTCTCAGTCATGTTGCGCTCCGGGCCCCTAGACGGGTCGTAACACTCCACTATATATTTTTGATTAATTTAATACTTTTGCTCCGATACATTTTTCACGTGCTGAATCGTTACTCGTTACTATTATGAAAACGTTATTAATCATCCCCAAGTCATAGTATCAATGCCAGAGCGGTAGATGGCGCTGTCACGGTTTATGAAGCTGGCTCATCATTGGGCGATTTGAGCGATCAAGCCTATAAAAAAAACGCAGGCTTCTTCTCCGCCTTTTGCGCTGTTGCTTGCAAGTATTGAGGACAGAACGCGTCAGCTTACTGTCCGATATCGAGATGGATGACGTCCCAGGAACTCCTTGTCCAGGTTTGTCTTTTAGCTGCTCTGTGGACTGCCCCTCTGGCCTTTTGAGATGTTTTATTTGTGTTTGTTTGTTTGTAAACACTTGTATGGCCTTTTATCATTGTACTCCAGCTTCAGCCAAATACATTGTGCCTTTCAGATGTTTGAAATAATATAAACAATGATAATCAAACTTTTGACTGCCTTTCTTTAATATACACAGTACTTGTACTTTTACTTGTACTTGTACTTTTGGTACTTGAGTAGCAATTTTTGAAATACTTCTACTTGCAATACTTAAGTACCAAAAAAATTGAGTACTTCTGTACTTCCACTTGAGTATGGTGTTGAAAGAACACTTCAACTTTTACTCAAGTCAATTTTTTTTATATAGTACTTGTACTTCTACTCCACTCCTCTACTCCAGTACTTTATACATCTCTGCTGAGATCCTGAGAGCTACCCATTCTTTCACAAATGCTTGTAGAAGCAGTCTGCATGCCTAGGTGCTTAGTTTATACACCTGTGGCCATGGAAGTGATTGAAACACCTGAATTCATTGAGTTGGATGGGTGAGGTTGGTGGTTCAATCCCAGCTGGTCCAGTATGCATGCCAAAGTATCCTTGGGCAAGATAGTGAACCCCAAATTGCTCCCGATAACTTCGTTGAAGTGTGAACGTTAGATAGAAAGTGCTTGTATGAGTGTGTGTGTGTGTGTATGGGTGAGAGTAGTAAGCAAACTTTAAGCCTTTATTAAGCCACGCCTCTCTCTGTCAGCTGTCAGGCAGAGAGGCCACGCCTCTCTGCCTGACAGCTGGATGGTGAGCTGCTGTCTGCAAGCAAACTCTTAGCATTTCTGTACAACTTTATATCTTTAGAGAGGAAAAATGTCAGTTGTTACATTTTCTCTTTCATTAATATTATTTTGAAATTATTTTAATGATGATATCCATCCATCAAGCTGCAAAAGAAAATCCCCGTCCTGCCCTGTATTGACACGTACACAGCAACTGAGAGCTTAAGATCAGCAGATTTCCTGCTCATATCTGACAAATAAAATGAACTCTTACCCAGAGAGAGTCCGCTGGGGGAGGACGGCTAATGATGAACTGCAGATGAGTGAAGAATGCGTGAGAAGGCTTGTAGACATCAAAGGTCAAAGTTTGCCAAAACCAAAAGTGAAATGGTGCCACCACGTGACAGAAAGATCAAGTTTACATAATACAGGAGCTTTTCAGTAATCTACTCAAAGAAAATCAAACTGGCCTTTTTACACTGATGGGCAAAGTCTGTCTGGTTTAAATGGCAGTCTCCTCTCTTCTATAACTCCCGTTTCATATCAGAAAATGTGACTGGGCTGAGCATTCTGCAGTCAGCAGGTAACCTGATATGGCAGGGCGTGGATTCCCAGGTGAAGATAACAGATGACATGAAGGCAGGTGAACCAATGGCCATGCATTCACATCAGAAACAGAGGTTGGGGACAGTAAAGACACAGCAGCAGTTCTAGTTTTAAAACACACACTTTTATTTTTTGTATTTTCTCAAACTCTAGCGAGTTTACTGGATACAGATTTGGTTAAAGTTCCCTTTTTACCAGTTGCCAGAAACATTCTGGACCTCCAGTTTGTCACCAGTGCCATGCAGAAACCTCATTCAGCAGCATTAATTTCCTTTTTCACATTTTTGGTACTTTTTACTGCCAATTTCTGTAGAGACTATAATGTACAATAAACGTCGCCTAAGTCAAAGTCACACAAATCAGATTTTCACTGTAGTTGGATGGCTTCTGCAGATCCCGATTGTTCCTAACATTAATTCCAGTAAAAATAATCTCCTAAGTTGGATCATACATTTCCAATTAAATGTGATCACATAAGTCAGATGAGTTTAGCGCTAAAGCCTTCCTCAGTTCCCGTCACACTGACTTCGGGTGATCATACACGCAAACTCCATGCATCGGCTCATTCATGCACAACTACACACACTGTCGCTTGACTGTCTAGTCACATGATGTCAGAATTGGCTGCACTGGGGGAATCAGTTCATTTCACCTGAGACAATCATGACAAGCGCAGGAGGCAAGCGTAAGCTAAAAACTCACACTTATGAGCAGAAATACAAGATAATAAAATTTGCAGAAACAAATCCAGGGATGAAGCAGAAAGCCATTCTCATGAAATTCAGTATTAGACCCCAAACTGTTCGATATTTTGAAGAATTTTAAAGAATTGGACTTTATCTGACTTACACATAAGACTGATTATTTTACAAGTCAGATGAAATTCCATGGGACATTTCAGTCCTACTTAGGCGATGTTTACTGTAACTGTAAAAAATAAGACCTTTCTTCGACCCCTGGCAGCATCAGTGAATTACACTAGCTAACACTGGCTTAGTGGGTATTCTGTGACCAGTTGGTAAGTGATTGTGGGTGGTTTCTGACAGCTCCCAGCATGAAATTGGTCACAAAGAGGTATACAGTGCTGCACCAAAAACCTCCTTGCTATTGCGATCATCACTAGCAGATTGCTGCAGTTGCCAGTGGTTAACATCAAAGATGCCAGCTTGTCTGCAAACATTTGCCAACTACTTGCCGAGTGGTAGTGAAATGGAAACATTTGCCTTCAATCCAAGAGTTGCATCTTCTGAAATGTGTTGGTTTTAGTGGTAAGGTGCAACAAGTTGCTGCATTCTATGGAATCTGTGGGTGAGCGCTGCAACGTGTAAGCAACCAAAGCTCTCACAAAGAGTTTTCTGATGCAGTAAATCTTTGCGATTGATTTCACCTGGTGACAGCCAGCAATCTCCAGGAATACACATTTTTACCTAGAACAAGCGGTCACCGGAGGGTCACTGACCAATCTGTAGGGCTGAGTGACTGAGTTTTCAAACACTTTGGACAATTTTGTAATAACACTAATAATATTTTTCCCCTTCCTGTTCTTTGGAGTATTGACTAAGCTGCAGAACACTTAAACAATGTTTATATTTTAACAGGAAAAACAACTTAAACCATCCCTTCATTATGCTGCAATAGGCCTAGACTGCTGGGTGGCTTCCCATGATGCACTGAGTATTTCTTCTTCTGCTTCACTCATCTCTTCTCACTCTCTGTGTTTATACCCCACTCTGCATTTGATTATCAGTTTCATTTATCTCTGGCTCTCTTCCACAGCATATCTTTTGTCCGGTCTCCTGCCCTCCCTTCACCCCGAACCGGTCGCGGCAGGTGACTGCCCCTCCCTGAGCCTGGTTCTCCTGGAGGTTTCTTCCTGTTAAAAGGGAGTTTTTCCTTCCCACTGCCATGATTTGACACTATATAAATAAAACTGAATTGAAAACATTAAAAAAAGTTTTGACAGTGAAGTACAAGCCACAAGGTTTCTGGAGGGCACTGATATCAGCAAAGAGAATTGTGTAACAAGTATAATTAAAACACACAGATATCAGCTTGGTCTGACGTTAGAACAAAAACCTAACCAGACACGTCATTACACACACACACACACACACACACACACAAACACACACACACTCAATGAATGCACCCAAGAGCTGAAGACACTGTGCAAAAATACCAGCATTACTTTAAGGATATTAAGTGCCAAAGAGAATAAGACTAACTTCATAAATAAACAATAAAATAAAAAAAAGAATGAAAAAAAGAGAGAGAGATCATTAATAACCACAGCTATCACCAACTTTTAACACTGGTCCCAGACAGCCGAATATGGATGTTTGTTCAACAGAATATTAAAAAAACAGAGAGGAAAAATAAAAATAATACATGTGATTGTGCACAGCACTGGACCATCAAAATGTCTGCTTGCATGATTTTGGATGCACTCCAGCTGAAAAGTTTGAAAGTCTTTTACAAAAAAAAGAAAAAAAAAATCTTAAATGCATCCACAGATAAAGTCCAGGGCTGTTCAGGAAGCAAACCGACCAATGAACAATCTTCCAACCTTTAGATTGTCATAATTCATCCAGCTGTGGACAGCCAGGGTTTGGGGAATCATCTGACAACAACTGTACTTGCAAAGTTCTCTAGTCTGCACAATATTGAGAACTTTTTGCAAGAAATTCCATCAACATGCAGATCAAAGTCAGATCAAAAAATTATGAGGCCTTCATAAAATGGGTATAAAAGATGGACGTAGTTTCCTGATGCAATTTCACTCATTAGTTTCAAGTCTTGCTGAATACAACATGACTTTGTCATGTAAATTTTGGTCCAATTAGAGTCAAAAAGGAGGATAAAGGAGAGTACTTTTTGACGCACCCCTAACTCACCACACCTGTTTCGAAACCAACTGACGATGTCCCTGTGGCTACATCCATCTTTTACAACAGAAAATGCATTTTGTTTGTTATTACATGTGAAGACTGCACATATGAAGCTTCTGTCTCATAGGCAGAAGACGCAATTCTGTTTCCAAGTTGAAGTAATAGATCTGAAAGATCTGGAGCACTGACAAAAAACCAGCACCTTCTGGTGTTTTTTTTGCATCTCATTGTTAAGGTTGCACTTTTAACATATTCCCTTTTTGATCCATGAATGAAAGACTAGTCTCTCTCCTTCATCGCCTGTTACAGTTTTGAGGAAGGGGTGAAGGAAGTTGTGAGAGTCCGTTGATGCTTACTCTCCTCACCATCTGCCCCTGTCCTGCTCCACCAGCTCCAGCTCCCCCCTGCAGGGTTTGGGTTAGGCTAACTTGAGCGGTGCTGAAGGAGGTTATTCGGCCACTTCCGGCGATTTGTAGGTTCACTGTGGTGGCATAACTGGCCTTCTGGTTCCCCTGTTTGGTAGGAGATGAACTGGAAAATGGTAGTGGTGATGCTCTTGAGGGCAGGGGAGAAGAAACTGAGGATACAGGAGGTGCTGTGGTATTGATTTGACTCTGACATGGTTGGACATGGAATTGGTGGTGTTGGTAGGGGGTAGGAGGAGAGGTCATTCCTGAGGTGGAGAGAATCAGACATGAGGAGGAGAGGTTTTGTTCAGAGGAAGGTCGGGCAATGTAGGCACAGATCAGCTGACTACGACAGCTGCCTTCTTCTAGCCCAGGATCTTCCCAGTCTATCTGTCTGTCTGATGAAACAGGAGAGGACACAGGCATAGGAGAGGAGGCACTGATGGTGGAAGTATCACCTGTATCAGGGATGTCTGTTCCATTATATTTGTTTGAAAGCTCTCGCACATCTGGCCAGGGCACGCTAGTAAAATGCTGCCCACTCAGGGTACCCTTCCCTGGGGTAATCCTGCTGGATGAGGATGGGGACTGAAGCCCATTTTGAGGGCTGAGGCAAGAGGGTGAGCTGCTGTATGATGACCATCCACTCCTTGGACTGACTGGACAGGAGTCCTGCTGGTCAAAAGAAGCATGGGCATTTCCACTAAAACCTAAAGACCTTCGGCTGCTGTCTGCCCAAGAGCGGCGCTGGGCAGCAGCAGCGCTGATCCGGGCTGGGCTAGAAGGTCTGTCAGCCATGCTGGAGGAAAAAGACCTGCGGAGGCTTTGGGAGGTAGTAGGGCAGGGTCCAGAAGGCGAGGATGCTCTAAAACTACTCCGTGGCACAAAAGAGGAAGAAGAAGAAGTTGGAAAAGATGCCAGTGTTGATGAAAAGGAAGGAGAGGCAGAGGAGGAGGAATATCTGGGGTTTCTAGGCTGAGGTGCCGCAACGTTATTTGTCCAAACATTCACTGACACACCAATAGGAGGGGGGGAGAGGATCCGGGGGCTCAGACATGAAGAGGAACTCACTGAAGAGGTGATGGGGAGCTCCAAAGTTAGGCCTAAAGGGTTACGGGAACTTGTATTTCCAACCCTTGAGCTCCGGGGATGGGGGGGCTTGTTTGCCATGGGGGAGGAGAAATTGTGCTGTGGAGGGGGAGAGCAAAAGTAAGCGAATGAAGCTGGGGCTGGGGAGGGAGACGGGGACTGAACTCGTGAGCTAGGTTCGGATGCACAAAAAGGCCGGGCTACACGGTTGTGTGATCCTGACCAGAGAGAATCTTGGGATTGTTGCCTTACTGTGGCACTCCCATAAGCTTGTGGCTCATTCTGTGGATTCACTGACCAACCTCCATTACTGAGATCACCGTTAAAGCTGCAGCTCACATGACTGAATGCTGTGCTGTTATTGTTGTTGTTGTTTGGATTCTGTGAAGAACCAGTTTTGGAGTGAAGGAACGAGGGACGTGGTGAAGAGGATGAAGTATAGGGTGACTGATGATGGGCTGGACTTGGGGAGCGTCGGGAAAGAGAGGGAGAAGGGGGCATGAAGGTCGGAGAGGTGCAAGAAGACCAGAGAGTGGATGGTGGACACTTTGGATGTTGGTACCCATCCTTAGTACATGCTAACTGGGCGCAAGCAGGTGTACTGGTACCTTGCTCACTTGCAGGAGGTTTAGGAGAAGGGGAACGTTGTCGTAGGTGGGAGGAAGGTAAGGAGAGAGTGGAGGAGGGGCTTTGGTTCACACTGTTGCGGGCAGTGCTGTCTTTTGCCATACTCTGACTGATGGACTGGCTGATACAGGAGGCAGCTAAGGATTTGGTAAATGCAGAAGATGAAGTGATGGGGGAGGAACATGGAGGAGAGCGCAGGGTAGAGGATGGTGTAGGTGAGGGAGGAGGGCCTCTCACAGATGGAGAGAAGGAAGGTGCAGGAGAGGGGGTAGACGGGGCTTTCCTGGCTAAAGACGGAGTCGGGGATAAACAGGGAAGAGCCTTGGAGGTACTGTTTGGGCACACAGGAGTGGGAGAAGATTCTGAAATATCCCTGAATGGTGAGGAGCAAGGAGGTGCTCCTCCTGAGGAGGTCAGAGGAGCTCTAAGAGGAGAAGGGGAGTGGTGCCCCAGGCTGGGTTTGAAGGCTGAGGGAACAGGGGTAAGGTCTGTGGCCTGGTCAGGGGTGGCAATAGCTGGGGTAGATCTCTCTTCCAGGATGGAAGTCTTGAAGATGGGAAGTTTGGTAGGGTATCCTGAGCTTGGCTCTTCTGGGTCCCTGGAAGTGATAGAGAAGCACAGATTTAATCTAGTGTCTTGCCTTAAGGCAATAAATAAATAAATAAATCACATAAATCAAAAAAGCTGTTTTTGACATGGACATTTTGACTATTTTCTTTCAAAAAACAAACAAACAAACAAACAGCTAAAAGTCCAAAAATGGCCCTTTAGGCTTTACTTAAGAAACATGATGTCATGCTAGTTCATTAACTTGGCTTGTAAGCAGTTCAGTGGACTTAGATTCCTATACATGTAGTAAAAGCTTTTGCTTACAATTATTGTTGCAATGACATTTTCCCTTTCTTTGTGGCTTCACCTATAGTTTTTACCAGTTAGACAAACAAAGTGGAACTATTCTGACTGAACACAAATTAAGGGTGGTCTATTTCTTATGATAGATAGATAGATAGATAGATAGATAGATAGATAGATAGATAGATAGATAGATAGATAGATAGATAGATAGATAGATAGATAGATAGATAGATAGATAGATAGATAATTTTTTCTACTCATTTAAACAGCGACTGGCCTGTAAGATGTCACTGCTGCTGTTTGCCAGCAACCACTGAAAGATTATCTGCTAGCACACCAACAGGAGGAACACACAAAGCCAAAGATGACTGCAGGCATCAAAAAATCTTGCAGGGAACTTCAGTCAAAAAATAATAACAATAACATAAGTAGCCACGCTCGACTGTTTTGGATTTGTACTGTGGGAATAGGGGGGTGGAAGTGCTGTTATAGGAAAGTTTCTGAACATGTGTGTGAAGTTTGATGGGTCTAGCTTGAAAATTATGCATCTATGGGGTGAATTTGAGCCTTCAAGGTCAAATCACTCTCAAGTTTTGGCCAATGTTTATCTTTTTGTGGAACTTGACCTCTTCACCTTTACCTTCAGGTCAAGGTCACTGAGATTTTAATGTGCTTTAGATTTTTAGTAAACGCATTTATGGTGTGAATTTCTTTTTTTAATGCCAACGTTTAAGTTTTTGTGGCACAGACGCTATGATGATACCTCGCTTTTTTCTTTGAAACAGCTGAGCTAAAAATCACAGCCAGTGCAAACTGCCAGACAAACCTAGCAACACACAAGTCTAACACAACCATTCAAAGTCATTTAAGTGCAGTTTGGGGTGGAAGTCAAACTTGGAAGAAGAGTAAAATACTTCTTAATAAATATCAAATAATACTCAAGCTTGAAATACTATTACCTATTCTGTTCTCTTTCAGGGTTCAGGCTGTTTCTAAATATTCATTCACACAGTTTTTGTTTTTGCCAGGGTCTGGAGGAGGTCACAGAGAGGAAGAAAGCTGGCTTAACCTCTTAAAGTCCCAAAGGATTCACCCCTGACCCAGTCAGTGTTAGGGTTGGATTTGGATCTGTGCTCTTATATGGAGTCTTCACCTATTTGGCATACCTAAATGGATTATATTCCAGATATTACAACAGGGGCAGCATGGTGGTTGTTACCACAGCTGCCTCACAGCTAGAATGACATCTAGGAGGCCTGGGTTTGATTCCACCTTGGCCTGGGCCTTTCTCTCTCTCTCTGTGGAGTTTGCATGTTCTCCCTGTATCTGCGTGGCTTTCCTCCCAAAGACAAAACAGGAAAACTTTAATGGTAAAATAAATGTATGCAACTGCAATTGAAAGGTAACATCTTCAAGTTTCTGAAAAATCTGCATATCTAATTTGCATGTCTAATCTTAGAGGCATTGGTAGTGACATGGTTGATGATTAGACTTGAAGCCAGAGCTCTGAGTCATTGTTCCAAAAGAAAAAAAATTATTGTGGTTTTCAATCATCAGAAGTGTTTTGAGACAGTTCTTTAATTTGCTTCCAAGGAAACAGATGTCTTTAAAGTGGTCTTGAGTAATACTTCTGCAGCTTCTTGGAGGTCTGTGGTGCTTTTTCATTTTCTGTCCAGTCCTTGTAACTAACCATTTTCAGGGGAATATTTTGGTTTCTCAAGCATCTTAACTATGACCCATGACTCAGTCAAGCATAAATTTTTTTTTCTAATTCAAGGGAAGAACCAGCGTTGTGTTGACGCATAACAGAAAACTTAGTAAAGAACCAATTTTAAATTGTATCTTTAGGCACTTTGTTACCAGCAGCCTATCAGAAAAACATATGCAAAGACAGCTCAGTTTGACAGACATAAAAGCATTTTTGCACCAACAAAAGAGCTATAACCCAAAAAAACCTGGCATATCTCAGCACAGTGTGCAGTGTGTCCTTAGAGGTTTTATTGATTAAACTGGACAAGAAGTGTGGAGGACAGAAGAAGTGTGAGGCCTAAAAACTATACAGATGAACAGCATCTGAAAGTCATGTCCTTAAGAAACAGGAAAACTGCAGCAAAGACCTGACAGGACCTGAGAGAAGCATCTGGACCTTCAGCTGATCCATCTACTGTTCACTGAAGTCTCATGAGAAATGATCTCAGTGGAAGGGCAGCTCTCAGGAAGCCATTCTTAAGGAGGGGAAACAGGAAGGAAAGGCTGAGGTCTGCAACATTATACATGAACTGGACTGAACATCAGTGGCAAGAGGTCTGATGGAGGGATGGATCCAAGTTTGACATTGTAGGTTCAAGTTGTCATCAGTATGTGTGGAGTATGTGTCAGGAGAGAGTCACAACAGTGAGTGTCTGCAGCAATCTGTGAAACACGGTGGAGGCTCTGTCATGGCTGGGGCTGCATTTGAGCCAGTGGTGTTGGAGATCATGTTAAAATTGATGGAAATAGGAATGCAGAAAAGTACCATCAGATTCTAATCCAACATGCAATACTATTGCCATGACAATGGTCCCAAACATGCTGCCAATGCACTAAAAGCATACCTGGATAGAAAAACACACTATCAGTCATGGATCGGACCTCCTCATTACTGAAGCAGTGTGGGATCATCCTGACAGAGAACAGAACAAATGCAGAAACATCCAAAGAAGAGCTCTGAATGTCCTTCAGGAAGCCTGGAGAACTGTTCCTGAACACTGCTTAAAGGAATGACAGAGAGCTGTCATTCCTTTAAGCAGTATATATATATATATATATATATATATATATATATATATATATATATATATATATATATATATATATATATATATATATATATATAAAATAGAATGCCTTTATTGTCATTATACAGGATGTACGATGAGATTATATATACAATATCATTGTACATCCTGTATGTATGTATATATATATATATAACTGTAATTTCCCAATTGTGGGACTAATAAAGGTATTCGTATTCGTATTCTTATATATATATATTTGCAGATGTTTCAATAAATCACTGCACATATTTCATATCTTCCTGTAAAATATAATAAAATAAGAAGTAGGTTGAGACTTTTGCACAGTACTGTACAAACATTTAAAGCCTTGGAAAAGGAGTTTTAATGAATAGAGTTGAGTGCCAGACTAAATTAACATTTAGTCTAAATTAACATTTAGTCTGGCAAGAAATGAAGTGCCAGATATCAAAAGCTCAGCACAGCCCTGAGGCACAAAATTCACTGAGAAGCATTTGTCCTGCTTGAACAGTTTGAAGAACATTCCTTTTATTTAAGAATCGCAATCTTCCCCTCCTCCCACTAAGGTAAACATCACATTATGCACATGTAGGTTCTTGGGGGAGGGGGGCTCGTGCTGCAGTGAGTGGGGCCACCTCCTTGGCTCTGCTCGCTGTGCTGCGTGATGTCCCACTCCTCCTTTTTTAATTGCATTATACAGCTCACAACACATCATAGTACATATAGGGCCTTGGGGGGCAGGTGTGTCACACAGTGGTTAGTGGGTGGCACTGCTGAGCTGGCCCCACTTATCTGCTCACTGCTGCCTGCTCCTCAATTTTATTTACATTTTAGACATTGAGGGCCTTGGGGGGGCAGTGTGGATGGGCGCTGTTATTCAGTGCTCATATTACATCTGTCCCTCCAATTTTAATAGCACTGTAGTTTTCACACAGCCATACACATTCTTCTCAGTACATACACTCACATCACCCCCCACACAGTGAGTGGGAGGAGGGGGCGAGCGGGTCTTCTCACACCCCAGTTTCATGCACCCCGCCTGGGATGGGGACTGGCTCGTTGTTCGGGGCTGGGTTGGCTGCTTCCCTGGGTTGCTGCTGGCTCTGTGCTGGTACCCGCTCTCCCACACTAGGTGTCCATGTAAATTACGTGTGTGTACATGAGTGTGTGACTGGTGCATGTGGATGTCCATGCGTGTGTGTGTGTGTGTGTGTGTGTGTGTGTGTGTGTGTGTGTGTGTGTGTGTGTGTGTGTGCATGAGTGAACGACTTGTGCGTGTGTGTGCGTGTGCATGAGTGAACGACTGGTGCGTGTGTGTATGTGTGCGTGCATGTGAGTGTGTGTGTGTGTGTGTGTGTGGACAGCTGGGCCTGGGTTGGTGGCTTGCCGAGCCTTGGCACCTGTGGGATGTGGAGGGCGGGAGTTACCCCTCCCTACCGCTCCACGCTGCCCCCCACTGGTCATCACTGCCGCCCCTGGGGTGTGGGTCCCTGTGGGTCCCGGGGTGTGTGGCTGGATGTCTCGGCGTGGTTTTTGACCTGCTCCCTTGGCGGCTGTGGCCTGGAGGAGGCTTGGGCCTCTTTGGCATGTGGGGGGGCTCTGCCGGGTGTTGGGCTGCTCTCGGGCGCTTGGGGCCTCGGGGGCTGCATGCTCGGCTCGTGCTGGGGGTGCCGGCCTGCCGGGGGGGGGGGGGGGGGGGGGGGGCTGCTCGTCGCCTCTGGCTCTCTGGACTCTAGCCCTTTGACTGTGGGGGCTTCGTCTGTGGTCTCCCTCCTTCCTCCTCTGGGGAGTGCACACGGTTGCCATCGGGATGTGTGGCCCCAGGTCTTCTGAGCTCCTGGGCTGTGAATGGCCTGGGTCCCCTGGGTCCTTCCCTATTTGCCTCTGGATTGCAGGGGGCATGGTTGCAGTTTCTTGCCCTCATTATTGAGTACATTGCATGACAGAGGCGCATACACACACATTACTACAAACAATAAAATTGTATGTGTGTGTGTATATGTATGTGCATGTGGGTGTATGTATGGATGTGTGAGTGTGTGTGAGTATATGTACTTTTTTTCCTTTCTTCCTTTTGTCCCCCCCCCCTTCTTCTCCCCCCCACCTCTTTTTCTTGCCCCTTCCTTGTTGCCTGTCAGACTTGGCATAAATAACTAAATAAAAAGATAAATAAATAAAAATACAAACATTAACAAGAATAGCCTATAGAAAACATATAGAGCTGTTCTTGTTAAAGCAAATATTTTTGGTACATCATTGCATTCAGAACATCATTCCGATTGTGAAAAATGCCAGACATGACAGGCTAAAAAAAAAACAAAAAAACGAATCGCAATCTGAGATATCAAAAGAAGAAAACAAGTTTAACTGACATTCCTTAAACTGAAAAGCATGGGTTAGGTTCACGGTGGGTTTATTAGTATTTAGGATGAGTTACTAAAGACAGCAATTCTACATCACCTTGTTGACCACCTGCTATGAATATGATTATTATTATTTTGCCAAAACACGTCCATTTCCTCACCAAATGTCTTAAAGTAGACATTCTGCTCATTCCCAGCACCATAATTTGACTGACTGGCCCCTCACAAACAACGGGTTTGAACATGAAGCACCAACAGATGGTTCAAACACAAACAGTGATCTCATTACTTTAAACGCTGCCCATGGTTAATATGAACATGTGGTACTGTAACAGGAAAAGCAAAATAAGGAAAAGCAGAACAGGTACACTTTAAGTTGTGTTTTGCCCTTTAGAAAAAAAGCTCTTGTGGGCTTTCTCCAATTCTGTCACATTGGTTCACGCATGTTATCTGCTCCCCACATACCTGTGGTCACCTTCAGCCATACGGTTCCAGGAATCGGATGAAGCCTGCTTGCCCAGCGTGGTCAGCAGGTCAGGCGGCCTTCGGCTGGTGAAGGTTGGGAGACGGTCTGCAGACTGCACTGATGATGGGCATGACTGGGTGGGATCTGATGGATCTGGTGCTGCCTCTTCTCTTGATCTGCGATCTCCTCGGGTCTCTGTGAGTGCGCGACAGCTTACTGAAGGCTCAGATGTCATGAGTGAGGGTGGACCAGCAAGCTCTCCTGAGGATCGAGATTCACTGAAGTTCCCTACTGAATCCTCGCTGTACTCGTTTGTATCATACTTTTTCTCCTCTAATGTCTTGTCCTGCAGCTCATTTTTCAGCTCAGTGCTGCCTTCGTCTGCCAGGGAACGTGTTTCTCTCTGGGCCTGCTGTCTGGTCGATGCTGGGTGAGGTGACGCGGCGCGGTTGCACTCTCCGGAAGATGCTTTTGCATTTTCTGTGCAAACCCTGCATTCAGGCCCTGCATAAACATTCCCATCTTTGTTCAGCAAATCCTTGTCATTTATGGAACTGCTTTCTGTTTTAGCTTGCATACACTGTGCAGCTGCTGTGTCCATGTTGTCTCCATCTTTGGATACATTCCTCCAGCAGCCAGCAGACAGACTTGGCTCTGAGAGAGCAGGCTGAGTAAGGTTATTTCCAGACTCTCTGACTGAGTAATAAACAGGATGTTGACCACTCTGCTGCTCCAGCCTGCAGGCAACCAGGGAGCGACAAAAAACATCATGCTAAATGTTATATTTGTGATAAATAATACAGTAGCTGTATGTAAATGAAATGAAACTGCTGTTGCTCTACTCAGTGAACTGGAAACCTGCTGAATGCTATCTCGCTTGTTTTGAGAGTGCAACTAATTTGTTGTAATGAAACTTGTAAAATGTTTTATGAGATAAAATTAAAGTTACACTGAGTAGTTGTGGTTTCTGTTGGATCTCAACTTTGTTGTTCTAAACTTTTTTACTGCCACTATTTTAGCTCAGCGGTTACTTCTAGACATAAGGGGTCATTCACAGTTATCAACATTTTCCAAAGCATACAAAGACTACTCTTTTTCAGCCCCCCAAAAGTGTACAAAGAAAATGTTGATCTTTTTTCATGACATTTAATTTCACTGGTTCTTTGGTATTTTAATGTAACAGGAAGTATTACAAACATCCTAGTGTTGAAAAATGCTGGAAATCTTGGCATCAAATATATTCTTTCCTATCTAGGATGCAATAAACTGATTTCAATTTTAATTTGTGTACTGCACTGCATGTACGCAAAATGTACATGCCACCACACTGTACACAGTCACAGTGGAGCCATTTGTCATCTGAATAGCCGGTCTAAAAGTGACTGTCGGTATTTGCCAAAACAATTATTGCTGGTATTTCTATTGTTGTAAATGACTTGTTGACCTATAATCTGTCAAGCATATCTCAAACATCATCTCTTATGAATGATATCAATTAATTTTGAGTCATAAAGAACACCCCTGCCACAAGGTATAAGCTGCACCGGCCACCAGTGTTGCCAACTTAGCAAGTTTTCACACCTCCCCCCAGCCCCGCCATCATTTTTTCCATAAAGCCACTAGCAACAAATTTTGCAACTTTTTCTAGTGATGTCGGCGACTTTTGGATAATTTTGGAAACCGGCTGGGAACCTGAAAACTCTGCTGCCGCCATGTTTTGTGTACATACAGCGTTCGTATTGCGTCCCTTCGTACACTATGGCAGTCTTGTAGCAACTTGTGAGACAGCTGACAGCGAGTTTTCTTGCACAAAAGTTGGCAACAGTGCCGTCCGCCAATCACCAGATTATGCACAAATATACGGGCCAGCATAGATGAAAACAGACCAGGAACATGTAGAAGTAATGTTCATATTTTCTGAATAAAATCCATCATCATTTTCTGTGGTTTACTGTGTACTTTTTTTTTGGAACAATACTTCCACTTCCTTGTTGAAATTATCTCCGGCAGATTTGGCTGCTTTCTACACCAGTTGCACCGCACTTGCAGCTTCTTCCTGTCTAATTTGTCAAGATTTTCTAACTATTTGAAAAGCATGGGTATAGGAACACTTTCAAAACACATCAGACCCAGTCCTGGATAAAAAGAAAATGGATGGATGGATGGATGGATGGATGAGTGGGTGGATTGATGGATGGATGGATTCTAAGACTGAGGCTTCAAAATGCAGAGTTTAGAGATCAATGGGCGATTCTACGGTGGCTACATTTAGTAGTATTTTAGAACAACTGTAATTAAAGAAACCAAAGTACTGACTAATATTTATTCATTTATATATTATTAATCAAAATGTATCATCTCTACTCAACTTTTCTACTAATTCCTTTATTTTTAATGTTATCATACTTCTTTTTTCATTAGCCTAATTTCTGTAAATACTCACCCATCTCTTCTCTGTGATGCTTCAGTAACTGGATACTCATCCCTGTTTTGATTCAGGGCGTCATCGATGAAAGAGTCACGGTTTCTGCAGTTCAGGGTGCTATTACTGGGAGAGCAGCACAAACTGGAGCTCCAGTCTTCAGCTTGTGTCCTGAGGTGCTGAATGGTAGTTTTAGAAGATGAGGATGCTCCAGCTGAGGTGTACCTGTGCTCATAGCTGTTTAGCTGGGTCTGACTAGTTGACTGATTACTTAGCAAAGTGGATGGATTTTCTTCAGGTGTGGTGGAAGTCTGGGAATTTTCACTCGAACTACAGCCCACACCAGAATCTCTTTCTTTCAAGGCAGAGATGAAATCTCTCGGTCTAGAGAGGGTAAATCCATTTGTCTGGTGGTGACAGGTTCTAGTCAGCTCTTCTTTTACAAACATACCAGACAACAGAGGCTCAACTGGCTCAATTGCAGCCTCCCGGAAATCTACGAAAGAACAAAAACAGACTATAAGCCATATCATATCATACGGAGGCTCCAAAGGGGTATCAAGCAATGCGGCGCCCAGAGAACATAGTACGTCAGTGCAGTTGTACCAACAACAGGCAAAAAATATGGTTGTGGTCAGTTTTGAGGCAAGTGATTTTAGTGAAAATTTACCATTAGGATACTGCTTATTGACATACGTAACAAGCTAATAAATACAGAGGGTTACCCACACAATCAGGACCTGAAGTATCTACTAGAAGCCAACCTTCAGCTAGAAAGCATGAGGAACAAATAATTCTATCAGTCACTATGGTGACCCAAGACTTTGGTCTATAGTAAAATTATCTTGATGCCCAGGCTATCTTCAAAAAGCCCAGTGTAACAATATGTTAGAAAAAGTCAGAAAGGCAGCCTACCTTGTGTGAGGCCCTCTGGTGTCTTTATTGTCATCTCTTCCTGGATCTCTTGGCTCTCCCAGCTCATGGATTGAATCTGGTTCTGGTGTCTTGTTTGAACCTGAGTTTGCTGCTTAGTTTGTGTTACATTTTGGGTTTGAACTTTGGCCTTGGAGTAAGTTTGGCTTCCAAATTTGGTCTCTGACTGACTGGTTTCAGTTTGATATAGTTTTTGGTACTCAGTTGTAGTTTGAGATTCAGCCTGTATATGACTTTTAGTTTGGCTCGGACTTGAAGGTCCAGACAGTTTAGCAGAGACCACCGATTGGTTCCTTCCAGCACTGGACCGTTTCTGATGCAGGGGGACCTTCATGGTGCTGGCTTTGGCACTGTACATTCGCGCCAGTGTTTGGACCTTGCTTAGAATACGCTCTGAGTTTTCTATCAGCACAGGGTCCACCACAGGGCTTGCCTCAAATAACCCAATACCAGCCACGTCCGATCCCATGGCCTCAAACAGGGCTCGGTTGGCAGTGACAATCCTGGAGTGACGGGACCATCGACCCACTTTTATCTGACTGGGAAGATCCTCAAGATTCCCCATCGTCTTTGCTTGGCCTCTGTTTTCGGTTCTAGTCGAAATGTTCTGGGTTTTTGTCTCACTTTTTTGGCCCTGTTCTGTGGAGTTCACAGGTGTAGAGGTCTCTTTATGACTTCCATTAGTTTCTGCTGATTCTGCTGGATTAGGTTCATACCCATTTGCAATAGCTTGGCTAACAGCACCAGTTTTGGCTGTTTCATCTCTGGACTCCACTTCCAGTGAATTTACATTCATCGTCACCTCCTGACTTTCCACCAAAGATCCTTCACAGCCATTTTCATTTTGATCCTGAATCTTTGTCTCTTCTCCAACGGGCCCGCTTTGGTTCGACTGCAGATTCACTGAGTTTGGAGTCTCCTTGTCATGACTCACAGTAGAGGATGGAGACTTGACTCGGACCTCTGTATCCAAGTAACTCATTGGTTTATCAGCCTGCCCCTCACTCTCCACATCTACTAATACTGGAGTTGGGGAAGAAACTGGACCAGAGGAAGAACAATGCTCTTGATCTGCATCTCTGTCTAATGCTTCGTACTTTAGCCGTCCACTCTCTGACTCCCCCTGGTGACCACCCACATCAAAGCGTGACATGGTCTCCTTTACCAAGCCAGAGGGAATTTGTGAGAAACTGTTCCTCCTTCTTGACGCTACACCTTCTGAAGGCTCTTCATCTTCTGCCTCCTCCTTATCCTCTTCAGCCTCAGCTGCAGCCTCATAATAACTTCTTATCTTTTCAATGATCTTCTTGTCTCTCTTGGTGAGGTGGGAACCTCTTGTGGGTGGGTGGCATTTCTTGTTGGGGTGATTCGGAGCACCTGGATTTGAGGAGGAAGTGGTGGACTCATATTTCCCTTGCTCACTTGGTGCAAATTCTTTGCTCTCGTTTTCTCTCTCTCCTGAGATGAACGGATGAAGATCTGGAGTTTGGGGTGGGACGATCTTATGTCCATCCTCACTGTCACTGGTTTTCTTCTCTTCTTGATCTTTATCTTGTACTTCTCCATGCACTTCCGCTCCCTTTTCCACTTGACTTTCTGCAACTTGAATTTCTTGGACTTCACTTCCAGTCGTTTCATTTTCTTCTGTGTGACTTTGGACAGTGTCATTCTCAATCTCTGTTTTTTCCCACTCCTGTTGCATCGTGGGTCTTTGTTCTGGGCTGGAGGGCCGAGCAACTGGGGGCAGTGGGCAGGTGAAGTTGGTCTGGTTAGACAGAGGCTCTTTGGGCTGATCCTGGATCTTCTCCTAGAATAAAAGTGAGAAGAAGCTTACTTTCATATGAACACTGGTATGAGCTAATGTAGCTGGTGGAATATGGACACTCACTAATGGGTTTGTTAAAAGTCTGGAGGATGTTTAAAGCAAATATTAGATTTGAAGACACAGATTTTGTTCAAATATGTGAGTGAATTTGGTTAAACAACAATGGTATGATACAACTGTAATGGTGAATTTCTTTACAACTCATCTATTTGGATTTTGTAAAAGCTTAAAGTTTGCGTTATTAGAGGCGTGGCCTCTTTGACAGACGGGTGGATGGCGACACAGGTGACTGTAGCTGCTAGCTGTCCGCTAGACTTCACCTCAGCTAACTGGAGTCCCTGAACTGGATCTCTGAGCCGTGTTTGTGCTGTTGGAGGATTTTTAATGCAATTATCTGACCAATAATATGGCTGCTGTGCGTCTGTATTTTTCCTGTTGTTCATGTGAAGGTCACAGGGAGAAACTGTGCGACCAGTTGCAGGAGCTGGCTTGCTCACTGCAGCTCCGATCACACTTTCCACCACAGTTTTTTGGTGTCGGACTGGTTCATACAGGTGTGCAGGTAAATATCTCTCTGAGTGCAGTTCTTCTTTATCGTCCTGCATAGAATATTTTGTGTGTTTGTTCACGCTGATCCTGCTGCAGAAGCTTTAATAAAAGACTTACTTGAAGTTCAGTTTTGTTCAACAGACAACCAGAATTTTGAGATCAGCAGCTCTGGTTGTCTGTTCAGAGTTCCTATAAAAGCTTTGGTTTCCCTCAATCTACCTTTTCTTTTTCTTTTAATAAGCTTCCCAAAAATGGATTTTGAGGAATCAGACTTGTCTCCTTAAAAATGTGGTTGAGCACATGTTCGAGCAGAGGTGCCTCGGTCAGGTTAGGCTGCATGTTCTGCTTTCTAACCGTTATGTCAGTGTGGATGGCAGCGAGCCCCTCTCTGGCTCTGCTCTGGTTGATGAACTCCAGGATCTCTTCTGTGATGGACAGAGTGGGAGGAGGGCTGAGGGGGGTCAGCTCCTCTTCCTCCTCTTCCTCCTCATTCAAACAGAAATGAAAAGACGATTAAAAGGATACTGAGAGTCCTATTTCCAAACATGCTGAATCTGTACACAGATGTTATTAAAGGTCGATGCATTTTATTGTAAATTGAATGATGGAGCACTAAACTAAAGCAGATATAATTACTCTACCCTTTATCACAGACCTTCTTTCTCTGAGTGCACAGTGATAACGTGTCACACTAAGTTACCTCCTTGTTCGTTCGCAGCTGAGGCTTCAGGCTCGCTTCTTCCCGCTCAGCCTCCACCTCGATGACGGAGGAGGCGAGCGTGCTGCAGCTGCCAGCTGAGCCCAGGCTGTCTGCGTGGCACAGCTCTCCCTCACTGCCTGCCTGCTGTTCACAATAACAGTTCCTTTTCAGATTAACATTCCAACATAAACAGCAGCCAGAAACTCGAGACGTTTCCGTGGATTTGAACAAAAGACGCAAATATTTACTCTGTCCCGAGACGCTGCCTTTTCCACTGAAATCACAGTCAAAATACAGATATATCCACAGCTGTGAGCCAGGTTCTGTCCTTCAACTCTATTAACTGCCCGCAGCATCACACAGCCTGTGTGAGTTCAGGGATCAGGCCAGCACTGTGGTGCTACCTTTGTTTCATAATCATAATCATAATTGGTGCATGATTCCTTGATTGTCTTTTCAGTAAATTACATTAACAAATGGGAAATGGACTGCTTCTTATATAGCATGTTTCTAATTTTCTATCCAGCATGCCTTCATTCACCTGTTCACATGAGCACGTTTTGCTACGCCCAAGTGCTTTCACGCTAACATTCACACTCGGGGTCCAGCATCATTACCAAAGATACTTTGGTATGCAGACTTGAGCGGTCAGGGATTGAACCACCAACCTTCCGATTAGTAGTGGTACTTTTACACGAACTTGCCTCACTTACTAAATAGCATCACCTTGTGGCAGCACTGTGCATTTCACATCCCAATGTACTGTATGAATTGCATCTTAAATCATTAACTGATAGTTGACCGTTCGCATGCAATCGAATGAATTAAACTAAAAGCGAATGCTGGCGTCTCTCATATCCAACAATATTTAACATATAAAATGTATTCAACAAGTGTCCCACAGCGTTAGCTGTCTCCTTACACATGCAGGGAACAAATGTGTGCATGTCACACAGCGGCAGTAACCTCACTAACAGTAAATGATAATCTTTTGTTGTGTGATTCCAGCCAGCGTTCAGGCCAGCATTACACACACTTTAGGTTTATAAGGCAGAAACACATCCATAAAATCTGTGATTACTCTGTATTATTTCTGAGTGATAACAAGCTGCAGCTGTGCTGTTGGAACATCACTAATCACTGGGCTGAAATTAAACTATTGTGTTTGTGCTCATTCACTGGCCCACTGTCAGCAGGTCACCACATAACTGCTTATTCCCACTGAAGCTTTTGGCTATTGTGGCTCATTTGTATTTTTTTTTTTAGAAAATGTGGATTTTCATCTTTAAGCTCAGCACTGAGCAAATTCAGAAAGTGATAAAAATCTTGGTAAACTGCAGTGCTGTGAAAAATTATTTTCCCACATCATGATCTATTATTTTTGCATATTTTTCACACTTATTCATTACTCTTACTTACTCATTATATAATACTAAAATATGTTTGATGAGAAACATGTTTGACAAATATGCAAAACAACTAAGCAGACAGGACGGGACAAAACCTCTTCACAGCACTGTAGAGCTTATTTTCATAAGACCAACTGTGTAAATATTTCATGATAAAAATGATAGATTAATATAAATAAAAATAAAGTTGCTGTTGGATTTGAGGCTCTTTCATGGTTAGTGAAGCATTTAATAGCTTAACCAGAATATAGGCTGAAATCAACTTACCTTCAGAGCTGCCAGATCCCCCGGGCCCAGAGACAGAGGGGTGGAATGGGTGAAGAAAGAGAAACAGAAATATTAGCAAATGCACTTCAACATGTTTGAACAATGTTTCAGCTTCAAAGGTGGCAGCTCTGCAGGCCTGAGCCAAAACCCAGCAGAGCTGCCTCTGCAGGAGACATCAACTGCCTGCAGTCTTCCTCGAAAACAGCATTCAACAAGATCTGACACTTCACAAATATCTGTCCACACTAAGTGAATATGCAAATTCATCTGTCAAACCCAAACATGCTGCACTCGCTGTGGCGCTTATGGCTTACAGTAGCCTTTACAGGTTTGACAAGCAGTCGGTTTGATGAGTATGAAGCGGTCAGCGGCACTGACATGAATCAGCCTGTGACGTTTTTGAGCTCCTCAATCATTCACTAACTAGTCAGTGCAACAAGTTGTGGAGAGCAGCTGCAGGTGGCTGGTGTTAGTTCATGAGAAGTTCTGCGATTCAGGCCCAATCCCAAAGGCCACACACAGACTTTGAGGCACATTCCTGAAAAGGTCATGGATTTTTGTGGCCTTCCCATCATTTCTGCCAACATTGCCTAAAGGAATTACCCAGAGTTCACAGAGAACAAACAAGCACAGGAGCAACCAACCTGAAAATGACTGCAAAATCAAAGGGATTCATCAACATGATCTTTCAGTTTATTTTTTTTCTTTTAGATTTTTCTTAATTATTTTGATTTGAAGTAAAACAAATTCCAAGAAGCCAGATGTGTCCGCTGTGTGTGTGAAAGATGTTCAAATGACCCGTGAAGAAAGTACAAACTTTCAGTGAACAGCCTGAAAGCATTAATGGGGTCACAGTGTCACATCCCGGTCTGAGTTCCAGCTCTCATGAACTTACACTCGGGCTCCTGCACCATTTAAGAAATATTTTAATTTCTGACTTTTAAATGATGCCATTTAAGCCTGTGGGGCAGTTAGGTCTTAGGGTGGACTTTGGGTTTGGGCCTCATCAGTGTGAAGGAGAGTCTTGTTTGTCTCACCATTGGGATGAAACACAGCTTCGATGTCTTTGGCAGGAGCTGCAACAGATAAAGAGATGCAGATTATTGCAACATAGCATCTAGCATCAGTAAAAGTACTGTGCAAAAGTTACACAACAGCAACACTCTGACTGCCTCATGGAAACGAGAAAATGCGCTCATTAAGAGATAAGCTGCTGCGTCATTAACGGTGCTTCCTTCTGTCTGCAGGTTGTCTCCCTTCTGTCTCGTTATCTCGCTGGTCTGAGTGAATGTTTCCCTTCAGCGTTAAAGGAGAATCTTCATCATCTCATGAACTTTGCGTCTCAGCTGGTTCAGCTTAACACATGAACATGAAGAGAGTGTGAAATGTCTGACGTGAGGGAAAATTCCAGCAAACAGGAATTGGTGGCTGCCGTTCACTGGAACAATGAGTCAAAGTGCCGGAGCTCATAATGCACGTGTGTGCATGTAGGCAGAGACTAAACCCAAATCAGAAAGGATCATAACGCACTGGATCTAACACTGGTGTTCAATCAGTTAATAGTAATAATAATAATACATTTTATTTATAAGCACCTTTCATGACACCAGAGGACACTTTACAGGGGTAAAAACAAGACAAATCACAACAACACACAAACTAGAAAAATGACCAAAAGAACTACAGTGACTTTACAATCTTCAACAAGGTAAGTTTTGAGTCATGATATGAAGATATGAAGAGAGTCGATGTTGTGAATGTTTGGTGGGGAGAGTTCCACAGCTGGGGAGCAGAGCGTGAGAAAACTCTGTTCACCATAGCACTGAGGCGGGCGGGGGGGAACAGTAAGGCGGATAGAGGAGGAAGAGCAGAGGGTGCAGGAGGAGGAGGTGATGTGAAGAAATTCGACTGGATAAGGAGGGGCGAGGTTGTGGATGGCCTTGAATGTGAACAGGAGGATTTTGAACTGAATTCTGAACTTAACTGGAAGCCAGTGGAGCTGCTGTAGGCCTGGGGTGATGTGGTGAAATGAGGGGGTTTTGGTGATAATGCGAGCAGCTGAGTTTTGAAGGTTTTGGAGGGATTTGTGAGGGAGGCCAACAAAAATGAATTACAATATTCAATAAGGGAGGTAACGAGACTATAAACAAGGATGGAGGTGGAACGCAGGGAGAGGGGGGGCCGAGGCAATTTATGTTTTGTAAGTGGAAATATGCAGACCAGGTAATATTATTGATATGGGAGTGAAAGGATAGAGTGCTATCAAGGATGACACCCAGACTCTTAACCTGAGGGGAGGGGGTAACTGAGGAGCAGTCGATGGTGAGGGAGAAACTGCCAACTTTGGATAAGGTGGACTTTGTCCTGACAAGGAGGAACTCAGTTTTGTCACTGTTTAATTTAAGGAAGTTTGAGGTGAACCAGGACTTGATTTCAGATAAACAGGTGGTGAAGGAGGAGGGTCGGAGGGAAGAGTTAGGTTTGGTGGATAACTGGGTGTCAGGAGGGGTCCCAGGACAGAGCCTTGAGGCACACCTGAGATAACAGGAGAGGGGGGGGGTTTGAAAGACTTAAGCTGGATGAACTGAGGATGGCCTGTGAGATAAGAACAAAACCAGTCAAGAGGGGTGTGGGTGATGCCAACAGAAGATAATCTGTAGAAAAGGATGGTGTGGGAGATAGTGTCAAAGGTCATGAGGTCATTTGTGTTTTTCAATAAAGCAGTTTCTGTGTTATGGCGGGGCCGGAAACCAGACTGGAATTGTTCATAAAGACTGTTTAGAGTTAAATGGGTGTGGAGTTGAATAGCAACAGTTTCTTTCAAGTATGTTGGAAATAAAGGGTGGGTCAGAGATGGGGCAAAGGTTATCGTAGTTGTTTGGATCAGAACCTGGCTTCATCAGAACTGGGGTGACCGCTGCACTTTTGAGGAGAGTGCAAACAATTCCAGTAATAAGCGAAGAATGAATGATGGCAGATATGAAGGGGAGGAGAGAAGAGAGGCAGGATTTAACCAGAACTGTAGGAAGATGATCAAGTAGACATGTGGAGTGCTTGGATTTTTGGATGAAATCAGTGACTTCAGAGGGAGATGTAGATAAAAGCCGGAGAGCAGCTGACAGAGGTGGGGAAGTTTGAATGAGGAGAGAGGAGGAGAAACAGCATGTAGGTGTTGGTGGATTTTGTTGCAGTGGAGTAAAAATGAGAAGGAAATTAGTCGGGGGGGGTAGGTGGAGAATATTATTTAACAGTGAAAGATTGGGAAAGAGAATTGAGGATGTCAGTTAAACAAGTGTTAAAATGAGCAGCCAAAACACCTGAGGAAGACTGGTCAGGAATCAGAGTACTAGCAATGTCAGCAGAGAGGATATCCAAGTTGATGTCCCCGATGTTCCTCAGTGAGATGGGCCATGGTGCTTTAGTCAGGGAGAAACTGAGTGAAACACTGAATGAGAGCAAGAGATGATCTGTGAAAGGAAGTTCATCTGCGGAGCAGTTGGAAGGGGTGCGGCCAGAGCAACAAATTAGGTCCAGACTGTGTTCTTTGGTGTGAGGAGGGAAATTGGTGAACTGATAATATACATTAGTATAATATTACATTAGGTAAGAGAACAGACAGATGAGAGAGGAAAAAAGATCCAGGAAGTCACTCTGCAGCCACTCGTCGGCCTTGCAGAAAGTCCGATGAGTGGTGGACCAGATGGAGTGGATGGGTTTCAACTTGTTGAGCTGGAAATTAGGGCAAGACCCACAGTGAACATATCTCCAGCATAGCAGGAGAGCGATCTCTGGGTGGAGACGCAGCGTCACCGGTGGAGATCCGTACAGGTGCAAGGAGTCGAAGGAGCTCAGCAGCCGTATAGTTCATTTTGTTGGAGCTCTATGACGTTTAATTTGAAGTTTAATTTGCATGTTTTCTATAATCTAAAGTTTAATCTGGTCTCTGCAGCTACAGTTCAGGTTCACACACAGGTCACATGTTACCGTGAGTCACCAGAACCTGCAGGCAGACCGCTGGAGAAAGATGGCGGCAGCAGAGACACATCTACAAGACGCGATGCTGCATCTACAGGTAGGTCTTTATGACCCTGAGCTGCCACTGAAGGCCTGTTTGAGGGACTGTCCTTCTTTAAGTACCTGACTGCCTCCTGGTGCGTCTGTACGGCAGGTTTCCCTCCAGCAGCAGCGGCAGATTCTTCCTGGACTTCTCAGGTGTGTACATCAGCAGCTCTGGAGGCTCTGGAGGGACAAACAGAGCAGAAAGAGCTCCTTGTTTTTAAATTTAAACAGCACTATTGCCGCCCCAGAAGTGAGGGCAGTGTAAGAAAGCACATGGATGTAAAGTAAGTAAAAATGCATTTCTATGGCACCTTTGAAGATAAACATCACAAAGAGTTTCACAACAAAATATCAAAAGAGCATAACAACAACAAAAAGAGTCAAAATCAAACAAATGCATGTAAGAACAACAAGAGAAGGAAACAAATATGTGCAGGGAGAGGAAATGATCCCCACTGGCTTTATTCAGGTGACACTGACACTGGTGTCTGCCTGTCCTGACATTATGGCACGTTTTTCTTTCTTAAACTGCATTTTTATATAAAAGTGCACAAAAGTTCACAATATGCCTGTTCTGTAATTTAAAATAAGTGCAATGGTAAAATAATCAAATGTTAAAACTGAGGTCAGGTCGATTTTTCATTCAGGAGAAGGAGACGTGTGAAATGATGAATCCTGTCAGCAGCACTGACATGAATCAGTCTGATGGTTGTGAGCTCCTCTTGCATTCACTGATTTCTGCGCTTTAGCAGTTCGATGTTGCTCCAGGAGCAACAGCGCCCCCTGGCAGTCCAACTAGTCAGCGCAACAAGTTGTGGAGAGCAGCTGCTGGTGGTTGGTGTTCTGCGATTCAATCCAAAAGGCCACACACAGACTTTGAGGCACATACCCGACAAGGTCATGGATTTTTGTGGCCTTCCCATCATTCCTGCCAACATCGCCTAAAGGAATTACCCACAGTTCACAGAGAACAAACACGCACAGGAGAAACCGACCTGAAAATGACTAGAAAATCAGAGGGATTCATCAACGCGATCTTTCAGTCCACAGAGATCTTTTATTTTTTGGCTTTTAGATTTTTTTTCTTTTAGATGTTCGAATGACCCGTGAAGAAAGTACAAACTTTCAGTGAACAGCCTGAAAGCATTAACGAGGTCACAGTGTCACATGCAGGTCTGAGTTCCAGCTCTCATGAACTCACACTTGGGCTCCTGCACCATTTAAGAAATAGAAACCAGTGCAATAGTCCCTGCAGCAGACAGCATTTCAAGCTTTTCCTGTCCACACATGACAGTAAAGGGAATCCCCGCTGGTGAGACCTCCATGTGATGCAGGAACTGTGACAACTGGCTGTTTCAATCCCCTGCACAGCAGCTTTGAGTTAAATTAGAAATATAACCCTTTTTTTAGCACAATGCCAGCCACAAGTGAAGCGGGACAACGGACGACTGGAAAAGTTTTGTAATGCTACAAAAAATGCTTGATAAAAGTACCTCAGAACGAATGAGTCTATTTACATAAAAAGAGCATCCCAGAGAGTGTGTCTGAAGTAAAGATGAGGAGTTCACCGCTCTGACAGTGTCATCTCATCAGCTACAGTTCGTAATGAAAAGCCTCAGAGAACCCGGAGAACCACGGGGAGCCTGCAGAGCCTGAATGTCGGTGGAGTTCAGGCTCTCAGAGAGCACTGCAGGAAAAACAGAGCAGAATCATCACTGTGAGCCAGAGCAGAGGAAGACGAAGAGAAGGTCCATCAGCCTTTTTTTTTGGCCTGTGGCAGAATCAGTGTGGAACAATCAGACTCCTCCCTTCTGGTGTTTAATAGCTGACAAACATTTTGCACAATTATTGTGCAATCACGCAGCCACATTTTTGAAGGATCGTGTTCTCCAGGCCCTCCGGCAGCTCAGAGCTGGAAATCACTGCATGGACTCAGGAACGCTTCTGAAAACCATCAGCGGTGATCACAGCTCACCCCTGCACCCCAATGCGGAGCCCCAACTCTACCATGCAGAGGACAAACTGAGGAACAAGACTGAGAAACACCTTCTCTGCGCCATTCCTGTGGTCTGACCAATCAGATTCTGAGATTATGTTTGGAAATCATGGATGCTGCCAAAGAGGAGCGAGGCAATCTGGCTTATTATCAGTGCTTAGTTCAAAGTTAGCTTTCATGATTGTATGTGAGATGGGGGCATCTGGCCAAAAACACTGGAATCACATGTACAGTAAAGCAGGAATTTGGCTCGCAAAAACCTCTGGAGCTAAAAAGCTGATGTACCTCAGTGGGAAACACGTGTCAGTGTCGGTGTGTATCTGCACGAGAAAGGAAGGAGGTGACTGACCCTGACCTGACTGACGCCTGCCTCTGTGATAGCTGTGGATGTCATCCAGCCGCGGTGACGCAGACAACTTCTTCAGGTGGTCCTGGTCAAACTGAGGAGCTGAAACACAGGAAGTGATGTCACCACATCTGCAGAGGCTACACGTCTGGTTTGTTCATGAATTAAACAACTCAGACTTTGTTTTAAAGTTCTATGTGTGTGTGTGTGTGTGTGTGTGCGCACGCGTGTGTGTAACACTCACACTGACAGAAGTTGTCTCCCAGGACCTGCCTCGCCTGGAAACAGTTAGATCAGCTCAGTAAACATGGAGACAGAAACCGCATCAGTTAGTCAGCCGTAGGAGATAAAAGAACAAAGATAAATGTCTCCTCGCAAATCCTGAAGTCAGTCACACTTAATGAGGTGCTATTAAAATATCAGCGATAAGAAGAGCAGTGTGGTTTTAGCGTCAGAAGAATGAATCTGAAAATGAATATCAGTGTCCAGGAGGCAGGCCTTCAGCCACCACAGAATTAATTACATTTTGAATTCAATTCATATCAGATAGCAATGAGTAAAAGTGCCTTGGAGGCGGGATGGTGTGACGGCGCGGAGGCTGACTGTGAGGACTTCAGGTGAAGCATTCATGTCAGTAAAAAGAAATCTTTCCTGGCAGAAGCAGGGACGCATGAGACAGCTGCAGCGTTCTGTCCAGTCTCTGCCACTGTTACACCAGCAGGTGGCAGCAAAAGTCTACAAAAAACCTGCTGATGATGCGGCCTTTACTAAACTCTTAGTGCTGTTAATGTACTACTATTACTACTACCACTACTAAGGAATGTAGAAAACAGACATATTTTCTCAACCTTTGCTGGCAGTATTACAAACATGCAGCTGCTCTCTGGTATAAATCTAATCGTCATTGGTTACTGCAGTTAATGAGGACCTGGATACACTAAACTGAACTGAAGCCAGTGCGTTGTTTTGTATTAAGTGCAATAAGCAAAAGTAACAACAAATACTGCAACCAGAGGCCTTAAAGCCACTGCAGTGAGTTGTATTTTGAACCTTCTGTTTCCACAAGTGAAGTGAGTTAAAACTGCTTTTCAATACAGTTAAACTCAGTTTTATTTATAGAGCACCAGCTGACAGAAACCTTTGTCTCAATGTGCTTTATACTGTACCGTAAAGATCGTATAATATTGGAGAGGACGTTAACAATCAGATCATCATCTGTGAGCAGCATTTGGCAACAGCGGGGAGGAAGAACTCCCCAATAACAGGAATAGACCTCCGACAGCGTCAGGCTCAGGGGAAAGGAGGAGGGAAAGCAGGAGCACAGAGAGGCAATGAAAAACAACCAGGACCAAACTTCTTCTTCGACCTCACGACCCTTCAGAGTGACATTATGGACCAGCATTTTTGGGGCTACAGGAAACCCAGCGTGGAGAAAGCTGGGGTCAAAGGGTGGGGCCAGTGGAGATCTCATCTATGCGGAACTTTATCCACAGCTATGAGCACTTTAGAGTCATCACTTAATCTAATTAGAGCGTCTTTGGACTGTGGGAGGAGGCCCACACAGGTACAGGGGGAACATGCAAGCTTCACGCAGGAAGGCCAGGAGATCTGAACCTGGAACCTTCTTGTATCTCGAATCCTTTGCTTCCTTCATTCCTCCTTACCTTCTGTGGGAGTGAAGCGGGATGGTTTTCGACTATCAGCCTCTTGAGGTAGTGCACCCACAGTCGCTTCTCCTCCTGGTTCTTTGTCTGAAGAACATAAACCAAGAACATGAAGCAGATACAATCAGCCGGTCACTGTATCTGCGTTCAGGAAAAAACAGGAAAATCTCAAATATGACCGGATTCAAAAGGCGAGGGATTGAAGTGATTTGAGGTTTCACGGACCTGGACGACGTGCTGCTGTTTGGGAATCGTCTGGTCGGACACTCGGAAGCACAGAGGGTCCTTCAGATTCTCCACCAGCAGGAGATTACAGCACTGCAGGTGGAGGAACAGACACAAAGACAAATGTGAGAAAAGCTTGAATGTCAGAGATCCAGTTTTTTATGGGCGATGATTTTCTGATTCCTTTTAGTTCGTTTTTTTGGAACGCTGCCAGGAGCTCACAGTTGCCGCCCCGGTGTATGTTGTGTTGTACAGTTCCACCTTTAGCTGGATCTACAGCAGAGGTAGGGAGTGTAAACACGACCCACAGAGACACAATGTGCACAAAAATGTTGTTACTTACAAATATATGCGTGCTGTAGATGAACTGCTCCAGCCTCTTCTTGGCGATCAGCAGCATTTTATCAAACAGGAAGAAAGCTCTCTCCTTCTTCACCCTGTGCACCTTAAAGGAGCCTTCAAGAACCAGCTCGCCAAACCCGCTGAGGTCCGGCCCAGTCCAGTTCACCAGCAGGGCCTCGATTTCCTTTACAGAGGCAAAGGTGAAAGGTCACAGGTTAAGCAAACTGAGCCCAAACCTGCTTCATCCTTGGAAAGATCCTTTAGAAAAGCAAACTGTTCTCTAGAGAACCTTGGACAGAAAACCACCGAGACTCTTTAAAGATCCGCATATTTTTTTCTTTACATGAGTGTGACATCATCATCTCACCTGTCGGGTCAATTCAACAATAAAAATGTACCTGCAGCCGCACAGCGTGCTCCTGTTTCCTCTTCATGTCGTTGATGTACCAGGCGACGGCTGTCATGGTGATGATGGCGTCCTCCACGACCTCATATCCGGGGTCGCTCTTATCAAAGTGCTTAGAAAGTTCCTGAAATGAAACCAGACCAACACATAAAACCGCCGCAGCAGCGTGCATCAACAACGAGGCTCAGACGGTCGGGAGCAACTTTTCTTTTTCAGTTTCACACTTTGAGACGAAGCCAGAGGACATCTTTGTGACGCTTCACTCTGTCTGATGTTTCCTTTGCTCGTGGAGGTGCAGGGAAAACAGCAAGGCAGAAAAACAGAGAAGGGGATTTCTCAGTGCCAAAGTCTCATATTTGCCTCAGATAAACTGTGGTTTGTGTCATCGTAATTTTTACTGAAATCGCTTTGACGTCTTTGAGCCCACCGTTTGAGCCCACAAGAAATGAATACCGCACGAAAACGTCATTAACCCTTTAACACAGACTCACAGCCTGACCGCAGCAGCTTTTCCAGCTCCACACAGAGTCCGTGTGATGGTCAGACTGAGAGAACTTCAACAAATTTCAGAGGATTTAAAGGGCCGAGCCACCTGTGCTGTTTAAATGCAGGTCAATCTAAATCCAGCTGAAGGATCAGGAGGAGATCCGAAGCACACCTCAGAGGCACGAGTACGAGGAAACACACCGGAGGACTGGAAGTATAATGAAAACAGTTCCTGCAGGTAAAGTACAAGCACCTCTCAGTATTTGAGTAAATGTATGTACTGTACCTCCACAGTTTTCAGCACCCTGACGTGTGAATTTACCATGAAGGAGAAAACCATTCCAGCAGTTAATCACAGAATGGACCGAAGCAGGACCAGCTGAGGATGATGGGAAACTCCCAGCTCAGATCCAAACACATGTTTGACCAATGTTTAAACTGGCCACTGTCAACAGAGCAGCAGCAGCAGCAAACGCTCCAGGCCGAAGAGCTGAGAACAAAGAGCAGCCTCTCGCTGTGTCTCTCTGTTTCATCATCCCGCCCTGCTCTCAGAGGTGGGCTTGGACTGGGACCAGTGAGGAAACTCAGCGAGTTTACTGGGAAAGGCTGCCTGCGTGTTTCTGTTTAACGGACGAGACTGTCGGCTGGGTTTACACATCTGTAAATGCTGTGACTGATGCTTCGAGCTGGGATTTGTTAGAGAAACACTTCATTAGGTACACCTGTGCAGACATAAATCCAGCCTCTGCAGAGTTAATGATCGGTTTAGCTTCACACTGTTATTAAATTATGTTCTGGGCCCAGCACCGTAATGACGAGTGGACAAATCTATATTCTACACATCATACAAACAATTCCCTACCTTACCTTATCCAGGTGTTCGTGTGTCACATTCATTGCAAAACATCTGGAACAGCTTGCCAGGTCACCAGCAGTTAGTCTGATGGTAGGAGCCCAAATCTTTGTTCCCAGCTGACTCAGCTGGACTCGATTATTCACAATGGAAATGGTTCTGTTCTTAAAGGGGACCTGCTCAGTGTGTTTCCAGCTACACCACTTTATTCTTGGACTCCAGAGTAACTCTGCGTGTTCAAAATAATACACAAAATAGTAATAGGATACATCCAGCTTCACCTGTAGTATCAGGTGGTATCTGTGGTCCTACATGCAGAATTTGTTAGCATCTGAAGTGCCACCTGTACAATCAGGTAACTGCTGCTGCATAAAAGGGTTATAATGTAAATGTGCTTAA
Organism: Archocentrus centrarchus; assembly: GCF_007364275.1. Lineage (NCBI taxonomy): Eukaryota > Metazoa > Chordata > Actinopteri > Cichliformes > Cichlidae > Archocentrus > Archocentrus centrarchus. Next base: position 9,626,640 of record NC_044358.1, on the reverse strand, counting down.
ATATGCACCTTTATGCATATATGTATAAACACCAAGAGTTTGATTTTTATTAGAATTTATAAGTTTAATTTCTCCTAATCTGATGTAAGCTGGCACGGCTCTTTAACTCTTCAGTTTTAAAGTTTGAATAAAACATCCACGGTAGAAACTTGCTGTGCTGCTTCTTCTCAGAATAATGAAAATAATGTGCAGCACAGTGAAGGCTAGCCTTGAATCTGGTCCCTCTTGCTCGTAGAGTTTAACAGAGTCACCGTTTTCTTCTGCTGACTCTGGTACGAAAAGAGGCTCCAGGATCTGTGTGGTGTTTGTTCCAACACTGACTCAACAGAGAAAATGAAAAGCAGATCTTAAGATTAATCAACAAGTCTTCCTGTCCTGTTAACTCAACTCAGCTGGTTTTACATTTTCCACCCTCACTAAATTCGCCCCGAGTTCAGTTAACAAGCTTTTGTTTCAAAGCTCAGCCAACCTAAAATCATTTAGTGATAACCTGCATCACTGATGGAGGTGTGGGTGGTGGTAAGGTGAGTGCGCATCAGCTTCAGCGACTGGGTGACCGCTTCACACCCTGACTGCAATCACTCTCACAGAGACGGGCAAAGGTCAGAGGCGGCTGTGGCTCAGGTGGTAGAGGCATTGACCACCAGTTGGTAGGTCAGTGGATTGATTCCTGACTCCTCCACTCCGCTTGTATCCTCGGGCAAGAACACCGAGTCACCCTCCACGCAATCATCGGAGTGAGTATTACAAAATGCACTTTGATGCAGAGATAAAAGCACTGTATGAATGTGTGTGTGACTGAGTGAATAAGGCTTATAATAGGAAGTGTGCACCCATTCATTTAAAAATAATCAGCAACTAATTTATGAGCCCAGACGGATCTCAGTCATTAATGCATTAATGAGTGCAGTGTGTGTGCGCGCGCGCGCGTGTGTGTGTGTGTGTGTGTGTGTGTGTGTGTGTGTGTGTGGGTCACGTCTCCGCTGACTGTGTTCTGGTTACGGTCGTATATAAAAGTGAGGTTGCTGAGCGCAGCGCCTGTGCCACAGTTGCTGTTCTGCAGCTGAATTTAAGTAGGTAATCTCCGTGTGCGCAGACGGCAACACATTTGTGTTGATTTATCACAAATAGGTTGCATGTAAATTCAAACTTGACCCTATTGAACTGCAGACTCTGTGTTGCTGCTGTTTTATGAAGATGGCGACTGACTGCGATGGTCACAAACTCGGTCCCTGAGACAAACATTTCAATCGTGGCAGTCTTGTATATTTCTCAGAGCGCGAGCACAAGCAGCGAGCAACATGACGATGACCACAGTTCACTCTCATATTTTATATGGCGCACAGGAGGAAACGGACATGACCTGTGCTAAGGGGACAATAGAAGGCTGTGTCTTCTGCAGCAGAGCAGCTGCAGAGGTGAAAGGGAAGTTGAGATGATGTCAGAGTTTATCTTTGTTTTATTGGTCCTGGGATCTGACGAGAGAAAAAACCCACAGATGTGTTTGACACATGTGGGACACACGCTGCAGCCGTTCATCTTTAAAGAGGTGACACACTCAGGGGTCTGTGTCCTCAGCTTTCCCCGTCACACTGCCTGTTTCTCAGTAACAGGACGAAACGATTTACGATGACACTTCAGCCAAACGCTCTGTTTACTGACAGGAAACAGACCTGTTGCCTGGAGACCAAAGCTTTATGAGGACCAGTCAGTGTCCTCAGGGAACCGAAGATATTCACATCATTAAGAATATTTCGGTCCTTAGCGTGTTACCTGTGGACGCAGGTACTTTATGTAGGTATGACGGCAGTAGCACAGCGAAGTATGCAATGATATTTAGCACCTGTAGTATCAGGCAGTAGTGGTACTGAAGGATCAATACTAAAGGTGGTATTTAAACTTAGGATTTTGTATTTGAGATACTGCTCAACTACTAGATACTACTACAATTTGAGGAGTTAGGAAGTATCATCTGTAGTAGCTGAAGGCGTCCAAGGTCCTACATTCAGCCTCAACATTACCTGTATGAGCAGGTGTATGTGAGGTTCTGTATGCAACATCTGATACTATTTAATGTATAACCTAAAGTATCAAAATATATTAAAGGTCACTTTCTTACCAGTTGTATCAAAAGGTACACGCAGCATTTAGCCATATTTGAGGTATAAGCTGTGGTGTTAGGTAGTATTTAAAGTCATGAACACAGTATTTGTAGTATCACCTGTAGTAGCAGATGGTATTTGAGGATCCTCTGCACAGGTTTGAGCAGGTACGTCTCCAGAGGTAAAGAGTGGTTCAGGGTCGTCTGTCTCTCCTGGAAGAAACGAACCAAACTCTCGTTTTTCATGCACTCCCGCAGCACTGCCACCGAGCTGTGGAGAGAGGGGAACAGAGACGGCGTTAATCATGAAAACGGGCTTTTCAGTGCCAGTAAATTCTCCTCTCACTTAGCAGGAAGCCAAACAACAGCCCTCGACACGAGCCGATGGATATCCAGGTCAGATTATAAGCGTCCACAGAGAGTTCAGCCATCACCTCGTCTAATAAAATAAAGGTAGGGGCACGCAACTTTAATAAGTGGGAGGGATGAAGAACAAAGAGATGAACTGGAGTGGAGGAAGGCCAGACGATGATGGAGCTGCAGGAGGTGAGACTGATATTCTCAGTTCTGAACATTCATCATCAGAGCAGGCGAGGAAATGATGGAGGGAAGGAGGAAGAAGAAGACAGATGGAGACGATTATGACGGATTGAAGAGTAAAAGGAGTCCACAGCTGTTTGGAGCTTTGACAAACGTTCATTACAAGTTTATGGAAGAAAGAGACAAACTGACAGGATTAGAGAAAGTAAAGATTATGACAAAACAATTCTGGATCCAGTTCACCAACTTTCATCACACTCTGAACAAAGAGTGGAAGACGACAGGGAGGGAGAGAATGGTGCTGGAAGAGTCAAGACAGACAGACAGAAAGGAGCAGAAGACCAGAAAGAAGTAAAGGATGTCTTTACAAAATTAAAAGAAACAAACTGAAAAATGTTGATGATGAAGAAAGAAGAGACACAATAGAAGATGGGGGATGGTGCAGGTGGTGAAAGAGGAAGATGGAGGACAGTGGAGACTCAGCTGTTGGGTCCTCTGACAGACATTCATCACAGACTAAAGCCAAAGAATGTTGGACACCGGTGGTGAAATTGGAGGGAAGGAGGGAAGAGTAGAAGAAGAAGGGATGAGGAAAAAGGGGGCCAAAGAGGATGGGAGGAAGGAGGTCAAGGTAACGATGGGGATGGGGAGGAGAGATGAGGCTCGTTCTCTCCAGATAGACGTTAAGCACAGGAAGCAGTCCAGGAATTCAGAGCGGCGGTAATATCTTCTACAGACATCAGCGAAGTGTGGAGCAGTGAGCCTGAAGATTTCACCCAGAAAACAAGCTTTAAAACAGCTCATCTGTTTCTTCATCTAAACGTCTTTAAAGCTGATAACAGGTAATACATTCCAACACATTAAGAAGGAAAGAATTTCATTCTGCAAATTTGCACAGCTGAAAATGTTAAATGCAATTTCCTGCACCATGTAGATTCTCAGTCTAAACTAATCAATCATGCAATACCATCAGGGAGGTGTTTGATAGTCCCAAATTCATCCTGCAGCAAGACAATGAGCTCTAAACACCAGACAAAGAGCATCTTCAACCACAAGAAGAAAAAGAGCTGCTTTCAGAACACAGAAACGTATTCTAAAGTCCAAGTCTAAAAAACAGCCACCGCAACAGCACAGTGACATCTAACTAGAAGGGGTGATGGCTCTTTCCAAACCAACCCAGGCATCTACATTCTACATATACATTTATGCTCCACCCAAAGACACTTACTCTGTCAGAGCAAGGCCAGCAGGGGCGGCAGAGCGGTGTAACATACAGTACCAGTCAAAAGTTTGGTCCCATTCATAAGTTTAGTTAATAACATGTTTTGGGAACCTCCGAATCGTGTTAGCCTCAAAGTTTACCACATTCATTGTTCTATGGAGCAGCGGTCTCCCCCGCCAGCAGACGCGGATCCAGCAAAAAAAAAAAACACCTTTGGGATATGATTAAATGTTTATTGGGAGTTTGTGATGAATTACGTCAACATGGAGCCGAACCTCAAAGGAAGGTTTCCAGCAGCAGAGCGAAGCCCAGCACAGGATCAGTGTGCTGTTCCTAAAAAGCGCTCAGGTGGTTATTACACCTGTTTGGTATCCTCAGAGTGCAGGGTGCATCCTGATGAGTGAGACAACCAACAGTATGTCAGGTGAGACTGTTGGGGTTGTTGGGTTTGTGTTAAAGAAATTAACTTGTCCAACCACACTGAAAACCAAATGTATCATTGAACTGGGGCAGTTTGGGTTCTAGAAGCTATTAATAGTTTGGTACACATCAGTAAAAAGATGTTCAAAAAAATTTTTCTTTCATATCTGCACACCAGACAACGATTCTGCGCATTTGTGCAGATGTGGCCATTTAGCCAAATACTAGTCCATCCATCCATCCATCCATCCATCCATCCATCCATCCATCCATCCATCCTCTTTACTACTTATTTAGTTCAAGGTTTGGGGGCTGAGCTGCCATAGGGTGAGTCATGGGAACTCGCTGGGAGCAGTCCAGTCCGTTTGTTCAAAAGTAAAGACTGGACTGTACATACCTGCAGTAAAGTTAACATTCACAAGCCAAGGCATCAAATCATTTTTGTCTTGTCAGATGTTGCCTGTACCTCATTGTTACGTTCTGGAACTGTTGTTTTGAAGCAGTAGCTGTGGCAGTATTGTCTCACTTTAGGACCTACAAAGTCCCCATGAGGGGAAGCTGGAGGTTCCCTTTTGAATCTTTGTGCTTTGAACTTAGTTTTGCTCCTTTTCTACTCGCTGTTTCAGGTTTCATTCACTTCTTATTTTCACTTTCACCAACTATTTCCAGTGTAGGACTAGAAAGGTGCTTGGTTAGGTTTAGGAAAAGACTGTGGTTTGGATGAAATACACCTTTTTACAACAGAAAACTACAAATGGCGAGTTTTTGAGTGAGAGCCTTGTGTCACTAATGGCACAACCCTGTGTGTCACACCCCGCTGCAAAAGAACACCTTTGAAACTGAAAACTGAAACTAACTGAAAGCTAACTGAAACATGCAGACAAAACAGCATTGTTTGATGCCCTGGGGTTTTAAAATAATGTGGTATATTGATTCAGAGGATGTGTAGAGAGCATATGTAGACTTTAGAGCTCACCAGTGTCAACTATGTAAGTACGATATTGCATACACTAAAGCAGGAGACATCCTGCTCCCTGAGGGAAGATCTATTAAGATTCAGTATTACATTTTTTACTCCCCTAAAAGGCTTAAAGAAGAGATAATTGATCAAACTTTCACATTTTGGCCATAATAAAACCTGCAGCCTCTGAGGGTCACTGGCAGGACTTTAGTGGCTGATTTTAGGCTGTACACAGTGACAGCTGGGATAGGCTCCAGCCCCCCTGAACAGGATCAGCTGGATTGATAGATGGGTTGTAACAAGAAAAGTGACAAACATTTTCATATAAAATTCATATAAAATGTCACAGATCAAAAACCAAAACCAGGGCCTAAAGTCTCTGTTCACATAAAGAACTGGAGCTGTAATCTAAACCAGACTGAAGAAAACCAACTTCAGCCTCAGATAAACACTCGCCTCTGCACAGAGAATTTAAAGCACACGGCCGATATGAAAAATGTACACCAGAGACATGCCTGGGAACTGCGCTTGGCAAGGTTCCCATCCAACCATCCATTTGAATGAGGAAGTCCTCGGCGTGTTCACTTCCATGGAGTCTCAGAGGTCAGACTGTTTCTTTATCGTCTGCTCACCTCATGCTGTGTGGATGCTCCAAGCAGATATGGGTAAAGTAGATGTGACACACACCCACCCACACACACACACACAGAGAAATGAATACAGGTTGACACTACTACAGCACAGACTGAAGCCGTTTTTCATCACTGCCGTCACATTTGCAGAGACTGCAGATATTCACAGCTGCTCCCGCGAGCCTGAATTCATCTCCACCAATCAGAGGTACTGTAACATAACACCGTCCTGCAATCTGCACAGCCAATCAAAACACTATTAATCTCTTAAACGCAGTCCCATCTGTCCATCTACCTGCAAGTTTAATTTTTAGTGGTTAAAAAAGGCAGATTTTTGTTTCTCCAAATGAGTTTTCCACAGATGAGGATCTGCTTTTTCTGGCTTTACCTGCTCTCACTACCAAGACATAATCAGGAATATCAGCTGTCACACTGCAACTGTAGACTGAATATGAACCATGGACACAGCCGTGATGTCACCCTGCATTTTGAAACCACTGCATTGGAGATCGATACTGAAGAAACCTGAAAATGCTGGTGACCCTCAGGAAAGGTAAAGACTTGAATTCAAATTGGGTCTGCTGAGGATTATCAGTATGTTAAAGCCACTCAGTTCGACTGAGTCGTGATTCGGACACAGTGTGATTTTTGTGCCATTCTGACACTAAAGCCCTAAAGGTAGCGCTTTCACTTCATGCAGCATCTTTGTTTCACACCTCACAGTTTAAAAACCAGATTCTTCTTTGAGAAAAACAAACGTTCACCCTGACGAGCAAAAGAAACGTTATGCTTTAAGGTTCTCTCCAGCCTATTAAATCCCTAATCTCTACGACGGCTTGTCGAGGGTAAATGATAAAACCAGGAGTGTCATGTCCTGGGCCGTTGGCCCAGCGTTTTGTGTTAATTTATTTCCTGAGTTTGTCCTCCCTGTATGTTTGTCATGTTCCCAGTGTTGTGACTTGTCTGCGTGTTCCTTGGTTTATCACTTCCTGTTTTATTTTGCCAATGTGATTTCCTTGTGCTTTGTGTTTAGCTTTGCTTCCCCTGTGTAATTAGTTTCATTTGCCTCACCTGTTGTTCCCTGCTGTTTCCTCTTGCCCTGATTACCCATTGTGTATTTAAGCCCTCAGTTTTCATTTGTTCTCTGTCGCGTCGTTGATGTTTTGTGCCCGCATGTTCCTGTGTTCCCTGTGCCTGCCCTTCGTCTCCCTGTGCCTCCCTTCCAAGGTTTTTGTATTTGTGTTTCCCCGTTGAAATAAATCCCCTTTTTAGTTATGTTTGCTTCTGGAGTCCTTCATGTGAGTCCTTCCTCGTCCGTTTCCTCCCCGGCCATGACAGAACGACGCGACCATTACAAAACCCCCTCCGGCTCCAATTTTTTCGACGGCACTCGTCTAGCGCTGGGGGGCCCGGCGTCTTTGAACAGTCCCCGTCATCGTCACTCACCTGCCTCCCCTTTCGCTGATCCCTCCCTTCCTCGGCAGCCGCGGAGGAGAGGGAGTTCCCGGCAGCAACGGCGGAAGGCACCCCGAGACCCGAGCGGTATAACGCCGCGGACCGCTTCACCACTTCACACCCAATCCTCCGTTTCCGTGAGTAACACTGGCTTCAACGCTACTATGCCTGCGGACAATTATTCCCGTCACCCCCCTGCCTTTCCCCTCCCTGAGGTGGCAAAGCAGACCATTATCTGTTGGGTGGATTCACTGGTTATGGACCTTCTGGCTGACCCATGTGAGCAGGAACAGCAACAGCTCACGGCCCAGCTGCAAGGGCTAGTCGATGATTACCCTTGGTTATTTGGCTCTCTGCATGGGTTAGTGCAGGATTTCTTAACCTCCACCCTTCACCTACAGCAGTCCCCAGTGTCAGCTCATTCTCAGTCCCCAGTGTCAGCGCATTCTCAGTGCCCGGTGTCAGCTGTGTCTCAGTCTCAGTCTCCCCAGTCAGCTGTGCCTCAGGCTGCTTCCACGCAGTCAGCTCCTCTCCCTAGCTCACAGTCAGTCTCCTCGCAGTCAGTATCCTCGCAGTCAGTCTCCTCGCAGTCAGTCTCCTCGCAGTCAGTCTCCTCGCAGTCAGTCTCCTCGCAGTCAGCTCTAACGCCCTTAGCTCCTGCTCTCTCTAGCTCGCAGTCTGCTCTTTCTGTCTCCCGGCCTGCTTCCACGCGGCCAGTTTTGACGTACTCAGGCCCCTCTAGCCTTCAGTCGGTTTCCCTAATGTCTGTTCACCCTAGCACTCTGTCAGTTCCTCCAGTGTCAGTTCCTCCAGTGTCAGCTCCTCCTCAGTCGCAGTGTTCCCAGTCAGCTGTAGCTCCAGCTCCTCCTCAGTCGCAGTGTTCCCAGTCAGCTGTAGCTCCAGCTCCTCCTCAGTCGCAGTGTTCCCAGTCAGCTGTAGCTCCAGCTCCTCCTCAGTCGCAGTGTTCCCAGTCAGCTGTAGCTCCAGCTCCTCCTCAGTCGCAGTGTTCCCAGTCAGCTGTAGCTCCAGCTCCTCCTCAGTCGCAGTGTTCCCAGTCAGCTGTAGCTCCAGCTCCTCCTCAGTCGCAGTGTTCCCAGTCAGCTGTAGCTCCAGCTCCACCTCAGTCGCAGTCTCAGACCCCTCAGTTAGCTCCAGCTCCCTCTGCTCACCCTGCTCCCGCTCCCTTGGCTCCAGCTCCCCCTGCACCCGTACCTGTTCCGCGGGTGGGGGCAGCCACGGACGGGCTGACCTCTGCACCCGTACCTGTTCCGCGGGTGGGGGCAGCCACGGACGGGCTGACCTCTGCACCCGTTCCTGTTCCGCGGGTGGGGGCAACCAGGTCCAAGCCTTCGCATCGGTTTTCTGTGTTAGCTGCAGCAGCAGGGTCTCAGTCAGCTCTAGCTCCAGTCGCTCTCCCTCGCCTTCAGTCAGCTCCAGTAACTCTTCCTCGGTCCCCAGTGTCAGCTGTTTCAGTGCCCTCTCAGTCAGTTCCCTCAGCCCCTGTCTTAGTTCCTTCGGTTTTGGTCCCAGTTCCCTCAGCTCCTGCTCCTTCTGTAGCTCCAGTAGTGTCAGCTCCCTCTCAGGCCCCAGTGTCAGCGAGCTCTCGGTCTGTCTCCACGCAGCCAGATCTCCCTAGCTCTCGGTCTGTCTCCACGCAGCCAGATCTCCCTAGCTCTCGGTCTGTCTCCACGCAGCCAGATCTCCCTAGCTCTCGGTCTGTCTCCACGCAGCCAGATCTCCCTAGCTCTGGGTCTGTTTCCACGCAGCCAGATCTCGCTAGCTCTCGGTCTGTTTCCACGCAGCCAGATCTCCCTAGCTCTCGGTCTGTTTCCACGCAGCCAGATCTCCCTAGCTCACAGCCCGCTCTCTCTGGCTCCCGGCCTGCTTCCACGCAGCCAGTCGTCTCCCGGCCTGCTTCCACGCAGCCAGTCGTCTCCCGGCCTGCTTCCACGCAGCCAGTCGTCTCCCGGCCTGCTTCCACGCAGCCAGTCGTCTCCCGGCCTGCTTCCACGCAGCCAGTCGTCTCCCGGCCTGCTTCCACGCAGCCAGTCGTCTCCCGGCCTGCTTCCACGCAGTCCCCTGCACCTCTGCTATTCCTCGAGCAGCCCCTGCTGCTCAATAAAGCAGCAGTGTGCCCTGTTCCGCGGTCCCAGCCTACGCATCCGGTGCCTCACTATGTAGGCCCCGTTCAGCCCATGGGCTCAGCTCACTCCAAGCCGATGGGGGTCTCCGCTCATTCCGAGCCGATGGGGGTCTCCGCTCAGTCCGAGCACTCCGCGCCAGAGGGCCCCGCTCAGTCCGAGCCGATGGGGGTCTCCGCTCAGTCCGAGCCAGGGGGTCCCGCTCAGTCCGAGCCGATGGGGGTCTCCGCTCAGTCCGAGCGCTCCGCGCCAGAGGGTCCCGCTCAGTCCGAGCGCTCCGCGCCAGAGGGTCCCGCTCAGTCCGAGCCGATGGGGGTCTCAGCTCAGTCCGAGCGCTCCGCGCCAGAGGGTCCCGCGCAGTCCGAGCCGATGGGGGTCTCCGCTCAGTCCGAGCCAGGGGGTCCCGCTCAGTCCGAGCACTCCGCGCCAGAGGGTCCCGCTCAGTCCGAGCCGATGGGGGTCTCCGCTCAATCCGAGCGCTCCGCGCACGAGGGTCCCGCTCAGTCCGAGCCGATGGGGGTCTCCGCTCAGTCCGAGCGCTCCGAGCCAGGGGGTCCCGCTCAGTCCGAGCCGGTGGGGGTCTCTGCTCAGTCCGAGCGCTCCACGTCACCCGAGGGTTCCCCACCAGAGCCCGGGGTCGCCCTTCTCCGCCGCTGCATGCCCCGCGGTCGGCCTCCAGTGTCTGCTCCCCGTCGCCGCCGCCGCACGCCCCGCGGTCGGCCTCCGGTGACCCCTCGTCGTCGCCGCCACCGCTGGGAGCGCGGTCGGCCTCCAGTGACTCCCCCTCGTCGTCGCCGCCGCCGCCGCTGGGAGCGCGGTCGGCCTCCAGTGACTCCCCCTCGTCGTCGCCGCCGCCGCTGGGAGCGCGGTCGGCCTCCAGTGACTCCCCCTCGTCCTCGTCGCCGCCGCCGCTGGGAGCGCGGTCGGCCTCCAGTGATTCCTTCTCGTCCTCGTCGCCGCCGCCGCTGGGAGCGCGGTCGGCCTCCAGTGATTCCTTCTCGTCCTCGTCGCCGCCGCCGCTGGGAGCGCGGTCGGCCTCCAGTGATTCCTTCTCGTCCTCGTCGCCGCCGCCGCTGGGAGCGCGGTCGGCCTCCAGTGATTCCTTCTCGTCCTCGTCGCCGCCGCCGCTGGGAGCGCGGTCGGCCTCCCTCGTTGGGATTTTGCTTTGTGGCCCCTTGGCCTCTGCGGCCTCCTGAACTGTGTGTTTTTTGTTTTTGGATTTCCCACTGACTCCCCTGAACTGTGGACTGTTTTTTCCCCTGCTGTTTTTTGTTTTGTCATAGCTCCTGGACTGTTCCTTGTTTCGGCCCCCTGTTTTGGACATTGGAGCTCTCCGGCCTTGTGCCGTCGCTTTTTGTTTCATCCAGTTGTTTTTTTTTGCTTCTCGTCCCCGTGTTTTGTTCTTGTTTGGACTGTGTTGCCTCTGCTCTGCCTCATTTTGATGCCCCCTGTTGGACTGTCTCCGGCCTTGTGCCGTCGCCTTTTGTTCTGGTCCTGTGTTTTTGTTTTCTTCCTGTCCGGGTTTGATTTGTTTTGTTCACGCCCTGTGATTTCTGTTTTGCTCCCTGTCTTTGTTTTTGTTTCGGGCCCTCCCTCCTGGTCCCCCGCCTCCCGCCCTTGTCTGGTTTTGTTTCTGGTTTTGGCCGTCGGGAGCCGGCCTTTGAGGGGGGGGTACTGTCATGTCCTGGGCCGTTGGCCCAGCGTTTTGTGTTAATTTATTTCCTGAGTTTGTCCTCCCTGTATGTTTGTCATGTTCCCAGTGTTGTGACTTGTCTGCGTGTTCCTTGGTTTATCACTTCCTGTTTTATTTTGCCAATGTGATTTCCTTGTGCTTTGTGTTTAGCTTTGCTTCCCCTGTGTAATTAGTTTCATTTGCCTCACCTGTTGTTCCCTGCTGTTTCCTCTTGCCCTGATTACCCATTGTGTATTTAAGCCCTCAGTTTTCATTTGTTCTCTGTCGCGTCGTTGATGTTTTGTGCCCGCATGTTCCTGTGTTCCCTGTGCCTGCCCTTCGTCTCCCTGTGCCTCCCTTCCAAGGTTTTTGTATTTGTGTTTCCCCGTTGAAATAAATCCCCTTTTTAGTTATGTTTGCTTCTGGAGTCCTTCATGTGAGTCCTTCCTCGTCCGTTTCCTCCCCGGCCATGACAAGGAGGAGACCCACCGGGCCAGAAAGACTGCAGCTAACCAGGAGGTCTGAACCTAGAACCTTCTTTCTGTGAAGCAACAGTTTGAAGAGCTAAAGAGGAGCAGTTAACGATGATCTTCCTGCAAAGCTGCGACAGGGAAGAGAAAATGAAGGATCCACCATAAACCCAATAACCTGCTCTGTTTCCCATAGATAACCCTTCGCTTTCATGTGTGCTGAGTCTGATCATTCCTGGAACATTTCTCTGCTCCGTTAAAACTTGGCTTTAATGAGATGACCCCCTGCCAGCCTCCAAAGCCCGCTGGCTCTACAGCTCATCAATTTACAGCATTACAAACTGCACATGCATCCAAATGGAGTTTAGCAGCATAAATGACCTCAGCATCTGTCTCACGTCTCCCTGCGGATTTACCTACTGAGATTACATCCACATCTGTTCAAATCATTTTACTGGCAGTCTATTTCATGAAACATGCAAAGTGTTTTGATATTATGAGAGACAAATATCTCCTTTAGCTTTGCTGATGATTTCCCATGGCAGAGAAGCTGCATTCCTGGAGCCGATTTGTTGTTTCACGCATTTTTATTTTTATACAGGACACCGGAGCAAACAAAGACTCGCGTCTCATGTTCCCAGCGGGGCGACAGTGGAGTTCAGAAACCTGCAATCCAGCAGATTTCCCTCCAAATCTGACCCAGTGGATCACAGTGGAAAAATGCAGAGCAGGGGCTGACAGAGACTGAATGTCTGCTCTTCTGGTGATCGCATTACTACGAGTTTGCTGAAGACTTGGACCTCAAATATCACACAGGGCTTCTTCTAACCATTGAGACAAAAATTCTGACCAAATACCAGAAGTGATTTAAAGCAACAGAAATGAAAAACAGTTTGGTTCCAGATCTTTAAATCAGAACCACTGTCCTAACGGGTGCTGGATGCGCAGGTGGCTTGGAAGCCCGGGCGCCCACGGGATACTGCGAGGTGACCACATCAGTAAAAAATGGTTTCTGAGCATGTCTGAAAAGTTGATTCTTGCAGTTTGCATGTTTGAGTCTGTCATCTGTTTAGTTACTTCCTGTTTTACTTTGGTAGTCTTTTGTCACCTGTGCTTTGTACATAGTTTGTATATTAGTGTCCCCCACCTGTTGCCTCTGTGCCTCTTGTATTGATTGTACTTATGGTCTCAGTCTTGTCCTTTGTTGAGTCGTCCTACATTGCTGCGTGCTCACATGTGTTTCCCACTACAGTGATTATTTCTTGTGGCACCTGGTTTGGCTTTTATTTTTGGACATGTCCTGTATTTGATGACCTCATTGTTTTACTTTATTTCCTCTGCATGGGCAGTATTTTGTGACTTTGTTCAGTTGTTGGGTTTGCAGGATTTGCATAAAGATTCTTGTGTTTCAGGCTGGGAAAAAGTACATCTGGCATTGGTAACTGCCCTAACATGCAGCAGCTGAATAAATCAGTATTTGGAGCTGAGAAGCCGGGAAGGATCCAGCAGAAGAAGCAGCGACGCAGCTCTAAAAGCTGGAGACACGCTGACAGGGAGAGAGAGTTTCTGGGTTTGGTGGTCTGAAAGCATTTGACCTACTTATTTTTATTGGCGTTTAATGGAGCTTTAAGGAGGCGACAGGCAGAAAGAGTGAACCGAGTGAGGTGAAGGAGGGGTCGGCTTCCACTCTGACAGACTGGGTACGCACTGAAGAGGTTTAAACACACACGCAGAGGTATGTATGGATGCCGATGAAAGCCTTTACTGCACATGTATGCAGTGATTTAAGTGTATTAACATGTAGGCAGATGCAGGCTGGGCAGCGATTCAGTCAAGCCAACCTGATGGAGAGAAGATGTGCGTGAGATGAAGAGTGATTCGTTTTGAGTCTGCAGGGAATAAAAGACAAACAGGATGGGACGAAGGGGGCGTGGCCACTGACAGTACTGCACGTAGTAAAAACACAGCACGGTAACACGTTCTCGTTCCTCTTTGGTTCCACTCTGTTCTCCAAACAGGCCCATGCTACAGTTCTGTATTTGTGCTGCTGGCAAACCGATGGTGCTTGTTAGGCCTGTACAGGAGGGCGAGATCATTAAGACTTACATTTGCCACCTTGCTACACAGTTTCACAACGTTTTGTTCTTGAGGCTCAGAGAACCGAACCAACAGATTAAAGAAAAGGTTCAAACAGACTCAATAAAACAAGAATAAAACATTTTCATAAAAATGTTATCCACGTTAAAAAGTTTTCGATACAAATACATATGCCAATGAGCTTTTGCACAAATGGCATCTGTATTTGCATCAAATGACAGTTTGCTGTCTAGTATAGTGCCCAAATATTTGTATTTCGCCACTACCTCTATTTCCTGGCCATGAATATGAACAGCAGGTACGGATGAGGTTTTTTCCAACGGAAGTCTATGATCATTTCTTTTGTTTTTGATGCATTAATGTCCAGAAAGGAATTCCCACACCATGTTACAAAATTGTCCACAACCGGGCCATGGTCAGGATCTGCATCATGGAGCAGAGAAATGATGACTGAGTCATCTGCATATTTAATTATATGTCTGTTCTTATAGTGGCTCTGACACTCATTTGTGTAGAGAACAAATAAAAGTGGAGAAAGGACACATCCCTGAGGGGAACCAGTGGAGGATAAAAGCAAATCTGATAAAATGCTGTTGACTCGCACTCTCTGTGGTCTATCTGTTAAAAAAATCCATAAGCCAAGATCCCAGACCAGAATCAAGACTGTATGTACTAATAAGACGTCTTGCTAAAATATGGGGCTGGATGCAATTAAAAGCTGATGAAAAATCTATAAAAAGCAACCGGGAAAAATTACGTGCACCATCCAGATGCTCCAGAACCTTGTGGAGCAAAGTGCAGACAGCATCCTCCACACCCCTCCCTGTTCTATAGGCAAATTGGAGGGGGTCTAATTTTGTCTCAGTGGCACAAAAAATTTCATTTCTTACAAGTTTCTCAAATATTTTCATTACAAGTGAAGTTAACGCTACAGGACGATAATCATTTAATGATTTCGGTGCTTTAACTTTGGGCACTGGTACAATAATAGAGTCCTTCCAAATACGTGGCACTTTATGAAACTCAAGAGATTTGGAGAAAAGAAATGAAAAAATTCCAGCCATTCCAATATATTAGATATGATGACATCATCATATCTAATATATTGATAAGACCTTTCAGGGGCCTCAGATACACCTGTTTGCCAGGTTTAATTGCTCAACTTGTGATGGTGTAGGCGGAGTTTGTGTTGGTTTAACACAAAGACTTGGGACTGTGACACAAAGCTTTTCTACATTTTGACACCAAGATTTTATTTACTGCAGCTCTGGATCATCTCCACACATCAGTTATTGATCTGCTTGATAACTAATAATAGTTATCAGCCCCGCAAAGGCCACGTCGGTCCATCCCGAGGGTCAAGCACGTTAGAGGCAGAGACTGTAACTGTGACACTGTGCTCTCGTGCCTTCTTCCTGAGAAGTGGCTCTGTTGCAGTTGCAGAAAAAGAAGTTTTGTTAGTTACAGTTTGGCCTCAGCTGCTCATTTCAGTCTCATCACAGGAGAGGTGGCAGCTTAGCCAGAGCTTCACAGCTCAAAGTGAGTGCCTTTCTAGTTTGACACAGCTGCTGTTTTATCATCCAGAAACCCTCGGACGTCTGAGGCGACAGCGAGCAGAACTCTGTTTCTTTATTTTCATTTCATTTTCGCCTGGCTGCAACATCTGCCACCCTAACATCTTCTCTTTTCAGAGAACCACAATGGAAATGAAGTGATTATACAGGACTCAGTATCCATTAATCTTCATCAAATACATCTGCATTTTTTTAAAAAGTGGAACTTCAAAAGTTTGAGAGTAAAAAATGTTGCGTGAGTGTTTTTGTGTTCTTTTAAAGAGCATCCAGTGCTGAAATTCATCTGAATCCGAATCAAAAACATGCTGTTTTTGTGACAACACAGAGAGGAAGGAGTCAAAGATGTAAAACATGCAGTTAAACACAGAGACTGAAGCCAAACTCACTGTGAGCTCAGCTCGAGCCTCAGGCCTTACATGTGAGGCCATCTTGAGAACGTGGGGATAGCGCGGCTCAGACTCGGTTTTAGGGTCCAGGTAAAGCACAGAGGTCCTCACAAAGATGTCAGTGCAAACTGAAGAGGACACAACTCAGGCTCCAAACTCTCCTCCTCCTCCTCCTCCATAAAGCAGACCTCTCAGCACCAGTGCTCGCCTTTTTCCTCCTCTTTATGTTTCTACTAAAACACATTCACTCTGCTCATAAATCAGCGTGGACCGAACCCGACAGCGGGCTGTTTATCAGGACCAGACCAGAGAAAAATGTGGAGTTTCTCACTGATGTCTGTGCGCTGTTCAAACTTTACAGTGACAAGTTTTTAGTGTCCAAATCCCTGAGAGACCACAACATTAATCCAGAGAACAACAAACAAAACAAAACTTTCTATCAGTCTGCACAGAAGGATGCTTCACTTTATCTGAGTGAGTACTTACTTGGGGTAGTTCATGCAGTAGAGTGTGTAGATGTCAAAGGCTTCACTCTGAAACAGACACACAAAAAAAAAAAATCAGCCAAAGGGGAAAGAAAGAGTTTTCATCACTGACAGGTCACTTTATTTCATCCTGCTGGCTTCTCACTCAGCGGCATGATCCAGGAAGCCACAGCACACATGAAAGCTGCAGCTTCACTGAGTGGGATGATGCTCTCCCTGCAGTGATGCTCTCCTGTTTGTCTGCAGGCATCTGATGCACGGAGGACTCAGTTTTTCAGTTTGAGCTTTATGTCGTCTTGTTTGCTGACACAAAAATGTAACTGACTAATTTCATTGTTGTGGTGTCACTGCATTGAAACTGCAAACATGCTTTGAAAACACAAACTTGTCCTCTCTTAAAGCAAACCGAGCTCCCACTGACAGCTCCTGATCTTTTTATTTAAAGCAGCAACACAATCAGCTCTAGTTTCATTGACAGCTAAATACACAAAAAATAGACACATATACTGGAGACAGGCTCCGAGTTAAAGCTTCAAAGTGTCACCGCAGGTCAAACAGGGGCAGTAATGCTCAAGCATTCATCTGCAGCCTCAGATGACCTTAAATTTAATTAGTGAGACCCGCTGCGTGTCTCTCTACACAGACAGCAGAAGCTGTTTGCTCCAAATGTGGCTCATATTTGCAGTTTTCTGTGGGTGAGTCTGGCTGCCTGAACTCAGCCACTGGTCCACCTCATATGGGTCAGGTGTCAGGTGTGTTGTGGCATTTGGGCCAGATCAAAAGTCATCAGTGCATGATGCCAATGAAACCAAATACGCCATAATTAGCTCACATCAGGCCCAAATATTTCTGCCAGCTGAGCTATTAACACAGAAACAGTGTCGACTTTCAGCTAATTCATCCCATCCAACAGACACGATAATATGAATCACACTCATTCCCACGTGCTGGGAGGCAGTTCAGCAAACAAACAGATCTGCAGACTGAGGGCGAGGCTCAAGCTGTCATTCCCACTCCCCTTTATTCCACTTCCTTTCAGCCCGTCAGTCAGGAGGTTGCAAAGAGAAAACCACACTGTGTGCACATGCTCATGTCTCAAAATAGCTCTGGGAACCTCTAACAGTTTAATCTAATGTCCGCTGTGCAGAAACAGACAGAAGTTCAGTTCAGCTTCAGTCTGAAGAACAACAAGAAAGGATGTTTTACACCAGTTTATGGTTCCTCCGCTACAGTGCAAGAAATGAAGGACATTTTACATCCATGTAGGTGTATTTCCTTGTGTGCAAGCTGAATTTTTGATTTCACACTGGCACAGGGTGCAAACAAATTCATAAATATGTTTGAGAGCTGAGCTGTAAAGACAGTAACTGATCTGAGAGACGTCACCATCACCACAGAGGTCTGCAAACATTCATGCAGCCTGTAAGAGAACAACGTCACTACTGTCCACACACACACACACACGCACACGCACACGCACGCATTCATTCACTGGGTGCTGGTTTGATCTGCAGCTGCTGGTTTACACAGTGATGTTTGTACTCTGCAGTGAATTAAAGGTGCAGCCTTGCTGGTGGCTTACTGGGTGTTTGGGGTTTATGGTGCCATGTTTCCTGTCAGCTAACAGCCTCACACAAACACACATGCAGTGCTGCAGTGTACTCACCCTCTCTACGAAGCACTCCGCAATGGCTGCAGCATGAGGGCTCCTCTCTAAATCCTCCAGCAGATCACTGAGTACAGAAAAAACACAGCTTAGAGAGTTCTACTCCAATCAGAAAAATCCTGAATCAGTTCTCTACAAGAGCCATAAAATCATGGTAGCAAGGTAGAAGCAGATACCATATATGTGGCAAAACCCCATCAGAACTCATGTTTCACAAGTTTACAGCTGGGATTTGTTCCTATTCACATATGAAGCCCAGTGCTGATGCTGGCTGACGTGCAACTTGGAAGCAGGTCAGACTGAGTTGATTTCACAGCTTTAGTGCGTCAAGTCCATCCACACCAAACTGGGAACGTTTAGTCCCCATCAAGCTGCAACATCCTGAACGCAGAAGTCCCAAAGCTGCAGTTCCTCTGCCATCCAGCAGAGGTGCCACAGTGAGTCAATCCCCATAGACTCCCATATTAAAACTTTATAGCAGAAATAAAAGTGTTTACAGCCGGATACAGAAACTGCTTTGGCTCAAAGTTTGCATTATTAGGGGTGTGGCCTCTTTGACTGACAGGTGGATGGTGACACAGGCGGCTGTAGCTGCTAGCTGTCTGCCAGGCTTCAACTCAGCTAACTCGAGTCCCTGAACTGGACCTGTGGACCGTGTTCGTGCTGTGTAGGATTTTGCTGTATTTGGATGCCACTGAGCATTAATTAGCAGGTATTCATGTCTGTATGATGCTCCCATACAGCCTATCGATGCAGCTTGCTAACCAGGCTAGCTATAATTAGCTGACAGCTTAGCACTCTGATCTGACTAAAAGATGGAGTAAGTCTTCAAGATATGGAGCCCAGAGGACAGGAGGTGATGTGATACTTCATCTTTTAGGGGATTTTAACTAATTGTGTAAATACTGATGAGTTACCTGAAAGAAAAGGTTCAGCTGCTCCCTTATTTCCCAGTAGGGTCACTACAGCACATAGATCCACATCTCTAATTTGATTTTACACCAGATCCAAGCCTTCCATTTTATCCAGAATCGGCAGTAGGAGCTGGCTTGTGACCCCCTGGATGGGTTTGTACCCCCTCCTAGTCTTGAACAGGGGTATATTTTGTAAGGTAAGGTAAATAAATGTGTTAACCACTGCACCATGGAGCCACTGAGTTAGCTCCAGAACATGAGTTCACTGTCTTGAAGGAGCTGCAGGATGCAATCCTGTGCAAAGCCTTCAGACTGAACCACAAAAGAAAAAAAGAGCACAAAGAGGATTTCAGTGAATCTGGTTCATGGTCAGTTTGAAGTTCTGGGGTCTGAGGAAAACTGCAGGTAATCATCTCATTGTAGTCACAGTGAGAACAGTCCAACAGAGTCAAAGGGAGGTTAGTGTGACGCTACACTGACTCCAGGACCTGCAGGCTGTTACTGCTGGCAGACATTCATCCCAACAACTTTCCCTCCATTCCCACCATTTATCTCCACCTTCATCCCTCCACCCGGCCAAGTCCCAAACACAAGACCTTTCTTTATCTCTGTGTTTTCATTTGCGTCTTCTGTCTCTCTATTTTTCCATCTCTTAGTCACACACACACAGTGCACTCAGTGGTGTGTAATAAAGCTTCTCAGCATCAGGATGTGATACCGAAACACCAAACCAGATTTCTCTGGAATAACCTTTGACCTGTTGGATGTTTGTTCCTGAACTCTGACCAGGATCACAAACCAGGTTCAAACCCTCCACCCTAACAGGAGGGGGTTCATGCTCTGGTCTGTGGCTTATATCACAGTGAGTTGGGGACCTACAAACCAAAAGCTGGAAACCGCAGACTGCTCCTCTAGAAAAGAAATCCCTTGCCAGCTGAAATCCATAAGGAATTGAACCACTAATCATGGGAATGTCAGCGCACGTTACGCTCGCCTGGTTTTAAATGTTTGTGCGCCATCCTCTCGGGGAATGAATGGACACGATTACAGAGGTGGTTTTTGTATTTTTGATGGCTTAGTATAAAGATTTCACAGCGGTTAATGTGCCGAGTGAGAGTGCTCACCTCTGAGAAGACATCTCCAACGAGCAGCGATACACAAAAGAAGTTAAAGTGAAGCGGCAGCAGACAGAAAACAGCTGCCACAGTCAGCTCTGCTCGCGTTACTTTCCAAGAGAAGTCAGACAGAAAATTAATATTTATAAAACACTGTTTTAGCCGGGGTCGCCAAACATTTCTACATCTCTGCTTTCACTAAAAACGTCTCTTGCTTTCTCTCATCAGGTTTAATGTCCTGAGTCATTCACGTGTTCTCCTCTGCATGTCTCAGATTTGGTCGTTTATCTGAAATAGAGTCAGTGGCAAAACAGCAGTATGTTTGAAATTTATGTGCAGCCATGTAGTTCTTAATGCTTAAGATTTTTAAGGCCCACGGGTGTCTGAAACCTGTTGGCACCCCACTTTCCTACGTCGAAAACAAAGTGAATTATGAAGAATATTTGTGAAGAAAGGAATTTGTTGCAAAACAGGAAACTTGTTGTTCGCTGTGATGCTGAACAGAGCGAGGCTTTTTAATTTGATGTACAGTGTGACTCTGACAACAAGGATTAGAGTGACTGCAGAAACAAAAGAGGAATTATGACCATAATCAGACTCGAGCAGCTGAGTCTAAATCAAACACCAACTTCCAGGTCTGAAAAAGAAAAAAACCTGCAGTTCCTCTGACGTCCAGCAGAGGCACCACAGTGAGTCAGTCCTAATAATAATAATAATAATAATAATACAGGATAAAATTGATTTATGTAGTGTGGGTCTAAGCAAAGCATTAAAGTCATGAAGTTATTTCATAAAGTTGATTTGTAGTTCTAAACATATTTGGGTTTTTTTTCTTCACTCTTTGTCACTTTTTTGTTATTCCACTCTCCTACAGTCTCAATTACAACTGACCAAATGACCGATTATGCAAATTAGGTGATGATGTCATATAGTGACTTCTAGCGACTTTTAGGACAGTCAATAGCAACTTTCCTTACTGAGGAGTTGGCAACAGTGTAGGCTTCACCTCGGCTAACTGGAATCCCTGAACTGGACCTCTGGACTGTTTGTGCTGTTGGAGCCTTTTGGAGCATTTTTAATGCAATAATCTGACCAATAATATGGCTGCTGTGGCTTCACCGGGCTAACAGACCCTCTGAGAAGGCGGAGCTCCTGTTTTGAGCTAAATTGTCCTGTTGCAGAGAGAGGAAGGCCTGAGCAGCTGCACCATAGCTCACTGTGAAATAAATAAGGATGATTTTGAACTGTGAATCATGCAAAGCTACGCTGTTAAAGAATCCACATGAGAAGCTGCACATCAACATAAGCAGATTTTAGTTTCACTTGGCAGTGCTTGAACAAACTCTTCATCCTTACCATGTAAATCTCTGCTCGTGTTTGTGATGACCTCCGTGCAGCTGAAACTGGTTATTTCCCCACAGTGCAGTTTAAAAATAACACGGAGATGTCCAAGAGGACTCGGGCAGTAAAACAAACTGTTGCATGAGAGTGAAAACCTCTCTGAAAAGTTTTGTTTTTATTTCGGGAGAATGTTTGTTGCTAGGCAGAAACTCGAGCCAAACGTCTGATGACTATCAGAAAAACTGGAGCTCATTGAACAATGCATCAGGAAACAGTGGAGCTGCTGGAGCCTCAGTGAATTTCAATGGAGGGATTTTACTGCTAAATATATTTTACATGATGTCAGACGACTGAGGCGACATAAATGAAACACACACAGACAAAAACATCCAAATATATTAGCATAGGATTTAAAGCACATTGATTATTATTATAAATATGTCTCTGTTTTTATTAAAACAAAGACAGATTAAAGCACTAAAGCACTTTCTTCAGTCACATCTCTGCACAGGGATTGGTTCATAATAAAGAGCGTCTGCGTGGGTTTTCTCAGCAGTTTCCATGCACAGCTTTTCGTTACTTTGACACTGGGAATGAGGACCGGCTTCCCGTTCCCAGACTGATGGGATTCACAGTTCTGAGTTTGCAGATCAAACCATCTGAAAAACCTCATGCTGGCATTGACTTGTGCAGTAAGCTTGTATTACGTTTTTTTTGCTCAGGTTTGGTCCAGTTCAGGACCTCGTATCACAGCTGGACTCTGAAAACCTGAGTTGAGAAATCCCGTTAAGTTCGACTCAGTTGCTGTTGTTTAGTGAAAAGTATCTGCCGTGTTTGACTGGACCCTTACAGCTTTTTCTTCAGTTATTTTCAGTGTTTTGTTTTGTTTTTTAATGAAAAGAACATTTTTTGAATTCTTCCTGAAAACAGTGAAGATTTAAGTTGCTTTGCGACTCTAGTGAGGGCCGAGCTGCAGACGGAGAGGACGGAGAGATTTGTTTCTGAGCCAAGGCTGCTGAAGCTGTAGGAGATATACATCGTATGGGGTTACACCACAAAACTCTCACTGCATCCTCAGCTAACGAGCTCTGATCAAGTCTCTCATTATCACAAACACACACACACACATATCTGTACTTAAGGATGGAGACACACACACACACACACACACACAAGCCCCCCCTCCACCTCCTCTTCCTCCCAGCCATCATTCGCTCACTCGCTCTCCCTGCTCTGGCGTCAGGCCTCATTTTGTGGCCGGCGGACATCATTAGCGGGGGATTATGGGAAAGGAAGAGGGAATTCTGGGAATGAAGTGACCACAGAAAAGTTGGGATGTTAGAAGCAAAACGACAGGCAGACAGAGAGAAACATGCCACAATAAAAGTGGAGGAAATAAAGAGATGGAAAGACGACATGGGTAAACAGAGAGAGAGAGAGAGAGAGAAATGCGGCTGATAATTAAAGACAGAGAGAAAAATGTCTTTAATGTGGGAATAAAGACAAACATGTTCAGAAAAACAGGAGAGATATCAACAGAGGAAATGGAAATAAAAAGAATCATAACATCCGCCTGTGTCAAAGCATCGATCCGCAGTTTGGGATTTCAAAAAGTTTATTTATGTGCAGAAAAGTGCTTTAAAGGTTTCATCTGAGAGCATACCAACAGGATGCTGAGCGGTCACCAGATCAAACCAGGCAGGTACCAGCGACAGGTGTCAACTGTAGTGATGTCACAATGGCCCTGAATGACTCAGCGACGCACGGCTAAAGATGTGAACCCTCGTTAACCGTTTTTCCTCGCGGTCAGCAGGAAGTGTCCGAGCTTAGTGACATAAAGAGGCTGTGACTGCAGACTCGATTGATCTGAAGCAAAAGGTAAACGGCTGTGATGGAGATTTGTACGCCTTTAATGAGTGTTTGGCTTTAAAACTGCTCAAAAATGTTTTTTTTTTTGATAGCAAAGGTTTTCACCCCCTCAAAGAGACCTTCAGTTTTCTCCAGCACGTACAAAGAAACACCAAAACACAGCAGACATCATAAAGGTCAAACTGCAGGCCTGTGCCATTGCACGATTTACCACATTCACTAAAAATCATACATTTGATTTTATTTAGCTTGAATTTATTGAGCTATTTTCCTTTTTATATTGTAAACATTAAGCTTTTGTTCTTTTTTGTTTACATTTCTAATTATTGTATTTTCTCATTTCTTCTGTGAGAATTTGACCTTATTGAGCTGTTTTTGTGTCATATTTGGCTTCATTAAGGAGCTTTTCTTATAGGCTGTGTTTAATGTTTTGGCAGTAATAATGTTTGTGTTAAAGAAAGTTGAATGTTATTGCTGTAATTTCCTGTATTTTGCAGCAGTTTGGTGCAGTGTCCTTTGATGACGCTCCTCAGTGAGAAGTTTAAAGGCAGAACAAAGCAGAAGAGTGCGGTTTCCTCTTGTTGCAAAACTGTTAAAGTTCCCTTTAATGTGTTGTCTGAATTCCTGCCAGACTCTCTGATTGGCTGCTGCTCCTGTCCGTCAAACACAATTCCTCTTCAGATGAAATCAGCACGTTCATCTTTTGCTCCCGTTCTGGACGTTCACTCCTCAGCTCATCAACACGTTTTATCTCCTCACTTTTTTCTCAGGAATTTTAGTCACTAAATCAACAAACCTAACCCTGACCCCAGGTGACCCTTGACCTCCAAATCTTGAACACCCGAGATGGGCCCTCCTCCTCCTCCTCCTTTTCTTTCTTTGGAGGCTGGGGCCAAAATAAACACACGGGGCCAAGGTCTGGTTTTCATCATCCCACGGAGAGAGCCGGCTCTTTAACGGAGGAAGAAACAGCAGCTGACTGTGTGGCATCTCAGACACGCTAACCAAACTGATGCTGGACCAAGAGGAGGAGGAAGAGGAGCAGGACAGAGATAACATTTAAAAAGATGAAGAATGTGAAGACATAAATAAAGGAATCTGTTTAATTAGTTTTGCCCTGAGAGGTTTGCCCCTTAAAGAGTTAAAAGCAGCGAAACTATTACAGGTGGTGCCGAACCAAAGCCAGAAGATCATGAAAGAGCCCAACCATCCCAACTAGGGATTCTTCTCTCTCTGTTGAGGTCAGGGAGACACTTTCGCTCCCTGAAGGCTAACAGTGAGAGGCTGAGGAGGAGCTTCTTTCCACAGGCTATCAGGGCCCTGAATCAGGACAGCTGACGGACTACACCCCCCCACCCACACCCACACCCACACACACACTCCACTCATCACTCACTGACTCTCCCACTGACCCGGACATGTTACGCTATTTGCACTATATTATGCACCCCACAACATACCCTATATATATAGATTAGTGTAAATATTTGTTACATTCTAGTGTACAGTATGTGCAGTATGTACAGTATGCATAGCATGTATATTTTAATGTACATATTTTGTTACATTCAATATATATTTTGTTACTTTTTATATTATATATATTTTATTTGGACCATATCTTTTTAATCGTTCCACCTCCATTTTACCTCAATGCACATTTTGATTACTTTTTTTTATCTATTTATATCTTCATCTTGTGCTATAGTGTAAGAGTAGTCATCAGAGCATTTCAGCTACTTGTACCCTGTATGACCGACCATGTACATGACAAATAAACTTTGATTTATTTGAATACGTGTTTTTATTGAAAATCTGATGGTGGTGATTGTAGGCAGGTTTACAGTTTGACTCGGAGCTGCCTGTGTGTTCAGTTTCTTTCTGCTAACAGTCCAAAGCTTCCACACTAACAGCTCAGACTGTCACTCTGAACTGCCGGTCAGTTTATCAGATCCATGTCAGAACATTGTCCTCATTTCCAGCACCATATTGTTTTAATTATTGGATTAGAGCAGCTTTGCCTGATTCCCTGTTCAAAATAATCCTTCTTTATCTTGCAGTAAAATGGGCTTCAGTCTGAAAAAAGGAAATGTCTAAAAAGGAAAAAGGAAAGCTAACTTTCTTCTGATTGGCTAGACTTTATAAAAGAAGGGTTTAAACAACAGGTGGGTGGGGCAACTGATGACCATATAAGGTTATCCCCTTTATGACATTGCAAACACCCAAGACAAGAAAAAACTGCCTGAAGCTCAGTGGTTAGAGCAGTCTGAACTGTGAACTGTAAATGGGTCCTTCCACAAAAAATCTGCAGTACCACCCAAATGACCACCTTAGAATCAGATGATTTTAATCCTACAATAACTTTAGTATATATAATGAAGTCAGAATTGGACCGTTGTACTATTACTATTTTCTGAGTTACAGCCCCTCAGAGTTCATAGGGGTGGGTTGAAATCTGGCACTGCGAAATAATTTTTCCAGCATTTTTGAACCTTTATAATTTAATAAGCACAGCAGATATCCACAGGGAGTTTTCAGGGCTGAAAAACACATTTAAAGAAACTGTTTTACACACTCCAAAAGTCATAATATAAAACTGCTTTTATCCACATCAGAGGATATACCATAGTTTCAGCAAACTGCATCAACTGCCTTCAGTTGCATCTGCAAGCCACTTTGCAACCCCCCACCCCTCCACTCCAGCGCCTCCTTTCATGCAGTTTACTCTTTGTTGAAGCGACTGAAGTTACTGCTGATGGAAATAATAAATACAGCCTGCTACTTTCGCTTTCTGCAAACCTCTGAAGTGAGGAGGCCCTTTTTTTTCAGTGTTTTATCAGAATAGTCATGTAATTAGTGTCTGTAACTGAGCCGAGATCAGTGCGCTGCCCACTTGTGCAGAGTACAGCCACCTCACAGAAGTGTGGGGTGAGGAGGCTGGCTTATCCCTGTCTCTTTAATTTCACTTCAACAGCCCTCAGGTCTGAAACTGTGCGAGCCGGTAATCACTCATTTACAGTCGTATAATGTGACATTGTTCTTTCTGCTATCAGCTGAGGTGAAATAAATCAGCAACACTGACGTGTTTAAGATCATTTAAGGGCCTGTTAGAGTGGATCACTTTCACTGGGAGACAGCATGCTCCTGGAAATGTTATCAGGTATTACTGAGGAAAATCCAAAACAGTCTAAACACACTTTCACCTGCTGACACTCGCTGACCAGAAGATTATAAAACTAAAGTTGTATAGCAGAAGTTTGTCTAATTTTGTTGTAGTGGAAAATGACTGGAAAATGACTGAAACCAAGTAGAGTTGAGTAGCGCTCAGTAGGTACTAGAGGAAAAGAGGCTCAAGAGGAAAATGTCACATATACCAGATAATGAACCTGTGATTGTGCCACAGTCTTGGACTTTGTAGCTCTCTAAAACAGGGCTCTTATCTCTCAACACCCAATGCTGCAGCAGCCAAGACAGCAAAGCTAAAGGCATTCCACATTATATTACGCCCAGCGATGGGAACGGATCACAGCAGCACAGGTAAGGTCAGGTATCCTGCCTCTGCATCTTCTACCCAGCAGCTCCCTCGCATAAAACACAGCGAGCACTTAGAGGACGCAGAGTATTTCCATCAGAAAACCTCTGACAAGGTTCTGACTTAATTCTCCAGGAATTTCAGAGTCCACGAAAGAAAGAAAGAAAGAAAGAAGAAAGAAAGAATATAAGTAAGTAAGTAAGTAGAAGAAAGTAGTCATAAAGAAATAAAGAAAGAACAAGAAAGATCGAAAGTAAGTAAGTAAGTACGTACGAAAGACAGAAAGAAAGACAAGAAAGAAAGACAAGAACGACATATAAGTAAGTACGTAAGTCAGCCCGCCCGCCCGCACGACCGTCTCATCCGTACGTCCGCAGCAACAAGCCCGCACGCCAGCCCGCCTCCGTCAGGTACGTCAGTCCGTACGTCAGCCAGCCCGCCAGCCAGGCTCTCAGTCCGTCCGTCCGTCCGTCAGATCCGTCCCCCCGTCAGTCCGCCCGCCCGCCCGCACGACCTCTAGCCTCCGTCCGGTCCAGTCCTCAGCCCGCCCGCCCGCCGCCCGCCCGCCCCCGCCCGCCCGCCCGCCCCGCCTCTCCGTCCGTCCGTCCCCCGCCCCGCCCGCCCGCCCCCCCCCGCCTCTCCGTCCGTTCCGTCCGTCCGCCCGCCCGCCCGCCCGCCCGCCCCCTCCGCCCCCCGCCCGCCCCCGCCCGCCCGCACGCCGCCCGCCCGCCGCCTCTCCGTCCGTCCGTCCGTCCGTCCGCCCGCCCCCGCCCGCCCGCCCGCCCCCGCCCGCCCGCCCGCCCGCCCGCCCTCCCGCCCGCCAGCCCGCCGCCCGCCCCCCGTCCGTCCGCCCGCCCCCGCCGCCCGCCTCTCCGTCCGTCCGTCCGTCCGTCCGTCCGCCCGCCCGCCCGCCCGCCCGCCCGCCCCCCCCTCCGCCCGCCCGCCCCGCCCGCCCGCCCCCGCCCGCCCGCCGTCCGTCGTCCGTCCGTCCGTCCGTCCGTCCGTCCTCCGCCCGACCGCCCCCCCGCCCGCCGCCCCTCCCGCCCGCCCGCCCGCCCGCCCGCCGCCCCGCCCGCCCTCCCGCCCTCCGTCCTCCCGTCTCCTCCTCGTCCGTCCGCCGTCCGTCCTCCGTCCGCCCGCCGCCCCGCCCTCCTCTCCGTCCGTCCGTCCTCCGTCCGCCGCCGCCCGCCCGCCCGCCCCCCCGCCCGCCGACCCCCGCCCGCCCGCTCTCCTCCGTCCGTCCTCCGTCCGCCCGCCCCCCGCCCGCCCGCCCCCCGCCCGCCCGCCCCCCGCCGCCCGCCGCCCGCCTCTCCGTCCGTCCGTCCGTCCGTCCGTCCGTCCGTCCGCCCGCCCGCCCGCCCGCCGCCCCGCCCTCCCGCACGCCCCCCCGCCCGCCCACCCACCCCTCCCGCCCGCCCCGCCCGCCTCCGTCCGCTCCTCCGTCCGTCCGTCCGTCCGTCCGTCCGTCCAGTCCGTCCGTCCGTCCCCGCCCGCCGCCGCCCGCCCGCCCGCCCGCCCGCCCGCCCTCCGCCCTCCCGCCCTCCCGCCCGCCCCTCTCCGTCCGTCCGTCCGTCCCGTCCGCCCGCCCGCCCCCTCCCTTCCGCGCCCCTCCCTCCCCTCCCCCGCCCTCTGCTCCGTGCCCTTTTGTGTGTCCTCTCCCTGCTCCCAGGTCGTCAATCATCAGTCTGACTCAGCTGCTGGTCTTGGCCCAGTGCACCATGGGAAACCAGCACTGATGATGATGTGGTTGATATCCCAGGAGACTGTGTGTCTGTTTGTCTGTCTGACTGTGAGTGAATGAGCAGAATCTGTGTGTGTGTCTCTGTGTGAGTTTCCTCTCAGTCATTCAGAAAAAAAAAGTCCATTAAAGTAAAGTAATAAAATGAAATGAATATGAAACCTAAGAAAGTTTTCTTAAAGGGGAGGAGCTAAGCTGGCTTGTTTCAAAAACCAAGGCTAATAAGATATTATTATTATTATTATTATTATTAAGTTAAAATGGCTTATTTTTAACTGTGAATCATGCAAAGCTGCTCTAGTCCAAGGATAAAGATGTGAAATGAGCACATTAAGTTAAAGATTTTTACCTGTGGTTTGATTGATAACAAAACTGAATCAGCTCTATGTGTTCATTAGTAGATTAAATCTATTGTGCACACATTTAAATCCTTTATATCCATGCTGAGTGACACACACACACACACAGCAGTTTAGTTCCTAATAATCCTCCACATCCACACATGGCCCGTTTCCCACTGTAACACACACACTGCCGGATGGTGTCATGTTCAAACTATGCTGGATGATGTAGCCTCCCTGAGCTTGTTATGTCTGCCCATCTGGTCCTGTGTGTGTGTGTGTGTGTGTGTGTGTGTGTGTGTGTGTGTGTGTGTGTGTGTGTGTGTGTGTGTGTGTGTGTGTATTTGTGTGTGTGTGTGTGTGAGAGAGAGAGAGAATCAGAATGAGAGGTGGGGGTTTTCTTATTTTCCCTGCTTTCTGGGACAAAGAGCGAGTGAGAGAAACCAGGTCAGTTGTTTTAGTCAAACTCTGCGCGACCCTGAGAAACACGGATGGAGTGAAGGAGGTTTGAGAGCATGCTCAAACCCGGAATTACCTCGTTATGAACTAATTAACTCCATTAGCTGAAATCCACTTAGCTTCAGTGATATCAGACTTTCTCTCCCTCTCCCCCTCTCTCACTCGCCCGGTCTCATACAATATTTCCCATGAGAACCGGGGGCAGGAAGCCTGGATGGAATGAAAACTGCGTGTTTGCACTCACACGTTTGTGCTTTTGTGTTCATAACTGTTTGTGTGTGAGACATTGTTCCTCTGTGTGTGTGTGTGTGTGTGTTGGAACAAGCACAAAGAAAGTGAAGTGTGAAAACAGGACCCTTAGTGGGGAGGAGTGTGTGTGCGTGTGTGTGTGTGTGTGTGTGTGTGTGTGTGTGTGTGAGAGACATATTTTAACAGCTTCCTTCCCAGGCACTTAAAGCACTCCCTACCACTTCTTCTGTCACTCTTTCAAATCTCTGAAGTCATTTGAAAAACACTGATTCTCACTTCGTTTTCACCAGGGTGGGGGGAACCTCTGACTTTTGTATGGTTCCTGCATCAATTTAAAAATCTAAATTTACTCGTACTTGACTTTTAAATCTTCATTAAACAATTAAAGCTTGAAGGAGGGGGGCTCTCACACCTTCATGTACACCGAGGCGTGCTCTAGCTGAGGCCTTTGGGTGTGTTACAACTTCCTGAACCCACTAAGTGGCCTTATAGAGTGCCATCATGTCGATGTCTCCCAGCCTTTGTCAAGAATGAGGGTTGGGGCAGACTGGGCAATTACCATGATTGTGTACTCAGCCCGTGGTGAAGCAATGAAATTTGCCGTGTCACAGCAGACACGCACAATTTAGTGTTGCAAAAGTCTTTAGACAGACGAAAGATGAAGCCAGTCTGATCGATCCTCGAAAAGGAGACAAAAAGAAAGAAGTACTAACCAGAAATGCATAAGAGGAAACAAACAGGCCAGTCACAGTTACTGTGGGTTAGGAGCGTGTACGCCAGGTTACGGCTTAAGTTCAGAAGAGTTTGCAGTTACCATGCCTGCAGTGTAGATTTAAAGCACAAGGTTAAATCCTGGAAATGTGAGCAAAAGTTCATGAGTTTTTGAAGAAATTTAGGCCATTAAGATGAGATTTATTTGCACAAATAATCATAAGAAATTGAGTGATCCCAATGAGACCTTCACAGTGCTCGGGCCCTAAAACTCAGCACTGAGCAGCCCTCCTGCCTGCAGTCTGAAAACCAGCTTTAACTGCACTCAGCATCACTCCCTGCAACATGCTGTTTGCAGCATCAAACTCCCACCATCGAGCTAACTTGGTCATTTTCCGTTTTTACTGCATCTGCTGACGCTACAAATAAACCATGTTAGCCAGTTTGCTAGCTGCCACAATCATTAGTTGGACTTAAAAGAGCCACTCTGCATCTTTTTGAGGTTGGTGTGAGTCTCTTTGTATTAATTTAGGGCCTCTTTGTCATTGTTCCACATTTCTTTGTGATTATTTTAACTTTCCAACATGAATGTGGCCCCCGGGCCTCTGCCCTGCAGGCCTGCTCAGTCACCTTTCCACTCAAACTGGCTCCAGACTAAACCAGTAGGCGATACAACCTGCTTCTGCACTGTGAGGACACATCACACACAAGCAGCAGTGAAAACACTTCACACATCTGAGTGTGCAGCTGACGCCAACTGAAACTCCTCACTCTCTAAGCTGATGTGACAGTGTGTGAAAGCAACCACAACACACTGCAGAGCAGAGCTGGGCTGTGACCCATCAGCTAACTTGACACAGAAACACTGTGCGCGTGTGTGTGTTTGTGTGTGTGTGTGTGTGTGTGTGTGTGTGTGTGTGTGTGTGTGTGAGAGAGGGTAAAACATGGAGAATCTGACTATGTTATATGAGCCCAACAGCTGCAGCTGCTGCATGCACCACCCCAAAAACCCCAACGGAGCTTTTTGATGTGCACTATCGCCAAAGCATCCTGGTGGGAATCAAACCTGCAGCCCTGGCAGGGTGAGAAATATGAGGACATTACATTTAGTCTTTTCTGCACCTTAAACTTCATTAAAATGTTCTGCTTTGTCAGACAGCGGTGACTTTGTTGTGTTATGCTGTAAATCAAACCCACTGTGTAATGTAACACAAGAGCTCCGCTTCGTAACAGGGGGAAGGGGGCGGGATCATTTTGACAAAAAACATGACAGATTTATGGTCACCGTGTAGCCCTTGTGATAGTGTTTGATGGGTCCAGCTTGAACAGCATGCATCTGTGGTGTGAGTTTGAACACCCTGGGTTAAAGACACCACCAACGCCAACGATAGGACAATAGCTCGACTTTTTCTTCGAACCAGCCGAGCTAAAATTCAGTCTTACATCAAACGGCAGATGCAGGTTTAATGCACTTCAAAAATATGTTCTAAAAGTCTTAAAGACCAACAAAACTCCACTGTTTTCATCCAAGTACACAACCATGTTAAACAGGACTCTGTGTGTTGTTTCTAAACACACCAAAAACTCTGTGAACAATTTCTTTCCATCAAATTCTTAAACTTCCTGACAGAACCAGCAGAGCAAAAACTTGTAATGTGTAACAGAGGCTGAGGACGCACAACGTTTGCAACAGAGCGAAGAAGAGGAGCAGGTGCGTTACCTGTTGAACTCGTAGATGTCCTCTATGTTGCAGAACAGCGTGCTGACCTGCTCGGGTTTCAGTGGCAGAGCCCCGCAGTCGATGATGCAGCCCAGGTAGTCCTGCAGACACACACACACACACACATACACAGATGGTTTGAGTCAGTGTTTCCACCTCCTGCACCACGAGTGTGCTCACTCGTGGTTTCTGATTCCCTTCTTCGTTGGTGGCTTATTTAGTTTGGCAGCACTCTTTACCAAAATGCTGTCATGAAAACTAAAGAACCTTTCAGCTCTGACACGAGTCTCCAGCAGCAGGTTAGCTGTCTGACTAATTAAAAATGTCGGCAGAGGAGGAAAAATCGGGAAAACACATGCTATTCTGGTTTGGGAATATGTATGTATTGTTCAAGTATGTTTAGCTCCAGTACTGACCTTGAAGTCCGACCACATGAACTGCCTAAATGAGCTACTTTTGATGACTTCTATCTGCAACAGTTTCTTATCAAATGTCACAAACTGGCTCCATGTAAAAGACAGCACTTCATTTAGGTTATTTCAGCTAAAGCTATAAAAACAGGGCAGCGTGGAAGTCATTAACATCAGCTAACACACCACCTGCAGTTACGTGGTGTCATGGTCTGACGGGTTTTTGGTGTATTTGAGTTTGACTCTGTGTTTAGCTCCTCCTGTTATTCTAGGGTTCGAAGTTTGGATTCGGATGTTTGGCAGGTTGAGTTTTGGATTGTGGTCTTTTCTTTCTATTGCTGAGCCTCAGTTTTATTTCACTCTCAGTTTTATTTGAGTTCTGGTTCCTGTTTAAAGTCGGCTTCACTGTTCTAGTGTCTTTATTTAGCTT
The DNA here is from genome assembly GCF_007364275.1 of Archocentrus centrarchus. Classification (NCBI taxonomy): domain Eukaryota; kingdom Metazoa; phylum Chordata; class Actinopteri; order Cichliformes; family Cichlidae; genus Archocentrus; species Archocentrus centrarchus. The sequence continues at coordinate 9,593,989 of NC_044358.1, read as the reverse complement.
CAGTCTGTGTTTAGCTCCCTCAGCGTCTCCCGTCTCTTCCTTCCTCTGTCTTTATGCTTAATGCGATTCTTCATGATTCCATGTTTAGTAATGTGTCTGTTGGGTTGTTTCCTATTTTACTTTGATGGTTGTGTTTCTCTAGTGTTGTTGTTTGTTGATTGTCTCGATCACTTTCACCTGAGTCTCATTCTTGTTTCTGATCTGCAGTTAGTCCTCGGTGTATAAATAGTCCTGTCTCTGCTTCATGTTGTGCTTCCCTGAGTGCTGCACTCTCTGAATCACCTGCGTTTTTGGATTTCAGTTGATTTTTACATGTTGGATTTTGTTTTTCTTTACTTACATTAATGGACCTCCATATAAAAATATAAGATGCAAACAGGCCTGATTTTATGCAAACTGCTAATTTACATTAAAGCCCTGGCAGGTCACATAAAACGGTACAATATACAAAAAGGTACAACAAAGCCTGCAATCAAAAAGCAAATACAAACATGACATCTTACAAAAATTATTTCAAAGAGTCCTACACTCCACTTTATGACACATGAAGAGTGACCACACTGTGAGATTTAATAAGGTGGCTTTCCTGAAAAAAAATAGGCACGTCCAACATAGGTGTGTTATACTGACTCGTTTATTTTGAGTAGGCAGAACTTGTTTGCACGCACACTGCAACTCCGATAAAGCATGCATGGCTATCAGCTGTTCAACCAAAGTAGATTTCATGTATTCAGCTTTAAAAAAAAACAAGAAGACGAACGAAAACGCGACGTGTGATATGATCTGAAGATCGAATGCACTCCGCAGCAGGCGGTTTCAAAATGATCAGCAGGAACAGGTGACGGCTTCTCGAACGCAGCATCCGAGCAGAGGTGCCATAACAAACCTCTGCACGTCGAGGTTTCCTGTGTGAGCAGGAAACCACCTGCACTGCACCGTCAGAGACGCTGGGCTGAGGGTGCCAGCAGGCAGGATGGTAAACAGGAAACAATAATTAAAAAAAAAAAATAGCAGGAAGTAAAGGAGGAACAGAGAACCTAAAGCTGATTATCAGACTTTACAGACACTGAGGAAAGCTGGTCATGATGCTCTGATGGGCTGAAGAACGCATGCAAACTGCAGATTCATCGTGTTAGGTTTTATTTTGAAGAGCTCTGCAAATTTAATTTCCTCTTAATTACCTTAAATACTGTCATATAGGCAGGAATTAGCTTATGTAAGAGGCTGACTGATGTTCTTAAACAGCAGTGGCCTTGTTGGTTGTTGCTGAATGTCCAGATACAGTTGTATGCAGTCACGTTTGCAGACAATCAAACAGCTTTTTGTAGTTGTGGCTCTGTACGACACAACTAAATCAAACAATCAAGATGTGATTGAAGTGCAGACTTCCAGCTTTAATTCGAGGGGTTTAACAACAAATCTGAAAAACTCTTTGGGAATTCCAGTCTCCCATTTTCAGATGCTCCAAAGTAAAGGGATGATTGACTGAAAGCTGTTTCGTGGCCTGGTGAGACCTTGTTATTCCAGAACAAACGTGTGGTGCCGGGCACATCAAGCTGTGTTATATAGTCACGTATCCGGATCATATCCTGATCAAATGTTACATGTCTGTGGATGCTTCTTACTGCAACAGATGAGGATGATGTGTCTTTGCTCAGCTGAGATATGGCCCAAAAATATATGTTAAATGGAGTTTTCCATAATAAATTCAAGTAGCCTGCAAATCCAGAATCTGGATCAGATCCAGATGGCGTTCGGTTTGGCACTAGTTCCTGGCCCTCCACAACTGTGTGCCGAATATCAGATGAATCAATTTTGAGGGAGATCCAATTGAGTATGAATTGGATTGGTAGTTTTGCTGCAATATTGTTAACAAACAGACAAACATACCAATAACAATACCCCGTTCCCCCCTCCGGGGGTGGGGCAGTTAAAAGATATGGAGTTGATTCCAAGTGTTGAACTTGTATTTGGAATCTATTCACTGAAACTCTCGATATGACATCCAAAGAGATGTTTGACAAACATGTGGAGCTCACTGTAACTGCTGAAGCTAAAGGAGCATATGTTCTGCACGCAGACACTTCAGGAAGCATTCAGACTTGATTTTAGATTTGATTTTGAATGAACACATTTCCCCACATCAGTCTACATTCAGTCACCTATTTATACACAGTGATGCAACTTTACCTTCACATCTCACAGGTCAATAAAGCAAAGCAGATGCATCAGTGAGAGTCAGAGTATGGAGTCAAACATTTCTCTGGCAGGTGAGATTTCTGAAGTAGTGGCCACAGCCTTGTGCAGGAGGGTTTTCTTCTGTTAAACTACTGCTTTAAAGGGTGAAAGAGGAGTCAACAGGTGCTATGTGATGTGACTGTGACTTTCTAGACTTTAACAAACAAAATTCATCATGTGGTCATCTCTACAGGAGAGAAGCCTTTAAAGAAAGAGACAGAGAGGAGAAACCAGAGAAAACTGGCCTCATAGTCGCATCTCACACTGACCCAAACAGAAGCCTAAAACGGAGAAAACCTGCCAGAGAAAGGACGGATATTTGGATGAACTCAAACAGAAATTCAGCCAAACGGGAGGAAAAATTTAGTGAACCACAAAGGGAAGCAGCGGAGGCCGAGGTCCGCTCACCAGATCGAGTAAAGGGTTTCCACAATAAAACAATCTGAGCACATTTTTCTTAGCACATTTTTCTGAGATCAGCGCGCCTCTGACAGAAACCGCTCCTGAAAGGCTTTGCTGAATGAATCCCTTTGGGAATGCACAGCAGATCAACCCCCAGGACACCACTGTTGCTCCTCCATGACATTAAATTTACTGCCCAAAAACATGAGCTTATTCTGAAGTTCAGTTAATGTTTGGGATTTGCTGTTTAAATGAGTAATTTATGTTGGTGATTGTAATTTTTGTGCTAGTTTTTAAAACATTACTGGCCTTTTTACAAGTGTTCTATGCACCAATATCTGCAACATCACATTCGTGTGTTCTGGTATGAACTGAACCTGGACTGGAAGCAGTTCATTTGCATCTAGAACAGTTCTGAGAACTGCTCGGTGATTAAACTTAAACGCCATTAAACCCGTCTTAAAGTGATGGAGCTGTAAAAGAAAGAGTACTGCAGAGGAAATGCTAAAGTCAGGAAGGACACAAACTGCAAAGTTCACACCAGGAGGCTCTGCAGCCATCTTGAAACTGAACTGAACTGAAAAACATATTTTCCCTTCACAGCGTGTCAGAGTATTATCTGCAGCTCAGCTTTGAATGATGCAACATTTTAATGAAATTTTGCTTAATTTTTGTCAGAAGTTTCCCCACACAGCCATCGAGTTGTTCGGGCCCGTAAAACAGGAAACACGACCCTCCTAAAAATACGTGAGAGAACAAGATGAAATTACATTTTGTTTTACATCAGGATGCATTTTTAGTTTTATGTAATACCCCACATGACACGATCGACCTCATGAAAGAGGCCGTTGTGTGTTGGTTGCTACTTTGTTGACTGGTTGTTGACCGGTCGGGGGTTTTATGTGAGCCAAATTATACGTAATAAAGTGCGATGTTTATTTCTAGTGTTCACTGTAATAAAGTCCACACGTCTGGCTCTCCATGCGACTCTCGTTTCCCTCTCAGGGCTGCACACATAAATCATCTCTGCCATTCTTTCTCCATCACTCTGCTTTCTGTTTTTTCCTAAATCGTGTCCATAACAAGCACTCACACACACACACACACACACACACACAGAGTTCCCCGTGCTTTGCGTGTGTGTATAATGAGGCATATAATGAGAGGCCTTGGCCACATTCATCACCTTTTAAAGGCAAGAGGAAAAACCCACATACACTCGGGAAGCATGGAGAGCCAGAGATGAGTGAAAAATGACAGAGCTAAACGAAAGATGAAGAGAAGACAGCAGGAATGAGGAAGAGCGGGAGAGATGCTTCGATCTGCTCGGGAAAACTGTAATGAAAACAAACAAAGAGCAGATGGAGGGAAAGGAAGGCTGAGGAAGAGGAGCGTGTTTATACGAATGAGGGCCGGGGGAAATGTGAGAAATGTGAAAACGTAATCTTCTGGACAGTTGCTAATTTAAATTCAGATGTCAAACTTCACTGATGTGAATCATTCAAACGAAACCACAGAGTCTGCTGTTTGTCTTCAGAAACGGCCCACATGAGGACAGCATCAATAAATGTGGTTACAGCCTCACCGTTCCTGTTCTCTCACACTGAAGATTTCCGCTCAGCTGTTTACACGGCATGTGATTCAATACGCTCCGGTGTTTACGTGCACGGATGCTCCAAATCCCCCGTTTGGATCGGATTACGCTGTAGTCAGGGTCAGCTGATGGCAACTGTTTCCCAAAGAGCCTTCCTGGGAGGAAGGATTTGAGTGAGATGGTGCAGAGACTGCTGAACGTCAAAACCAGCAGAAAGCTCTTCTAAATGAAGGGCTCAGAAAATCGGACTTTCATCCAGAAGACAGGGGTTTGAGTCCAAGTGGAGTTAGTTTAGTCTTTGACTTGCTATTTTCTGGGTCTAGTGAAGCAACAAAACCGCTTGTTAGGCCTCAACAAGGCCTCAAATCCACAGTTTTATTTATATAGCGTCAAATCACACCAACAGTCGCCTCAAGGTGCTTCATACTGTAAGGTAAGACCCTACAATAGTGCACAGTTAACCACGACCTCCTCTAGATTCTGTAACTGTGCTGGTTTAGCTTTAGCTTAAACTCAGCCTGAAGCATTTCACCAGCAGCCTGCTTGATGCTGAGAGGTCCTTACTCTGCCCCTGCTAAACTGAACAAGTGAATGAAGCTGCAGGTCAAAGGTGAGCGAAGACAAAATGAAACAGGACAAAGTGAAACCAAGTGGAAAACACATGGGTCTCCAGGCTGATGGGCCTGAATTTGTCCTTTTACACATGTGGAACAGGAAACAGTCCACGTCAGACTTGTACTAACTAACTAACTAACTAACAGTATTTTCATTACTGACGCCTTCCTCTGTGGGGCGCTGTGCACAGAGTGTCGGTCCCAGTGCCGAGGGTTTGGTTTGTTTCAGGTGGTGTTTGGTGAAGTGATGGAGGCTGCTGTAACCTCTGTCATTTGCACTCATTGTATTTCATCTCTGTTCACACAGAGCTTGTGCCTCCCATCCGGTCACCTCTTCCTGCCCTCGTCCTCCTCCTGGTGCACCAACCCACTGACCTCATAACAGTTTACATGAGCGATGCTCTGCACTGATGTGGTTGGGCCGCTGAATATAAACGCTGCCTCCACTCTACAGCCTCATTGTTTCATGCTTTATTCCTTCATCCCTCCATTTTGTCTTTCCTTTCTCAATAAGTCCAAATTATTCTTTGTCCTTTGATTCGTTTCTTTTTCCCCTCTCCTTCTCTCCTTCTTTCCTTCTCTCCTCCCTCTTTCTCTCCTACCTCTTTCTCCTAATCCTTTTCTTTCTCCCTCTCTTTCTCTCTGGCTCTGTCACCTTCTCAATTTCTGCCCCCCCCCCTTTCATCTGTCTCTCCCCCTCTCTCCTCCTCCTCAGTTTCCTGTCCCACTTGGCTGCAGACCAGCAGCTCCATCCCCTCTTGTTTGCTTGGTTTTCTTTTTTACTCCCAAAACAATCTTTGAGTATAAAAAAAACTGATCAGGCTTCTTTCAGCAATTTTTAGACAAATCTCTCGACATGAGGCAGAAATGTGGAGAAAGGCAGCGTTAATTAATAAAGGTCAATGAACAGAGTCGAAGCAGGTGGAGCGACGTCAGCCTGCTGGCACCACGGACACAGATGACTCTGAAAAGCTCCGTCTTTTCCTCTTTCCAAGTGATGCTGCATTGTACTGTTCTCAACACACACACACACCACACCCACACACACACACACACACACATACACACACTCGAGCCTATTATGGTAGTTGGTTCAGATTCCAAGTGAGCGTGACATCATGTAGCCTCAATCAAAACCAGACTTGAGCAAAACCTCAAATATAGAGAGCAGCAGGACTGAAGGCTTACATTACAGGCCAACACACACACACACACACACACACACACACACACACACACACACACACACACACACACACACACACACACACACACACACCTATCATCAGACCTTGTCTCCATCACAGAGAGAGGGGAATGTTAGAAATATGCAGACTGATTTTTAGTGGCATGTTGATGGATGCTGTTTTCCTGCACTGCAGCACAGAGGTGCTCACAGCTGGAAGAAAGCTTACAGAAATGTGAGGTATGCTGCAGGCGTGGTGCACCGAGTCAAACGAGCTGAAGTTTTGTCCTCTCTGTGATGTTTATCAGTGCGCAGGTTTAATCACCTGTTGGTCTCTACCTGCTCTCTGTGGAAGCGCTCAGCTCTGAGTTGCTCTGTGATTAGCAGGAGAGCTAACCGAGCATGGAAGAGGTCAGCAGCTAAAGGGCATCCACACAGGAAGTGACACTGATAGTCGGTCCTATGTGGACTCACTCACTGACAGCATGGGACGGTAAATACCAAATGAAATACAAGCAAAGTGGGAAAAGCCTGACTTCTGCTTCATCACAAACTAGTGGGACAATGCCTCAACTGTAAACAAGGTTCAGGGAAAAGAATTTAGTGATAATAATACTCCAATAAGAGTCTAGAGGAGTCATGTGACTGTAAAAATGACCTCTGAGTGGGGATGAAAGCAGGAGTCAGGAGGGATTAACCAGGAGCTGGAAGTTTGTCCTCTGCAGAAGGTCGGAGAGAAGGAACTGACAGACAGCTGATAAACCTGATGACTGCTGAGCCTGTGTGTGTGTGTGTGTGTGTGTGTGTGTGTGTGTGTGTGTGTGTGTGTGTGTGTGTGTGTGTGTGTGTGTGTGTGTGTGTACGCATTTCTCCAGCTGCATGATTGGAGTGTGAAACATCCTTTTGAAGTAAAATAGAGAATTTACTGCCGCTTTCATCCTCTGCCATCACACACACACACACACACACACACACACACACACACACACACACACACACACACACACTCAAACAACCAAGTCAGCAAATTCTGTCAAGAAGAGTTTTTCCATTCAAAAGTTCCTTTAAAAAAAATCATTTTTCACTCAGTGGGAACACATTCCTCACTTTAGGAGAAATCTGGAATGATGTCCCACAATGCAACAGGAACAGTAACAATAAGGCTGGTATTTCTGAAATGCAGACGTCTGTCTGAGCTTACAGGGTTTGCAAGCCAAATTGAATTTGGCTTCTTTTTCTTTTCTGGCCATCCCGATGTTGTTCAGAGAGTTTTAGTCAAACTCTATTCGCACAAGCATGAAATTAAAAAATCAATCACTCACAGGTTGTAAGTGAAATGAGTTCTGTTTTAGACTGACTGCATATAAAGATATGAACTAAGACAGGCTGAGATCAGAGACGAGAAAAAGGAGAAGATGAAGACAGCATTCGAGTTTCGACATTCACAGAAGTTTGTAAAACTCTGAGTGTGGAGAGCTTGTGTGTCCATCTGTGGAGGAACAGAGGGAGTAGGTGTGTGGAGGCCAGCTGCAGGTAAACAGGCCCAAAGGCATTCACACCTGGCCAGTAAATCAGCCAGCTCCTCCCAAACACACACACACACACACTCACACATGCACACACAGAGGTGAGGGCTGCACTGCTGCCTCTCCACTGCGTTCTCTTCATTTCATCACAGCTGCACCGTGATTGGCTCGCGGGCGCTTTAATGATGCAACCACTCACCACCAGCCCTGAACGGGTTCTCGGCTGCTGCTGATTTGGTAACAGCTTCAGAACGTTATCACATATCTGAGGTCAGTCACTGCCGACATAGACTCTCATGTCATCATTCAGAAAGCATTCACCCTCTTTTTGAGAGCCCCTCACAGACACACAGCACACATCTGGGCCTAATCTGGGCTACCTATGGCACTTATGACACTGACAAAAGTCAGGCCACATGTGGGGCACATTTAGGCTAAACAATCATTGCTATCAGGGGAGAAACATAACACTGCTGCAGGTACCTGCTGCATCAACACACACAGTTAGCATGTAAAATTAGCCTGAGAAAGTTGGCCTGAGTTACGGCTTCAGTCTGGACAATAGTAACAGACTGAGCACCAACATCTGGAAGATGAAGATGAAGAGGAAGTGTCAAAACCCGCAGTTCCTCTGCAGTCCAGCAGAGGCACCACAGTGAGTCTGCCCCCCATAGACTCCTATGTTAATACTTTACAGCAGAAATAAACATGACTGATACAGACACTGCTTTAATCTCTAGAGTTAATTTATCCCTTCATAACAGCTGTATGGGGGGGGGGGGGGGTCACCTCTTTCATTTGGATTATGGCTTTGCATTATTAGGGGCGTGGCCTCTGACTGTCTGGTGGATGCTGGCACAGGTATTATATGACCGACGCTGGAAAAGAAGCTATGCCAATACATACAGCCAAATGCATTACTGATAATACACTACTCACAAAAAGTTAGGGATATTTGGCTTTTGGGTGAAATTTCAGGATGAGCCTAAAACGCATTCAAACCTTTACAGGTGAACTTAATGTGACCTTCTCTAAGCTTTTGAATGCACATGTCCAACTGTTAAATGTTTCAGAACTTTTTGCACAAGTTGCTGTTCTCTAACGAGGAGCTTAACGGCAAAATTCACAACAGATCGTCGAATCGACCAATAAATGTCCTGGTTCAGTTACAGCTGGTGTTTAAACAGTCGTCCTCATCATGAACCAGGACATTTATCGGTCGATTCGAGGATCTGTTGTGAATTTTGCCATTAAGCTCCTCGTTAGAGAACAGCAACTTGTGCAAAAAGTTCTGAAACATTTAACAGTTGGACATGTGCATTCAAAAGCTTAGAGAAGGTCACATTAAGTTCACCTGTAAAGGTTTGAATGCGTTTTAGGCTCATCCTGAAATTTCACCCAAAAGCCAAATATCCCTAACTTTTTGTGAGTAGTGTAATTACATTTTACAGTTGTTTTGCTCACATAAACAGCTGACTGATGAAATCAAACCCCAACGTGGAACCAGATTTGTTATTTTTAGCAAATCGTCTCCAGCCTGCGTCCTCTGGGTCAGAAATGCTCCAATGAAGTCAATATTTTGGGCTCCTGGACTCAACATCTGAAGTATCACAATAGCCATCTTACATTTATAATATTTAATATATAAATCACTATATAATGATTTCATGTCGACTAGACTCTTACCTCCACGATGCTCTTCAGATCTCTGACGTAGGCTTGTTCCGTCTCTACGATCTCCAGAAGCACTCGGTCCAGCCGTGAAAGCTGCCTAGGTGTAGCCACTGATGCTGCAGCTGTCGACACCTCCACCAGATTGGCTACTTTACTGGGATGGCCTCCTCCTGTCATCTTGACGACACAAGCCCCTCCTCCTCCTCCAGGAGCTCCTCCTCCTCCGTGAGGTGTGAGGGGAGTGAGGTCCAGACTGATGTCTGAACCGTTTCTTTTTGGCGTGGAGGATGATGATGATGAGGCATTGTATGTTGGCACCGCACCATAAGGAAGTGAGGAGGAAGAAGAGGAGGAGGAGGAGGAATGCGAGGAGTCCTGCAGGGAGACTGAGGAGGCAGAGGAGGAGAGGGAGAGGGAAGCGGGGCGCTCTCCGTCCGAGCAGACGGTGTTGACGGAGGTGCAGGAGGAGGACGACGCTCCTCGCTCTCCAGATGACATCATCCTACCCACAATCCCACTCAGAGATGAGACTGAGGAGGGACGTTTGGCGGCTGTAAAGAAGAAAAATACACAAATTAGCCCTTCAACTTATTTTAATCAAGCAGAAACTTCTGAGTTGAAAAATTAAGCCAACAAAATTGCAGTTCCCCTGCAGTCCAGCAGAGGCTCCAGCAGTGAGTCAGTCCCATAAGCTGTAGCGGGAAGTTAGGTAGCATTCCTTAGCACTCTGTGGTCACTTCTTGCTCCATAAACCTGATATTGTGTTGTTCAAAATGCTTACAAGACATCTTTTATATACAAGATATATTCTTATCAAGGAAAACAACAAAAAAGACCAGTCACTGTATCCGTGAGCTACACACAGATGCACCTTCACAGCACCTGCAAACTGACAAGCTAGCTAACTTAGCTAAAGGTGATGCTGGAGGCAGCTGATTTCAGCCTTGGAAACAGAGTAAGCTCCATCTTTAGAGAGAGCAAAGACAGGTCGGAGCATCCATTTCTGCATTCAAAGAACAGCGTGTGGGTTTTTAGTTAGATGTTTGAATGCTGTTTTAATGTGTGTCTCCTATGAAAGCTTCCCACACATCTATATATTTGTGATGTTCAGGCCTGCAAAACAAATCAAAGATTATTTCTTACATTTTACATTTGCATGCGTTTATTTTTTTTTAAGGCTGTATAAAACATACATCATTGACAATATTATAGCATGTGTATAAACTTTGTCAGCCGTTTTCCCAGACAAGGATTAATCTTTGTCCCAGTCTAAAAGGACGATTCAGCAAAGCTAGGAAGGCTTATAAAACTCTCTGAGCAGATTTCTGGCAGCTAAACCACGCCCACTTTTATGCCTCAAATCATGAGGTGGGCTTAACGTGTAGTTCTGGCATACATGGGCCATTCACCACAACACACTGGACCTTTGGCCCCTGTAAGGCGGACCTGTGGTTCACCCTGAGTCAAAGCTGTGGGTCAAAGCTGAATGTGGCCAAAAGAGAACTGCAGAGCTGGGCCACATCTGGGCGGTAGCTTCAACTACAGCAATGTGTAGTCATCTTCCCTTTTCAGCAAGCTGCTAACTCCCAGATGAACGTTCTATCACAAATCAATCAATCTAGACTCATCACGGAGATTTCCCTACGAGTCTGAATCTGTTTGACTCGATGTCTGAAGCTCAATGTGAGGCACATTCTCTCATAGTGCCTTAGAGTGAAGACGGGTCGCGAGAGTTTGCTGCTCTGCTGCCGTACACACATTAACAGCGGTGAATGGGTGTGTGTTTTCCACAGTGGGAGCTTAAAACCATCTGAACACCTGCACTGTTCAACCCTCTCCCAAAACCTGCAACCAGACCAGATGCATGTGCGTGTCCACCATGAACTCCTCCCTGCTTCAAAACCCAAAACAGCTTCTTACCTGCCCGTCAAACAGGTGATCCCTCAGAAACACCTCCAGCAGCAGCCACAGCGACTTCCTGACAACTGAACACGCTGAACTGTAAAACTGCTGTGTGACTGCCAGTGTGAACAGGAAGTGTGTGTGTGTGTGTGCAACAGAGCAGAGCATCTCTGACACCGTCTTCCTCTTTTTTTATTAAATCTTCCTTTTTATGAAAGACTTTCTCACATGTCAAAGGAGCAGCACATCTTTAGACACGGAACAGTGTGACCATGAGTCAGACAGCAGCATAGCTTCATGCTTTATTTTCCATTACTTTAGTTTGAAATCTTTAAATCACCGTGTCCTCAGTTAAAGGGCCAACCCCTTCAGAGGGAACGTCACCCTGACTTATTTTATTAAAGCAAGTCGTTCCAGACGTCCCCTGAACATCGTGAAGCTTCTGCTCCGTGGAGAAGACGTCTGTCAAAGATGGTATATAATCTGACTGAAGGATTTTGAACAGCTCTGCTGTAACTTTGGCTGTAACAAAGACATGATGCTAAACAGCAGCAACATGTGGAGGGGACATATAATGATGAGCTACCTGGTGGCTCCCTACAGAGCTGTGGCTAGGCTAACATAAACACATCAGCACAGTGAAGATGGAGAATAAGGGTTAAACCATGATATGGCAGGAAGAAGACGGTGAAAACAGAGCAAACTTCAGCTAAGAGAACGTCCACAGCACCAGCTTAAAGATGTGCTGCGCACGAACAGTCCTCATAAAGAGCCAGACTGAGTATATCTCCAGGCTCCAGTTGTATAGGTAATCCTATTTACCTCTCCATCACACACCAGTCACACCCACTCTTAGTCGCTTCAGGTTCAGGTTAACTTGGGACCCGCACACTTCACATCACCGTTGTTGCTACAGCTCATTGCTGGACTTCACTGATGCTCCACGGTTTCTGGTCCCTGTGAACCCCAAGTTGCTCTCTCCGATGCAACCATCAGAGTAGGAATGAGTGTGATTGGGTAAATGCAAACATGTTGTATAGTGTGCTCTGAGTGCTCAGCTAGAGTAGAAAAGCGCTATATAAGAACTAGACCATTTAAGATGTTATTTTAAGGCAAACAGTCAAAGTGATGCTGGTTCAAAGCAGATCTACGTCTTACCCAAAGCTAAAGCCCGATCTGCCCGAGTCCAAACAGAACTGAGAGTCTAAAGTTTGGGAAAAGCCATCAGAGACAGATAAAGTGCTGCAAAATGTAGCATTCACCATTTCTGTAAAATGCATTTAAAAAGATCTTTGCTCTTACATGTTTATTATATACAAAGTGGAGCCCAAATGGCACAAATTAATGCCAGTGTTTAAGCTATGGTGGAGAAGGTGAGCCCCCCCGCCCCAGATCAGAGCTCCCTGAAAACAAGTTCACAAAGCTTTTTTATTTCTTTTGTGTTTCCTTGAAACATTTAGCAAAAGCTTGCTGCCAGTTTGTGGTTTCAGAGGGAATTACTGAGTCTGCATAAACAATGTGGGCCCATTCATTTGGGTTTTTTTTTTTTTTTGGCTACAGTTCTCCACAATGGCACCAAACATGGCAACATCTCTGTGACCGTGAGCACAACTTCAAAAAAACACTCCGATCTTTCGCTTCAGACAATCACACCTGAACCGACTGCTGGCAGAGAGACGCTGAGATGGAGAAGGAATTAAAGTTCATTAGCATTTAAATTCCAGACGTCCCGGCGGGAGGACTTTCCGTACGGTGTTGGAAAGTGGAACATTTTTCCACTTTCCAGCTGATATTCCAGAGTTTCGTAACATTACTGCAGGTTCTTACTGGAACAGCGCTGAAAGCCGCTGCCAGCACTGTTGTAAAGCAGTTAATGTCACATACGTGTGGTTTATGGAGACGTTCTTTGTTCCATGTGTTTCATTTGGGGAAAAAAGTATTTTATGTAAAATATGGACTTCAAGAAAATTGAGTCAAATTAAAAATACACTCAAATTATTATGTGTGAATTGGTTATTTTAACTTCTTATTATTAGTTGAAATATAGACATTTTATGAGGGGGTCCCTGCTGAGATCACTGCAGGCCTCCCCCCCCGGACATCCTGTCCTATCTGGTCTGGCTCAGCTCCAGCATTAAACCACCATGAGTTCATCTGCGCTCTGTTATAAACAGTGCTGACATCATTGTCATCCTTACTGTATCAGCTAAGAGGGAAATGCCCATAAAAGACAGCGCAGCTAAAAGTACAGACATAAAACAAATCTCATCTAATGATGGGAGTCAAAATTTTTGCCTTCTTTATGGCACACCCAACAAAAAAAACTTGGTTTGCCAGACCTCTTAGCAATGCTGAGATTTAATTTAAGAAGTTAAAGGTGAACAGTTATCATGGCAGAGTGAAAAAGATGTGGCTTTATGTCTAATTTTGGTCATCTTATCCTATTTCAACATGAAGGGTTTTGTTGATTAGGGACACGTGCTAACTGATACCACGATCTTTTCCTAAAACTAACTCGGGCCTAGAGACCAGTTGGTGACAACCTGGCAACCACTGATTGCTGGGGAAAAATGTGTATCTCCTGACCAGAGTGGTTGCTGGAGGTTGCTAGCAGGTTGCTGCAGTAGCCCGTAGTTTGCATGGAAGACGCTGACTAGTCTGCAGACACTCACCAACTACTTGCCAAGTGGTAGTGAAACTGTAACAAATGCAACACAAATTGGAAATGAAAGTAAAAGCGACACCTGTTGGTTGCTGCAGCAAGTGTAAGGAAAAGTGAAAAAACCCACAAAATAAACCAAAGTGCAAAACACAAAGATCCACAAAGATCCAAACGGGATCCAAACCAGCAAATATGTGACTGCTATGCTGTCACTCTCACACCTTCATTCTCCTACTTGTATTTGTATCTCCCAGCACCCATTACATTACTGACACAGCCGGTGTGGCAAAGCACCAACACTAAACTACAGTATGTGCATAAACATGGAGCTGCAGGTGGAATCTGACTAAACACATTTGTTAAGGCTGAGAAACTGTTAGATGACAGATTTAAACTGTGCTGCCTCAGAATGTGGGAACATATATATATATATATACTGTATGTATTACAACTTTTACCCACCATGCACCTCAGCACTGGCAACCACGCTATCTCACTTTAGGTGGTCTGCCACTTTGTGGTTCATAAACTTCCACTTTGCAACAACACTGCTTCCAGCTGATGGTGGAATATCTGAGAGGGAAGAAATGGTGGCATCCTGCTACAGCACCACTCTCAAATTCATTGAGTTAGAGCGACCCGTTCTTTCAGTTTTTGTAAAGCCAGACTGCACGGCTAGGTGCTGGATTTTACACACCTGTGGCAATGGGACTGAAAACATCTGAATTTAAAGAAGAAGCAGCGTAGCACAACTTTTGTCCAGATGTCCCTGAAAGAGCGAATCCAGACTGTCTGTCGAAGAGCACGTGCATGGTTTTGTGCTGAGTAAGATGACAATCAAATCTATTTCCTGCACTGAGAGCTTTTACTTTACATTATTCTCAAATACCTCGCTAATATTTTCACTGCAAATGCAAATGTCTTTTAAACACTGAGATGAGAAGCCACATTTACAGCTGCGCTAGCACAAAGGGTTCTACAGCATGACCACCTGAACACCTTCAACATGCTCCTTACAACCAGCTAAATTAATACCAGTGCAGCTGTTTAAGCACATTTGGTTTGGTCATTAAAAAACACAGTGAAGTAATAATTGATGAGGGAGTTCAGAGTGACAAAAACGGAAGCAAGAAAAGACACAACACCTCAGTCAAATCAGCAGATCAGGGCCTCAAAGGCAGCACATCAGGGAAAAAAAGCAGAAAAATGAACCATCAGAGAACGACTTACTTCAAGTTTGCAGGGTTTGTGCGTCTCTGTGTGTGTGCGTGTGTCAGTCAGTCCACATGCTGCTTCTCTGTTCAAATCACTGATATGACACAGCTCACCGTTAAACCCAGACTCAGACTGAAAAAACTGTTTCTCAACACATCTGATTTCCTGTTATTGGCTGTGTGTGTGTGTGTGTGTGTGTGTGTGTGTGTGTGTGTGTGTGTGTGTGTGTGTGTGTGTGAGTGTGTGGGTGCGAGAAAATGAGGCGACTATTTGTCAAACCACATCCTGTATTTGAAGTCAGGTGCAGCGCTTATAGATTATTGCACGCGCACACAAATACATACACACACACACATATACATGTCAAAAGTATCACAAATCCACAGGGGTGTGGACATGTGCAGGGAAACATCACATTTCAGCATCACGAGCAGAGGGAAGAAATCAGATGATTTCGCAGAGATCAGACGGGACCGAGAACAGACAAGATTTATTGTATGAACATGCAGCTGTAAGTTTTTTACAGGCTAACGTGAAGATTAAAGTGTTTTACTGCCACATTGAATGAGCTGGTTTTAATTAGTTACTTAATTGTTCTATAAAGCGGTAAAAACAACCTTTGCATGTTGAATAAGACAAAAATCAGAATCAAAAATGAATTTGGCTGAAGACGTCTCGTTACAGGAGTCAGTCATGGTGCTCCTAAAAACAGCCTGAAGGCAGGGATCTGTTCCTGCGTTACCATTTTTTAGGTGGAATTTCCCTTTAAACACACGCTGTAAAACCGTGAACTCCAGGGTGTGATTACAGTAATGAGAGAGCAGCTCCTCGCTGTCATTAACTGCTCCGCTGTGACGCACCGAGCTTCATCTTCAGCACTGAACCGGACCAGGGCTCCATAACACCGCTTCAGCTTCACAGTAATCAACAGCAGCAGGTGAGGGGGCGGGTCACCAGGTAAACTTCTCAATTTCAAGTGTCAATTACCAATGAGAACGCAGGATACCGCTGATTGGCATGTGACTGGGTCATAAACACGTTAATATGTTAGTCGGTTACCTCGCTGCATTTAGCTGCTCCAGAACTTTTTCATTTTGTTTATTTGTATGTATTATTTAAGCCTTGCTCTTATTCATTGCAATGCCATTGTATACTTCGTAAATGTATTTATTTATTAGTCTGTAATTTATAATTTGTATTTAATGTTAGTTTTTCCTTTTGTAAATTTTATTACTTTTTTCAGGGTCTTTATTATTATTATTATTATTATTATTATTATTATTGTTATTATTATGGAAATTCCCTGTGGGTTTTCAAGAATTTATTTATTTCTTTAGAAAGAGCGATTTGACCTACAGTACCACTGATTTATTGTTCCTCTCAGCACAAAAACAAACAATCCCTGCTGGACATGCGTATAATAATAATAATAATAATAATAATAATAATAATGCTTATTTGATGTTGCCTTCTCTGTGGTGCGAGGTCAAACCTTTTCGGTCTCAGGTTTTAATCGGTGAGGTTTCTGGGGAGAAGTCTGACCTGAGTGGTTCAGGTTCAACTTCCTATCAATCCTGAACAACTGCTGTTCATAGTGTTGAAAACTGAAGCCCAGGCTTGTCTTTGCTTCCACAGATGCAAAAACACAACGACAGGTTGTGACGAAACTCTGACTGTTTAAAGAAGAGGAATGTAACGTTAAACCGGATGTTTAAATAGTTGGAATTGAACTTTGAGCTGGACCTCTCGGTGGCAGAAACCTGAACAGACACAAAGTGTTCTCAGAAGATGAGCGTACTTAAACCCAACAAGAGTCTAAGATTCTCTTTTTGAGATGATCTCAGTTTACAGACCAGCTGTCCATCCGCCACCACATCGAGAGGCAGCCTCAACAAACACATCCTACTTTCAAAAAGTCACAGTGAGTTTTTACTTCGATATTTGTTAGATTAGATTAGATTCAACTCATTGTCATTGTGCGCACAAGGCACACAACAAAATGATCATTCCAGATGACTCATCCAGAGACAAGCATCTGCGGTCATGCAGCCAGAGACCGGCGCATGGCAATGTGGTTTAACCCCTTAACTGGCAGCAAATAAAATCACCTGAAACAACTACATAACACCCTCTGGTTATTATTGGCTCTGAACAACCCATTTCATAGCCTATTAATCGGCTGCGTCTGGTCCGCGGGCCGAATGAAGTGCATTTATATGGCAGGCTAGACCCGCCCATTTTGACTGACACCTCATTCGGCCAATCATGTTAAGAAATGGGTTTCCCAGAGCCAATAATACTCAGAGGGCGTCACGTAGCTTTGTCAGGTGATTTGGTGCAGCCAGTTACATGATTGGCCGAATGACGTGTCAATAAAAATGGGAGGGTCTAGCCTGCCATATAAAAGGGACTACAAACGGCCCGTCACCGGGCCCTTGCCAGTTAAGGGGCTACGTGTCTTGCCCAAGGACACAACGCAGCGTAGGGACAGGGGCTCGAACCTGCAACCTTCCGGCTACAAGGTGAGCGCCTACCCACTGGGCCATCGCCACATTTGTGCCGGTCGTCCTGCTGCAGAATCAATTTGGAACAATCAGACTTCTCCGTGATGGTATTTAATGGCTGATAAAAATCGAAGCATTTAAAGTGATTAAAACTTTTGCACAATTACTGTGCAATCATGCAGCCATTATATCGAAGGACCGCGCTCTCCAGGCCCTCCGGCAGCTCGGCGTTAAAAACAGCTGATTCTGTGCTGCACGGTCTCAGGAACACGTCAGCAGTGAACGCAGCTCACCACTGCACCCACACACGAAGCTCAAACTCCATCATGCACAGAAAAAATCAGAGGAACAAGATGCAGAACGATTGCTGCCGCCTGGGCCCAAACTCATTTAAGGTGGAAATCTGTCCTGCGGTCTGACCAATCACACTCCGCGATCCTGTCTGGAAATCATGGACGCTGCTTCCTCTGGGCTCCAGATGACGTCGTTTTCAGGGAAAGTCTTGATCACTTCAGCAACACACTAGACCAGACCACACTGTTCACATATTCCAAGTGCACGTCTCTCACAGTCCACTGCTGTGACAGTGAATCCTGTGTCCAGCATGAAGGGAGCCATCTGTCTTTTAAACTTCAGCAGCTGTCAGTCAACTCCTCAGTTCCCAAACACTGAACAGATGAGCTGATGCGTCACAGGGAATCATGTCTGTGGCCCAGCCTCTATTTTCAGTCATATAAATCCTAAGGTTCAAATGATTCACCAGTCAGACTTCTTTTTTTAATGCACATTTTACACGGCAGCGGGCTGTAGACTGCCAAGAAACACAAAGGAAATAATGAGCGTATTGGAGTCTTGTGCAAATGACTTGAACAGTATCATTATGAAGCGCACTGGGGGGGCAGAAGCGCTCGCTCTGAGAGTCCCGAGAGGCTGCAGGGTGGAGCTGCCCGCTCCTTTTAACTGTGCGTGTGAAAGTGATAAAGACACATGTTGACAGAGACAAAGACAGGAAGTGAGTCTTCTCAAATCATGACCTTTAACCCCTCTGACGGCACCATGCCAAATGCTGGACACACACACACACACACACACACACACACACACACACACACACACACACACACACACACACACACACACAGTTTCCTTATGTTTACATTCATATCTCCAGTCAAAAAGTGAACTCCCTTAAACAATGTTTGAATTCACTGCTCGTTCTAACCGACCCAGCAGACTAAAAACCAGCCTCCATGTCTTTCTGTCTCTCATTATCCTAAATAAGTAATAAATATCTTAAATAACATCTTAACAAGTATCTCAAATAAACAGCTCATAAAATCTGACCTGGTGAAGGTCTGAGGACTGAAGCATGATAAATAAAGTGAGTATAAGTGAGCCACAATGTGTGGGAAATAAAGAGTTTACAGTCCGACTCGTGTTTACTTTATAGTGAATGTGAAATGTATGAAATCCCAATAAATGAATCATAAACATGCGATTAAACTATATATGCTGCTGATTAACTACAACATGGTTTTTGGCACGTTGTAAGTTCAGACTCAGATATATGAAATCACACATGATGAGCTCTTGGTGGGTCTAAGCTGGCTGTAGGTGTCAGGGTTATAACAGCGGGCAAAAGGTTTTTCATACCAGCATGCATGAAGTAAATGAAGGGCCACACAGAATTAAAATGAAACATGCCGTAATGTAGGAGGCATCCAGCAGGCATGCTGCAGCACCTCAGCTCGCTCCTTTCGATGTGGAGGGGCAGCGGCTCTACTCTCAGCTCCTTCTGAATGACCGAGCTCCTCACTTTATCTCTCAGACTGAGTGCAAACATCCTTCAGAGGAAGCTCATTTCCGCTGCTTTCTGTCTCCACACACAGCTGATGGTCATAGGTGAGGGTGGGAATGTAGACTGAGAGTCGACAGCTTCACCTTCACACTCAGCTCTCTTCACCACGACAGACCGGTGCACCATCTACATCAGTGTCCGCGCTGCACCTCTTCCTCCTCGATTATAAACAAGACGGAAAGAAACTTAAACTCCTCCACTTGAGGCAGCAACTCAAGTGGAGGAGTTTCCTTCACCATCACCTCAGACTTGGAGGTGCTGATTCTCATCCCAGGTGCTTCACACTCAGTGCGAGCTAAGCTGGAGGTCATTGTTCAGTGAAGCCAACAGAACCAGATCATCTGCAAAGAGCAGAGATGAGACAGCCTTTGACCCCTGGCTACCCCAAAAGATTTGTTCCAGCACCCACCAGGAATGAATGTGGCTTAATGCAGGCAATGCAAACCGTCTGAATAATCTATGCCAGCAGGCCTGATACCCCGAACTCCCAGAGGGGCCCCGCCCAAATGACACCCTGAGGGAGGTGGTCCAAAGCCTTCTCCAAGTCCACCAAACACATGCAGACACCCTTGAATATCCTCGATAGGATAAAAAACTGGTCCAGAATGGACAGCACATTGTTCCTCCTGAATCCAAAGAAATAAAAAGAAATACTAATAAACTAAAATTAGTATGCTAAGTCAGCCTTCTCTAATACAGACCTGAATCACTGAATAAATAATAGATCGTGCTAATATTTACTAGTCATAAACAAACTCACTGTGTTGTACATGAAGAATTAACACACTGAGGCAGCCAGGACGATCAGGCGTGCCCTCTGTTTAAAAGCAGAACTGTAACTCAAAGTAACTTTAAAGCAGTGTTTTATGAAACTTTGACAGATGTTTCTGCCATAGGCTGCATCTGCATATCTGTGATGTAACTGCAGTGTTTTCATCTGAAATAAAATCAGCTCCCTTCCTGACAGTTTGTTCCCTCTTATTTCTTTCAGAATGCTTTTCTCAGCAGGGAGGCTTCAGAAAGCAGCCAATCACAGACAAGAACACAAGTTGAGGCGTTTAAAAAAAAAACCCTGCTCTCTCCTCTGCTTTCTCATTTCTATGGATGGAATTATATTTAGGTCAAAAGTCACGCGCGAGCAAAAACACAATCCGCGCAAATAATTTTATTTCACGGGCGCAGGAATGCGTTCACATTCGCTCAATGAATTTCCGCGCGTGTAGAACTTAGTAGCCACGCGAAAAAAAGAAGCCAGTGCGCAGGCGAGACTGTCTGCTGTGCGCGCGCGAGTGACTTTCTACGCGAGGAACAAATTTCTACGCGAGTGAAGAAACAGACTTTTGACCATCCGGGGCGGAGCCCAAAGGATTCAGAAGACCTCACATGATTGGTTACTTTTAAATCGATCAGGCCCACAAGGCGAGGGCCTTAACCTAGATTGACAGCAGTTGATACAGGAAGACGAAGTTGGTGATGAGTGTCCACTGCTAGCAATATCACCTCGGCTAGAAAAATAAGATTTAATGAACTAAGTATATTTTATTTTGACTACAGGCCTCTATAACATTCACAAATGGTATTGGTTTCGAAGAAACAGTTGTGCAATGTTACCTAACAACTGCTGTCCATCCAGGACCTGTACACCTCCAGGACACTGGGGCGTGCAGGTCGGATCACAGCCGACCACTCTCACCCT
Organism: Archocentrus centrarchus; assembly: GCF_007364275.1. Taxonomy (NCBI): domain Eukaryota; kingdom Metazoa; phylum Chordata; class Actinopteri; order Cichliformes; family Cichlidae; genus Archocentrus; species Archocentrus centrarchus. The sequence goes on along the minus strand of NC_044358.1, from coordinate 9,572,918 downwards.
GGGCACAGACTTTTTGACCCTCTCCCCTCAGGCAGGAGGCTACGGTCCATTCGGACCAGAACCTCCCGCCATAAGAACAGTTTCTTCCCCTCTGCTGTTGGACTCATGAACAATAAGACTGTTACCACCACCCTCCACAAACTCTGATGACCCTATGTCTATGCACCTTTCTGTTTGCACTGATGTACATATTACTGGACTATAGTTCACATTCTTTTATCTTTTAATTATTCTCTGCACTGTATATTTTTTAATATTGTGTTATAATTATAGTTCTAATATCTCTGTATATTTGTAATTTGTATATTTGTAACATTGTCTTTATGTAAGCACGAAGTACCGCAGCAATTTCCTAATGCTGTGAACCTGTTCACCCATATGGCAATAAAACCTGATTCTGATTGTCAAAAGTCTGTTTCTTCGCTCGCGTAGAAATTTGTTCTGCGCGCAGAGAGTCACCCGCGAGCTCGTGAAACTGCTGCAGCACACGCACAGCAGACGGTCTCGCCTGCGCACTGGCTTCTTTTTTTTCGCGTGGCTACTAAGTTCTACGCGTGCAGAAATTCATTGCGATGTGAATGTGAACGCATTCCTGCGCCCGTGAAATAAAATTATTGGTGCTGATTGTGTTTTTGCTCGCGCGTGACTAAATATAATTCCATACATTTCTTTCTCTCCTCCTTCCTGGTGCGCGCCTCCTCATCGAGCTCTTGTTCTGCAGCCTTATCTTGGGCGTTCTCTCTATTTTCTGCCTCGCTCCTTTCTATGGTTATAATCAACAGATCTGCTGTGGCCCTTTATGATGCATGTGTGTGTTTGCCAGAGCAGAAACATTGTTCGGAGTTACAGTTTATCACCACAAACCATACAACTTCCTGCACACAGAGTGGATTGGAGTGTGCGTGCAACAATCACTGCTGTGTGTGCAGACAGACTGTGTGTTTGTGTGCAAATCTGTTGCCTCTATGCTAATTGCAGTGTTTTTTAAATGTAGCTGTGTTCTGGTATGTTTCTAAGTGTGTGTGTGCGCGCTAACTATGGATGCCAATATACCAGCAGAGCAACTAAACAGCATGGTGGCTGTGTGTAATTACACATTATTACTGAGTGTGTGTGTGTGTGTGTGTGTGTGTGTGTGTGTGTGTTATTGCTGTGTATAATAGCAGTCCGTTCTGCTGGGCCTCTCTCTGGTTTGGTTACAGGAAGTCACAGCTCAGGGAGAAAGCTGAGCTGAGACTCACAACACTGAAACAAAGCTGTGAAAGTGGGTCCGATACGAACTCATCAAAAACCTGAAAATCTGAACTGCAACCATCATGCTAGTTTTTAAATTAGGATTTCGTTTGAGAAAGAGTCACATTTGTCCTTATCTTGACAGGATGAACTCTCATACTGTTTGAAGAGTAGGCAGCAAAGCCTGACTCTGGTAGGACTCAGACCCGCAACCTTTGAATCACACCTGCCGGAGCTAGAAGTCTAAAGTGACACCTGAGACCTGTGTCATGGTGTTTATCGTGTCAAAAGAGCCAATGGCTAAATTCTAGTAGTAAGCAAGCGTCGAGCTAAAAAAATGAAAACACTGCAGTTCCTCTGTAATCCAGCAGAGGCTCCAGTGAGTCAGTCCCATAGACTAGCATGGTTAAAACTTTACAGCTTCATACAGAAACTGTCTCTGTAGCAAATTTTTAGCTAATGCATTATTAGGGGCGTGGCCTCTTTGACAGGACCATGTTTGTGCTGTTGGAGCCTTTTGGAGTATTTTAATGTAATTACCTGACCAATATTTTGGCTGCTGTGCGGTTAATTGGACTAATAGACCGTCCAAGAAGAGCTCCAGTTTTGCTGAGTGAAATTCGAGGATTTTTATTTGGATGTTACTGATTAGCAGGTATCTGTGTGTGTTTGATACAGTCTATGGATGGTGTTTGCTAACTAAACTAAGTAGCATTAGCTGATAATGATAATGGTCAACATGGCACCAGCAACACTAATGCTGAGGCTTCAAAATGCTCCATCCAAAAACCACGTTTAATCCATGGTAATAAAAATGGATTCAAAGGTCGCATCAGATTCATGCTTTATGAAACAACTGCATTTGACTGTACTAACACAAGTATTTACAAGGGAAAATCCACTTTACTTTGCAAACAAATATACAAGAAAAAACCCCAATATTGACTGATATTTTAAAAAACTTTATTGTTTCCTTAGTCACTCAGGAATTTTCAGCTTGAGCAGAGATCCAGTTAACTAGAGAGACACATGCTGAAAAGTAAGGGTTGCCTCTGTGGGCCCATAACCTTTAAACTGCTTCTTCTGTATTTCTGGAAAACCAAAATGCCATGCACGGAGCCAGAGGGCCACACCTTCAGACCGCCCTACAAATCACATTTCAATATCACAATCCACACATTCACAAACCTCAGGCTCCTGCAGCCAGTTTGAAATCTGAAAATCTCCAAATCTTAACAACAACAAACCCCACCATCACACAGAGAGGAACTGTTTCATTTTTTCTGTTTTTAGATTCATTATGATCGTCGACTGCTTCTGCTTAATCAGGCATATCAGACGCGTGTCAAGGTTCAAATCTATCTTCTAGCTGAGTGTGATTTCTATTATAAGAAGCATCAGTGGGCACCTTGGAGGTTTATCAGGCACTGAAACACAAGAGTTTGCATCCCTAGAGACTTTAAGAAAATGTGCAAAAGGTCCAACACTTTCTCTCTTTCAGCTCTGTTGTTGGTTTTCAGCAGCTCTGTTTAGCTGCTAAAATCACCACATTCTTCCTCGTCTGTGTGCTGGTTGCTGATAAAGAGTTTGCACAAAGCAGCATCATCAGAGTTGGATAGATGAAAAAGGGACCTTCTTCCACCTCTCTCTTACCTGCGTTACTAGGCGATCTCTGGCTGCCACGCCGTGACCCCTCAGGCATGGTGTGATAGTGTCACAGGAAGCAGAAACCTGGAGAAAAAACATTAAGGAAATCCCAGTTAGCCTCTTCTTTCAACCCAAACAGCATCCCAGTGCAGCCTGTCTTCATGACCGCAGTGGCACAAAGAGACACGACCTTCATACAAGCTGTTTCACACGAGAGAGACGAAGACGATGAAGAGGAGGAGGGGTCCAAAGAAAAGTTTCACTCTCCCTTTGTGTGAAAACAGTGAGGATATATGTAATGTTTGGCTGGACGACAAGAATGAGGTCTCTTCTCCAAACCCTATGTGCATGTGTGTGTGTGTGTGTGTGTGTGTGTGTGCACCCACTGGAGGATAACGGCCTCCTACAAAGTCATTGATACAGTAACACAGATTGACCCAATTAGTGCATTGTACATAAACAAGTGTTTCTGCAGCTGTCTGCAGGAAAACTGGGAGATGTGGGTCAGAGGGGAGGGGGAGATGGAGGAATGGGAGTCGGGACTCGGGGTGTCCGTAATAAAAGCCAGATGGCGAGCAGGTCTGCTGCAGGTTGCTGGTTGAAACTCTTTTGTTGTGTGTAGCAACACCTGCAGATTTTCCTTCATGTGCTGAACGCTAAAGAGGAACTTTTATTGTGTGTTCAGACAAAGAGAGGAGAAAAGTTTCAGTTAGCAGCGACTGCAGTCACTGATATTCACCACTAACAGCCGAGGAGAGGCGCCGGCCTCCCAGACTGCAACTGAGAGTAACACAAAGTGTTTACCCCAGAACGATTCCCGCTGCTGTCAGTATGAAATTCAGACTTGAGGACATGAAGCATTTGAACGCAAAATAGTTAAAATATAAACAAACAATAGAACATATGCTTGATTGATCCCAAAAAAATTGGAAAATTTCCATGTCACAGCAGTAAACACAACAAGTAGCTCACTAAAATTAATAAGACATGACAAGAGAAAATAGCCTAGACAAATGGAGGGGCACCAATAAAAGGAATAAAAGAAATAAAAAGATCTCAATGAAAAAAAATCATGTTTTATTAGACTTTCTGTTTAAAAATCAAATGCTCTGTTTTATTTTATTTGGTGATTTGTAGTTGTAATTACCCTTTTAATTACAGCCCTGTGAAAAAGAAAGTTTTACACAGTCAAATGCACTCGATCACCAGCAAGTCTGAGCATCTACTAAAGTCCTGGCAGTTTGTTGGTCTGCAGCATTCAGGTGTGTTCACAGTGTCACAATCTTCCCAGCAAATTCACCCTAAGCTCAGAGAAACTGCACAAAACCCAAGAGCTCCATCACAGACTCTGCAGGTCTCAGTTAGCATGTTAAAGGTTAAAGTTCATGACAGAACAATTAGATAAAGCCTGAACCGGTATGGCTTGTTTGGAAGGAGAAAGCAGAGCTTAGGTTTGTCCCGTTGACAGATGAGACCTCTGAAGACTCGTGAGTGCTGCAGACATGAAACTCTCTTCCTGTTGAAATCCATTCATATGAAAGTTGTGCTGATCATAGCCAAAAATTTCATGGCCATGAATTTGAACAAACAGATAACTTCACGTTTCACTGGGCCTCGGTTCAACATTTAAATCAATGACACACACCTGGCCTGAATACTGAATCCCTTTATAAATTATGATGACAATTACTGCTATTGTCAACACAATCATCTGTTGGAAACACAGTGTTTTTATGCTTGGACTCTGCTAGAGTAGCTTAGCATGATTCACAGTCCAAATTTGGCCTTTAAACTACATCTACTTCCTTTTTAAACAATCAGAACGTGACTAAGAACGTGACCTTGCAGAACCCAGAATGCACTCTGAATCCTTCCATTTAACCAATCTTGGACTTTTCTCCTTTGTCCTACCAGCGTCTGGCTGCCTGTGAGGACACGCTGTAACAGGCCAAAGCTGCTCTTTCAGAGGTCCTGCCAATCACGGCTCTGTGGTGCAAAGGACAGCATAGACTTCTCGATAAAAGTAGCTATGCAATGGTTGTGGGTTCAAGTTCCACCAGAATCAAAAGTTTTCGGGTGGTTAAGTTTACTCAAGAAAACAATGCATTGTCTCAAAGAAGCAGCTCCCTGCACACAGACATGCCCTTTAATGCCAAAATGTGCTTTTCTCTAATTCCTGCCTCACTTTCTTATCTTTAGGTGAGGAGTACAGGAAGGGAAGGGAAAGAAAGAAAGTGGGAGTATCACAGTGTGAAGGACCTTAACAGAAAGAATATGGCTTCAAGACAAGCAGGAGAGTCTGAAAAAGCAAAGCTTCAGAGCTGGAGTGAACCCAGGAGAGCAGGCATGACAGAGAGAGCTCAGAGTGCGATGGATCAGCTCCAACACTGTGGTTAACTAAAGTTACAGGGAGGTTCGATGCACACACGGTCAAGTTTCCGTCACTTTAGAGGACATTACATCGACCTACATTCATTTCCTGGACACATTTATTCATATGAATTCAAAAACCTCAGTCATCGTGAACAGAGCACACACATCATTGATAACAGAGACAGTTTTAGGATCCCAGGATGCTGCAGTCTGTTATCACTCTTATAGCTGGATGTTTAAATCATTCTCATAGAGCCAGCAGGCAAATAATGAGACTGAAAAATGAAACCAATAAATAAAATCTGCAGTTCCTCTAATGTCCACTTGAGGCTCCAGCAGTGAGTCTTCATAGACTCCCATGATAAAATATCCAACTTTACTTTACAGAAATAAAAATATTTTCAGCCTGATACAAAAATTGGACAAGTGGAGGATGTTTACTCACCTCTTTAAATTTGATTAAGGCTTTCAGTTTGCATTGCTGGGGGCGTGGCCAATTTGACTGACAGGTGGATGGCAACACAGGCAGCTACCACACCAGGTAAGACCCCAGGTGCAGGCTGTGCAGAGATGCCCCTGAGACAATCCAGCACATAACAGCAGGGTGCAAGAGGCTAGCAGGCAGGGCATACATGGAACGCCATAACCAAGTGGCCGGCATAGTATACAGAAAATATGACCTGGAAGTCCTGTGGTCAAACATGGGATACGCCCCCACGGGTGGTTGAGAATGATCAAGCTAAGACCCTGTGGGACTTCTAGATACAGACAAACTTGTGATGGCTAACCAACTGGACATCGTGGTGGTGGACGAGCAGAGGAAGAGGGCTGAAGTGTTCGACGTTGCAATACCAAGTGACGGCAACATCAAGAAGAGGGAATACGAGAAGCCCAAGAAATACCAAGGGCTCAGAGAAGAGCTAGAGAGGATGTGGAAGGTGAAAGTAACAGTGGTCCCTGTGGTAATGAGAACACTCGGGGCAGTGACCCCCAAACTGGGAGGAATCCAGCAGATTCCTGGAACGACATCTGGAATGATCTCTGTCCAGAAGAGCGCAGTCCTGGGAACAGTTATGATGCTGCACAGGACCCTTAAGCTCCCAGGCCTCTGGTAGAGGACCCGAGCTTGGAGGACAAAGACTGCCCACAGGGCGAGTGGGGAATTCCCCAGGCTGATCACTCACCTTCTCGCCATGTACAGAAGCGCTGAAGGAGCACCAGAGGACCCGAACCACCAGCTGGAGGATTTTGTGCCTCCAGGATTCCCTGTATATGTTTTTTTTTGTTGTTCCCTTTTGTACCCGAGACAAAATCCCACTCCATGACTAACACACACGTCTGTCAGTACCTCAGACACTTCAACACACGCTAAGAGAAAATCACATACTGCTGTGATTATGTGTGTGTGTGTGTGTGTGTGTGTCTGTCAACCTCATCAACACCTACTAAGGTATTTCCAGGTGCATCCGCTTTCAACCACATGTCACCACCATACACACCTAAGTGAGCTACAGTGGCAGATTACCAACACTCACACTTACAGCATGGCTGGTGTGTGTGTGTGTGTGTGTGTGCGTGTGTATGTGTGTGTCTGTAGGTGCGTATCTCATTGCTGGGACACCTGGGCAGTTTACAGACATCAGCTACATTAAGTTAAACAGGTGTCAAACACCATCCAGTTCCTCCAGTGGGGCATTTCGACCGAGGGAAAATACTTCAGCTCCCACAGCACATTACAACATTAGAGAAAGAGGGGTCAAAGGTCAGAGCATGTGGCTTCTTGCCTGTTCTATAGTCTTCCGTGTGAGTCCCACTTCGGTTGCTCAGAGTTTGGTACAGAAGCTGAAATAAATTAAAGCTGTAGCGATAATAATGGAATAAAAGTGACAATCTTTAAAACTCATGACTGATTGTTCTTGTCTGCTTTCATTTTCAAATATTTCATTTTATCAAACACTCCTCTTTGTGGGTTCGAGTCCCACCAGAGTTGCTAAATTTATTTTAAATATGTCTGCATATTTAAAGTCTCATCATTTTGTTCTTTACGCTGTAAAAGTGACATCATCAGATTGTGTTCCTCGTTATGTGTTTTACAGTTAGTTCAAACAAACTCAGACAGTTGGCTGCAGTAAAATAAAAACTTTTTAATGCATTAATTACTGTAAAAGTGGAAAAGTGAAAGTTTATCTTCTGCCTCCACTAAGTTACAGTACTTTAAAATTTCCCTGTGGCTCTGTGGCACAACGGATAGCGCGTTGGACTTCTAGCAAAACCTTCAGGAAGGAATTCAAAGGTTGTGGGTTCGAGTCCCACCAGAGTCAATCTCTTACACTCAAAGTGAAGTGTTCTGAATATCCAGAGGATATTCTGCACTTTTCTAATATATTAATAGGGGCTGTGGGTTCAAGTTCCTCCAAAGTGGGTCTTTACAGAGGAAAAGCACTCAATGGCCAACCGGTCATGGCAGATCCCAGATCTCCTCCCATAGCCTGGTTCTTCCTGGTAAAGGGTACTTCTTCTTTCCCACTGTTGCCAAGGCCTTGCTCGCAGGGGGTCTGCCGATAACACGGATGTTATCAGTGTTACAGGGAATATGAGTAACAGGATCAGACAGCTCACCGCCTCCTCTTTTATTTATTGTTTTTGGGCTCAAACACACAAGATGGAAATGTTAACAAGGGAAAATAGAGATTAATTGCAGTAATTAGGGTTTCTTGAGAATAACCTGAATTATTAGTCAGGCTTGTTCTGTAATGAGCCTGCAGCTCCGCAGGCCTAAAATATCAGAAGGAGAGCACGCAGCCTGGAAAACATTCCATATTATCTGATCGTGTTTACATTTTTCCAACTTCTGTGGACTACATAATTATATGACATCACTGAGAAAGAGAGAGGGCTCCTGGCTTTAGCCTTCACTCTTAGTATTCAAGTATTCAAGTATAAGGGTTGTCTAACACACATTTATAGAAATTAGTAGCAGTGATAGATGAGAAAAACAACTAATAAACTCTTTTTTCTCTTTCAGTCTTTAACTGAAACATCTCAGAAACACCAGAAAATAAAGATGAGTGAAAACAGACAAGTGGGACTCTGGGGTGCAACAGAAACCTCACTGGGATTCAGACCCAACACACCAGCAGTGTTTTGTACACTGTCAATGCAACAGTGATGATCAGGCCCTCGCACCTGGATAGCTTAAGGCCTGGACACACACATAGAGAATAAACAATGTTAATGTTGCATATATCAGATTATATTAATGACAAAACAGGGATATACTGATAGCTGGTGGTTAGAAAGCTATTAGTCTCATTGTGTGTGGACAAACCTTAAACAGTTCTCATCCACAGTACGAGTCCACCAAACTGACCAGGTTACAGTTTGATGGCACAGTTGTTCACTGTGGCAGAAAGCAAGTGGTGCTGTGGCACAGCGGCTCAGGCATTGGACTGCTAGCAAAAGGAAGTGATTCTAAGATTGTGGGTTTGTGTCCCACTAAAGCCGCAGTAATGTGCTCAGAGAGCTTTGTGTATCCACAGTTACCTGTCAGGGAGTGGGACTTGCTTTGAAGTATGGTGTTCCAAAGTGGAGGCTTTAAGTCCGTCCAAAGTTACAAAGTTATATTCTAATCTAAGACTACAATGCAAAAAAAGAAAATTGGTTACTGATGCTATAATACTGGAAGGTCTCTATCATAGACCAAATAAGAAGAGATGCAAAACTGCCAGAAAGCAGTAAAAAAACAAACTCAGGTAAACTGTGATGAGTGTGGATGGCTGCCTGTGTCTATGTGCCAGCTCCTTGATGGGCAGGATGTACCCTGTGACAGCTGGGATATGCTCCACCCCCGCTGTGGACCCTAAACTAGAAAGTGGTTATGAAAGTAGATGGGTAGATCAATGAGATGAATAAAATAGATGGTGCAAAGATGATTGCAGAAGGCTGCAACCAACCTCAGAGACACACAAACAATGGCTGCTGCCCAGCTACTGTTTCTGTCTGAGAGGGCTCACTGACCCAGAGACGGACACACACACACCTATTGTGTTTAAGTAGGATGGTGGAAGAAAAGCGATGCAGATAGAACACACACATGGAGTCATGACCATTCATTATCACTGTCACAGCAGCGGGTACACTTTACATGCAACCAAAGCACACACACACTGTATCCAAGCTAAACAAACACACTGACAGTGGATATAAACTTACAATAGTGCTGTTAGAGACGCACAGGCGCCGTGTGTGCGTGTGTGTGTGTGCGTGTGTGTGTGTGTGTGTGTGTGTGTCTTTATTGTTATCATGATGAGATTGAGACTGACAGCAGTAATTTCTGGGGTTAAACTGTTTTCATTCAGGCTCAGCAGGAATGAATCTGGGATGTTTTATATGGATCCACTGATCACAGATCTCTGAAGCCAGGAAGCTCACGGTGGCCTGATCAATCACTACCATTTTAAGGATAAATATTTTATTGGTGTTCACTAAAATTAGGATAATGAGGATCATAACCTGGGTAAGACAGATAATTTTGGGGGTGTTTGATAAAATGTTCATGCTGTATCCTGCAGCATATTGATCAGGACAGAGGTCTTTAGAGCTTGAAAAAGGCGACTGGACTTTTTTAAGTCTCTGAAGACCTTAAACCTCTCATCCAAGAGACTTCTTCAGTTCTTCTTCAGTTCTGAAGCCAGGAGACCTTAGCCCATGCCGTAAGGGTCAGGTGCAATGTGTGCTGGGTGGTGACCTAGGCTGCTGGGGGGGTTCCCATAATGCACTGAGTATTTCTTTTTCATTCATCTCTACCCCACTCTGCATTTAATCATTAGTTATTATTAATCTCTGGCTCTCTTCCACAGTGTGTCTTTTGTCCTGCCTCCAACCGCTCACAGCAGATGACTGCCCCTCCCTGAAAAAAGGAGGGTTTTCCTTCCAACTGTTCCCAAGTGCTGCTCACAGGGTGTCGTTTTAACTGTTGGGTTTCCTCTGTAATTATTGTAGGGTCTTTACTTTAGAATACAAATGCCTGGAGGCAACTGACGTGATATGGTGTTATATAAATTGAACTGGCTCCTCTCAATGTGGAGGAGCAGCAGCTCTACTCTGAGTCCTTCCCGAATGGCTGTACTCCTCACCCTGTCTCCAAGGGAGAGGCCAGCCACCCTTCAGAGGAAGCTCATTTCTGCCGCTTGTATTCGCAATCTTATTCTTTCGATCGCTACCCAAAGCTCGTGACCATAGGTGAGCCTGGTTCTGCTGGAGGTTACTGGAGGAGCCAGTTGAGGTGGCTCAGACATCTGACTAGGATGATTCCTGGATAAGCAGAAGAAAATGGATGGATGACTAAACTGAATTGAACTGAATTGGTAGACAGGGTGGAGGCCCTGATGACAGCATTCCAAGGTTGAGGACATTGAGTCCGAATGGACAATGTTCCATACCTTCATTGCAGAGGCTGCTGCAAGGCTTGGGCGCTAGCTGAAGCAAAAACTCGGGTGTGGAAAGAGTTCTGTGAGGCCATGGAAAAAACCTTTGGTCTGCCTCAAAGTGATTCTGGGGAACCGTCAGGCAACTCAGGAAAAGAAAGCAGAGCTCCACTCACTCGGTGTATAGTGCGGGTGGGGCACTGCTGATTTCAAATGCAGATACAGTCAGGGAGTAGAAGGAATACTTCGAGGACCTCCTTAATCCCAGTGACAAATTTTCTGCAAAGGAAACAGAGTCTGGGGACGAAGGGGACAACTTGTCCACCACTGGGGTGGATGAGATTCGCCCTGAGTTCCTGAAGGCTCCTGATGTTGTAGGGCTGTCTTGGTTGACATGCCTCTGCAATGTTGCGTAGAGATCTGGATGGTGCTGCTGGATTGGCAGACTGGTGTAGTGGTTCCCATCTTCAGACGGTACGCACCAGCTATCCGGGAATCACACTCCTCAGCCTCCCCGGGAAGGCCTATGTCAGTTTGTCCATTAGATGAACCTCAGATTCAGGAGGAACAATGCAGTATTCATCATAGTCGCAGGACACTGGACCAGCTCTTTATCCTCTCCAGGATATGCGAATGTGCGTGGGAGTTTGCCCATCCTGTCTGTTTGGTGAACCTGGAGAAGCCCCACAATGTGCCTTTCACTGTGTGTCTTTTACTCATAAAGGTTCAGCTATTTTTCATTTTGGCCTCTTCAAAGTTTCTTCAGTTGTATCAAAAGATGGTGAGAGATTGATGGTTTAATTTTACTGGTAAGTATATGTTAAAAACATTTTTAAACATGTTGTGTTGATTCCTGCAACAGCATGAGTGAAATGACCATAATAACAATTTCTCAGCTTTCAGAAACCATTTGAATATTTTTGATAGGACAAACTGTTGCGTAATTATGGTCAGTGTTAAAGGGTTAAAGGATTGAACTAATCTGCAACCTGTGCTATGCTCACACAGTCTATGGATCAGTACAAATATGGTCACTTCTGTCTCCAAGAAAACCAAGATGGTGAGAGCCCAACTGACAAACTCAAGGCTTCGAAACAGCAGCCCTCAAACTAAAAGGTGGCGTCATGTCGGCTGTGTCTGTGTTTTATATACAACCTTTGAGATTAGTACATTTATATGTGGAGAGACCTTCATTTCCTCTAAACATAATACACCACATTTTGACACAGTGAAAGATTATTCCTGCCCAGATTCATAAACATGTTCACATCATCACACTATGCAGGCCAGCACACAGTGTGTGGCCTCACTGGGATTCTCTGTATGCACACATAGCACGGGATTTCTGCCTCTCTGACACACAGACACACACACACACACGCTCACGTGAGTGACAGTTGGTCCACTTCAGTACGAGGCAGTACAGTTGTTTGCATGCAGGACGTTTTAAGGACACCGACAGGCAGCTGCTCCCTTCAGTCAGCAGCACACCATCAGATGCTGCCTCCCGTACAGCTTCTTTGACATGCAAATGTTTCTGAATAATTATAATGGTGCCTGCTCCAGAATAGCAATGGCAGGAAGACTATTTGCAAAATGTGAAGAAGCAGAATTACTTAACAACATCTCAAAATGCTTCATATTCCAGTAGCTGAGCTCAGCTTGTTGGTCTCTTATCAGATTTTCTGACTCTGACCAGAAAATCTCCCTTTCAAACACTGCTACAGAGCACTTAAACATCAAAACACTATCATCAGACACCTGAAGGTATCTGATGATAGTGAGTACTGATCTGATACAGTGATTAGTTAATAAGCTTCACCATGAGGCAAAGCCTGAAAATCAGGCTCAATTTTAAAGTGAAACAGGTGTCAGTGAAAAAAACAAAGAGAGTGAGAATACAACAGGAAACGCATCGAACTGTTCAGTGACTTTTAAAATTTACTGTAAACATAAAAGGAAACCAGCTGGTGTAGCAGAGTGAAGCACCTCCAACCTGTGAGCATCCTCCATGCTGTGTTAGCTCTGCTGCTGCACACAGATTTGAATGAAGCAAATCAGCCCCGCTCGCTGTCACAGATACCGTGAGTCAGCATCAGACTGATCCAAAGCAGCGCGTTCTAGCCATCAGCTAAATCATGGCTGTGAATGGCATGTTGTTGTTCTGCTGATCTGTCCTGCAAAAGCGTTTTGGTTCTTCTAAGGTAAAAAAAGTAAATACAGTCAGTGCTCCCCCGCAGACTCCTGGCAACAGAGTAGCATGAATCCCCTGGAAGTACAAGTTCTAATAATTACAGGCCTCAGTTGCTCTTAATGGGGTGCATATGAGCTTCAGTGACTTTATTCACCATATCAAAAGCAAATGGCTCAGAAAGAAACAGGAATAAGAAATGCTAAACTCATAATAAATAAAGCACTGAAAATACCGTCACTGTCTGTGATCGGCATCACTGGAACTAACCCGTCTGAGATGTTTAGCAGACACGTCTATGGTATGAATGTGAACACCCTGGGTGACATCGTTATCGAGTTATTCACAAAGTTGAAATCTGGCCGCTCGCCCACCCAGTGAGGCGACGACAACACCCCATCAACAATGCAGCTGTGAGAAAAGATAATGAAGGAAGATGAATGAGGTCTTACAGTTAATAACACTTCTGCAGTGGCTGCAATGATCGAAGTTTTAAGACCCCCTGGGTTAAAGATCCCACACCCTGGGAGACGGTCAGGGTTTGCAGTAAGAATTAGTTCTCTGCCTCGCTTACATTCTGACACCAGCTGGAGCTGGAGGCACTTCTCTGTGTGGCACACTGGGCAGTGCGCTGGCCTTCTATTTCTGAAGGTTGTGGGTTTGAGCAGCACCAGGATCAGCCTTGAGTAGCAGCCACTGCTTTACTAACAAACACTGAAAACTGCAAAGCAGCTTTATAAGCTTCAAATGTCCTCAGACTGCAAAGAATGGTGCAGACTCCAAAAAAGGAGCAAAGCAAACCTTCTTATGAGGTGAGTGCAGAGTCTGTTAAAATACAAAGTAGTAAATCAGACTGAACTGACAATTGTGCTGGCACAGGATGAAAACGTTCAGAGTAATGCTGCCTGTCAGTACAACAGATACGAGGGTGGCTTATGTAAAAATTCCTTTTGTGAAATTTCTCCAGAGGGGGACATAAAGTCTGACTCGGAGCAGCGAGAAAGAGAGAGAGTCTGACCTCTGACCTCAGTCTGTTTGCACACAGCTAAATCTAGACGTCTCTTCTGATGTTTTTGTTTTACTTGAGTTTATTCCAGTTCTGTCCCGGCCTGTTTAAGGGATGGAAACATCTTTTTCTGGAATTTGACCTGACCTGAGTAAACTCACCAGTATATGACCGACCTACCAGAGTTTGTCTGGAAACATGTTGGAAAGAAAATTCAGCCACAACCATGAAATGCAAAAATCTTTGTTGTAAAAATCCATCACACACAAGTGATGTCACAGTTCCATCAAACAGTATGCCTGATTTACATCAGTCTGAACTGCTTCCCGCGCACCTCCTAGTTTCACATTATTACCCAGCAGTCCCACACCGACAACTCCAACATCAACCTGAGTTAAAATTCAAAAGAGGAAGAAGTTGCAGGTGAGCAGTGCAAGTGTCGAGCAAAGATTGTGTTGGTGTAGCCAAAAAAGTCATTGATGTGTTTTGTGTCAGAGCAGCGGGGTTGTTTCCTATGATTGGTTTCCCAAAGTTGCCGCAGTCCAGGCAAATCAATGAAGCCGAACCTCGGAAAAGCATTCCTGACATAATGCACCACTTCACAACTGGCAACCTGCTTTTTGCACTAAATTAAAAAGAGAAGACTACCTGGTGGGATATTAAACAGCCTTTAACCTGCTGGCTCCCAGTACAGTCTGCCTGTGTGAGAATAGCACGCATATTTGTGTGGTTACGTCATACATCCTAGCTCCTGAATTCTCTACACAGACAGCGCTGCCACCTAAACCAGTTTCAATAGTGAGAAGGTGTCTGAAGCACACCATTTCCTGTTGTGTGATTTAAGAAGAACAACTGCAGCACATATCCTGACCTTACTCTCCTGACATGCATGAGAACAGCTCAGGTTAACCAAACTAGTCGTAGTGAAGCCTGGGCGTCAGTAGATGAAGGTAAATCTAGGTATGTCTGCTCAGCGCTTCTGGTTATCTGTAAGATATTCAAAGGTTGTAGGTTTGAGTTGATATTTAGGCATCACCTCTGAAGGGACTGTTTCAGTGAACACTTGGAATGCTCGGCCATGTCTGCAGTGCTGCTGCACAACTTTTCGACATTACTACGATCCTGATGTCCGTGCTCATGGAAGGCTGCCTGCTCAAATTTACCAAGAAATTATTCCAGAAAGTTGGAGAGCTGCAGGCTCTCTGAACAGCAGTTTGACCTTCTAGTTTAAAGTGAAATCCTGCAGCAGCTGATTTCAGCTAAATCCCACCAGCGGTTGAATTTTGAAGGTGCTTTAAATGTATTTGTTTATGCATGTCATCTTAGCGTTCCCTTTATTTGCTTTTACATTGCTTAGCAACTAGCACACCTATGTGCCTCTGTGGTGCAGTGGACAGCACACTGGCCTTCTATGTGTTCATGGATGAAGTTATGCAGAGCTTGTGGGTTTGAGTCCCACCACAGTTAATGTTTAGCAATCCTTCCAAACACTGAAAGAACCCCTCCAATGTTATTCATTATGTGCGTCCTAAAATACTTTAATATTCTTCCAACAAAAGTGTGCAAAGATCATCTTCACGGCTCTTCTTCCATAGAGCTTGTTGAACTTTACAGGATACACAGGAGACAGAGGGAATAATCTACGGCTGAATCCAAGTATTAAATCTGGCATTAATCAACTACACGTCAAAACCACAGCAAACCGGCAGAACGATTCGCACCGCATTCAAAACGCGAACAGGGGCCACCTCTGGGGCTCAAAGGTGAAGCCAAAAAACAAGATTTCTGACAGCTTCCCAGTGCTCTCCTGAGTTCATGAGTGAAGACAGCTTTTATTGAGCTTCACGCGCTTCAGTCTTCTTTCTGAGAGAGACGATCCAGTGAAGGAGGCCCAACACTGGTGAGCCTCCCAGCTTCATTTCCAGGAACCTGAACCTGCACTCAGACAGAAACATGAACTATGTGCATTGTGCAAGAGGTCGCCTCAAAGAGGAGCTTTTTAACCACCCACCCATCATTTTCCACTGTGCACATAAAATCTGACTCTAATGGGACTTCAAATGTTTTTCATGTTGTTTGTTTCAATTTTCATTTTGCTCGTGGCTCCACAGAATCGAGCTTTCCAACTTACTGCAGCAAGCTGCTCATGGTCAGGATTTTGTGCAGGTAATAGCATAAATGGATCAGAATATAATCTTTTTATCTTTTAATACCTGAGGTGGATTCTTTAGAAAGATGCTGCTGTATGATTAGAACATGATCCAAATCAACAGGCGGGAGATTCACATCCGAGGAAAAACTCTGAGCGATTAACCAGGGGGAATGTTAACTGACAAACAAAAGCTGTCAATAATCTCTGAAGCTTGACTCTGTTATCCCTCCATCCATCCATCCATCCATCCATCCTCTTCCGCTTATCTGGGGCCGGGTCGCGGGGGCAGGAGCATAAGCAGAGAAGCCCAGGTTTCCGTCTCCCCAGCCACCCCCTCCAGCTCATCCGGAGGGACCCCAAGGCGTTTTGACTCTGTTATGAATTATAAATTTCTAGTGGAGTGCGACAGCAACAGAGTTTGATAAGGAAGAGCAGAGGAAATGTAGAAAGTTCACCATTTACAGACCCACACAGCAACATCATTTTCAGACTCGTACCTGTTGTTTCATGTGCATTTTATACATTTATACCACAAGAAAATCCTCACTTGGAAAATAGAGGGGTGCAATAACTTAATTCAATAACTTTATTAAAATTACTTGTGAAATCTCACCCCTAGAAATAAATAAATATATGTCTTGTACGGCCACCCAGCCTAAAAATATCCAGATATAATTTTTGGTCCTGAGGTACAAATAAAAGCAGAGCTGATTTTGGCCACAGTTTTGTTCTAGTTCTTTCTGCTCTATTGTCCTGTGTTGTATTGTGGGAAGCAGAGTCGGACTCTCAGTGGACAGCTGAAGCATCGAGGAGACTCTAAATGTGTCATCAGACTGTGAGCCGACACAAGCTCAGCGTGTGTGTTTGGAAACTCCCCGTAAGTATTTATACATCTTTTGTGTGACTAATAACACACACTGAGCCTGCACACGTGTGTGTGTGTGTGTGTGTGTGTGTGTGTGTGTGTGTGTGTGTGTGTGTGTGTTATTATTGGCAAGAAGCAGAATGACAGAGACGGTGAGTTTTATGGTTCTATTGGAATGAGCAGTGATTCACACGCCTCTGAGCACACCTGGTCTACACCACCAAGACAATGAACACACTGGAGCTTTGTTTCTACTCAACAGTGATGTCAGTCAATAAAAAAGTCCTTTAAAGCTTCTTATTGCAAGTTAATGTGTTTAAAATGGTTTAAAAATTAAGCAGAATGTGAATAAACAGCAACTTTAACTTCATATTTGAAACTTCTACGTGTTGTGTTGAAGAGATATCAATTGAAGCTGACGTAGGGCCGGGATGTCCTTCTGTGTCATACTGGTTTGTACCACAGGATGGTGTAATGAGTCAGTGTAACCTTTATTTAACCAGGTAAGTCATTAAGAACACATTTTAATTTAGAATGGTGCCCTGAAAGGGGCAAAACCTCCTAAGAAAAGGAAAAACAATATTAAAAGTTAAAAGACCCGCAGTCAGAAGGTTTTCAGCACACCTGCTGGTAAAATGCTGCAAGTTAAATTCTGCAAAAGGCAATTAAATTTTTTTTATTTTACACATCTGTGATGCTACTTCAGTTTATTTTGTTCTCTTTTGTTCTTTTTAGCTGTATATGTGTGTTTTTAAATTTGTATTAAAATGTTGTATCTGAAAAACCTAAGCAGGGACGGGGTCTGCAGAGGACAGGCTCAAAGTCCTGCACAGTGAATCTGTTGTACTTAGATGCTGCAATATAACTATACCAGTGTTTCCCACACTAACATGTTAGCATGTAGCTATGAGTGTGTATCTCTACATAAACAGGCATCACAATTAGAATTTTTGTAACTGCTTCTTTATGATTCAAACTTGACTGAGTGCATTTTATTGAAAAATAAGAAAATGACTGTCGATCACACTTGCAAAGCTGTCCTGTGGGCCACACTGGACCCTTTGGTGGGCCAGTTCTGGTCCTGTTTAGCGTTTCCCTGCAGGCAGTGCTTCTGCACAGCAGACCAGAGACACCAGCTTATTATTATGTTAAGAAACGAGTCCAAATCCTACAATCTTTGACTCATTAAAAACAAAAAAAAAAAGAAACACAGAGCCACATCGTTAATGCAGGTCGAACGCTTTTCCTGATTTCTCTTCGTGTTCTCAGGACTAAAATCTAAAAATCACAAATGTCTCTTTTTGTCTCCAGTCCAGATGTTTTAGGTTGAACTGGGTCCAGATGTTTGTTTGTGTGGCTGAATAATGAATCTGTGTCTTTGCATTTACATCTATGTGTGCTTTGTTTTGTGTTTATGTTGTTTGCTGTGTCATTCTGAGGCCAGAAACACTGCGGTATACATCTGCCGCCTGAGTCACACACACACACACACACACACACACACACACACACACACACACACACACACACACACACACACACACACACACTGCTGTATGTCACAGTAGAGCCTCTGTCTAACCTCAGACGATGCTAAATTGTCGGACTAATTATTATAAACGACAAACACCGGTCACCAGGGGAACGATCCACCCACATCCCATAATTACACTGTACAGGCTCAATATTAAAACTGCTTCCAAATACTTGAGATGGTTGGGGTGCGTTTGATTTCTATTCGCTGTGAAATCAATGGCTCCTTCTGTTTTTCAGAAGGTGAAAGGGAGCAGAGACCGGAGAGGCGGAGTGTGTTAAAACTTAATGCTTAATGCACTTAATGCTAAAAACGACACTCGAGGTCTTATTTGATATGTGATATTACATTTGGAGGTTCAGTGGTGCCTCTCTTGCTTCTACCTGTCTTTAAAGAAACAACTGTACCCAAAATGAAGGTCACACACTCACATCAGCAGCAGCAGCAGTTTAAACCCACTCTGGTAATGTTCAGGATTTTAAAGCATAAAGCCTGATTTTGAACAAATATGATTCCTTATTCCAGTTTGGTGGAATAAGAGAGCCAGTCTGATTCACCATCATCAGGAAGGAACAAACATCGCTGTAGACACAGTTACTGCATTAAGATACTTACTCAAACTACATCAAGTGAAAAAGGAGCTTTCAGTGAGTTGAGCAGTTAAAGAGTGACTCAAACCTACAACCTTTAAATGCCTTCAGCACAAATGCTCTAGAAGCCCAATACGCTGTCCATTGCACCACAGAGCCACACTGTCAGCACTGACAGGCTGATGTAAAACATCACTTAGTCACATGACCCAAAGGCGCTCATAACCCAGTTACTTGATCCAAAATAAGCCTCATTCTGGTTTTTGAGAACAGTGAAAATGGCTCAACACCGATCAAAATGAATCCCAAACAGATTTCCAATTATTTTAGAATGAAGGTTTTTTTTTCAGCCTAAATGAACTGAAACGGAGCTTTCAGTGGTTTTAAGCACTGACTCTGCTGGGACTCAGTGATACAGGTGGATATACAAACAGCTTTGGACACACAACCATCCCAAAGAAAAAAAGAACAGCTTTATCACAGGAAGCAAAGACGGGACAAAGCAAGAGTTAGTGTGGGACAGGCATTTAGGAGTCACCAGCTGGAGGTATTTTACTCGATCAGTATTTTCATGTATTTTCATGTGACCTCAATAGTCTTCTGATGTGTCCTGATGATCAACAAGCAAACACCGACCTGTTAATTCAATTTCTGGAAAAAAAAAAAAAAGTGCTTTGCCTGTTATAAGCAGGAACAACAAGGATCCTCTGAGGATCCATACAAAGAACGCATTCATGGATGAAATACGCAGCGTCACAACACAGCATGTAAAAAGGAGCCGAAATGGCAGCAGAGGATTGAGTTTTTCACCTCCAGGTAGTGAACGTGGTTATTTCTACTGTGTGCATCGCTCTGTATCAGCGGTGGTTGCTAGGTTACAGGGAAAACATGAAGGCTGCTTTAACGCCATTCAAAAATCACTGAACAGCAATCAGAAAGAGCACCATGCACAGTGATATGTGAGTCGCGTCAGTACGACTTTGGTTCGCGTGATGATTGGATTTGTGGTTTGAGTGGGCTGTGGGAGATTGTCAGGTTTTAAACTTCCCGCAGTTTGGAAATGGATGGATTGAAAGATTGAAACGGGATTTCTGTGGCACTTCGGATCACACGCTGGACTTCTAGACCCCCAAACGAAGTGATTCAAAGGGTCTGGGTTCAAGCTCCAGCAGAGGCCATCCTTATAGGTAGTTCAGTCTCTCTGGAGAATCATGAAATCAGCATTGAAGCATGTGGCTCTGTGATTAACTGCAGTATTCAGTCAGGTTAGAGCACTAAGCGAGCCAATAGTCTGGCTTTTGAGGAATCCGATTGAGCGTACTCAGTCAGCACATATTTAAAGTCCTTTGAAAGGGATCTTAGAGAATTTAAATCTTTTCCAAACACCAACTCTGATGGGACTTGAACCCACAACCACTGAATGCTGCATTAAGACAAGAAGGCTGACACGCTGGCCACGGCACCACAGAGCCGCACGCATGCTAATACTGTAAAACAAAATAAATGGTCCCTGTTCATGAAAGCAATGCGGTCACCTTCATTTAAATGCCCCTCAAAAATGTGCTGGGGTTTAGCTGTAAGAGCTGATTGTGGTGGATCTCACTCTACAAGCTCTGAATCAGATCTTTAGAGCTTAACTCTGAGTCCAAAGTGGTGTCTAACACAAAAAGGACAGAATCCAGACTCTCTGATTCACCGCTATTGGTTCTTGGTTATTTTGAGCAAACACTGTATTTACATCACATCCTATCCTGGGATAGGATGTGATGGAGGTAGATGATCCACTGTAGCGACCCCTGAAAGGAGCAGCCAAAGGAAGATGGTGGTGTGAAAATCTCAGACTGCACACTCATAAGGTGTTATCAATCGAAAGATGACTGCACCCTAAAGTATACTCTGTTTTATCCTAATTTTTTACTCTACTTGGACCATAATTTATAAAGTGAACGTCATGCTGTATTCAATAAGACCCGAAACCAGAAACTGTTTATAGATAAAGTGTGTCTCATTTTTGTGTGTCCTTATCTCTTATTGTGACAGGGTGATGTATAAAGAAGGAACAAAGTCCAGCTTGAAGATTTTCAAACTGAACCAAGGGAAAGGTTAAACTTTGACTCTGGTGGGATTTGAACCCACAAACTTTGAATTCCTTCTTTTAAAAACACCTAGAAGTCCAACGCGCTGTCCGTTGCGCCACAGAGCCACACAGACAGCAATGACTGCAGACTAATGTGATGCAACCAAAAGTGAAAACATTTGTCACAAACATTCAGCCAGAGGGAGTCAAGCACACAACCCTGTAATAATTTCATCCCTGTTTCAGGAGAAATCCAGTGTGCATGGAGCTGAACTTTAACAGTTCACTGCAGGAGTTCAGTTTAGGTTGCTCCACCTTTTCACCCCACTCGAGTCAGAGAAAAAGAGGGAAATGTGCAGCGGGGAACAACACGAAAGAGTTTGTTTGTACTGATGGAGGCAGGGGCGTGGTGGCCATCGGGAGGTTCGGGGGTTTTCCCGAACGGCCGGTCGTTTCCAGGCCGAACCGGACGGTGATCAGATTTCTTTTGGTTTTTTTGGGGTTTTTTTACCCAATTAAGCACAGCAGCGCTTGCGCGACCGCAGGTGCGGACAGTGATGGTCGGTCGCGAACGTTTCGGCTCTAAGAGGTGGCTCTTTTTTCACCAGGAGGGGCTACAAACACAACAGCCCAGCAGTGTTAATCCGGTCTTTAAGTATGACGTCATTTCCGGGTCCAAATGCTCCTAAATAAACAGCAATGGCATAACCAATGACTGTTCACTATTAAAGATGATTGTAACATACCTTATCAACTGCAGCTATTTCCGCTTCTCTTTCTCATCGGTAAAATGACAGCTGAGTGTGTTTTTTTTTTTTAAATAAATATTAGTTTTCGTCAACGGCCCTTTTTTTTCATGATGAAAACGAGACGATAACCAAATAAAAACTACCTAAAAGGATAAAAAGGATGACAAAATAAATTGACACTTTTGTCAACGAATGAAAACGAGACAAAAATGCTTGTTGGGGAGGGCATCCAATCAGAACTGGTTTAATTTTGTGACAGGGCGGGACAAGTTAGGAAAACATCCAATCAAACGCACAGCTGCACAAATTTAATGATCAAGTGTGTGGGAAGCAGGTGACACGCTAATGTTAATATTATTAATAATATTCCATAACTTTTAATAAATGTTTGATTTTGTGTAAGTGTGTATAATGACTAATTCAAGGGAACTGAAGAAAAAGAATTTACATTTTACACCCTTTATATTTTAGTCGACTAAATCGACTGTAGATTTAGTCGACTATATTCTTACGATAATTCGTCGACTAAAACTAGACTAAAATTATTCAGATGATTAAATTATGACTAAAACTAAATTACATTTTCGTCAAAAGACTATGACTAAAACTAAATCAAAATTTGCTGTCACGATTAACACTGCATCCCAGCCAGCACACCATTAGGAGAGGTGAAGGGCGCGACACTAGCTAAGGGGGGGCTGACGATCTTTTTCCCCCTTTCGCGGCTCCGTTTTACGATCGAATAAAAGGCCTCTCCAAACCAAGCTCCCAGGCTGAATTTCAACCCCAGCCGGCCCCTGGATGGAGGTCAAGAGGAGACGAAGTGTGGAGGTAGAGGTCCAGCATTTTCAAAATCAAACCCCCTCTGTGGTGAAAATCCTGCTTTGTATTTGATATTCTAGCAAATGTTCTCACAGCTCTGCTCCTCACTCCTCTTCTTCCACCAAAAGTCTGTCTGTGGTTTTACCATTTCAGACTCTTCCACTGATGTCATGGGGAGAGAGGCGGGGTCAGTCACGCTCATGTTCACACCTGTGGCCAATTTAGAATCACCAGTTAACCTAACATGCATGTCTTTGGACTGTGAGAGGAAGCTGGAGAACCCATAGAGAACCCATGCAAACTCCACACACCCAGCTGCTCACTTCAGACTCAGGATCATCTTGCTGTAAGGTGATAGTTCTAACCACTGCACTCAGAGTATGTGTATATGATATATGGTGTATATGAACTTTGTTCCAGATTCTTCCTGTGAAAGCAGCACTGCAGCTCGCCCCAGATTTATTTCTGTTGTTCCTCTCAGCTGGCTCTCTGAACAGGTCTCTGCTGTGATGGTCCTCAACATCATGTCAGCTGCTTCTCCAGAGAGTCCAGCTCCAACAGTCTGCACTGCACTTATTTATGACTCTGCAGATCGTCTGTGAGCTGCAGAGATACTCAAACCAGAACCTGCAGCAGGTGGAGAACTGCTTCATGCCAAGGAGAACAGGGACTACCAGCTGCAGCCCAAGATCTACATCCACAGGATGAGACTCCCTGAAGAGGCAGCTCATTATATTGTTTGGGTTTTGTTAAGAAATATCAAAAACTAATAAATTATTACATAAATAAATCAGTTTTAGAAAGTGTGTGTGTGTGTGTGTGTGTGTGTGTGTGTGTGCGTGCGTGCGTGTGCGTGCGTGCACAGCTCTTTCCAATTGTTTCTGTAGAAATGCTGCAGGCTTAAACATTTTGATGACTGTTTCTCAGGTAAGTGTGAAGATGAGATTTTTTTCATAAATATTTACATAAAGGTAAACATCATCATGTGATCTTCATACGCATCTTCAGCTCTGAGAACTTGTGAGCTGTGTCTTCCAGAGAAAGCTACATCTCTCAGTACCATCTGGACACTTTGCCAGCTCGCTATGATGTCATCAGCATTCAAATATGGTCAATGAAGGAGGCGGAGCCAGAACAAATATGAACCTGCAGACCAATCACATTTATTCATAAACATGTATCTGAGTCTTTCTGACTTTGCAGTTTGTCCACAGTCACCTCAAATGACCGCAAGTCAATATGTTTCTCAAAGGAGCTTCAACACACACACACACACACACACACACAAATTAATAAACAAGCGATTTTGTAAACCCAGTTCATTCTGGTTTAGAAAGTGATTTGTGTATTTGTTCTTGACAAAGAGGGCTATTAGTAAGCTCAATGCTCAGAAGGACTGAGCTGTCATCTGCCTGCCAACACACACACACACACACACACACACACACACACACACACACACACACACACACACACACAATTAGAATTTATTAGGGTTTTTCTACAACAATAATCGAAGGGCCTTATTGGTTGATATTCAGAAAAAAGGAAACCCCCTTAGATTCAGCCTACACACACACACAAATGTTGCCTTCAGTTAAGTAGTGGTGTGTGTGTGTGTGTGTGGTGTGTGTGCTTAGTCACTGCATGACTGGGTAACTGCCATGATTTATATCAAAATATATGTGTTCTGACTTCTCTGCTCTGTATGTGGCTCTCAGCTCCATCTCAGAAATATCCCACAGACTCTTTCACACAGATTTGGATTCTGCTTGTGATGGTAGTGTTGGGGGCAGGGGTCACATGAACACTTACCAGTTCTGTTTATTAGTGCTTAGCTGTGGGGCCCAGGTGGACACAGTCCAGAAGAAGAGACATGGGCCCACCACCTGCAAGAAGCGCCGTAGGGGTTGGGTGCAATGTGTGTTGGCGGAGGTCCTGGTGGACTGATCCACGGCTCTCGAGGCTGACTTTTGAGACATGGAACATCACCTCTCTGGTAGGGAAGGAGCTTGAACTAGACCAGACCGCTGCCCTCAGTGAGTGGCAGCGGTCTGGGGGGGGGGGTATCCTTGTATCCCCTCAGCTTGCTGCCTGTACATGTATGTCTGAGTTTTTACTGATGGACAAGAGGGTCACTTCCTTCTGCCTTCAGGCCAGGTAATGGGTCCTGGCTGTTGTTTCTGTTTATATGCCAAATGACAGTTCAGAGTACCTCATCTGGTGGCTCCATAATCCTACTAGGAGACTTCAGTACTCACATGGCCAACAACAGTGTGACCTGGAGGAAAGTGATTGGGAAAAACGGCTTGCCCTATCTGAACATGAGTCGACTTCTGGATCTAAACATATTGTGAGGATGCACTGGGAACGCCTGGCAGAGACCCCAGTCCATGAGGTCTTCAACTCCCACCTCCAGCAGAACTTTGACAGCATTCCGAGGGTGGCTGAGGACATTGAGTCTGACCATGTTCCACTCCTTCATTGTTGAGGCTGCTGCACAGAGCTGAGGCTGCAAGGTGGTTGGTACCTGTTTTGGTGGTAATCCCCAAACCAGATGGTGGTCACCGGAGGTGAAGGGAGCTGAAAGAACGCATCCTATGGGGCTTGGTTAGACTGTGGGACTTCAGAGGCAGCTGATGGGTACCAGAAGACCGAAGCAAAAATCTGGGTGTAGCAGAAATTCAGTGAGGCCATGAAAAAAGACTTTCAGACAGCCTTGAAACGATTCTGGCAAAGTGTCGTGAAACTCAGCAGGGAAAGCAGTGCTCTACTCAAATGGTCTATAGTGTGAGTAGGGCGCTGACTTTAAATTAGGATATAGTTGAGTCATGGAAGGAATACTTTGAGGACCTCCCTAATCCCATGGACATGCCTTCTGTAGCATAAGCAAAGTCTGTTGATGAGGGGGATGACTCGCCCATCACTGGAGTGAGGTCACTGCGGTGGTTAAACAACTCCTTGGTGGCAGGGACCCTGGGGTGGGTGAGATTCGCTCTGGGTTCCTGAAGGCTCTGGATGTTGTAGGGCTGTCTTGGTTGACACACCTCTGCAACGTATGTCAATCCAGTACAGGTGCCACTGGATTAGCAGACTTGGGTAGTGGTTCCCATTTTCAAGAAGAGGGACCAGAGGGTATGCTCCAACTATCGGAGGATTCAGGAGGAATAATGCGGCCAGCTCTTTATCCTCTGCCAGGGCTGCCCTTTGTCATCAATTCTGTTTGTAATTTTTATGTGCGTAACTTTTATGCGCATAATTTCTAGGCGTAGCCAGGTGGTGGAAGGCTTCCTCAGAATCTCATCTCTGCTTTTTGCAGATGATGTGGTCCTGTTGGCTTCATGAGGTGGTGGCCTCCAGCTCACACTGGAGAAGTTTGCAGCCAAGAGTGAAGCAGCGAGTATGAGAATTAGCACATCTAAGTCTGAGGCCATCGTCCACAGCTGGAAAAGAGTAGAGTGCCCACTCTGGGTCAGGGATGAGTTGCTGCCCCAAGTGGAGGAGTTTAAGCATCTCGGGGTCTTGTTCACAAGTGAGGGGAGAGGGGAGCGAGGAGTTGGCAGATAGATTGGGGCTGCAGCTGCAGCGATGTGGACGCTGCACTGGTCCATCATGGTGAAGAAAGAACTGCGCATAAAAGTGAAGCTGTTGATTTACCGGTCGATCTACGTCCCTACCCTCACCTATGGCTGTGAGTTTTGGGTAGCGACTGAAAGAATAAGATCGTGGATACTAGCAGCAGAAATTAGCTTTGATGCTCTAAATCATAATATTCCACAGTTTTTCATACATGCATGCAGATCTGGACTGTGAGTTGCTGCTGCCATCCTGCTCAGATCTAATCAGATCCATTGAAAGTCATATAAAAAGCAAAAGGATCAAAGTGCACAGATAGGAAGGTGTGTCGTGATATTTTACTGTACAAATGTATGTCATGTGATATCTCACAATAAGTAATGCTTCTTTTAGTCAGTTGAGTAAATTAAGCTAATGCTGGTCAGAGGTGGCAAAAGTACTAACATTCTGTACTTAAGTAGAAGTACAAGTACTTGTGTTAAAAAATACTTTGGTAAAAGTCGAAGTACTGGTTCAACTTCTTTACTTAAGTAAAAGTAAAAAAGTACAGGCTCTGAAATTTACTCAAAGTAAGAAAGTAAAAGTAGCTCTTTGGAGGACGTTTCTACCTGCTATTTTTGTGTAAAGCTAACTGAACCTTATTATATATTATTGTAATAATATAAAATAATACATGAGAACACAAACGTTATTCCAATCTAAATTTTAATTCTAATGAATGTACTCATCTTGAATCACAAACTGTTAAAGGGAATTTAAACACAGCTCTGTTCTCTGTGTCCTCCATAGTAGAGGGTGACTGTGTCTCCACCTAAACACCAACATGAGGATACTCAGGGGTTACAGTGGGATTCAGAAGGTGGAGGAACCCTAAGATCAGCTGTAGTGGCTCTGCATGGGGAGAAGAATCACAACTTTCTATTGTGAGCTGCAGTAAATGATGTTGGTGTGCAGGCTGTGATCAGCTGACCTGCTGCTGCTGCTGCTCTGAGGTTTACTGCTCTGTGTGGATGAACTGAACTCACAAAGATGTAACCCAGTATTTCACAGCTATCTGAGCTGATCTCCATCCCCTACACTGACAGCATACAGGCTGTAGAAATG
This sequence comes from Archocentrus centrarchus, assembly GCF_007364275.1. Classification (NCBI taxonomy): domain Eukaryota; kingdom Metazoa; phylum Chordata; class Actinopteri; order Cichliformes; family Cichlidae; genus Archocentrus; species Archocentrus centrarchus. Next base: position 9,545,573 of record NC_044358.1, on the reverse strand, counting down.
TTGGATTCAGTGAATGAATCTCAGCATCAGCAGCTTTGATTCAAACTCATCTCTGCTGCACTGATGTAACCTGTAACTCTGACCATGAACACAAAGTGCACCAACACAGAGCTTTACTGTAAATACAGTACAACAAGATAACCTGTTTATTACGTACTAAACTGCAGTATTTTCATCCAATCTTTGAATTACACAAAGTCAGCATACTTCAGTTTATTTTCCAGTCCTTACCTTTAAATCTAACCTCTCTTCTTCCTCTCCTGTCCTCTTTCTCCATCTCTGAGTGAACTTCTCTCTCTTTGCTCTCCCTGAAATACAGCAGCTCTTCTTTTAGCTAGCAGACACACTGTGTGACAAACTGCACACACTTTGTGTGTTTGCTGATATTTGTTGAGCATTTAAAAACGTTGCATTTACCTGCCACACGTTACTCCCTTCATGCTCGCTCCTCTTCAGTAGCGCTAGCTAAGCTGTTTATGTCCTGCGAGCATAATTTACGGATTCGGTCCGGCCCGCTGTGACCCCTGATTATAGCGCTATAAATGATACATTAATTACATGGGTTTGTGTATTTAATCCCTTTGTACCCGATAAGCCCCGGTGATGGAGGATACGCCAGTACGATTGTCTCTTATATGTTAATATTCCTCCGTTTAGGCTCAGATCGCTTGATGACTGACGGCGCACTGACCGGAAACGCAAACTTCTCCCTGACGTGTTAAAAAGTAACGAGTCTGTTTTGAAAATGTAAGAAGTAGAAAGTACAGATACTTGTGTAAAAATGTAGGGAGTAAAAGTAAAAAGTACTCAGAAAAATAAATACTCAAGTAAAGTACAGATACCTAAAAAATCTACTTAAGTACAGTAACGAAGTATTTGTACTTCGTTACTTCCCACCTGTGATGCTGGTTAATGTTGGGTTAAAAAAAATTTAAATAATTATCGTTGAAGTAATGAGTCAAAAAGATGCTGAAAGATGGATTAATTAGTAATGTGTCGCTGTATGTGGTATCTGGTTGAGTGTTAAACGATTCTGATGCTCTCAGGTGGCTCACAGTAACAGGTAACCAGTGTATGTACCTGAATTGTAGCTGCAGGAGTTTAAACTTCACTAAGCATTATGTATCAGAAACAAAACAAACCAACTGAAAATCAGTGACCTGCACATGTTCATCTGCAGTAATGTCCATAAATAAATCTTACTTTGTCCTCATTTTACTACAGACTCAGATCTGTGCGTGACTGCACTCTGATCTGCTCCATTGTCCTGCTTTCTGCATGTGTGTGTGTGTGTGTGTGTGTGTGTGTGTGTGTGTGTGTGTGTGTGTGTGTGTGTGTGTGTGTGTGTGTGTGTGTGCGTGCATCGAGCCAACACAGTTTTTTGCGAGAAGTTTGTTTTAAAAATAAGTTTGAAAGATGAGATGGAGAGAAAGTGATGATCGTCCTACAACATGCAACTCAATAGTCGATTCTTCTAAAATAATAGAAGACAGAAAGTCTGTAAACAATGAAAACACAAATCATGGAAGTTCATTGAAGTGAATGACAGACGTGTTTCAGCCCAGCCAAAAGTCCTCCCGCTGCCCTCTACAGGCTGCAATGCCCATTACAGGCATTAATACTGAAGCTCTGATGGATGCAGCTGTTTGTTTGTTTTGTCGCTCTAAACCAAAGGTCAGAGGTCACGTGATCTAAAGGGTTCATTGACTGTGGAGCAGCCGTGGGATCATTTTATACTCATATAATCTAGAAATCTGATTTGGATTTTGGTATTTCTTGTGGTCAAAGCAGAATTGTGTAAAGTGTGACGATCACCTGGATCCCCAGGAGAGTGTGACACTCTGACCGGAAGTAGTAAGGGGCATAATTGATCATCAATCAGCTGTTACCTGTTGATTATTGACTGCTAATCATCTTTTAAGTAATCAGTATTTAAATGCAATAATAATAATATAATGATGATGATGATGATGAACAGACTTGTAGTTTAACACGGTGCGTGTAAAACTCCACTGTACTTCACCACGACCCGTGCACGCGCATAGCCTTTACAGCCGTCTGGCGCTGGACGCGCGCGCTGAGAAGAAGTTTTAAAATGATTAGAGAGCGTTAATTGTTAAACTTATGTAACCCTCCCCGACAGTCTTCTTTAATTTTGTTAAATAATCTCTTTAATTTCTTTGCCTGCATCTTCACCTCTGTCTCAGCTATTTCAAGCACAGAAATACAAAGACGGTAAAAGTGAGGAAAACGTGAGCGTACCTCGGTGCCGGTGGGGAGAGGAGACATGTACGTCCAGCAGCCGGTGAGCGCCTGCAGACCCCGCTGAGCTCCACTCTTCCCTCCCTCCCTCTCTCTGTCTTTCTCCGGTGTTCCTGCTGCTTAAACGGCCGCTCCGGACGCATTGGATAAAACAGCTCTCCGACCTTTCAGCAGCTTTCTCCTCCTCCTTTGTTCACACAGTCAAACCGCTGTTTCCAAACAGAATTTAAAAGTCCTGCTGTCACTGCTCCAGTTCGTCCACTAACCTACTTGGCCAAGTTTTACGCACTGAAAAGCAAAAAATAAAAGAGCCAATCCAACATTTATCCGGCGGGGTGTGATCCCTGGATCCACGTCAAAGCTCATAAAGCAGCGGAGCAGAAGCTCAGACTGACATTTGCAGAGTTAAAGTCAATCTCCCGGTGAAAGATGTGATTTGGTGGTTTGGAGATGAGCTCCGGGCGGCGCACAGTCAGCTCGACCCCATCTGCTGCTGGACGGGGAAGGAGGGAGAGAAGGAGGGAGGGAGAGAGGGAGGTCCGAAAACTATCGGAGAGAGAGAGAAAGCGAGAGAGAGAGACTTCTGACAAGCGTCCAGCTGTTTACAGCAGTACAAACACTTTCTAAGAAACAGTTTCACCCTGGAATGTGGTTTTAATCCCAGAGATTTCCCCCCTTTGGATGAAAAAAAAGTGATGGCGACATTCAGAAAGTGGGGCTCTAGTTACCTCTGAGCTGATTCAGAGCACAATACAGCAGCTATTCATGCAACGGGATTCTGATGGGCTCATGGGAATGGAAGTGTGTTAACAAAATATGTCCCAATAACAAAGTGTGCAGAGTAACAGAAGCACAGAAGGAACTTACATGTACGACAATGATCCAAATGTGCAAAAATACCCAAGTGACAAAACCACCAAAATGAGCAAAAGCAACTAGAAATGACCCCAAAACTCACAGAGGGACTCAAAATGACTACAGAAAGACAAAAAACTAACAAAATATGGGTACAAATTACTAAAGAGGCAAAAAACAAAACCAGACACAAATCGAATGTCTACACAGAGACATAAAACCACCTAAATCCAAAACTAAAACCAAAAAATCACCTAAATGAGACACAAAACAGACACAAGCACCTCTACCCAGCCACCTCTGTCTGCTTTTCTGGGGGGCATAACCAAATCTGTCCTGGGTCTGCCCTGGCATCTCCTCCCTGTTGGACATCCCAAGACACCTAGGAGGTATCCTGGGAGTATCCTGGTCAGATGTGGAACCTCAGCTGGCTGCTTTTACTCACTGACCAAGGCCCTCAGCCTGTCTCACCCTTCAGAGGAAGATCCATTCCAGTGAAGACCGACCAGTGAAGCAACAGTTTCACCTTCTTGCTCAGTTCTCCGACCACCATAACAGACTGATGCAGCACCACTCCAGCTGCCAGTCTTCAGATCCCCTCCTCCTTCACTCATCAATATGATACCTGAACTCCTCCATTTGGAGCAGCAATGTAAACAGAAAAAATCCAGCTGGTAATGGCTTTGGTTTTTGCATCACTGCTGACATCACATTCTACCCTGAAAACTGGATGGTGGTCCCTCCTGTTCTGCACCACAGTGAAGGTGGTGACCATTAAGACTTCCATTCAGCCTGCAAAGACATTCAAGAAGAGTCCAAAAAGTTACAAAAAGGATTTAAAACAGCCAGAAGTCCAAACTGGCTGCAGTACGGCGGCAAAAACTGCACCAAGGACGACAGACGCTGACGCTACTCCCGCCTACAGCACGGGTCCAAGAAATGCTGATCACATTACTGCAGCAAAGAGAGAAGAGGTCTGTAACTTCCCCTCACATTTCTTATTTGGTCACGAAATGCTTCCAAGACAAAAGTGAATAAATTTACCTAAAAAAATTCCAAAATTTGCTTTAAAAAATCTCACAAACTTAAGAGACAAAAAAATAAATAAATACAGCTTATCCCAGTTGCCATGGGGCCGAGTACCCCTGGACGGGTCACAGTCTGCTGCAGGGCTAACACTCACATTCACACCTATGGGCAAGCGCCAGCTAACCTAACCCCACTAACTGCATGTCTTTGGACTGTGGGAGGAAGCTGGAGCACCTGGAGAAAACCCACGCAGACACGGGGAGAACAGGCACACTCCACACAGAAAGGTCCCAGTCAGACGGTGGATTCGAACCCAGGACCTTCTTGCTGTGAGCCAGCAGTGCTAGCCATCTTAATTTTATCAGTTATATAAAGAGCAAATCTGTGTGTTTGCATCTTATCTGTCTCTGTGCACAACGGCTCCAAGATAACACAATCACACCAGCACAGGAAGAGCGAGTAACCAATGAACAGCAACAGACCGTAAACAGGCGGTCACCGTGGCAACCACAGGTGTAAATCACACCACAGCTCTCATTATTAAAAAGTAATAAAGCGACTTTCTCCGGCTTACGTGTCATCTGCAGGCGGAGCGATGAGAGCGCTGTTGCTTCCTGCAGGGGCAGTTTGTAGGTGGCAGGATGTGACTGAGGAGCGGCTCATTGTACGCTGGAGGTCACGGAAAATGAGCCAGCAGGCCTCCAGGTGTTCTCCTAAAACCGCACAAAGCATGAATCAGCTGCTCTCAGATGTGCGTTACACACATGGGGTCATGCTGTTCTAATCCACTGACACTCCAGTGGTGCTACAGGCCTCATATGGAAGCCATTTTCAAAGTATTCTCTGTTCCTCGTGTTATTATTACTTTTCATAATAACTGTAGCTTGTAGAATAAATACCCTTTGGGTGACACTTTAATAAGACATTTTATAAACTAAACAGTGAATACAAATCAATAAAGGTGAATGTACTTGTGCAGTTCTTCTGCCCCAACTGGCTGAAACAATCTGGACGCTCACGATGATGGGAGGTGGTTAGGCCACGCGGATTAACCGGGGTTCTGGTTTTGGATGCAGAGTTAAAACATTTTGCTCCAACATCTTTTAGCAGAACCAAACTCTAAACAAGTGAGGGGCGACTCTGTCTGAGAAACTAAGGTAGCTCAACTGCACATCAGCAATTTTCCAGACATTTATTCACATCTGGGCCAAATCTTTGCTACTTATGGCACTCATGCCTCAGTTATGACCTTTGGAAATGCTGTTTGGGCCAGAATTGGGCGGGACCGTTTTTTATTCAGTAAGACTTCAAGCTACAGACTGAGGCCATAAACTCTTCAGTAAGGTGTTTACAGAGGTCATAGGTCAGGTGAGCAGTAGGCTTATTTTCTCATAGACTTCGATACAATCAGAATTCTTTTTACAATAAGATGAGTTGCCCCCTGCAGGGCATTAGAGAGAGTGCAGGGTTTGCAGGGACATGCACATCTGTTACCTCTGAGAGACCAGTCAGAGATTTATATGGACAAACACAACCTGAGGAAACGCACACACACACACACACACACACACACCGGTGGAATGCTCTCTGAAAAACAGAAGCAGATGTAAGAAAGTGTGAACACTAAAAATATATAGGCACGCACACACAGTGACACACAAAGAGTGGGGGTAAACAGAGCCGGTTGGCTGGCACCGTCCTGTCACTGTTATTCCAAACTCAGACATTCCACAACTCACTTTCCTCCCAACAATTACCCTCCAGACTGTGTGTGTGTGTGTGTGTGTGTGTGTGTGTGTGTGTGTGTGTGTGTGTGTGTGTGTGTGTGTGTGTGTGTGTGTGTAGCAGAGGTCAGGAGGCCGCTGTCAAACAAAAGGAAAAGGACGGTGGCTTTAAACTGCGACTCTCTGAATCCTGGACAGTTCGAACACAAACAGGAACTGAACATTGGCTTCATGATTCCCTGTTTCGCAGCGTAACGTGGGCGGACAGCACACACCTGTAGGTCTTATTTTACACCTGAATGTTGGTGGTTTGATGCTCAGCTTGAAGAGTGTCACAGCTGATTACCCGAATGGCAGGATGTGCCGTAGAATCGTATGTCTCCAGTTGTAAAATCTGAAGCTTGGCCCATCTGAATAGATAACAATGACCTCGTAGCATATGCCACTGCACGTTCTGCAGTCTCAGAGCACAACAAAAACCTACACACTTTTCTGCCTATGAAATATTAATATGCTTTATGTGTGCAACACTCCAGCAGTGAGTCGGTCCCCATAGACTCCCATTTTAAAACTTTACAGCAGAAATGAACATGTTTAGTTTGGTCTCTGTAGTTAGTATAGCTCTTCATCACAAAAGTATGAGGCTGTTTAAACTTTGGAGAGTCTTAAAGGTAGGGGTGTGGTCTCTGTGTGTGCTGACACAGTACAGTGTGAGTTAAAGGTCTAATATTTGTGGTTAAAAAGTCTAAAATAGTCTTTTCTTGATTTTTTTTACAAATTTCAAACCCAGAAAAGTTATTTTGGTCATCTGTGGCTGTGCTCTTTGAGGCTCTGCATTTTGAAGCCTCAGTGTTAACAGTGACCATATTTAGAAGAGTGTGGAGTGCTAAGTTACCAGCTAATGCTAGTTAGTTTGGTTATCAGCTGCACCCACAGACTACAGGAGCGTCACACAGATGCCTGATGATCAGCACTCTGTAACATCCAAATAAAATCCCAGAATTTCACTCTTCCAGCCAAACTTCCAGCCTTCTTGGACGGTCTGTTAGTCCAGTGAAGCAGCAGCCATATCACTGGTCAGATGATTGCATTAATAATGCTCCAAAAGGCTTCAACAGCACAAACAGGGCCCAGAGGTTCAGTTCAGGGACTCCAGGCAGCTGAGGTGCACTTGTCAATCACAGGTTGTTAGCCAGTCATCTTATCCTGGATAAACGAATGCAGATTTGTGGTACTTCCACAATAGCTTCACTTTTCAGACCCAGAAACTGCTGTGCATCCTGTGCATCCCACACTTCTTCACAAAATCCTCAAACTCTGTCTTTTTTTATGGGTTGGACTGAGAAACAGGTAACGGCAGAAATTATACGGTGCATCCAGGGCCTGGAAGATGTTCCACAGCATCATACCACAGTCAGCAGGTACTGCTAACAAGCAAAGCAGGCGTCTAATATTAGTCATTTATCCCAAACCACTGTTAGCCGCAGCTAATCAGCAGTATTTGACATTTCTGTGAGAGCTCGTGGGTGAACGTATGTTCCACAGTGATGTGGCAGTGAAATCTGAGGAGTCTGCTTTTCTTTCTCCCAGCTCCACCAAGCTCCGGACAAAGACAGGAGAGGATGGTATTCAGACAACGTCCCCAGCTGGATTTGAACCAGGAACCTCGCTGTGGTTACGTGGTGACGTCTGCCTGAAGGGGAAGCTCAGTCTTTACCTGCAGCCTCACTAGGTCATCATGGTGGCTCCTGAAGAACGATGTCTGTCAGGAGTGTTTGAGTTTCTTCTTGTTTTTTCAGATCTGTGATCACAGTTCGTCTCTTGGTTTCATGTCTTGGCAGCTTCCTGCATGCCGGATCAGCTAACAGCCTCGCATGAAGTCACCGGAGCTCGTGTGGATATTCCATCTCTAATAACCAACCACATTTCCACTGCTAATGACACGGCAGCAGCCATTTTGGCTCTGCGTGCCGTCTCATTACAGGCTGAGAAACCGATGGCGGCGTGGCGGCACGGCCGACCTGCATGTGTGTTTTAGCTTGTGTCTCAGTGTGTTTGTGTTTATGTGTCAGAGAGAACACAGACACATCAAGAGGAAGTGCGAGGTCAGAGGTCATTGGAGGAATGCTTATGTGTGTGTGCGTGTGTTTGTGGAGGACAGAGGGAGTTTTAGAGCAGGAAGGAGTATTAAAGGCTGCAGGTGGTTTTGGTAAGAAAGAGAGATGAATATTTTCTATCTCATCCTTCAAGATTTCACCCTTGTGATGATTTGAGCTTAAAATCTTTCTGTGAATGCTTTAGTGACATGGACACCACAGAATCTACACCCACAATTTCTTCTGTAACTGCCAACACCACTCGAGCAGGAAAGGCAAAAAAGTAGGGAGAAAAAAAAAAACCCCAATCCTGCGGAGATGATGGGATTTAGTCACGTGAAGAAAGAACATTTTTCACAGACTGTCTGCAGGTCTGTGAAAAACTGAGTCCACCCCTGATTCAGCAGCTCGTAGAACCTCCTTTAGCAGCAATAAGTTGTAGTGATGGTTCTCTGTGTGACTTTATCAGCCTCTCACTTCACTGAGGAGGAACTTTGGCTCTTCTTCGACTTCTTCTTCTTCTCTTCTTCACAGCATAGCTTCAGTTTCAGGTTTGCAGCTCTCTGAAGGTCCTCCACAGCATCTCAGTCAGGCTGAGGTCTGGACTCTGACTGGGCCGCTGCAGAACTTTGATTCTTTCCTTTTTTCAGCTGTTCTTTTGGAGATTTGCTGCTGTACTTGGGATCATTGTGCTGTTGATGACCCAGTTTGGTCCAAGCTTCAGCTGCGGGACAGATCGGCTCACATCTGACTAGAATACTTTGGTCTACAGAGGAGTTCATGATCCATTCAATGACTGTGTGGAGCCCAAATACCTCAGCCCCCCTCCACCGTGCCGACAGCTGGTCTGAGGTGTTTGTGCTGCTCTGCATTACAGACAAACATCTCCTCTTTGGTCTCGTCTGTCCAAAGGACTTTGTGCCAGAAGAGGTTTGTTCAGATGTAGCTTTCCCAGATTTCAAGATTTATTTATTTGTCACATACACGGTACAACTGGCAGTGAAATGCTTTAGTGACTGCTCCATCACACTAATTACAAAAACTACAAAGTAGTTGAAAATATATTATACAGAAATAGAATGTGTTTAAAGTAAGAGTATAGAAATATTAGAAAAATTTAACAATATAATTTAAAAGAGCAATTTAAATTAAGTAAACATTGAAGGCTTAACAATATAATTACAAAGGGCAATTTAAAATGAACTAGTGTGTAAAGCGACGGTAATGCAAAGACTGTGCAACATGATGCTACATAATGCTATACAGATGTGATAAATAATAAATACACAAGTACTAATCTATACATATACATACATATACACAGAAAAACAGTATACATGCATATACTTATATAACCATACATATGTCCACATATATACACATACATATACATACAAATCAGACGTTGTGTCAATTAGCCCTAAATGCTATGTTCGTTGAGGACTCGAATAGCTTGTGGGAAAAAGCTTCTTCTCATCCTCTCTGTTTTGGCTTTTAGAGTACGAAACCGCTTCCCAGATCGTAACAAAGAAAACAGTCCGTTACTGGGATGACTGGGGTCCTTTAATATCCTCCTGGCCCTTGTCCAGCACCGTTTCCTGTATATGGACTGCAGGTCAGGAAGCTCAGTCCGGATTATGCGCTCAGCTGAACGCACCACCCTTTGTAGAGCCTGCCTATCCTGCTTGGTGCTGTTTCCGAACCAGGTCGTGATGTTTCCCGTAATGATCGATTCAATGGTGCAGGTGTAGAAGTTACGAAGCACCTTGGATGATAGCTTGAAGTCCCTTAAGCGTCTAAGGTGATAAAGACGCTGACGGGCCTTCTTTGCCAATGCAGTGGTGTGGCAAGACCATGACAGGTCCTTCCTAACCTCAGCCATTCAGCCGTGTTCTTTTCAGGGAGGAGAGACTTTCTCCTGCTGCCCTTCCAAACAAGCCATACCTGTGCAGTCTGTATCTAGTTGTTCTAATCAAGTGCATTAGATCAGCAGCACCTGGCTGCTAGCAATAAGGGTAGACTCAGCTCTTCACAGGACTTTAGCTAGCTGCAGCTCAACTACATTTTGGTAGCAGATTTGTTGTTATTATGCTGATACTCAGGTACGCAGTATACTCCTGTGTTAGTACATTGTTCTTGACACACACTGTAAATTACAGTTTTTCTCAACCGCTTTGGTGCAGCTCTCACACCATAAAGGTCATTCTCCAAACAGTAACGCATTTCCTCGCCCACATCAGCCTTTCTCGTTGTTTTTGTGCACACTGCTATTGTGCATGCGTCACTACTAAAGATATTTATTATTGTGTTGTTGCACTTCTCATCTGAATCTCACAACTCATCAAAACAGTTTGTTCTTTTGTCAGTCACAGCTCTCGATGTCTCTTTTTCCTGAACACTGTCCAGCATTGCGTTCGTGTTTTCAGTGTCTTGAACTTCTTTCATGAAAGCGTGAGGCCGTCTGTCTCTGTCAGCAGCAGCAGTGAAGCCGTCCTTCCACTGAAAGCAAATACTAACACATGTTCTCAGAAGAGGTTTCATTGCAACAAAAAGAAATACATACTCCTGTCACAGGTGCACATCATGGCACTGCTGATTACCCACAAGCATATACTATGTACTCAGTGACCATGTTCTTAGGTACAGCTTCCTAGTACCGGGTTGGACCCCATTTTGCCTTCACAGCTGCCTTAATTCTTTGTGGCACAGATTCAACAAGGTGCTGAAAACATTCCTCAGAGATTTTGCTCCATACTGACACGACAGCATCACACAGTTGCTGCAGATTTGTCAGCTGCTCATCCAAATTTCAGCCTTCCACCACATCCCAACGGTGCTCTGCTGGACTGAGATCTGCTGACTGTGGAGGTCACTGGAGTACAGTGTTATTCCCATCTTCTGTTGTCCAGTTTTGCTGAGTGTGTGTGCTGTGTTGTGCATTCAGAGATGCTCTTCAGCATATCTTTTTTGTAACGAGTGGTTGATTGAGGTACCGTTGCCTTCCGATCAGCTCAAAGCAGTCTGGTCATTCTCCTCTGACCTCTGACCTCTGACATCAACAGGCCATGTTCACCTTGGGAACTGCTGCTCAGTGGCTATTTTCTGGTTTGGGGCCATCCTCTGTAAACCCTGTTGAAGGTTGTGTGGAGAAATCCCAGCAGATCATTAGAAACACTCAGACCAGCCTGTCCGGCATCCACAGTCAGAATCAATCACCTTTCTTCATGCTCTCAGCTTCATCTTCAGCAGGCTGTCTCGATCGTGTCTACGTGCTTAAATGCTTTGAGATGCTGACGTGTGACTGGCTGATTACATATTTCCAAAGCCAGTCAGGTTTTGATAAAAGTAAATAAAGCATTTGGTGTTGAAACAGTGGTGAAAGGTTTTAATTCACTCATCACAGAGTTGAAGTGATCGACCGACTTCACGTTTTGACTCGTGAGAAAGGTTTTGACAGCTGTAGTGTCTTTTGCACAGGTGAGTGTGTGTCATGGAAAACTGTTAACTGTGGTGAGAACGACGGTCCTGATGTGAGAATTGCACCAAAGCGATCGTGGAAAACTGTAATCGCAGCATTTTCACACAGATTATGAACAGAACCTTAATTTTGCATGAAGAAATGTTGATCAGCTCTTCAGACCTAAACACTCTGAACCACTGGAGCTCCTGGACCTGCGACCTCCGTGCCTGCCACACGTTACAGCTCACCTGTTGCTCACTGCAGATGTCGGATTGTTAACAACCTGATGTTTTCTCCCAGCAGTGACTGATGAGCTCCAGTTGATGTTTTTGGACCGTTTTCCTCATATTTGTTGGTGAAACAGCAGATTTTGTTCATTATATCTGAATTCTGCTCAGATCGTTTTATGGCCTTTAATTAGCAGAGGAGTGGAGAGGCTTTCTAACCCTGCTGCTTATTACAGACTCACACTGAACACATATGTGTGTGACTGTGGATTTGGCCTAATCTTTCAGCATCTTTGCCAATAAGCACTTACAGCTGTGGTATGTAGAGTCTGTGTCCTTGTGAGGACCAGGCTGACTTCAAGACCTTGGTTATGGAACAGTTTGTCACAGACGTTTGGAGGGCTGCTCGAGAGTTAAGGGGAGGTTCAGGTTAAGGTTTGTAATACAGTAAGGTACCTGGGAACACGTTATGTCAGTGTGGGTCCTCACAAAGACAGCAATACAAACATATATGTGTGTGCTTGTGACCTAAATGCTGGTTGCGTTGTGGTTGCTGGACCTCTTCGAGGGTGCGCGAGCCTCGACGCCACAAGCACACAAGCAGCGCCTCGGCCAAGAGAGAGAGACAGAGAGGGAGAAGATGGTCGCCAGGAAGAAAGAAGCTTTTCAGAGACTGTTTGCGTTGCTCACATGGGCGAAAAGAAAGAGAAAAGAAAGGAGAAGATAAGTGGCGGTGAGAGAAAAGGGCAAAAGTTAAAGACAATGTGGAATAGAGGATGAAAAAGCAAGAAGAGGAGGTGAAAGAACTAATGTGAGGAGAAGGGAAGGCAAAAACAGAGGAAAATGAAACAGGAGAGCAAGTTAGAGAAGAAGAAGAAAGCAAGAAAAAAAAACAAGCAAGTTTTCAGGGAAATGAAGACATAAATAAGGTAAACCAGAGGAACAAGTAAAAAAGTTTAATGTACATGTGAAGAAAGTGATTGATGGAGCTTCAATGATCAGGAAATATTTGCATGGCTGATTTATAACCTCATGTTTTAGACTGTGCTCGCTTTAGAATGCTTTCTTATTTTTTTCTCTCATGTAAACGACAGAAAAATTATTATTCAGAAACAATCTAAACTGACCCCACGCTGCACCCGCTGACATGAAGCTAAATGATTTTTTTAAGTGAAATGATTATAATCAGGACTCTACTGCAGTTTTTAGGTCAGCACGGGTGTGATAAATCATGTGTTTGTGAGGCTTGGTTATGCTTTTATTGATGCTTCAGCCCAGTCCTGGACCTGCTTCCTCTCTGCAGTGTTTATCTGCTCCCTTTGATTTTAAAAGGGTGACTCAACTTCATGCAGGACAACTGAGACTTCTCCCACTGAAGAAGTTAAACACACTTTGAATTCTTCAAGAGGTTGACTCTGGTGGGACTCGAACCCACAACCTTTGAATTACATCCTTCAGCTAGAAGTCCAACGCGCTGTCCATTGCGCCACAGAGCCGCACACTGCAATGTGTGTAGACAAAAATAATAACGTCGCAAAGAAAGTGCAGCTTTTCTTGCTTTCACTCACTGAAACTTTATTAGGTGCACTTCGATGGTACCAGGATGAACCCTCGTTTTCTTTCAGAACTGCTTTATTTCTTCATGGCACAGATTCAACAAAGTGCTGGAAACATTCCTCATGCTGATGTGACAGCATCACAGATCAGATGCATCCATGAATCTCCTGCTCCACCACATCCCAAAGGTGCTCCACTGGACTGAGATCTGGACAGCGGAGGCTGTTTGAGGACAGTCGTGTTCAAGGAACCAGTTTGAGATGATCTGAGAACTTGGTGCATTAAAGTTCTTTCACATAGAAAGTGGTATGTGCTGCGCTGACCACTAGGTTGAGCGATTGCAGCTGTGCACTCTGTCATCTTTTTGCACCTGTTCATGCTCTTTATGTGTACTACACTCCCTGCCATTCTTCATTTCTATTGGTCACATGAATGCACATCACACCAGAAGATCTCCAACAACAACATTCAGCCAATCAGCTTCAAGGTTCAATGTGGGGTAAATTCAGAGACACGCTCTTCTGCGTACTTTGGTTGTAATGAGTGGTTAGATTAGATTAGATTAAACTTTATTAATCCCTTTGGGAGGGTTCCATCAGGGAAATAAAGTTATCTGAGTTACTGTTGCCTTCTGATGAGCTTGAGCCATTCTGACCTCTGACATCAACAAAGCATTTTCTCCCAGCTGCTCACTGGATATTTTCCTTTTCTCGGACCATTCTCCTTAAACCCCAGAGATGGATGTGCGGGAAAATCCCAGCAGATCAGCAGTTTCTGAAATCCTCAGACCGGCTCGTCTGGTACCAACACGTCACCTTCAGAGCTCTTAAATCAGCTTTCTTCATCATTCTGATGCTCAGTTTGAACTTCAACAGGTCCTCTTGACCTTGTCTACATGCCTAAATGCACTGAGCTCCCTCCATATGATTGGCTAGTTAGATATTCGTATTAATGAGCATTAATTAATGAGTTGAAGAGGTGTACCTATAAGTATATTTAACCTCCTAACAGCCACCAGCAGCTCTCCAGTGACTATAGTTAGGGCCCGGTTTTCCCTTTCTTCTCCTCCATGTCCTGTCTTGCTTACATCATAATTTTGTTTTTAAGTCCAAAATTATTTCATCCTTATTAAGGAGGCGCATTTTAGAAAGTAGAAGATATTGGTTAACTAAGCCTCATACCTTTAGTTCCCCTGTTAAAAGCTTTTCTTTTTAGGTGTTCCAAAGAACCTGTAAACAGGGCTGAATGTTAACTTCTCTCTCTGTGTCTTTCTTGGCGTTTCTCTGTTCTAACCCATCTGTTTTTCTGCTTCCTGTCCCTCGCCTCTCCTCTCAGTCCTCTCTTGCTTATGTTAAAATTTTCTTTTCAAGCCCAAAATGATTTCTCTGTCCCTCATCCACTGATTTGGCTCCCAGCCTTTCTCCATCTTGCCTCAGCACAGCGGGCGTCCACCCTTCACCTCTGACCCTCTTTAATGTGTCAATGACCAGGAAGACGAGAGGAAGTGACCTCAACCCGCATGGTGTGAAACATGAGTGTTCAGCACCCTTAAAGGGTCACGTCTGGTGAGAAAAGTGGTTTGTTTCTATTTTTTGTTAAAGAGGCATTTGTTTCGAGTGCATAGCTCAGGCTGCAGTCTTCCTCAGATTTACCTTAAACAAACATAAGCAAAGACATGCATTTCTGGTTTGAGTCTGCACAAGAATTATTTTAAAAAGAAGTCATCTAGTTACCCTATCTGCAGTGATCAGATCTAAACACTGAATGGATCAAATAACAGTGCAGCACTCGTATTTAGATGGAAACATGTAATTAAATCAGTTTCAAGTCAGCCGAGCGTGCAAGACTTCAGGCTGCAGTGTCTGAACATCCTGGGCAGAAAACCCTGCAGTTCCTCTGCAGTCCAGCAGAGGCTCCGCAGTGAGTCAGTCCCATAGACTCCCATGTTAAAATGTTATGGAAGAAATAAACATGTTTACAGCCTGATACACAAACTGCTTTAGTCTCTATATATTATTTCCCCTTCATAACAGCTGTGCATGGGGAGGATGTTTTTATAACTGACATGTTTACATTGGATTAAAGATTAAAGTTTGCATTATTAGGGGCGTCACCTCTTTGATTGACAGGTGGATGGTGACACAGACGGCTGTAGCTGTTAGTTGTCTGCTAGGCTTTACCTCAGCTAACTGGAGTCCCTCAACTGGACCTGTGGACCTTGTTTGTGCTGTTGGAGTCTTTTGGAGCATTTTTAATGCAAATATCTGACCAATAATATGACTGCTGTGTGCTTCAGTGGACTAACAGACCGTCCAAGAAGGTTTGGTGAGTAAAATTCTAGGAGAGAGTTGAGGTGATTCAGGCATCTGTCCAGGAGGCCTCCTGGGTAGCTTCTGGATGAGGTGTTCTAGGCATGTCCTACTGGGAGGAGGCCCCTGGGCAGACCCAGAACAAGCTGGAGAGATAAAGTGTCTCAGGTGGCCTGGGAATGCCTCGGTGTTCCCCCGGACGAGCTGGAGGAGGTGGTTTGGGAGGTCAGGGCTTCTTTGCTTGTGCTGCTGCCCCCATGACCAGAAAATGGATCGATGGTTTGAACTTCTAATCTAACATCTCCTCCCAACAAAGATGGCAACAACAACAACAACAACAGCATCAAAATATTCGGGAGATATAAAAAATAAAAAAAGACAGAAACAGACTAAAATTTTAGTGTTCGTTGCCTCAAATGAAAAACAATGACAGCTGAGCTGAAGAATGAGCCTCACACTCTGCACAAACAGCCGGAGTTTATTTACGATCGTGGAACATTAGAGATTCTTAGAAGCTCCTGCAGTGGTTATTAATGCTATCACTAACCGCTAATCTGAGATAATCACAGCCTCTGCTTCCGAGCAATGCTCTTAGAACATAGGCACGTTAACTGCTCTGTTGTTGTGTGTGTGTGTGTGTGTGTGTGTGTGTGTGTGTGTGTGTGTGTGTGTGTGTGTGTGTGTGTGTGTGTGTGTGTGTGTGTGTGCAAAAGCAATTAGGTGGTTTTCGTTGAGTCAGTCTTGTTGTGTGTAATGTGTTCATACTCCAAAGTGTGACATCATGGTTGGGTATGTCTGTGTGTGTGTGTGTGTGTGTGTGTGTGTGCGCGCCCATCATATTGTAAGAACATAAATCTGGTTACACACACTCATATTTGTGGACAAAAAGCAAGTCCCCATAACGTAAATCATTTAATTTTATGGTGAAGGCTGGTATTTAAAATGAAGGTAAGGGTCAGAGTTATGGTTATGATTAATGCAAGTCTCCAGGAAATGAGTGGAAATACGACTGTTTATGATCATCTTGTGTTTATTCATGTCTCCTGTTTCAGCCTTGGGGGGGCACGCGCACACACACATAGATGCACACAAACCCAAAGCAGTGCCAGTCATCTGCAACAAGTGGTTCAACACAAAAATGAGGTAAAGCACACAAACATGTGGTGTGATGAGCGAGCGGTGCACCGAAGGATGTTCACATTCTAACGACCGCGTGGCAGCCGCGGCCTGGACCGTCCTCTGCGCTTCGTCCTGTTTGACTCTAATAGTAACCATAAGTTGCATTTTGCAGGTTGATTTTTGTCTGAATTCACATCTAATATTTCTTGGAAATTAGTGGTTTAAAAATAAATGCATCAGTTTATATGTTTTGTGAGATATAAAGGCTGAAATTCAGATGAAAGCCTGCAGTCTCATAGAGTGCACTGGACCAACAAGTAACCATCTCAGAAGTTATTCAAAGCTTTTGGCTCCAGCGGCAGACACTTGATGCTCCTGCTGTTTAGCCATGTTGAACTTCTTCAAGTTTCAGTTGTTGTGCCCCGATGTGCCAACTATATTAGTTAATTATGCACTGATGCATGCACACATTAAAGGTTTATGATTGGACACTTGAAGTTTGGTTCCTGCTGTTTAATAAGTAAAGTAAGTTCAGTTTCATGTGACCAAACAGACGTTATCAGCAGAAGAACTTCTCACTGTTTCTGTGGGGAGAAAATGGGGGTCTTGATGGCGCCTCACTCTGTCGGCCAGTTATCGCTGAATTTCCCAACAGCAGTTGCCTCACGGGGATTTATACTGGCAGGTAAAGACTCTTCAACATTGTGGCTTCAGTCCAAGCACAGAAGGGTGGCTTTAATGCAACACCCAGAAAGTTTAAAAGCTCTGAAGTATAAAGATAATGCTTTAAATACTGAGCTGTTTACTGGTTTACCGGCTCAGTTTGAGCCACCACAGGCAAACAAAAGCTGCTGTTTCAACTGAAAAAGGAAAGAAAAGGATGCAGCTTTTTTTAAGATATTCATTTATCTCCACTCGTGTCCCAACAAAGAAACAGCATCAAGAAGACATAAAAATAGAAAAGAAAAATATAGACATAAACATTTTCAGTGTTTGTTGCCTCAAAAAAGCCAATGACAGCAGCGTGACTTCAACACGTTTCCACACGAGTGAAGCTGAAGAAGAGAGGCGAACACGGCAGACTGAGGAGTTTCTGACTCAGGACTGAAACTGCTGTGAGACTTTCTGGGCTAAAGAATGAGCCTCACGCTCTGCGTAAACACCACAAACGTGGAACATTAGAGATTCTTAGAAATGTCTCTGATATTTATAATGTGTCATACATATTTTTGGTCCATTTACACAAAAATATCAGTGCTGTTACATCACTGAACAAACCTTTCACTGACTGCTAATCCGAGATAATCATAACCTGCTTCTGAGCAATGCGTGCGTGTGTGTGTGTGTGTGTGTGTGTGTGTGTGTGTGTGTGTGTGTGTGTGTGAGAGAGAGATGGTTTTTGTTGAGTCAGCCTTGTGTGTAATGAGTTCATATTCCAAAGTGTGAAGTCATTGTTGGCGGTGTGTGTGTGTGTGGGAACATAAATGTGGTTACACACATTCACAGCTGAGCACAGAAAGCCTGCAGTCTCTTTATCATAAATCATTTTAATTTACGGTGACGACTTGTATTTAAAGTTCAGGTGAGGCTCAGACTTACAGTGTGATTAATGCAAGTCTCCAGGACTCACAACTGTTTATGATCATCCTGTGCTTATTCATGTCTGCTGTTTCAGCCTTGGGGGCAAACACACATATAGACACACACACACACACACAAGCTCAGAGCAGTGCCAGCCATCCGCAACAAGAGATTCAACACAAAAATGTGATAAAGCACACACATTAGTGCTCCCTGCTTTATGTTTTGGAACCAGGCGTGATGAGCGAGGGGTGCATCTGTCTGAGAAGCAGAAGGATGCTGCACGCTCACAGGCCCACCCCAAATCATCCCTGCTTTCTCGACCTTTTTGATCCTAATAATGACCATAATTTCCAAAACTAATATCATGCTGTACTCAGTAACACAAATGTGGTTTATGCAGGAAAAATGAACAAAGTGGATGCTACCAAAGCAGACCCTCATTAATCCTACAACAAGCTCACCAGCAGCTTTGATAAAGCATTAATAATCCCAGGAATGACAACAGACTGTAAGGGACAAAAGAAAGTCGTGTTTAGGCATTAAAAGCTACTTGGACAGCTAATCCTGGCAGTTTAATAGTGTTGACCTTGGTCCTTACATGCATCGTGGGCCTCTGTGGTACAGTAGATAGTCCAGTGTTACAGTCATGACTAAAGGTTTTAGAAACTTTGTTGTTGTAGACTGTTTAAAGCACCTTGAGGTGACTGTTATTGTATTTTGGTGATATATAAATCAAATGTAATTGAATGTTCCTTTGGAGAACTGAAAAACCAGACAGTATGTTACCAGCAGAGTGGGTCCTTTCTGTGAGAAGTTTATTTGCCTCTTTGACTTTCACTTGCAGCTTCTGTTTAGGCACTAAATAAATGCTTGGGCCGGTTAAGGAAAAAATCCTGCTTTGGGATTAAATGCACTCCATCACAACAGTAACCCCGCAGGGTGAGAAGTGGGAGCTGCAGAACCGTCTCACTAAACCCAGAACCCGCTTCTCGATGCTGCGCTGCCGAAGGATCGCCTGAGAGTGACTGTGCAGCTCTGGCAGCCGGGCAGGAGCCAGGCGCAAAGAAACTCCTTCATCAGTCATCAGAGCCCTTTGCTGCCGGTGGCTCTGTGGCACAATGGATAGTGCGTTGGACTTCTAGGCTAATACAGGTGAAGCAATTCAAAGGTTGTGGGTTCAAGTCCCACCAGAGTCAGACTTTAGCACTCTCTGTGAGCAAAGACTTTAAGCTAAGGTTCCCTTGGCAACAGAACTAAACAGGTACCACCCCCCCCCCCCCCCCCCCCCCATAGATACAGAAATCCATCACAGTGAGGCTTTAAATAAAGGCTGTGTCAGCAATAATGACAGGAGGACGGTGTAATTAAACTTTCTTCCTCAGCACATTGATATGAAAAAATGAACAGTATCCAAGTTACCACTGTTACCACAGAGACAGTAATGACAGGCAGCCAGGTAAGCTGCAAGGTGATTGGCTGAAAGGATCAGACTGGTTTCTAATCACACATGTACAGATTATAGAGCAGCAGCAGCTAACGTGTCTCGGTGTTTGTGTCGATGCCTCAGTGCTGACTTTATAATGGGCGATGATCACAAAGTTCACACAGCACGATCAGCACTGTGACATAATAACACACAGGACTGATTTTTACTCACATTCACCTGAAGTCCAGTAGCCACACAGCCATTCAGCACAGGTCAGGGACGTGGTCCAAGTCTGCTGGCGGCTTTCTGTGTGAAAAAGATGCATTAGAGTCTTGTTAGTGGCGCTGTTTGTCATTCAGATTTTGATGTGTTGCCCCTCACTGCACCACTTCACCAATACTAAGCAGTTATGGGAGCTACCCACTGGGAAGAAGCCTGGGAACAATCCACCCTGCACAAACCCACTTAAAATATGTCAAAAAGACGATGTTGAAATGAGATGTAAACAATGCTGAGATTTGGTTTCAATTTAGCTGAAAAGATAAAATGATAAACGTCCATTTCAACACCCCAACAAACTCCTCTCAGGACCAGCAAAAGAATATTTCAGTGACCACGTGGAATATAATATGGATGTTGTGGCCGACAGCTTTAATAAATTCTTTGTAACTGATGGACGAGCTTTAGTCACTGATCCTGGGACAGCGGAGGGAAAACTGGATAGCCAAAAACCAACAACATGTGGCTGGGTTATTCATAAACATAAGAAAGGCATTAGATACAATAGATCATGATCTATTAATTAATTAAAAAAAACTAGAATGTTATGGTATTTGGTGGGGAGTTATTTAAAACAGGCAGCAGTTTGTGAAGCTGATTGATTGTTGCTCCTTATGTATGGACACTGGTTGTGGTGTACCTCAGGGGTCAGTGCTGGGACCCTAAATTGTTTAATTTATACATAAATGACATGTGTAATGTCTCCAAAGTGTTAAAAATTATGCTGTTTGCTGATGATACTTATATATTTTCTGCTCTTATTTATTGGATGAGATGAATTCTGAAATATTTAAATTGAAGACTTGGCCAAACAAATTATTATTAAATTTGAATAAAACTAGAAGTAAAGATTGAAATAAATGGGTTCATTACTGAAAGAGTCAATGAAACCAGATGGTAATAACAGATGAGAGACTCAGAAATCACACATTAAATATACTCATTCCAAAGTATCAAGAAGCACGGCAGCACTAAACAAGGCAAAGCAGGCATTAGATCATACATACCTCCATATTCTCAACTGTTCACTGAGTTCACTACGTTTCAGTCATTCTGCAGAGGTCTGGGGCAATAACTATCAACATTCACTTTTTATTCTTCAAAAAAAAAAAAAAAGCAGTTTGCATCATTCACAATGCAGGTCACAGGAATCACACAAACTCGCTGTTCTTACAGCGTCAAATACTAAAATCTGCAGAAGCTGTGGAGCAGTTTGAGCGTGGAGTTGAAGCAATGTCCAAACATAGAGCAGTTCAAGAAAAGGTCTAAAGACATGATGTCCATGAGATGCAAAGAAGAGGAACATGTTGAATTTCAGTGACTGTCTGTTTAATAAGTTGCTGCTTCATCCTTATTCAGATTTTACAGTTAACATTCCAAAACGCTGATGTGTGGAGGTAAAGTTATGGAGCTGCAAAAAATATGATGATAATTTGTATGTTATGTAAGGTATACAGTCTAACCCTAACCCTCTGTGTGCTGACCGGGCAGGCAGTATTCATCTTCATTACTGAGGTTCAAAATAATAAAGCTTATTAGTTATGGTGGTAAAATAAACCCTGCTGTCCACTTACAGTTTCTCTTCATCCACTTTTACCATCACTGAAGCTTTCAGCATCTCTGAAATACAGTTAATTAATGAGAATCCCAAAACCTCCATAAATCGAGGCCATGAGGCACCCTCCAGCCTGCACTTTAAGGATTTCAATAAAGCTAATTTAGTTTATTCATAGAGCACTTTTCTATGTTACAAAGTGCTTTTCACAGGGAAGCAAAAATAAGAAGAAGCACATTTTAATAAAGCAGAGTAACGTTCACGGTTTATCTCTGAGAGATTATGGCAGGAGGGGGAAAACAATCAGTTATGTTGTTTTTGAATGACAGTCAATAGTTCATCATTTGTCTCCTTTCCATTTTATAAAGGATGCTCAAACGCATCCTCCACTGAAAGGAGGTAATAAAGGAAGCATTGAAGGATCCTTGCTGTTTAGAGAATCTGTATTACGGCTGCCACACAGAAACTTCTGGGTCACTTCAGAAGAATCGAAGCTCTTCTCGTGCTGAGAAAGTGTCATAGACGGTAAAGATGGACGGTCACCTCGTTCCAAAGCCTCGAGATCACCATTTTTCCATTGCCACCTTCATGTTTTGAAACCAGATGTGATGAGTTGGGGGGGTGACTCATCAATCAGAAGTTCTTAGCTGGTGAGAATACCCCGGGCGAGCATCCTTTCCTAAACTTAAAAAGACCCAAATTAAGAGATGAACATCATATTTCCTTCAGTATGACCCAAAATATAAACTCATCAGGAAACTGTTTACAGAGATCAGGGCTGAGGGCTGTTTTCCCATAATCTTATATGGGACAGGAAGTCTTTCTGCAGCCACACCTACCACCCCCTAGAGGCCATCAGAAGGAATGCAGGTTTAATGCACTCTGCTTTGACTGTTCACAAGCTGCGTCCATCTTTTATAGTCTCTGAAAAGTGTCTGTTCTATAGCAGGAAGCAACAAAAAAAAACCCTAAAAAAGGAGTTCCAAGAAGCACGATTGTCCCCAGTTCCTGCAATGCTGACACAGAAGAAAGGACGCACTTCCTCCAGCAGTTACAAGAACTAAAGATCCCGCCGTCCAAAGTGCCCTGAGGTAAGTGAGTCCTTTCAATCACAGCAAACAGATCAGGAGCAAAAGCTTCTTAAAATACAGCAGGGTCGCTCATAAACGGGGCCACATGTACATCTCAGGACGATGACTAACAGCAGCAGCTATCTGTCTGTTACTCTGTCTGTGGTTTACTCAGACGACTGGGTACTCAAGACAAACACACACTCAAGCATTTTCCATTTCAGTGGTTTAATATTTCTCAGGCTTTTTATAGAAAACGACTGATTCGCTGTGAAGCCCTCTCATTCTCTCTCTTATCTCTCTGTCCTCTCCTCCAGCCTCCATCTCTTTCTCCTTCCTCCATCGACCCTCTGTCACCATTTTAAGCCCCACTTGGAATGATTTATATCAGAGAGGTGAGCTTGTTTTTGTGACATGTGAAATGTCACACTGAGTGATTTTTATTGCATGATTTTCTTTTCCCATGACAGGAAACAACAGCTACAAATGCCAACAAGTGTCTCGAACTCAACTTTCCTTTGGAAACAAGCACATTCTCTTCAAACCAATCTGCACAGCAAATGCAGATCTACAGTCAGCATCCAGACAGCCCTGACAAAACCTACCAGCTCCTCCAGAGATCATCACCAGACGAGTGTCTTTGATAACTGAACAGACCAGAAACAGCAGCCCAGGGGATCAAAGCCTGAGCTCAGAGTGAGTGCCTGCATGTCTCCTTCAGTCAATAAAGATCCACAAAGAGGGACTAAGCAGCAAACAGGGAGCTCCACAAATACATGCAAAGAAACACAATGAGAGACAAAATGAGACTTACTCAACTCTCAACTCAACTCAACTCAACTTTATTTATAAAGCACTTTAAAATCAATGCCATTTGCCAAAGTGCTGTACACAAGTAAGAGCAAACAGGTTTAAAACACATATATAAAAACTAAAACCACAATTAAAACAATAAAGAGTAAGTCAGCCTGCCTGATATGCAGAGGGAGATCATTCCACAGTTTTGGGGCAGCGACTGAAAAAGCACAGTCACCTCTCATCTTCCTGTTTGTCTTTGGGATAACCAACAGTGACAGATCAGCTGACCTGAGGGAGCGTGCAGGGACGTATAGGTGGAGAAGGTCAGACAGATATGGTGGGGCAAGGCCATGAAGACATTTAAAAACAAATAAAAGAATAAAAGATAAAAATGCTGCTCTAATAAAAGAAAAGGAGACTTAAAAGGTCCAGAACTATCACAATCACATCCCAACTGACCACAAAGTTCATAAAAATATCAAATATGCAAAGAACAAAGAAAAAGGCTGCAAAGAAAAATATGAAAAGCAAACAGCTTAAAACAGACTGAAAATAAACACAAATATGTAAATAAATGACAGCAAAGAGACTGAAAAGGATCTCAAAATAACCACAAACAGCTGCAAGACAACCTCAAAAAGCAACCACAAAGAGAGGACGGATACACACCCCAGGTCACTGAAAAGAGCCATAAAACAGCCCACCGAGGCCTTTGTGTGTGGATGTTCTCCCTGTGCCCTGGAAGGTCTTCAGACCCTGCAGTCTGAAGACACGTTAGCTTAACTGGTGATTCTAAGCTGGCCGTTTGCCCGGGCTGTGCTCCCTATAGGTCCATATTAGGGATTTCCTCTCTTACTGACATCAAACAGATCCAAGAGTAGAAAAACCTGAGGCCTGAGGCTCACAGGAATTACTGTGAGCTCATTATTAGAAACTTTTGCCACATTTAATATCAACATCCACCACTGGAACAGGAGACATATGACAGGAAAACTTTAATGAGGAGATACCATCAGTTTAAAAAATCACAGCAAGGCTGGCTGTAACCAGGAATCAATTTCATTGATACTCATTGATTACTATTTACATATTGATTCCAAATCAATTGTATATTGATTACTTTCACAATCAACATTATAATTTTTGACACCCTGGGCTGCGTAATACTTGGTGTATACAGTATTATGTGACATCCACTCTCAGGAGTCTTTAAACATTTCTGTGCTCAAATGTTCCTTCAGCCTTCAGATATCTGCTGATATCTGGGCTGTGGTCACACGGTGAGGTTTTAAAAACTGAGATTAAAGACGTGCCTCACATGAACAGTGCTGATAAAAAGCTGGAGAATGAAAACAACAACGAGATAAAGAAAAGCAAGCGTCTCATCGAGCTCAGGAGAAGGACCTGAAGCCCAGTCAGCAGTGCTGAACACGCAGACTGCTTATGTGTGGTGTATGGTTTCTCCTTCATATCTCTGCCATTGCAAGAATTTACAACTGTGATTTCCCAATCTGATGCTGTGATCATCTCAGGAGATAAAAATGCTGCTCTAATGTTTCCTCAAGATAACATAGTTTAAATATGAAATCATCAGCCTGATCCGGGGCTTGAGGATCATGAGCGCCGATTGATATCCAAGCACGAAAAACACACAAAGATGCTGTTTCATAAATAAGTGGAGGGGAAAGGGGGGGGGGGGGGTGAGTGTGTCAGTGCGTCTGGGGGGAGGGCTGAAACGCGACTGACCTCGAGTGAAAAATTGAAACCAGTTGTGTTTCTGTGTGTTTGTGATGTGATGTGAGAGGAGGTCTGTATTTTTTTAAAGCTGTTCCCACGACACCAAACGACCTCCGGCTCTCCCTCTCTCTCTCTCTATAAATGGCTCGTCTGGTGGCGTTTTGGTGACCAGTCGGACTTAAAAAGGACAGAGAGACGGAGAGGGAGCGAGGCAGGGGAAATACCAAGAAAAGCATAATGGGAAAAAAATATTCTGGGAATGAGAGCGAGGAGGCGAAAGCGGGTGTTCGACTGAATTTAAAGGAAGTGAGAACATAAACTTTCTTTCCAGAGAGTTCAGAATGATTTCAGTCTCATGTCTGTGGGCAGGCCTGCAGACAGGAGGGGGTTAGCTTAGCTAGCTTAGCATAAAGACTACTGTTGGGGTAAACAGCTGGCCTGCTTCTGTTCAACACCTGGAAAGGTTCCTCAACATGCTGGACCTGCTTTACTTTGTATGCTTTTGAAACACGTGTTGACTCAGACGTGTGTTTGTTCATTTGTGGCACATTTTAGCTGACAAACCAGAAGTTAAAGCCCCACACGTCTAAGACTTATCAGCCATCAACAAAACCACAAAAAAAATGTTTATAACATAATATGTGATAACTTGTTTCCTCAGTAGGAAAAATAGCATCTAAGTTCCCATGTATTCATGTATTCGTTCTCTACAAAAGCAGGCCAGTCATCTGATTGTTGAACATGTGATTATTATGCAGGAACCAAACTGTCTAAAGCAGTGTTTCTCAAACTGTGTGGCACGCCCCACTGGTGGAGCGCAGGGTCATGTCAGCTGGGCCGCAAACGACCTTGGAGAAAAGTCTCATCGAGCAAATGTTGAACATCGGATTCATTCTCGCAGCAGAACAAGGAAACGTTAGCACAGCGACCAGCGAAACTCTCCACCAAGGGGCATGACAACATTTCAACTGGCAAAGTGGGGCACGATGAAAAAGTATGAGAACCACTGGGCGTAGTCCTGTACTGGGAAACCAGCTGTTCACCCACATCTACTTAGAGCCTCTAAAAAACTTGAAAATAGAAAAAAAGGTATCTGAGCTACTGTACACCCAAAATGGACCAAACAGGTAGAAGTTGGTTTAACAAATGAAAACGGAAACAAGAAAAATGAGCAGATGGAGGCGATCCTTACCCACCTCTTTATGCAAACTGCCAGCTGATGGTTGCTGTGTTTGTTTTTGTTCTGTTTGTTAATATTAGACAAAATACTGAGTAAATACAGTTTTTAATGATGACTTTATTTATTAAGGAAACAAAGCCATCAATCCTAGCTGGCCCTGTGTGAAAAAGTAATTGCGCTTCTTGTTAAATCATGAATTTTTTTTCCAAATCTTTTGGAAAGCTGAGTTCAATTTAACTAGCTACACCCAGGCCTGATTACTGCCAGACATGATGAATCAAGAAATCACTTAAGTAGAGCCTGTCTGACAAAGTGAAGCAGGCTAAAATAGCTTAGAAAGCAACACATCATGCCACGATCCAAAGAAACTTGAGAAAAGATGAGGAGACATTTCTAAGGCTTCAGGACTCCAGAGAACCACAGTGAGAGCCATTATCCATTTGAAACAGTGGTGAACCTTCCCAGGGTTATTACCTCTACCAAAATTACTTCAACATTACATCAACGACTCATCCAGGAGGTCACAGAAGAACCCAGAACAACGTCTAAAGAACTGCAGGCCTCACTTGGCTTAGTTAAGGTCAGAGTTCATGATTCAACAATCAGAAACTTCTGCTGACCAAAAGGAACAGAAAGGCTCATCGCACATCTGCCAAAAAAAATATTGGGAAAATATTCTGTGGACTGACGAGACAGAAGCTGAACTTTCTGGAAGGTTTGAGTCCTGTCACATCTGCATGAACTAACACAGCATTTCATAAAAGAACATCACACCCACAGTCAAACATGGTGGTGGTGGTTTGATGGTCTGGGGCTGCTCTGCTGCTTCAGGGCGACCTGCCGTAACTGATGGAACCATGAATTCTGCTCTCCACCAGAAAATCTCAAAGGAGAACGTCCAGCCATCAGTTTGTGCCCTGAAGCTCAAGAGCACTCGGGTTATGCAGCAGGAAATGCTCTGATACACAGCAGCAAGTCCACCTCTGAAAGGCTCAAACAAAACGAAGGTTTTGGAGCGACCGAGTCAAAGTCTGGACTTACATCACACTGAGACGCTTTGACATGACTGTAAAATGGTCATTCATGCTGGAAAACCCTCCAATGTGGCTGAATTCAAACAACTGTGTAAAGAAGAGTGGGCCTAAGTTCCTCCACATGTGAAAGACTCATTGCCAGTTATTATGAACACTTACAGTTCTTGCTGCCAAGGGAGGCACAACCAGCTGTTAGGTTTAAGGGCCAATTACTTTCTCACACAGGGCCAGATAGGTCTGATGGCTTTGATCCCTGAATAAATGAAATCATCATTTAAAAGCTGCATTTTGTATTTATAGGTTATATTTGTCTAATGCTAAAATTTGGTTGATGATCTGAAACATGTAAGTGTGACAAATATGTGGAAAACTAGGAGATCCTGAAAGGGGCAAATACCTTTTCACAGCACTGTCTCATTACTGAAGAAAGGGGAAAAAAGCCTGACCATTAAAATCAAGTTGGCTTTGGTCCATCGAACATTTGTGCCCAGGGGTTTGTAACTGGATGATCCAGGCATGGCTAAATGCATGGAACAAAGATTTGGAAACTGAAATCTGACCACAGACCAAGTGTTACACACTGGATGAGACAAACAGCTTCAAACATTCCAGTAGAAAAAAATCTATTCTGAAGAGCAGGTTTGGATTTCAGTCTGAGTAGCTGATTAATGTGAATCATGCTGTAAATCACTGAGATTCAACTTTGCTTTGGTTCTTTTTCCCATCCAGGTCATCCTGGCTCTGTGCCAGTGCAGCTCAGCCTCTGGTTCTCCAAGTGGTACCAGTACACAGACAGCTGCGCACCAGTCATCACTCCTATTGTCCTTTTCATAAGTCCACCTGGAGTCCGCTTCAGGGGCACATTTGTAGAGCCATTCATGTCTTGGAGGACATGTGGACGTCCACTTTGAGCTTCACATTTACCCTGTGATTTTTTTTTACATCGTGCTTTTTGAGGTGTTTTAATACAATCATCTGACAAATAATTTGAATGTGTTACTTTGTTTTTACTGTACTTCTATTGATTTTTGTTTTTGTCAAGTACTGATGGATACATCTGTGGGGAGAAGCGTTCACCCAAGAGAAGAGCTTTTTCATTGAAATGGAGCAAATCTGGAAGATACTGCCCTGATCCTGCTGAGATACAGAGGGGTTTTCTCGGTTGCCGTGCTGGTGCAAAAGTGAGGGCTTGGAGGTGGAGATATAAGTCCTTTCTGCCAACGGTCATCATCGGAAACGTCAGTTCTCTGCCCAAGAAAAGTGATGAGCTGGAGATATTGGTGAAGACTCAGAAAGTATACCAGATGCTAAAGCAAGAAAAAAGGTGGGGGTCCGGCTTTGTTTGTGGCGGTGTAATCCTGCACATGTCACTGTCAGGTTATACTTATTCTTCTTATTCTTAGTTTTGGTGAGTGAAACTCGAGGATTTTATTAGTCTGTTATTTAGCACTAATTAGCAGGTAACTCTGTCTATAATCTTATTAGGGGATAATTCCACCCTCATGTGCAAATATGGTCACTTATGGCTCCAAACAAACATTATCCTTTAAAATGAGGAGTCCAGATGCAACCAGATGTTATTGTGGTGGCTGTGTCCATCGTTCATATACATTCTACTGTATCTAACAATTGTACTATTCCCACAGCGCACAACACCTCTCCTCCTCTGTCCTCCTCCCTGTTGCTCAGATGATGTCAGTGATGGGGGGGGTGACTGGTCTCTCTGTTTCAGAACAAAAACCCAGCTGATTCATCACACAACCTTCACCATATATGTGTGTGTGTGTGTGTTTAGCTCCATATCTGGGAAGTGAACTAATATCAGTCTTCAGGGTCTAATTTTAGAGCGGTGTGTGTTTTATTGCAACACCAAGGACGCAGTGAGCACACACAGCCTCCCTCTCACACTCACTCCAGATGTTTCCTATTGGGCAGGTCCAGGGAGACCGAAGCTGGGCTGCAGTCAGCCAGCTGGACCCAGAAAGCTACGACACCAAGAATCATCCGCGGGCTGATGATGCCAGCAGTTTCAGCGAGCAGCTCCGCCTCCATCACGGAGGAATATGGAGGAATTAGTTAGATGTTTGCCACCTTTGTGTGCCTAGCTTAGCTTAGACAAGGAGAAACTACAAACCTACAGTGAAGAGTAAACCTTAAAAAGCACAAATACCAAACAATGCCACAACATGTGACGCGTGGGTTTACCTACAATGCCTAAAAAAAAGAAAGCTTCCTCTGGTTATCAATGACATGGGTGATGTAATCTCCACATACAAAAGTGTTTGGTGCTTCTCCTATTTCCACCACACAGCCAAGCTGATAACCAGTGAAGGGACAGGAGCCTTTTAACTGTTTTGACACCATCTGGTCCTTGTAGTGCGCTTCATGTGGCCCTATGAGCTCAGCTATGTGCTCCAATAATTCACCACGGTCCCTGCAGTCCAGTCCTCTCCTTCACACTACCTTTCCTTTGCTCTTTTGTACCCACAGCACCTGTAGTGAGGCAGGTGTGGCTGAGACAAACACCTGCTGTCCATTCGTTTATTTTCCACAATATTTAAGGACCGGCACATCGTTCAGCTGCTTTCAGTGATGAGTTCCTCTGTGTTCGTCTGCTACCTTCATGCCCTCATACTCCATCGTCTCCTCTTTCGGGAACCTTTCGGTGCGTTGCCTACGATCAACTGCAAACCCCAAATTCTGGATTTTCTCACTCTTGGCATCATATTCTCCCTCTGCTGTATTCTGTACCCACTTACTTGCATGCCTGCCCACTCCTCCGTGCATGCTGCAGTTACCAGTTTAATTGTGCTGTCTGATTAAATAAACTGGTCTGGGTCGGCTCTCTGGTCCTTCTGTGTGACACATGAGACACGGCAGTTGTCCTTCTCGTGGGTGGTTTGCCAGCTATTTTTTACCTTTTAATATTTTTATATTTTTCTGACCTAATTAAAGCCCAGTGCTTATGCATATAGAAATGTGAAGCCTCCTTTTAAAACAAACTGGACTTTGGGTGGATGGACAAGAAACAGAAATGAGAATAAATGATTGTTATTTTATCAGATGAGAGTTTGGTTCTTATGTCTTACACTGAAGAGACTAAACATGACCAGAGAAGTTGGCACATGTGATAATTTTGCTATAATACGTGCATGAAAACGAGTCTCACTGCTCAAAGGTTCAGCTCAGCCTCCCTCTGAGGCCTCTCACCAACCAGGAGAAAACTGTGAGGTTTATTTCATTTAATGACCATCCCAACTGGCAGCAGCTGCAGCTCCAAGTGCAAACAGCAGGACGCTGTCATCAGGGCAGGTCCGCATCGTCACATACCCCGTTACCAAACCTCAGTGCAACTGTTTGCCCCAGTCTCAGTCCAAGTCCACACAGTGCATATTTCAAATAGTGGGGCAGGGAGGAGCGCGGTGCAACACATGGCTGTGCACACTCTGCTATGAGTTCATAATAAATAACCCTTTCAGCTTGGAGCCTCTGGATTTGGGTGAACTGCCTTCAGAAAGCTTTAAATTGATTCCTTTGACTCGACTGCAGGATCAAATATGAACAAAGGAGCTGCAGTTCCTCTAACAGCCACTTGAGACAGCAGCCGGCCAGTCCTCATGGAGGTTTATGTTAAAGTGTCCAACATTAGAGCTCTGGGCTGCACTTTCCCATACTGTCAAACTCAGTTCCAATCATTTTCTTGCTGCCTTCTGCAAATCAGTCAGCCTCGGTTCCCTGTGCTTTAAATCTCAGCTGTATTTCAGTCTTTCGTGTGACTCCAGGTGAGCCCCTTCCTGCTTCCTCTGACCTCTGCTCTGCTGCATTGCTTCATCACAGTCTAGTCACCAAATACTTTATTACTCAGACTCTGTACGCCAATTAATTATGTTCATTTTTTTTAGATGATCTCTCCTTATCAAACTACCATCGTCATAATGGAGACAGGGCTGCATCCATCCTGTCTCCATTATTCTTTCTGGTTGCCCTCAACACCAAGTGACAAGCAGCCCACGTTTGAGGTGACGCCTGCAGACGAGCCCACGCTGTCTGCGCAACCTTGACCTCTGACTTTTCCGTGATTCAAGAGAAATTTCAGAGGTGAAATCAGCTCATATTTTGTGACATTTTACAATGACATGGTTACTCAAGTGCTGAACTGGAAAAGCCTCAGCTGTTTCCAGAACGCTGACAAATCTCCCGCTGTGGCCTCTTCACCTCTATAACACCTGCAGCGATCCACACGAGCCAAACCTGGAAAACAAGGTCGCTGCCTTTGATTGGTGTTCGATGGGTGACACAGATTCAGCAATCTGTAAATTAATAAAGTTTAAATCAAATCAAATCAGATTAAATCTGGTGTATGCCAAGTGGCAGCAGCTTTTTAATCCCTTTGTTCAGGAATTTCCCAACTTTGGGATAAATAAAGTCCATCTGTTCATCATTTTTCTCTCCTGCTTATCGATTTCATGGTCAGAGGGCTGCTGGAGCCCATCCCAGCTGTTACTGGGAGAGAGGCGAGGTGCACCCTGGACAGGTCATCAGTCCATGACAGGGCCCATAGATGAAGGATGCAAAAAAAAAAAAAGCACCTTCCAAAACCTCAAAACAGGTATTTATTTGTTTTTTAAACAAAATTAGTTAATGAATTAAAGATGTAAATGGGAATAAAAGACAGCTGCAGTGCTGCAGAATTGTTGCTGGAGGCAGATAATATCAGCAATCATAACTTATTAAGAGGACTTTAACGGCGTGTTAACTCCCATGTATTACGTGTTTGTTTCAAGTATCAGCGTTACCCTCAGCATCTTAGTGCCAGGGCATTTAATGACGCCTCCGTGCAGCAGCTCAGCCCGCGTGTTTTCATGTGCTGCACGTCTTCTGTGTCTCCTGGGTATTTTCTGTGGTCGGGGGGGTTTACAGTTTAAATGACATGATCTGATTATGTTGTTCAGTTCGGTTCGTACGCTACGTCTCCCAACAGAAATGCAGAAGAGATTTCTCAGATAGAAGCTGAGTTTCTTTGTTCACAGGAGAACTTTCCGACTATAATTTGCATTGGCCAACATGAGGCATGTTTAACCATTATTACAAGCTGCTGTGGATAATTTCATACGTGCAGTCTAACAGTCAGAAGGTCAGGTCCTGGATCTGTATACACTCCATTAGGTCAGGAATGTGATTGGTTAAAGAAGCTCCAAACTTTCAGTAAAATGTCTCTTTAACATCACTGAATCATTTCATCGTCTTTTATCAAGAAAGTTGTTTCTATCCTCAGCTACATGTAACCTTTATTTGTTCAAAGAACACTAATTAGAGGCACTCACTGAAGAGAGGGCTGTATGTACCAATCAGCAACCTCGGGGCTGAAAAATGACATCAACACTGCAGTTCCTCTAATGTCCACTTGAGGCTCTAAAAGGGAGAAACTTTACAGCAGAAATAAACGTGTTCATCACCTCACATAACCGGAGCCCCAGGCCTGGTGTTGGAGCCTTTTGGAACATTTTAATGTAATTATCTGACCAATAGTGTGGCTGCTGCGCACTTCATTGGATGAACAGACCGTCCAAGAAGGCGGAGCTCCAGGTGACATTCTCTGATTTTATTTGGATGTCAGTGACTGATCAGCATTCACCTGTGTCTGTAAACACAGCTTGTTAGCCAGGCTAAGTTGCACGAGCACTCCCCCATCTCATCTCAAACCAGTTACTGTCACCGAGTCTGTGGCAGCAGCTCCAAACACTGAGGTTCATTCAAGTGACCTGAGTTAATACTTTAATACTTCCTTTAAGACTGTACTTTGGAGAGAGCCTGTTGTCATTCTACTTCACAGCATCTTTATTGTTATTCATGTGTAGCATAAATTTAAGCTAACGATTTAAAAAATGCCAGCGTGCTTAATTTTAACATTTTAGAGTCACTGCCTGCACGACTGAACTTCAGTGTGGAGATGAGCTCAACATTCAAGACTTTCTGATGGAGCTTTTCTGCTTATTTTGAGCCCCATATTTTAATTCCTCGACTCTCCTAGAGCAGATTTGCAGATTTACAGTTGAACATAATCCTGTTTATTGTGGTGCAGAGTTCAGTTCATCCCCTCATTTGAGTTCTTTCCCTTTCTGATTTGCTGTCCCCTACAAACAGAAGGTTTGAGCAGCAGGTGGGTGGGGCTTCTGTTCCTGAGATGACCATATTAGGGATATCCCCTCTCTACAACAACATACAGATCCAAAAGTGGAAGTCCAGGCTGAAGTTGGAGTTTTGGGCCCTTATTTCAAGCTTTGTTTGTGTTTAATGTGAATATCCACCACTGGAGCAGGATGAATATGACAGGAAATAAGGAAAACATAAGCAGTTCGCTTTAACTACCGCCCTCATGTTGTGGAGGGGCTCATCTCACCATCCTGCTGCCTGAAGTTTGGTGCATTTTTATCATCTTCTTCCTGTTGTCCTCTTCCTGAGAAACCAGCACTCTGACCTGACCTCTGTAAACTTTATGAGGTCAGTCACCCATCTCGGCTCTAAGCATTATCTAGTATTTGACCAGTGGCTACCGACTTGTGATTGATTGTGTCAGCCAGTGAGTTTGCAGTCCCAGATCCAGCTCGTCTTCATGGACGTGGGAAGGTTAAACTTTATTGTAACGTGTGGGAGAACAGCCTCACTGATCATTTCATCTATTTTGGACTGATTTTAGACACATAACTGCACCACTGTTGATCTGGAAGCTGAAGGAACATCTGGGCTCGAGGGGATCCGTTGGATTCATCATCATGGTGCGCCACAGCGTTGTGGCTTGTTTTCTGCTGTCCTTGTTGTTGTTGCATTCATCTTATATTTCATAATTCATGCACTCTGCTTCAAGAGAAACGAACAGTTTGTGCATGTCACGAATACACAATCTGTACTTACTAAATCCCACAATCTGAATTAATGTGTACTTTATAAATAAAGCTGTGTGCAGTACAGGGTACATGCAGTATAGGGAGGAGTGCGGGTAATGCTGGTCACTGCTGCCCTCTGCTGGTGACCCGCGGTGCTACACTGACGAGAGTCAATCAGATTCGTTTTCTTTGTTACATCTGAATCATCATGTGAGCTCAAAATTAAAAATATTCAGAAAGGTTGAAGAACCTTTAACAGCATCAGGCAGTTTGAATCAATCCTCCTGTTCGTCCTCATTTTATTAACAGACACAAAACAGCTGTGCAGGTAATAAACAAATAGTAAATAATAACTGATTAGCACAAGTTTAATGATAATGATCATCTTGAATCCTGTTGAGTCTTTGGTCCGTGTTTGTAGTTATTGAAGAGTCTATGAAGTCTATGAAGAGTCAGGCTAACAGTTTCCGTATACTACCAGTCACCTGGACCCTGTCAGGTGCCAGGTGTGCACTCAGTATGCGGCCTCCTGCTGTGCAGAGGCTGCTGGCTGCAGCCTTTCCTCCACCGCCTCTTCCTCTGCGGCACTGATGGCCTGGTTTCTGCTGCAGGGGAGCATCTTCCTGATGGTGTGCCTGAACGGGGCGCTGAGGTAGAAGAAGATGAGCGGGTCGAAGCACAGATGGAGCACGCTGAGCAGCAGCGTGGACTCCTTCCCCAGAAACAGCTGCTTTTTGGTTTCACAGTCCCTGATGACTTTGGTCTGGGCGAGCGTGTACGGGGTGCGGACGACGTGGTAGGGCACGAAGCTGAGTATGTAGGCCGATGCCACGGCCGCCACGCTAACCGCCACCCGCCTGGCGGTGGCCCAGAGTTTGGGGTCACTGCGGCTGCGCAGGAGCTTTTTGACAACCAGGCTGCTGGAGATGAGCACGGCGGCGGAGGCGTTGAGAAACAGAGCCGTGCAGAGGAAGACGGTGAGGGCGTGCCAGTGCAGGCTGATGTCCTGCTTCAGTGAGGAACAGCTGAGGTAGGACCGCGCCTGCAGGCAGCAGCAGAAAGGTTGGGGTGAGAACCCGGAGCAGAGCTTTGTGGCTCAGCCTCACAGAAGATATATCAGGCAAAGTTTTAAAAACTATAAAATAACCTATCATATACGTTCACAAACATATGTTTTACACTGGTTTATAGCTGGGGAAGTGTCATTGACATCAGCAGATTTGTTTCATGGTTTTGCTCATTTGCACTCATTCTGACTTGCTTTATGATAGCAATTACTATTATTGCATTAGTGTAACACAAAATTATGTCCTTGACTCACCTGCAGGCCTCACAAAAAGAGTTGGCCTGCAGGATGAACTTTGGTCACGCAGAATCCTGCTGAGCATGTTTGATTTAAGTTCCACCACTCAAGCTTGTTTCTGATTGGCAAAATTATAAGTAAACAAATGAATCATCCACTTCCACATTTGGACATTTGTCAGCAGTGTCACAGTACCTCGATCTGTTTGATGGGCAGAGCCATGTTGGGCACCATGATGAGCAGCAGCAGCAGCCAGACGACCAGCGACAGCAGCCGGGCGAAGCCGACCTCCTGCAGCCGCAGAGAGCGCACAGTGTGGCATTCCTGCAGGACGACACGCACATACTCGGTGATTGGTTCAGACATCCTGACTCACCCCAACCAGCCGTGGCAGATGGTGGAGGTTTCTTCCTGTTGGAAGGGAGTTTTTCCTTTCCACTGTCGCCAACTGTTTGCTCACAGGGGGTCATTTTGATTGTTGGGTTTTCTCTGTGTTATTGAAGGTTTTTTACCTTACACTGTAAAGTGCTTTGAGGCGACTGTCGTGATTTGGCTCGGTATAAATAAAACTGAATTGAACTGAGTCGCTGCGTCTCTGAAAATACTTCAGGTTCAATTCAATCTTCTCACCTTCTCCATAATAAACACTGACACATAAGAATGACATACAGTAGAAATGTCTGTTAACAGTTCAGAAGGCAGGAAATGCTACCTGCAGGTAGCGGTCAGTGATGATGAAGGCGAGGAAGGCGATGGATGCGTAGAGGCTGATGTAGATGGTGACGGCGCTGGCCTGGCAGTGAAACACCATGAGTTCCCACGGCGCCGCCCCGAGGTCCTTGATGATCTTGAAGGGCAGCGCGAGCAGCAGCAGCAGGTCGGCCACCAGCAGGTTAACCAGGTAGATGCTGGCGCTCTGCTGCTGAAGGGACACAAGCAAAAACATCTAAACAGGTAGACTGAGTCATATCATGAGCTTCTCTTCTGTATGTTAACAGTATGAGCAGAGCGACACTAAGAACACGTTTAAAAATCTAGTTTGCGGTCAAAGAGAAACTTAATGTGAGTCACGGGGTCAGAAAAATCTTCATTCCAGCTAATTTCACCGTAACTGACCACAATCCTCACATCACTTCTTCTCTTATCTGATATGTGCTCTTTTAGTATCTTTACATCATCACGTGACACCACAGCACATTCCACTTCGTCTCACTTCATCTTTTTATCTCACATTTCACTTCAAATATTCCCTCAGGTTATTTTGGGCCTACCTTGGCTTTGGGGCTGCGAATGAAGGCCCACGCTGACACCAGATTTCCAGGCAGGCTGATGATGAAGATGAGGATGTAGAGGACGGTGAAGGGTCCCATGTGGTCGTTGACGATGCAAAGCTTCTCCTCCCCGGCTCCACTGGAGCTGAGATTGGTGGAAGGAGTCATGCTGAGGCGATCTGGTGCCGGAAACAGGAAAACGAGCCGAATCGACAGATCCTCTCTGGATGCTCTGGTTTGTGCTGCTGAGGAGCGTCGCTGCAAAAATGTTGTGGAAACTAATTTGGGTCGTGCTCTTCTTATGCAGCGCTGAACACTCAGAAACCTTTACGTGCATGTCTGCACATTTGCAGCTGCGTGTTGTGTTTGGGTCAGAGCTGTATCAGACTGCTGAGGCTGATTTAGCAGAAAGTGGCCTGATGTTACTAAGAATACAGATGTTGGCGTAAGCAGGTTGTGTTATGCAGTCTTATCTGATCTTGATCGAAGCGTGTCAGTAATTTTCTGGTGTTTCTGTGTCACAGATCTCGTGGCGCTTGCATTAAAGATGTGTTTTTAACCAAAAATTGTGCCTACTCGTTTTTTTCCTTTGAAATAACTCGAGCAGAAATCCTGATGGTGTTACAGGATCTGGAAACTTTTTCAGTTTTATTTAAACAGACTGAAAGAGGGCCTGACACAAACACGCAGCAGCTGCAGTAAATTTCCTCTGAGTGGAAATCCATCGCCTACAATTATGGATTTACGTCAGTTAGTAAAATATAAATGTTGTCTTGAAATCAGAGAAATCACCAAGCATCTGGTTCACTTCAAATTTCTTCAAATCCTTTAAACCTTGAAAGTCCAGAAAACAAGCAGCAGCTGCTGAATCCTCCTGATGGGCCCACAAACCTGCTTTTATCTGCTAACAAACTCCTCGAACTAATCATTAAAATATTTTTATCGTGAATAGATTCATGTTCTCAGGTTTCTACGTCAGTGAGAGCACCTGAGAAAACGCAGATTTGATGAAAACAGACACAAACATCTAAATAACATTAAATCCAAACATCTGAAGCAGGAGCTGCCACAGCGATGTGAACCAGTTACGCACAGACGTGGACAAAAACCCTCCTGTTAAAGAAAGAAAAACCCACAAAGGTCACTGAAATAACCCGAAACTGACAAAAGCAATAAATAAAAATTTACTGAAAATTAACTCATGAAAATGAGACATCGTGAGCAAACTGCTCCAGCTGTCTCAGGTTTGAAGGGTGCCTTCTCCAGCCTGCATGTTTCAGCTGCTTCCACAGATGTTCAGCAGGATTTAGATCAGGGCTCATCTTCAGAACAGTCCAGTGTTTTGTTCTGTTTTAGTTGTGTTTGGGTCATTATCCTGTTGGAGGACCCATGACCTGCGACTGAGACAAAGCTCTCTCACACTGAGCAGCACGTTTCTCTCCAGAATGCCTTGATAGTCTTCAGGTTTCATTGAACCCGCACAGATTCAAGACACCCGGTGCCAGATGCAGCAAAGCAGCCCCAGAACATGACCGAGCCTCCTCCAGGTTTCACAGTAGGTCCAGTGTTCTTAACTTTGTGTGTCTGTGAACATAAAGCTGATGTGATTTACCAAAAAGCTCCAGTTTAGTCTCTTTCTCATCAGTTTTCTTCTTGAGCTCACGTCCACGGAGGTTGGCTTCAGTCCCGTGGACCTTAACCTTCTGAATAATCTGTGCAGCTGCAGTCACAGGAACATCCAGCTGCTTGGAGACGGTCTTGTAGCCTTTACACTTAACATGTTTGTTCACAATTGTCTGTCTCACGTCCTGAGAGAGCTCTCTGCTTAGCTTTCTTTGGTCCGTGTTCAGTGTGGTTCACACCATGATACCAAACAGCACAGTGATGACTTTCCACCTGTAAACAGGCACCGACAGTTTTGTCCACGTCTGTGTGTAACTGTAATGCAAACAGCTGCTTTCTGTTTACACCCTCTCATCTGTGCGGCGTTTCTCTTCGTGTGTTTTTAAAAGGAGCAGCAGAACCTGAGGTGAGAGACAGGAGATGGCTGAGCTGCTGTGCAGGATGTAAAATCAGCCCTGCGGTCAC
Source organism: Archocentrus centrarchus (assembly GCF_007364275.1). Lineage (NCBI taxonomy): Eukaryota > Metazoa > Chordata > Actinopteri > Cichliformes > Cichlidae > Archocentrus > Archocentrus centrarchus. The sequence goes on along the minus strand of NC_044358.1, from coordinate 9,506,726 downwards.
ACACAAACCTGTGCAAAGCAGGAAGTCCTAAGTAAGAAGGTTGTCTATCATAGCAGCTCACAGTCATCTCTGACAAAAACACGATGATGGAGATTTTCTGATGATGCAAACTACCGCAGGTAGAGTTATCCTCTCTGGTTAATACTGGTGTCTCAGAGCAGGACAACAGACATGCTGCGTGTTTTACTGGTGAGAACATTTCTTATTCAGCCCATGGACAGTCAAGGGTTAAAAATCACCCCCCCAAAAAAATCAAATAAAACAATTAAACATCCAAACATCCAGAACTGATCTCAGTGAGATTTTACACTTCTGAGGACACAGAAGGTAAGGCCCCGTCCAGCCGTGAGGCGACCACTGCAGCGGCGAGCCGCCTCAGAAAAGGAGCAGATGCTATTAAACTGTTATTTCCATCTGCTTCCAGACAAAAACCCATATTTTATTTTTACAAATCCACCATTTTTTTTTTTTTTTTTTTTTTTTACCAAAGCTGATTTTGCCTAAAACATTAGCGTCCTGCATGCTGATTGGTTGGTTAAGGATTACAGACGTCCTCCCACCGTGGTTTCTAGTGCAGAGAAGCAGCTGGTTGTGGCGGTTGAGCCTGCTGCTACAAATTCTCTACAGCTGCTCGCATCATGCCCCAAATCAAAATGGAGGATGCCATAAAATGCCCTATGACGTCCTCATGAACACAGAATGGTGTTTTACTGCAACTGAAACAACAACAAAAACTCTTAAAATCAAACTTTGTCTACTGTTGTTACCCCTGCTATCTAAAACACGATGAAACTGTTGATCCCACAGGGTCACCTTCCTTCTGAGAGAGCTTCTGACTGTGGAACAGGAAGCTCTCAGAGTTCTCAGCCCAAACCAAGAAAATGTGGCTTCAGACACGTTCTGACTTCCCCTCTCTGCCTGTGGCTTCACCTGAAGACTTTAACATCTCACATGTACAGTTTCATTTTTTAAAGCCTCAGAAATGTCTCTGAGCAGCTGCTCGCTGTCCATATTTTCAGGATTATTATCAGCAGTGGATTAATCCACATTCTGTGAATATTTGTGGCAGGAGGACCACATGGGCAGGCCCGAGTGAAAATAAACTGCATCAGCATGAGCAGCAGTGGGGCTTAGTGGACCACAAACAGTCATGTTTCATCCAAATATGGACAATAAACCAGGAATCTTTAGGCAGGAGAAATCCTCTGTACTGAGTAACAGAAACCGGCTTCACAGAAAGTGACATCACGGGTTTAGCTTTCTTTGAAAACGAAGCAGAGGAGGTAGAAATGTCCAAACTGGTGTCCGGACCACGGCCTCAGACGCGTGAGGATACGAACACTGGAGGAGAGAACCACAGTTCCCAAGATGCATCTCAGCGTTCAGCACAGAAGATGTGGCATTATCAAGAAACTAAACATGCTGAGAAATCTGCAGAATAAATGTTCATATTTAGGAATAAATTCAGTGGCAAAAGCAACGTGTTTTTATTTTTTCCCTTGAACTTCAAAAAGGGACAGCCTGTATATAAAAGATGGACATGGCTACAATAGCAGGGATATCCATTGTCTGATAATGCTACTGTATGGTTGGTGAGTGGAGACTGCACGGGAGCATCACACAGACACAGATAGCTGCTAATGACTGCGCACTAATATCCCAATAAAATCTGAGAATTTCACTCCCGAAAACGTCTCGGACGGCCTGTTAGTCCAGTGAAGCCACAGCAGACATATTATTGGTCAGATAGTTGCATTAAAAAGGCTCCAACAGCACAAACGGGGTCCAGAGGTCCAGTTCAGGGACTCCAGTTAGCTGAGGTGAAGCCTGGAAGACAGCTAGCAGCTACAGCCACCTGTGTTGCCATCCACCTGTTAGTCAAATAGGCCACGCCTCTAATAATGCAAACTTTATTTAAACAGGTGAGTTATAGAAATATCCTCCCCCTGTACAGCTGTTATAAGGGGGAAATTACCACTTTGCTTCACAAAGCAGACGAGGATGATTGGTATCAGTATTTAGAAGCATCTTTCTTAAAGACAGCCAAAGGGACAAAAGGGGGGGGGGGGGGGGGGGGTGACATATTGAGGAGGCGAGGTCAGAAACTAAACCTACACACTGTGAAAGTCATGGAAAGATTACTAAATTAGTTTAATTGAGGTGACAGGTTAATCCAAAAACCCCCAAAGTCATGCAGCCCCAGTGCGAAAGGATGTAAAACCACCAGAAAGTCACAAAAACAACCATAAACATGTGAAATGAACAGACACAATCTAACCAAAGGAGAGGTGGGAGAAAAGACAGCGGGAAGAAAAGAAACACAAACTGATTATTTCAAACTGCTTTCTTAGTTCATTTCTGTCTGTTTCAGTGTGAGGAGCTGCGAGCCCTCATAAATCTGATCCCTGGAAAGGAGGAAAAGAGCAGTTCCTGCCAGTCTGTTATGAACCTGATCAGGATGATGTCTCATCTATTTAGGTAACACACAGACCATCTCCATACTGTCCCATGTTGGTCTGGTGATGAACACACAGCATCTTATATCATCATCATCTTTTCCATTTATGGAAGTAAAAACAAACCTCTGCCCTCGCGTCTTCTGTCGTCCCCTCACAGACTCTCGGACCACGTGTTGGATCCCAAAGAGACTGACCGGGGCCTCCGGCTTCTCCTCAGGTCCTCAGGGTGCGTTTGATTCGGTGTGTTAGTGCAGATCATGTGCTCAGGGCTGCGGAAGCTGCAGACAGATGGAAGGTGTTTTCCTGCCTGTTAGCAGCACATTGCTGTCGTCAGTGTGACCACAAGCCACACCTCCATGACACACACACACACACACACACACAAACACATATACATGTTGAAGGTGTTTCCAGCAACTGAGTTGTGAGTAATGTCTCTTTACAGTGAAACGCAGATATATTTAGAGACTTCTGGTTTATCTAGAGAGCCTGATATCGATCACGCTTATCAGCTTTTAGCACACGTGGAAAAAAAAAACTTTCACAGAAGAAAGGAATGAGAAGCTGATCTGCAGACAAAACATCATTACTTCACTTTAACAGTAAATGCTTTAGTGGACTAAAAGTATATTCTAAAAAAAACGCTAACACATCACAAACTTGGAGTTAAATTATTCATATTTGACTTGTTTATTGTCTGACATCACAGCAGAAACATCCCGGCAGGACGTCCACAGTTCAGTTTTAAACACAAAGAACGAGCTGCAGTTAGACCCACAGTGCAGATCTCATTGAACGTTCTCCTTCCCTAAACACACTTTTGCACAGATTGTGATGCTTATAGTCTGACCACAGGAAGTACAAGTTACACACAAGTACAGCACAGATGTAATTCATAAACACAGCAGTTCAAAATCACACAGGCAGACAGGGTTTCTGTTCAAGTTATTTAAACATTAATTAATTAATTAGCATGAACATTTAGGTCCAGCACATGAATGTGCAGGATATAGACGCGCAGGCTCATTTTCATCTGCAGCCCCTGCAGGTGTGCAGAAGTTAAAGACACGAGAAGTAAATTAAAGACGCAAAAGCATCAAAACATAGACAAGAGCAGGAAACATCTGAATGATAAGACAAAGATGTAGCCAAACAGCATATTAAGGAGTTAAGCTTGCAGGCAAAGACAAAAACATCAGAGTTCAGACTGAGTGTTTCAGGTTTGTGCTGCTGCATTAGAAAAGGCCGAGAGCCTCAAACCACTCTTTCACAGCTCCCCCAGAAAAAGGTCCGGACAGCACTGCAACACTGTCAAAATATCATTTTTAAATGTAGCTTTTTCAGAAACTTTGTTTATGCACATGCATGTAACTCTATGTACATGGATTATAAGAAAATGAATAATAACCATAATCCAGAGCTGAACAGCTCTGAAAATCCAAGTTTATTTTCTCCAAAACTCAACCATGAGCGAGCAGACCGGAGGCTGCATTCAGGACTTTCTCACACTGGTACATGGAGAACATGCAGTCTTGTATCACATTGTTTTGTTACAGTACAGTAACGCAGAAATGAGAAGTGCACACAGTTACACAGAACAGACATGAAGGCCAGGACTACACAGGTGAGGAGGATCAGGCAGAGAGGAAGCAAAATCTAAAGCCACACACACACACACACAGGAGAAAATTAACTACCAAAATAAAACAGGAAATAAAAACCAATAAAGGAACAGGTAAACACTCAGCTTTCTGTAAAAGTTACTGCGCAAAAGTGGGGACAGACTGTACCACAGCTGCCGGTAACACACACGCAGCTTACGTTACTGTGTTCTGTGGTTCTGCTTCTCAGAAAAGCCTCTAAGGTTCCCATAAAGACGTGTGTGTATGTGTGTGTGTGTGTGGGGGGGGGGGGGGGGGGGGGAGGAGACACAGGAAACAGACTCAAATCCTGCAGTGTGGACTCCAGCTTTCAGTACATGGGTCACCTGCTCAGCCAGGTGAGCACAGCAGCACTGGCTAATCAGAGTCTGACAGTCAGTTTGAAGAAGAGGAACAAAACAAGCCTGTCAGCAGCCAGCAAGGGCGGAAATATGGATGTCAAAAACTAGTGACACTGAATCTCCTTCATGCCAAAGGAATGAGCCACTGCAAACCCTCCATCACCTGCAGACAGAGCTTTGTGAGCAGATCTGAGACACCTGGTGTCATGTCGGGCTGTGTGGCTGGAGGGGTTGGACCCAAAATGCAGGACTCAGCAGGGGTTAACTTACAGTGGTTTATTATGATGAGACAGAAAACAAAAACAAACCTACACTGGGACCAGCGCTCGATCGAAACTGGGGAGGAACAGAGAGACACACAGAATAGGAAGCAATGATGACAACAGACAGATGAAAACTGAGGGCTTAAATACACAATAGGTAATCAGGGCAAGAGGAGACAGCAGGGCACAGCAGGTGAAGCAAATGAGACTAACAACATAGGGGAAGCAAAACTAAACACAAAGCACAGGGAACACAAGACTGGCAAAATAAAACAGGAAGTGACTAACCTAGGTACACTCAGACTACATACGGGGAACTGGCACACAGACATGGGACAGAGACGCAGACTAGTCACAACACGAGGAAAAACTCAACATGAAAACACAGGAGGTCAGGGCCAAGACAAAATGACAAAACAGACAAGACCATGAAGCAGGGGAGACAGAGACAAAGGGAACAAAAGAATAAAAAAAATGGGAAACAACAAAACTCAGGGAAAATAAAACTGAACACAAAACGCCGGGCAGACGGCCCAGGACCATGACACCTGGGGGCTTGAATGAGTTAACACCTGATAAACGTCTTTAATGTAGTTTTTTTTTTTTTTTGCCACATTGCATTTATTTATTTCATTGGTTTACTTATTTTCTCAAACGTATTGCCTTAAAATAGTAAATTTTAAAAAGGTAAATATAACATTATTTTTTATGATTAGATATGAATTTAATTCCTGTTCTACTTTGCCGTCACTAGATGGCGCTGAGGAGAAATGAGGCTACAGATAAAACCTTTCAGGGGGTTTTAAGCTGGTGCATCCAGGTTAGTGCCGTAGTTACCTGATAAGAGCGCAGTGAATCGGGGGGGAGGGGGGTGCTTAAATGTGTAGCACTGAATGAAAATCACGATGTGATAAATGAACTGTGAATAAATGAGACCTGTGAATTTAAAGAGATCATGGAAATAACACCTGAAGTGCTCACGCTGCTCTAAAACTGAGGTTTGACTGAGGACCACACATCTGTCACAGGCGTCTGTCACATGCTTCATTTTAGGAAACCGCACGTGTCCCACAGACTTTTCATGCCAGCAGCACAGTAACCTACAAACCATACAGACAAGCAAATATAGCCGTGGAACAAATAGGCCACCACACACCAACTCAACCATTAGTAAAACCAAAGCTGTCCTGATTTGAAAACATATAACAGTGATACCTGCTGCACACTGTAAAGCTTTATTCAAGCTGTGCATGATGCTGATACCAGGACAGCAGGTTCAGACTGTAAACTCAAGAGTTTCCATTTCCAGAAAGTACCGCGTGTGAACCACTGATACTATGATTCACCATGGCAACAGCCAGAAAAAGTGAAAAGTAAATGTGAAAGACAGATATCTCACTTTGATGTGAATTAAAGCCACCAACTCCACCGCTGACTGAGGCTGACTGAGAACGCTGAACACGGCCCACGAGGGACCACTTCAGAGTCAGCCCCCACCACCACCACCACAGGACATGAAATACAATCGAAGCATTGATTTCACATTTTATGTTAAATGTGGTTAAATTCTGGTTAAATGTGTTGCGTCATAAATGATCTCAGCAGTGCAGCTGATATTTATAATATCTTTGTGACTGAGCTGGTTCACAGTAATGCTGTGCTGAGACATGCATGTCTGCATTTACTGCAGAAGCAGTGAAAGCGACGCAGCTCCGGTCCTAAAGCCTCCTGATGATAATGTCACATCAGTCAGGCGTCTGCTCGGAGTCCCGGGCAGAGGTCGAGGGTCCCGATCCAGCTGTAGCCCTTCTGTCGAAACACTTCATAAATCAAGTTTTTAAAAGTGTTGCATGAATCCATCCACTTTTGTCTAATCCCCATGATTTTTGTTCTGCTTTCACTGCCTCCTCTTCAACCTTCCATCGCTCTTCTCTTTTGATTTAACTTCCTGTTATACCCCTGGGGTTATCTGAGTTCTTCCAGTACAGAAGGCCAAGTTAGGAAAAATCAAATAGTGACACGGAACAAAGAACGGTTTCTCTGAGCTTCGGCATTGTTCTCTTTCCTTCTTGTGTGAATAACACAAGTTATTAGAAATACACGTCCCTCTGCTGCTCAAAGCCACCTGTGGATTTACCTTCAGAGTTTAAGAGTTTTTGAACACTTGTCCACATTTGGGCGCATGGCCGTCAATCATCAATTCTTCACCCACTTATTTTCCAGCATCCTTCAAAGCAACCTCCCACTTCACCCAGCGGTGAGCTGTTACCTCGGCCCCCGGAAATCCCACATCTGCGAGCTCCACTGCCCCACTCGGCACCTCCTGCAAGGACAGCAAGGGAAGGAGGCAGAGGAAACACATGCACGTAACAGGAAACTGAATTGAAGAGGAAGTGTGAGACACTGGTATGTGAAGAAAGATGTGACGGGTACAACCGATTTACAGTTTCCTTAGAGAATCCCAGCCATTCAAGTATTTGTCAGCAATCTAGCAATTTAGTTACCGGGGGTGAAATATTAGTTGCACCTGATTTCCCTTCATCACCTGTACTCTGCAATAATCAGACGGTGGATGAACTGAGGGGTCGCACAAACGTAGAATAAATAAGGATTATTTTGAACTGGCAGTTATGCAAAGCTACTCAAGGTGAGTCCAGGAACAAAATCATGGAGCTGGAGTTGACCATAACAGGTTCCTAGTTTTCCTCTTTAGGACTCAGACTGCAGGCAGTACAGCCTCTGAGAGAATTTCATAAGAAACCTGTTTTTTCAACCTATCAGTAACATCTGAATCTTTTTGCACTGGCAGTTTTCAAAAGCACTTTATCTGACAAGCCTGGTTCAGCTTTTAATTGGAAAATAAAATGAACTTGGCTTAAAATCTGCACTACAGGCTCTTCAGCTCTGGCATCATTATGGTAAATTTTATTAAGGAAAAGAAAATGGCCAGAGCCCCCAGGAAAGTGAGGTTTGAGACTACTGCTTTAAATCTTTGCCTCCACTTTCAACGACCTCCATCAATTTGACCATAGATGGCCAAGTTATTGGAGCTGTGACCACATAGAGGAAATCTCCACAGAGCCACTGATAAGCTTGTCTATTCCTTGTTTATGTCTCCTTGATTCAAAGTCAAGAGTCCTACTTCCAGGTATGTTTGTGCATACTGGTCACTTCTGCCGGGTTTCTACGTGTTCACATCAGGCAAACGATTCTCTTGGATGGGCTTCGGACTGTTCAATAAAACACTTCCACGTCACAGATATACAAGACAAACATAAGCAAACCTTGTAACGTAAACCGCTGCACAGTATCGCACCACCATGCTGGGGCTCCAGGGACTGTAACATTCAGAGCATGCAACACTGAAGAAGGGGCCTCTGCAGAGTAACCACATCCTTTCAGGAAGTCCAGGGTCAGAGTTCGGGGTGAACGACCACTGAGGACGCAGAGAGAGGCTCAGCGTACTGTTGGCTGTGTGGGGAATAATAAGGAAAGCAACAAAGGGTTCTCCGCTATCCCTCTGATCTGTCCGGTGTTTCTGCTGCAGAACAAACAGAACGCATCTCCACTGGGGCCCCACAGCTGCATGGTTTCTCTCCACTGTGGATAAGCTGGTTTGTTTTTAAGCTTCCAGCCCAGGTGAAAGACTTTCCACACAGCTCACAGATGAACAGCCTCTCTTCAGTGTGGATGACTTGATGCCTTTTTAATGAACTCTTCTGAGTAAAACGCTTCCCACACTGATCACAGGTGTACACCCCCCCCTTCTGTGAGGTTTGTCAGCCTCCTGAGAGTGCTGACTTCTCGCTCCATGTTGGTCCTGCAGTGACAAACAGACAAACAGAGGCAGTGAGTGAAATGCAGTCGTAGAATAACCTGGACCTTCAAACTCCTCCATTAGTTGAATCAAAGCAGTCACTAAACATGTTGTAGGTGAGTTTCCACCACCATGTGACAGCAACACATTACAACCAACCAGAAAAAACAAAGGAAATATGACATTTAATGATATAATCAGGACAATCAACAGCTAACTTAAAAACATTAATGGGATGTCCTGATTTTGAAGAATTACAGCAGTAAGAAGCAAGAAGAAGAAAACATTCAGGACAGCTGCCCATCTTCCCAGGAGTGGACGTCCCAGCAAATTCAGAGAGCTCCATCTCAGACTCTACAGGGATCAGTCAGCATGTTAAGTGTTAAAGTTCACGACAGCACAATTAGAAAAAGACTGAACAATATGGCTTGTTTGGAAGGGTTTCCAGGAGAAAGCCTCTTCTCTCTAAAAAGAACACAGCAGCACAGTTTAGGTCTGCAAAGAAGTATCTGAACAAACCACAAGACTTCTGAAACAATGTCCTTTGGACAGACGAGACCAAACTCAGCATATGAGCACAAACACCTGATAGCAAACTGACAGCGGCGGAGGGGTGATGATCTGGGATTGTTCTGCAGCCACAGGACCTGGTCGACCATGAGCTCTACTGCATCCCAAAGTACTCTAGAGTCAAATGTGAGACCGTCTGACAGCTACAGCATGGCCCAAATTAGGTCATGCAGCAGGACAATGATCCCAAGCTCATCAGCAAATCTACAACAGAATCAAGTTGCTGCAACGGCCCAAAGTCCAGAACTCAACCTGACTGAAATGCTGTGGTGGGACCTTCAGAGAGCTGTGTATAAACAAATCCACAGCTCAATGAACTGAATGCAATAAAATGCAAATTCATTATTTAAAAATCATACAATGTGATTTTCTGGACTTTTTTTTTTAGATTCTGTCTCTCACAGTTGAAGTGTACCTACAATAAATCTTTGTAGGTAGGAAAACGTTCAAAATCAGCCGTGTATCAAATACTTATTTCTCCACTGTGTGTCTCATTAGTATTAAAAGATGAAAAGGACAGGAAATCATAGACTGTGACACATTTTTGACTCTATTGAAATAACAGACAGGGCCGAGCTGTGGCTTTTACTCAGGTTAGAAATGATGCCTGAAGTCAAACTCTGAGAACAAAACACAAATGTGATTCAGCTAACTCATCAACTGCCAAGTAAAATATTTTTTTTACAAAGCTGCGCAGTTTGGTTATTATTGCATGACATAGTTTATCTAAAGTAGCTGCGTTGCATCCAAAGACGAGGTTGTCTGAGCAGTACTCTTGTACTGAACACTGTGTTAATGTGTCACCACCTTTAATGACGCCATGTGAGAACGCTGATAGTTCCTGGTTGTTATTACTGCTGTTACCATCTTCGTAGTGGTATTAAAGAGTAGAATTTGTAGGTGTGATGATCTGAGGGGAGCTTTGTGGGACTTTTCTCACTAAAGGGAAGTGACAGCATCTCATTTCCTCTTCCTTTAATCTCTACCACACAGCAGAGACTGAACGCTGCTGCATTAGACAGCATAAAGGGGAAGTTTGATCGAGGTGCAGCACTGGCTTTTTTCATTGTAAACCCCCCAAAAATAACAGAAGTCAAAAAGACAGAAGCCACTCAGTGGAAGTAGAAACGAACTGATATTAATCAATTTTAACCACTCAAAACTCTTTAGACTACACATTTAGACTCTAGTGTTTTTTAGAGTTCACAAACTTAAAAATGTTTCCAAACTTTAAATATCTGTCCAACCTAGGCTCAGCAAACTGTGTGCGAGTCCACCTGCACAGCAGGAGGATCCAAACGGGTCAGGATCAGAGATTCAGGCCGGATAAGGTCCAGATCTAATAAACAAAATTGGGAAAAAAAGAAAAAAAGTCTCATCCTCCCAAACTGACCTGATTTATTTGAAACCTATAAAGCTGAGACATTCATTGTAACAGGTTTGCCTTATTGGTAAAACTTACAGACTTGGAAATCTGCTCTGCATGTTTTCACCTAAATATGAAACTATGACTGACCTCTGACCTTTAACAGTAACTCAGTGAAACATCTCTGCTGGGGCTGTCACAGAGCCGCCATCGATCAGTGAAGCTGATCTCAGATCAGATTAGGAACATTAAAGCAGTTTTTCTCTGAATCTCATTTTCATCCAGTTTGGGAAAAGTGGGCAAAGGGAAAGTTTGTCTCTCAGTGAAGTGGGTGTGGGTGTGAAAACAGCTGAAATCACAGCACGTTATTTTAACTCGTGTGACGTAAACTCACGAGCCACAATCACGCTTCAGTTCACCTCACCGCGGCAAACTTAGTGACTTTGCTGCAAGATTTTTCAAAGAAAACCTGCAGCAAACACCTCCCTCTGTACCCAGTTTACTTCCAGTGGTAGCACAGCTGTTATTACCCTGCCCCCGGAGGGCGAACGGGGTACTGCTTTTGGTGTGTTTGTTAACAATGTTACAGCAAAGCTACCAGTTCAATTCATACTGAATTTGCATGGAAGCTGGCCAGTGACCCCTAGACCACCTGATCCCCTGACATTTTTGCTATAAGGTCAAAGGTCATTGAAGAGGAAAAAAAAAAAGAAACGATGTGTGATAGGATGTTCAAATTCACACCATAGATGCATCTACTGAAACTCCCAGGTGAGTTTGAATCTCGGCGACCTTGACCTCAAAGTAAAGGTCAAAGGAGACTCATGGGCAGTAGGCCCTGTGTGTTTGAGGCAGGTGACTGCCCCTCCCTGAGCCTGGTTCTGCTGGAGGTTTCTTCCTGTTTAAAGGGAGTTTTTCCTTCCCACTGTCACCAAGTGCTGCTCATAGGGGGTCGTTTTGACTGTTGGGTCTTTACCTTACAGTATAAAGCATTTTGAGGTGACTGTTGTTGTGATTTGGTGCTGTGTAAAACTGATAAAACATGTCACATGTCCCTCTGATATTTAACCAAAAAGCACCTTTAAACAAAAAGTCCACGAAGCCGCCCGCTACATCTTTATGCTTTTTGTTGTTCTGGTATTATCAGCAATAATCAGACCAAAAGCTGAAGTCATAATGTTTCAAGTTCATGAAAGAAGTCCCATGTGTGGTGGGGGATCTTTTACAAAGAAATCTGAGGAGGAGAACAAAAACAATACTGACATCTGAGAGCGGGCCGACCTTTTAGGAAGGGCTTCATGTGCCTCACGGGATTTTTTTTTTATATCTGAGGACTTCAGCACCCATGTTCTCTCTCGCCTTTCTTTCCAGTATTTCTTTTAACAGGCGCTGGTGTTTACGTGGATACATTTAAATACAAATGTGAAAAAGATGAGTGCATTTCTTTTCAAACTGTAATAAAAGTTGATTTTATTTATTCAGCTCAGTCTTTTATTCCAGTGTTCACGCCTCTGGCCTTGTGTCTCATTTGACCGCTGAGGCTTTAAGCAGAGATGACTGCAGTTTAAATCTTATTCAATCATTTTTTTCCTGCTGATGTCAGTTCTCCCTGCTATAACTGTCTGATCCCAGCTATGTAAAAGTACAGTGGAGCTGCTGATTTGAAGTACAGAGTGTAAATGTTGCCTTAGAGGTATGTAATTCTCACTTAACAACTCAAAACTTAAAGTGGACAAACTGTTTGAACTTATTTATTATACTTAGTACTACTGAGTACTTATTTTAAATAAGTACTTTTTTCCATTTACTAAATGTTTTCATAAAACAAAGCTGAACATAAAAAATTTTTTTTTTAAAGTCTTGCACTTTGTTGCCAGAAATACAAATAAAACTGTCAGTACTGCTGTGTAGAGAAAAAAAAAATCCTTGACTTTGGCGCCTCCTAGTGGTTTTAAGACTCACTGACATACTTGTTTCTTCTCAGTAATATTCAGGTTCACATTTTCTATACAAAGAAGGTTTATGGGTTTATGTGGAAGACAAAACAGGAGGGAACACACTGTTTCCACATTACCAAAAAAAAAAAAACACCATCTTGAAGCCTGTTTCTGAAAGATGGGTACACACAAGTTTTTTTTTCCTGCTTTGCTTTAACAGTGGGTGACATGATATATAAGACATGCAAGTTCTAGAAACAGCACTCAGCATGACAGTACTCCGAGATAAACAACAGGATCAATACCAAGAAAAGCCTTTAAGCTGAAATAAAAATGTGGTGTAACCCAGGGACCTCCTGCCCGGCCAAATATCATCAATCTCAGGAAATGGTCTTCTCTGGGTAAGAACCATTTTTTACATGAGTGCCTACAAGAGAAAAAAAAAAGCAACAGTGGCCAGGACAGGGCTTTAAACCAGCTGGGGTGAGTGGGAAGCAGAGACAGATCATAATGCAGTGAGATTCCACTGGAACAATGCTGTGGCTCATCAGCACGGTCGCCCAGGCTATGAGGGGGGGGGGGGGGGGGGAACCACGCTGTCGGCCAGGTTTATCCAGTCAGGTCTGGCTGGGCTGCTGTCAGGAAGAGCGAATCCCCATCAGCCGGCGTACGCTAGCTGAGCACAAGCCAACTCTGGGCAGCAGCTCACAGTGACAGCCATAAACAGGCTGTATAGGGCAGGTTTGAGACCTATCCACAAGTCCTTCATGCCATAGCGCAACATATGAAGCTCTCTAGGAATAGCTTCAGGATGTGCTCGCTTCTTCAGCCTCACAGCAGAAGAGGGGAAGTGTCGACTCCTCACCAAAAAAGCAGCATCATGGATCTGGGTTCTCTGGAAGACGTCAGTCTTCTGAAAACTAAACACAGCGAGAGGTTTTATATGTCTGGTGCCCCTTTCTGTAGACCGGAGACTGGCTGATGAAGTTCAGCTGGTGGATACAGATCCACCACCAGAAGCTCCAGTCAGCTATCACTCCTTTATGCTAGCAGAATAGGAGAACTGGGAGAAACATGCTTCGTGGCTGGGGTCCTCACAGTCCAGACGGTTATCTGTGACAAGAAGTCAGAATAAGTCAGTGACAACGAAACCTGATACTGACTTTGAAAAGTGAAGGATCAGCGCTGACAGCTCCATCAAGAAGATGCTTACTCTTATCTGGGGGAGTGAGTGTGACCGTTTGGGCTGTGAACTCCTCTTCAAAGTAGCGGGTGTCTGTCTCTGACGTCACTTGCGGTTTGAAGAGTGGGGTCAGCTGTGGCAGGGATTGGAACAGGCATTCAGTCACTTGGTCACATGCTGGATTTATAAAATGCATGTAGAGAAGGGTCTGCAATGCAGGTGGCATAACTCGTGTCTCCACAAGGGGACGGATTAAGACCTTATCATGTAGCTCTTTTATCAAGGCATGGTGGAGGTGCATGGGCACTTCTGTCTTGGTACCTTAAGTCTGGGTTATTTCTATGGGAAGAAAATCATGGCAGACAGAAGGTGGTGCTTGGATCTGAAGATTGTGTGTTTAGGCCCAACAGTGACAGAGAGCAGTGTCCTCGATGTGGACGCTGGCATGTTTATATTTCTGCAAAACAAACCGATCCAGCGTTCGCTCTTCTTGGTGGCTCTGTCATGCTGGTCGCTGCCATGCTTAGATGGTTTTCTCATGCGTAATGCGATCGGCTAGAAAACGTGTTTTATCTTTTTGCTCTCTCTCGCCTCCACCAGCAAATTACTTTTCAGTGTGAGACTTTATAATTCTGAATGAACCATGAAAAATATTAGGTTTGTATACAGGAGGCAAACAACAGTACAGGGAGCCACGTTTGTGCAAAACATAAACATGGTCTGGTGTAGAACAGATGTGGGTTTTGACATGTTTTTTTATTTATTTCTAATTTTAGGCCGTGCGCTTCCACGTTAATCTTGATTGGCAGCGTCCATCAGGACGTTGAAAGGATCAGCGACAGAAAGCAGCAAAAGTCGCCTTTAGTTTATAGTTCAGTGGTTCCTGTTGGCTGGAACCAAAACTGCACCTGACTGACTGTCTCGCTCTCACACCATCACTGCTTCACTTGATCACCCCACACACACACACACACACACACACACACACACAGCGCTGCCCCGCCCCCTTGTCCTCTCAGCCACTCAGCTCATAAACAACCACAGTGATGGAGGACACACACCTGTTTATCTATACTGTGTATATATTCATAAAATAAAAGCTCAGGCTGAGTGTGTGTGTATGAGATCTCTCAAAAGTACGTCTCTCTTTTTTTCCTCGTTTTTTTCTCCCATGTCCTTTGCGGGTTTCTGTAAAAACACATCCTGGTGTTGAAAAATTCTGAAGATCTTGGTATCAAATATACTTTTTCCCATCTATTAAAACATTGTATTGTTGCACTAATAAAAATCCATCCATCCATCCATTGTCCTTTTCAATGGAGCCTATCCCAGCTGTCATAGGGTGAGAGGCAGGGTACACCCTGTAAATAACAGATATACCTGTATATTAGAATTTATAGAGTGCAATTAACTGATTTGAATTTTAATGTGAACGTGTACTGCACTGCATGTACACAACACCCAGCGTACGCATTTCAAATAGTAAGAAAATGTCGTCGGTCTGTGTAATTTGACCGCTGATGGCCGAGGCATCCACACCGCTGCACCATTGTGTGGTCTGCAGCGATGTGGCCTCCGGTCTGGCAGATCAGCTCAATTCTCTAAAACAGTCCATCATCGATTCACAAAATGACTCTACTGACGATATTAGACAGGAACAAGCTGTGAGTGCAGAGCAGCAGGTGTGGAAAGCAGCCAAAGCCGCCGGAGATAAATTCAGCAAGAAGCATATACTGTAGCGTCTGTTAAGATGAAGAAGATGGCGAGAGATTGCCAGCAAAAGTTGCCCTTTTAATAACAATTAAATGGTTGCTGTGTGACGCAACCAAAACAAAAACAACAACAAAACGGGACTCCCTCTGACTCTCGCTCTCACTCACTGCGCACACACATGTTCAAGGACCACCAACACGGTGGGAAATCACAGAACATCTGCACAGAACCATCTAACTTTAACAGAATCGCTACAATATGAAAGTCACTTTGCTAAAAACTGACTGCAGCTTCTACCGTGTGACAGAAATGTATGGATGGATGGATTTATATTAGTGCAACAATACAATGTTTTAATAGATAGGAAAAAGTATATTTCATACCAAGATCTACAGAATTTTTCAACACCAGCAAGGAACATGGGAAAAAAGAGAGAGATGTACTTTTGCCAGATCTCTTACACACACACACACTCAGCCTGAGCTTTTATTTTATGAACATATATATATGGTATAGATAAACAGGTGTGTGTCCTCCATCACTGTGGCTGTTTATGAGCTGAGTGGCTGAGAGGAGAAGGGGGCGGGGCAGTGCTGTGCGTGTGTATTGGAAAGGCTGTGGTCTGATAGGAGATCAATTAAATATCTTTTGGTCCAAAAATATCAAATCATTGACAAAATATCTAAAATGAAATTCATTCAGAGAAGTTCATTTCTCATATTTTAATGGTGCGTAAACATCGTTTGCAGTAACGCGTTTTCATATATTTAATATCAATTCAAGTTTTTTTTTCGTGTAACATGCGGTGCCACATGGTTCAGCAGCATTTAAAGTGCAGTTCATTACTGAGGAATGTGACTAACAGTTTCAAATGCCTTCGTTTAGACAGTTTTTGACACTGTCCTAAAATTTATTGATATCTGTGTCATGTCCTGGGCCGTTGGCCCAGCGTTTTGTGTTAATAGTTTATTTCCTGAGTTTGTCCTCCCTGTATGTTTGTCATGTTCCCAGTGTTGTGACTTGTCTGCGTGTTCCTTGGTTTATCACTTCCTGTTTTATTTTGCCAATGTGATTTCCTTGTGCTTTGTGTTTAGCTTTGCTTCCCCTGTGTAATTAGTTTCATTTGCCTCACCTGTTGTTCCCTGCTGTTTCCTCTTGCCCTGATTACCCATTGTGTATTTAAGCCCTCAGTTTTCATTTGTTCTCTGTCGCGTCGTTGATGTTGTGTGCCCGTGTGTTCCTGTGCTCCCTGTGGTTCCCCTTCGTCTCCCTTCTGAACGGTTTTTGTATTGTTTTTCCCTACATTAATAAATGCCTTTGAGTTATGCCCATCTCCGGAGTCCTGCATGTTTGTCCTTCCTCGTCCGTTTCCTCCCCGGCCATGACAATCTGAGTGTTTCTCAGTTTTAGACTAGTCGGTTAGTTAATTTTTTCCTTTTTTAGTCGACTAAGAAAATTAGTCGCCAAGAACATCTGTATCCGTAGTTGTTTAGTTTTTGTTTGGTTTGGCTTTTTATTTCTCTCATGTTATGTAGCTATGGAGCAAAATATGGACGCTACAAGAATGCCAGAATCCACAAACTCTAGTCAAAAACTCGATTCAGTTCAATTGCTTCTACGCTGTACCTGTGAAATGGTGAAATGAATGATTTGACTGTCTGATTATACGTGATGAGTTGAAAAAGAAGTTCAAAAAAGAAAGTCCTACCTTCCTCTGCTCCACATCCTGCCAGCTGATGGTCATGAAGAATTTGTGACTCATTATTTCTTTGGCATCATTGGGACTTCCTCCTAACCTGTCAGTCCAAACGAGATCATGTAACAGTCAGGAAGTTGGAAGTAAAATTTATTTATATAGTACTTTTCACATATAGAAATCCCAAAGTGCTTCACAATAAAAGACAAAAAACAAAAGTATAACATATCAGTATAACATATAAAGCAATAAAATACATCACAAAACAAGGTAATTAAAGGTTTGCCTGCATAAAAATGTATTCAGCTGCTTTTTAAAAGAGTCAATGGAGTCTGTACGGCTTCAAGTACAAGTACAACTTTGAAACCAGTAATCTGAGCTTTGAAATATTCCTTAAATGATAAAAAAATAAAAATCCAAACCAGCTGTTTAGTGACGCTCAAGGGACTCTGAACTGTCAAAAACGACACCTGAATTTCTGAGGCTTGATTGAACAGAAGCTGATATGTTGCCCGTTTTCTGAAATCATATGGTCTGGAGCATTAATCAATGTTTCTGTTTTATCAGTATTTAACTGGAGGAAACTGTCAATTAACCATTGCTTAACTTCTGTTAGACAATTACTTAAACAAGTAAGTAATGTAATTAAAATTGAGGAGCAGGCAGCAGTGAGGAGACCCTATGTGTACTGTGATGTGTCGTGAGCCATAATGGCTATGATGTAAAGGAAACACAGGGAGGGGCGGGACATCAGTTTTTGTTTAAGTTGTTTCCAAATCTTTGACACAAAAGGCAATTTGGAAACTGTTTGGAAGAGATGGATCAAAATTAGGTTTCTTTAAAATTAGCTCAACAACAGCTTGTTGAAAGAAGCTGGGAACTGCACCAGTATGAGGAGAAGTGATAATCATTTCCACTACACATGGAGTCAAACACACTAAAAAAAACTAGACTAGGCATTTCTTAAAGCAATCCACACAAAGGAGCTGTCTGGTCTAATACCTCTGCTTGGGGTCCTTCTTGAGCAGGCCAGCCAGCAGGGACTGGGCCTTGGGTGACAGGGGCCGGGGGAAGCGGACCTCCTTCGTGAGGATCAAGAATCAAGAATCAAGAATCAAGAATGCCTTTATTAGTCCCACAAATGGGGAAATTGCAGTTAACAGAACATCCATCCAAAACAAAAACATAACACAGACAGGGGGGGGGGGGACAGATGTCTGAGGTCATGCAACCGTTTCTCAACGGCGCTACCTTTAGCAGAAAGACAGAAAGAGATACACTGGGATAGTTAGGTTCAAAAAAATCATCTCATACTGTGTTCATAAAGAACACCTTACGAGGTTACAAAAAACACCTCAGCAAAAAGCATATTGCACATATAAAGCCGGGATAGCAT
Source organism: Archocentrus centrarchus (assembly GCF_007364275.1). Taxonomy (NCBI): domain Eukaryota; kingdom Metazoa; phylum Chordata; class Actinopteri; order Cichliformes; family Cichlidae; genus Archocentrus; species Archocentrus centrarchus. The sequence continues at coordinate 9,488,324 of NC_044358.1, read as the reverse complement.
TATGGTGGGTAGGGTCAGGGTCAGGAGGGGATGCAGACGGAGACGAGAGGGTGGGGGCATTGGCTCAAACAAACGCTCATGGTCTTGGTTATAGAAAGGCAAAAAGCCGCACATCATCTCATACATCACTACACCCAAAGCCCACCAATCCACCGCCTGGCCGTAGCCGTTTTCTTCTAGGACCTGAGGAAGGAGAGAGATTTCTCAACAGCAGTAAAAAGCAGCAGCTCTCATAGAATTTAGTGAAAATAATGGTAACTTTTTACAGGAATTTTTTTTTTTTTACAGACTTCCTAACAGTCATCCTTTCCAACACCAGCACACACACTATACAGAGACCAGAGCAACCTTTTGTCTTAAGTGTGTAAATTTGTTATGCATCTCCCCGTTTCACCTCGGGTCTGAGAATAAGGCAATTTCAATCCTCTGTACGTCCTGCACATATGAAATATTAACAATAAAAGAACTTTGATGTACCTCAGGAGCCAGATACTCAGGAGTTCCACAAAAGGTTTTCATCGTTGTACCTGCAGTAATGCCCTCTTTGCAAAGGACAAAATCAGTTATTTGAATGTGTCCGTCTTTGTCCAGCATCAGAATCTCCAGCTGAGACAGAAGAAAATTACATCACATCAGATTTTAGTTTAGTGATAAAATGTAATCATACACTGATGCCAATACTATAACTATCTCCAATCTCATTGTACATTCTGTATGATGACAATAAAGACATTCTATTATGTAAACAGATACAACAGAGTCCACACTTACTCCTCTATTTAAAAGACCCCCCCCCCAACAAACAATGTCTAGACCAGCGGCAACAAAAGTGAGCACTGCTTGTCATTTCCCCTCCAAAATGTCATGTGACTCGTTAGTGTTACTAAGTCTCAGGTGTGCACAGGGAGCAGGTGGGTTCAGTTTTGTAGTACAGCTCTCACACTCTCTCATACTGATCACTGAAAGTTTCAACATGGCAAAGAACTCTCTTAAAAGAGGAACTGTTGCTCTACATGAAGACTGTTATATAAGCTGCACACAAACTACTTTTCATTGTGTCAAAGTGTCATTTTGTCAGTGTTGTCCCATGAAAAGATATATTTAAATATCTGCAGACATGTGAGGGGTGTACTCACTTTTGTGATACACTGTAGCACCAAATCACAACAGTTGCCTCAAGGCGCTTTGAATTGTGGAGTAATGACCCTACAATAATTGTGACCGAGTGGATTAATGCAGCAACTCTCAACATGCAATCCTTCAGCGAACGGTTTTCCTGCTTTGGCAAATAAGTGGCGATTCGCCGACCACGTAACCTGCTCCGTCTGCAGCCTGGCTCTGTGGAGAAGTTCTCACTGGGATAGTGGTCCTCTTTGTAGCTGCTCAGCTATTTTTTCCTGTCATCTCTCTCGTTCTTCTCACGATGTTCTCCATGTTTAATGACACTTGAGATTAAACTCCTTCAGAATGGCAAGTTCTCTCTGGCATATAAGGCAGATCAATTTTCACCAAACTAAAGATAAATTGTTGTGTTCATCAGCTACTTTTATTTTACACGTGGAAATTTTCTGCTGCCTGTTCTTCTACTGCTGCTAATACGCCTTTTTCTTCTCCTGCTTCTTCGTGCTATCTGCCCTGATCTTACTTTGCACTTCCTTTGCAATTTTTTTTGCATTTAAAAAATAAATGTCTTTAATACATTTTTTAATCATTTCATTTGAATTACACAGGAAATGGTTGTCTTAATTGGTGAAAAAAACAAAATTAAAAGGATAACTTAAAGGGCCAAGCTGTTTTATATTATCGACATCAACTCGCGGGCCAGAAGCAGGGAGGGTGTGGGCCGGAAGTGGCCCACAGGCCGGGAGTTTGAGACCACTGCATTAAAGGAACACTTTTTAATCAGAGTATAGCATCAAGTCAATTAAACCTCTGGAATATTGATCTGATAAGTTAAGTAGCAGAGGGGGTTGTTAATCAAGAACTGCTTGTGTTAATGACACTAACAACAGGTGCAATAATAAGACAACCCCCCGAAACAGAAATGGTTTTACAGGCAGAGGCTAATGACATGTTTTCCCTCCTCATGTTTTCTGACATTTTTTTTTACTAGTTCTGCATTTGGCTCGGGTCAGTGTCACTGCTGGTAGCATAGCACGAAACCTGGACCCTACAGAGGCTGGACGGGTGGTCCAACTCCTCTAGGATTGCTCATCAATAGGTGCCTGTGGTGGTCTTACAGTGACAGGCTTGCTGTGTCTCCCAGCACAGTCTCAGAGCATGGAGGAGATTCCACGAGACAGGCAGTTACTCTAGGAGAGCCGGACAGGGCCGTAGAAGGTCCTTAACCCATCAGCAGGACCAGTATCTGCTCCTTTGTGCAGGAGGAGCAGGATGAGCACTGCAGAGCTACAAAATGACCTCCAGCAGCCACTGGTGGGAATGTCTCTGACCCAACAATCAGAAACAGACTTCATGAGGGTGGCCTGAGGGCCCGATGTCCTCTAGTGGGCCCTGTGCTCACTTCTTCGCACTGTGGAGCCTGTTTGGCATTTGAAATAGAATACCGGAACTGGCAGGTCCACCACTGGCACCCTGTGCTTTTCACAGATGACAGCAGGTTCATCCTGAGCACATGTTTGGTGGCGGGTCAGTGATGGTCTGGGAGGCATATCCATGGGGGGGACACACAGACCTGTACAGGCTAGGTAACAGCACCCTGACTCTCATTAGGTATTGGGATGAGATCCTTGGACCCACTGTCAGACCCTATGATAGTGCAGTGGATCCTGGGTTCCTCCTGGTGCAGGACAATGCCTACCTTCTTTTGGAGAGATTACGCAGTGTGACGACCCCTGCCTGTTTTCAGTCTTCAGGTGTTTCAGGTTTTTGATCTTCAGTGCCAACTGGGAACACCTGGAGAATGGGAATGGGAAGAACAAGATCCGGGCAATCAACACATACGCCCTGCCTGTCATCAGAGACACTACTGGGATAATAAGCTGGCCATAGGAGGAGATGAAGCCACTGATGTCAAGACAAGAAAGCGCCTGACCATGAACGGAGGGTTTCGCCCCAAATCAAGCACCCTGAGACTGGACACTAAGCGGAAGGACGGAAGTGAGCAAAGTAAGCTAAAGTGAGCGTTAAAACCACTGTCCAGGATGAAACGACAAAGATCCATGAGCACATCAGGAAGATGGCCACTGATCACACATTTAGTGAGTACCTCAGGCAGCAAAAACCCAAGAAAGAAAAGGAGCAAGAAGAGCAACCATGATGGAAGGACAGCCTGTACCACTGGCAGATAGAAGAAATGACTGATATCGAAAAATCCTAACAATGGCTGGACAAAGCTGGGCTGAAAGACAGCACAGAGGCACTAACCATGGCAGCACAGAAGCAAGCTCTAAGCACAAGATCGATAGAGGCTGGGGTGTACCACACAAGGTGCAGGCTGTGCAGAGATGTCCCTGAGACAATCCAGCACATAACAGCAGGGTGCAAGATCTGTCAGGGTGCTAGCTAGAAAAATGTCACAGGCTGGTGCGATCGTACGATCCCCTCTAGGTACTGAACAGCAGCAGTGACTCCCAATCTGGGAGAATGGCTTCAGCAGATTCCAGGAACAACTTCCAAGATCTCTGTTCAGAAGAGCGCAGTCCAAGGAACAGCTAAGACCCTTGAGCTCCCAGGCCTCTGGTAGAGGATTGGAGGACAAAGAGTGACCGCAGGGTGAGTGGGGAAGTGACTTTTTAAAATGCATACTGTATATCCTCAAATTAAAAAAATAACATTCACTTAAAAGCAGGTTGGCTGGGGTGTGTGATTATTGACAAATTAAGAGTCAGTTTATCCTTACTGTTGTCATCCTGGCACATGGAATATTTATGAAATGATGGGTATGTGTTGTATTCACCTTCAGATCACAATAAACAACATCACGTGAGTGGAGGTACTCGAGTGCTGACACAATCTCAGCCCCATAGAAGCGTGCCCGGTCTTCTGTGAACACTAGTTCACGTGAGAGGTGGAAGAAGAGCTGAAAGAAACAAGAGCAGGCAGAGTCAAACACTTACCTACTGTTACAGAAAATCTGCCTTTGTGTGAAGGTTTAACTGCTGGAACCGAGTGCATCCTGATGTGACTGATGTGTTGGATGTGGATGCGGGATATGGGGTCTCACCTCGCCTCCACTGGCATATTCCAATACAAAACAGAGCCGGTCAGGAGTTTGGAAGGCATATTTCAGTGTCTGCAAGAATGTTATCACAATGAAAATAAGGGTAATCTCTGATGAATATCAGTAAATCTCTTCAGCCAAACTTTATGCAACTATTAACCATCAGGAGCAAAGAAAACTGAAATCACTTGAATAGGAAGAGACCTGTGACTGGGTGCAACAATCTAGTATTCAAGGGGCCCCAAAAATCAATTAAAAGATTTAATTTGTCTGGTTTTTAGTTTACAGACTGCAACTCCAAGATAGTGTAGTGGGTTTACAGACTTTTGCAAAATGACTAATTTACAGTAGTAAAAATCACACTGAACAATTTAATAAGGCACTTAAAATGTCATTCATCTTTTTTTTTTTAAATCTGACCCAGACACCAAACCATGTATTTAAGATTGCTACAGAAAACAAAAGAGCTGCCTCTGAAATAACATTAATGCAAATTATCGTAGGTGCAGCCACCACTTTAAATCTCATGCTGTCAGTCCATGGTACGACACAGCAGAGGAGGATACAAAGTTAGAAAACTACTCTTAATTTCATAATCATCTGCCACAACCCATTGGGGATGAGGGGACAGAGACAGGGCAAAAGACATTATGTGGAAGAGAGCCAGAGATTATTGCTGACTAAATACAAATTAGTGTATAAAGAGGTGAATGAAAAGAAACACTCAGTGCATCATGGGAACCCCCCCAGCAGCCTAGGCCTATAGCAGTGTGACTAAGGGAGGGTTCAGGGGCACCTGATCCAGCCCTAACTATCAGCTTGATCATAAAGGAAAGTTTTAAGCCTAATCTTAAAAATAGAGAGGGTGTCTGTGTCCTGAATCCAAGCTGGGAGCTGGTTCCACAGAAGAGGGGCCTGAAAGCTGAAGGCTCTGCCTCCCATTCTACTCTTAAGTATCCTAGGAACCACAAGTAAGCCAGCAGTCTGAGAGTGAAGTGCTCTATTGGGGTGATACGGTACTATGAGGTCTTTGAGATAAGATGGGGCCTGATTATTCAAGACCTTGTATGTGAGGAGAAGGATTTTAAATTCTATTCTAAATTTAACAGGGAGCCAATGAAGAGAAGCCAATATGGGAGAAATCTGCTCTCTCTTTCTAGTCCCTGTCAGTACTCTAGCTGCAGCATTTTGGATCAGCTGAAGGCTTTTCAGGGAGCTTTTAGGACAGCCTGATAATAATGAATTACAATAGTCCAGCCTAGAAGTAATAAATGCACGAATTAGCTTTTCAGCATCACTCTGAGAAAGGATGTTTCTAATTTTACAGACACTGCACAAATGCAAGAAGGCAGTCCTACATAACTTAGTCAAAAAAGATTTCCCACAGTGTTACTGGAGGCCAAGGTAATGCCATCCAGAGTAAGTATCTTCGTTCAAGAGAGGTTAGATTTAAAGGGAAGGACTGCAAAACAAACTGAAGTATGCTGACTTTGTGTTATTCAAAGATTGTATGAAAATACTGCAGTTTAGCACGTAATAAACAGGTCAGTGTGCTGTACTGTATTTACAGTAAACCTCTGTGTTGGTGCACAGAGGCTGTGTTCACGGTCAGAGTTACAGGTTACATCAGTGCAGCAGAGATGAGTTTGAATCAAAGCTGCTGATGCTGAGATTCATTCACTGAATCCAACATTTCTACAGCCTGTATGCTGTCAGTGTAGGGGATGGAGATCAGCTCAGATAGCTGTGAAATACTGGGTTACATCTTTGTGAGTTCAGTTCATCCACACAGAGCAGTAAACCTCAGAGCAGCAGCAGCAGGTCAGCTGATCACAGCCTGCACACCAGCATCATTTATTGGAGCTCACAATAGAAAGCTGTGATTCTTCTCTCCATGCAGAGCCACTACAGCTGATCTTAGGGTTCCTCCACCTTCTGAATCCCACTGTAACCCCTGAGTATCCTCACGTTGGTGTTTAGGTGGAGGCACAGTCACCCTCTACTATGGAGGACACAGAGAACAGAGCTGTGTTTAAATTCCCTTTCACAGTTTGTGTCCTACAGAACAGATTCAAGCTGAGTGCATCCTGAATGACGTTTGCATTTTCATGTATTATTTTATATTATTACAATAACATATAATGAGGTTCAGTTAGCTTTACAGAAAAATAGCAGGTAGAAACGTCCTCCAAAGAGCTACTTTTACTTTCTTACTTTGAGTACATTTCAGAGCCTGTACTTTTTTACTTTTACTTGAGTAAAGAAGTTGAATCAGTACTTCGACTTTTACCAGAGTAGTTTTGTACTTCTACTTAAGTACAGAATGTCTGTACTTTTGCCACCTCATTATGAAATTAAACAAATATTGAAAAGACTCAAACTTTCAAACGTAGCCGTTTTCATCTGGAAACGTTCTCGTGTAATCGGGGCCTTAAACACAGCTTCTTCCACAGAGCCATAAAAGCTCTGCTCTAAGAGACTTGACACTTTGTATCTCACTGGACTTTGCACTTCACACTCTGCACCTTAACCGCATTCACACTTTATGGACATTTAGGCCAACAGTTATCTTATTTTTGTTGCTATTTACATTTATATTTGTTGCCATTTTCTTGTTTCTGATTTTGTTTCTTGTTCTTATTTACTGCTTGTGAAATTTATATCTTGTCCTCATTCATATGCTGCTGTGGAAAGAGGAAAGAGTTTACTGGGATTATACAGCAAGCAGACAAGCTAAGGGGCCACTGTCCCACACACTTCTTTCCTGTTTACGCAACATATTGCTGATCAAACACATTCATTTGAGATCAGCTGAAACTGGCCAATCAGGATTTTCATGGGCACTCCAAAACTCATAACATAGAAATGATTTAAAAAACTATGAAGGGCTCACACAAAGTAGCAGTTTGATGATTTTAGTATGGTATAAAGTTATTCCCTCACCACTTTGGTGCAGCTCTTGGCCATCGCCACCTCCATCTCCTCCGTGCTGCTTTGGCTCGGTGAGCCGAACACATCCATTGGTTCCTCTTCCTCCTGTTTCTGCATTTTCAGACTGTCCGCTACAGACTGGATCGCCTGCATCCACTCCTCTCTGAAATGTAAAAATACCACAAAATGTCAGTTTCTCAACCTGCGGCTTCATTAAATGGTATCTGGGAAACACCAGTCTCCAGGCTGGTGGCCTTCAGGGCAGTATTACGAAGAATAAAGCAAGACCGAAAAAAAATGAAGTTTGGTAAACGAACACAGAAACAGGACAAAGTTAGAAAAAGTGTCGTGAACAGATAAATCAAAGTTGTCTGACAAGTTTGAGGTGTTTGAATCAAATAAAGAAGTAAAATAAAATAAAGAAACCGCACGACAGCATTTGACAAGCACAGTAGAAATGTGATGTGACTTTGTTGTTCTTACCTCTCTTCGCTGCTTTCTACATGAAACATACGTTCTGTCGCAGCGGTGCGCTGCAGACAACGCATGATAAACGTGTTGGGCTGTTCGGTCTTCATTAACTGACACTCTGTAAAAAACACGATTATGACGCATGTTGACTGAAGCTGGTTGGAATAAAACTCCAAACGTACAACTGATGTCTTGAAAACAGAAAGTAGCACAGAGAGGGAAGGCTACTGTTCTTCATCTAAAAAGACTGACCTGCCACTGAGAAGGTGTTGAGCGGTGGAGGAGTCTGGTTATTTAAATCTGGCTTCTCTTTGTAACCAATGAAAGAGCCATCACTCTTTAAGATAAAATACCTGGGCCTCCATGTTTTGATGTATTCACCTGGGTCAAAAAGGACAAATTAAATCAACAGTGCAATTTTAAGATGAAGACGCATTTATTTTGTCACAATGGACAATTTTTTGTTGACTCACTATTATCGCGAGGGTTGTGTGTGAACACAAGAGGCTGCGAGAGCTGCATAAGAAAATAACGCACAAAGGACGTGAATCGAGCTATCTGCAGCAGCCTGCTCAGTTTCTATCTGAAAGGTATTTGGTAATTATTGTGTTGTAATATTCTGTAAATTTGTAATCTATAGTGTTCTAATTATTTTTTATGTTAACTTAGAAGTGCACATGACTTTAAGAATATTCGCCTAGGACCTCCGAAGTGGCAGGCGACCATGAGGTAACTTTTTGTTAAAGCACACGTGCTACTTGTGTGCTTAAAGCCTTTAAGTTTAATTTCTGTAGTTTTCACGGCGGTCAATAAACCAAGGCAAAGCTGCCTGTGCTGTCATCTCGGAGCTACAACGGTAGAAATTAATCAAATTGAGACTAATATTTTCCAGCCTTATACCGCAATACTAGGACTGTTTGTTTGTTTGTTTGTTTGCTTTTCTGGGTGGGGGTGGGGGGGCATTCCAGCGATTCTCATGATCCTTACCTCTTTTGTGAAGCCAACCCTCTCTCACTATACTGACTTCACTTATGGTAAAAGATGTGTCCTTTCAGTATGTTCAAGTCTCACTCAGTTACAACAGCACCTGCTGAATGAAACAAGCAGTGCAACAAAATTAGGACTGACATTAAATAGTTTCCAGAAAGAAACAGACTGCTGACATTCAGCCAACAGCTGACAAAAACTAACCTTAAAATAAAAGAACACTCATTTAAGATCTGGTAGTAACAATATCCACATACTGTCATCCCTGGAATGACCGATGCCCCATTTTCTCTGGAGGAAATATATCTGTGACTCCTCTAAAGCTCAGCTGAAAACACACTCAGCTGCTACACCCACAGCACTGATTCTTTCTCCTCTGTTTCCTTTGCGTCACTGTTAATCTGAATGGATGGTGTTGAAAACGGACATGCTGCTGTAGACACTCTATTAGAGGCTCTGTCAGTGTATCTGTTGTTTACATCCAAAGACAGAAGGATGTCCCCATTCATAGAAACAACATTCAAGCTTGATAAGAAATTATTGTATAGTCATTCTGTATTAATGCACTAATCATTTAAGCAATCATGATTGTCTCAACAAGTTTCTGTAGATGTGTACTATTAATGCCTGGAACAGATGACAGGCTGCTATTTTAACGGCAACATTTATAACAAAAACATGAAACATTCTAATTTTTAGAAAGCGATGGTCAATAACACCATCTATGACATATCCTGACCCCTTGCAGCTGGTATGAAGGCTGAGTGTACTCAGCTGCATCAACTCACTTTAGGATTTTATAATTAAGCATCACACAACACCAATAAGCGATTTTATGAGTTCAGCATGAAGCTGGAATTTTAAAGACTATTTTAAAAAGAACAAACAAACAAACAAACATGGGTTATTTGGCACATGAAAGTGGACAGGATGTCCAAGTACACTGCTGTACAACTCCAGGAACACCAAGTTTTATTTGTCCGCTAACTGGAAGAAGTTAAACCAGGCGCTACAAAAAGTGTGAAGTAAGGAAATATAATCTAATTAATAACACCAAGTTTACAAATTGAATCTATATGTACTGACACATGTCAACAATTTTCGAATTTCAAATACTTGTCAAAAGTAACTTTTCTAACATAACGCTTATTATCCAATATTAGGCTAGTACTTTACAGCTAAAGACAGTTGTTCGTTTACGGGAGTTTACCACAGAACTCTAAAGTAATTAATACTTGAAATATCAGGAATTCATTTTTTTTTATATTGTTCTTCCTTTTAGGAAATAACAGCTTACTTTGCCTTCTTATAGCTTTCTGGTGCAGCCTCGATAGCAACATGATCAACCATCAGTTTTGAGGGCGTTTTCAAGATGGCGCTCTGCATGCGCATTATGCTAGCGCCGCAGCTCGAACAGCTTCTACAGAGATTAGGAAGAAGAAATAACTTTCAGTCTTTTACTTAACACGATAACTAACAGGTCATCGTGACCCCACCTCTGCTAGCAGAATGAAACCTCAAGAGAAGAGGAAGAACGACTCCAAAAGTCTGCGAAGAATTTGCGCATCTACGTCGCTGAATGCGGTTTAATTCATGGTGCCTTTAGGCGCACCTCGTAAATTCAGCTATCTATACTTCAACAGACATAGATAATATAATTTAGTGTTACAGTCCTAATCATGAAATGCATTCCCAAAAATGTATCTAAAAACAAATATCATTTTCAGCACCTTATTCAACAAGATTCATGTTTAACACATCACTGAGACCCTTTTTGATAGTTTGCATATTCTCTTCAAACTAAAATGATTCGCAGCATAAGGGGCATATACGGGCATATTTACTTATTACCAAAAATATCATAACCAGGTTGTTGCAAGCACATGGCACCATGTTCATGCTCAAAGCTTACTTGTGGAAAGACAAGTTTCAAATGGTTAATGCAACATTTGGCTACTATTAGATAATTATTAGATAAGTCAAATGCAATTTGACACCTAGATACCACTGAGGTGCGGTGAAGTTTGTGATGGGTGAGGCACTGACTCGTCTGGAGTCGGATGTTCACATATATGAGCCCAAAATAGAAGCTTATATTTCAATTTGAATTATGCTAATGATTAATTATGCTTTAATCAACTCCATACTGTTCAACAATGATGGCAAGAAAAACTAAATATTGTCTCTCTTTTTAAATAAAAAAAAAAAGTTTTATCTTACCTTTATTCGAAGATGAAGTCCATGCGCCTATCCTTCTCCCTATGGGGCAGCACTGCCCCCTATCGGTGCGGCACGGTACTTTCTCCCTCACCCTGTGTATTTTCACCGTGCATTTATGACCGATCACAAAGAATAAACATGTCACACACGTTCATTCAGTATATTAGACAGACTGTGGAACATCAGCATGTGTAGCACCTGTGTAATCAATGCGCCAACCGCCTGCTTCATTAATTGTATGTGACACAGCGCCACCAGAGGTGAGCCACAGCACTGCACTGCCTCACCCCGCATTTCTTCCATGTGTTTGAACAGGTGATGCGTAAAATTGTTGAAATGATTCAGAAAACAGTTTTCTAAAACAGCCAAGTGGTCAAATGTATTTTCTCTTATCACTGTTAGTATTTGTCATGATGGCAGCTGAGGCACTGCCTCACCTGACTGCACGTCACTGCTGGATACAATAATATGTAGGTACATGGTTGTAGCTGCGTGAGAAGGATCCAATCAAACTGTTATCAACAATCAGCCTGATATTCCTGTTCACTTTATCCTCAAGTACATCTCTAGTTATTCTCGGGTGAAATGGCTGTAGGAATTTGAAATGGTTACATTCCAGAAATACGAATGTTGTCATAATCACTGCTGCATCAGCAGATATTCAAAAATATATAAAAAATGGAAATCAGTTTGTTTTCTGCATACACCACTATATACCCATTAAACATGTTCTCAGGTGCGTCTGAGATCATTTGCAAGGTGTTTGACTGCAGCATTTGGAAATTATGACCTTCCAAAATCACGATATCATCCACTTCTGTATAAGAAGGTATTTGAAAATCAATGAAAAATATAAATCAGTTTGTTTCTTTATAAACTCTCAGATATTCTTGTTCAGCATGTCTCTGGGTGCTTTTTTTGAGTATCTTACATCTTGTCTGACAGCTGCGGCCAGTTTAAGGTCAGAGGTCACTCTCTATTTGTCTCATCAGCCTTCCTGCCAGCTCACCAATAAATCTCTTTTTGGGTGTCGTGTTTGCAAACAATGTGTTCTTATATTTTTCCATGTCTTAGAATTTGCCATTTCTGTTGATTTTGGGACAAACCAGCTAATATGACAACAATAAAATGATAATAAAAGACCTATAAATTATTTGGTGTTTTAGCCTCTTTAATCGTCCTTAACTTGGTTATACAACAGCAGAATAATAAAAACAAATTAATGGAAGACAAAACTCTTTAGAATTAAGGCTCCAAATTTGATCTCATTACTGAAAACAGATGTTTTTTTCAGCAGTAGCAGCAGCAAGTGTGTTTTTTCCCAGTTACTGTATGCTTTTACTGTTAGTTTTTACTGCTTTTAATTCAGTATTATATTCAGCTGTCAGGAGCAATTCACTGTTAATCTAGTCTTTGCAAACACTCATAAGATTATTTACAGTAGCTTTCAGAAAATAATTATTTTTCTGGGTTTTCTGGGTTTTAAATTTAATGTGTTTTTCCAAGAAACCAGTTTAGACTGAAACCCAGCTGACCTGATGGCCTGATACAGTAGCTTCTGTCACGTCCTGGGCCGTTTGCCCAGCGTTTTGTGTTTAGTTTATTTCCTGAGCTTCTCCTCCCAGTATGTTTGTCTTGTTCCCCGTGTTGTGACTCGTCTGCGTGTTCCTTGGTTTATCACTTCCTGTTTTATTTTGTCAGTATGATTTCCCTGTGCTTCGTGTCTAGTTTTGCTTCCCCCCGTGTGATTAGTTTCATTTGCCTCACCTGTTGTTCCCTGCTGTTTCCTCTTGCCCTGATTACCCATTGTGTATTTAAGCCCTCAGTTTTCATTTGTTCTCTGTCGCGTCGTTGATGTTGTGTGCCCGTGTGTTCCTGTGCTCCCTGTGGTTCCCCTTCGTCTCCCTTCTGAACGGTTTTTGTATTGTTTTTCCCTACATTAATAAATGCCTTTAAGTTATGCCCATCTCCGGAGTCCTGCATGTTTGTCCTTCCTCGTCCGTTTCCTCCCCGGCCATGACAGAACGACGCGACCATACTAAAGACCTGGCTAGCTCCGGCTACTTCAACGGCACTCGTCTGGCGCTGGGGGGCCCAGCATTTCAGAACAGTGCCCGTCAGCGTCCTTCATCTGCGGCTCCGCTCACTGGCTTCCCCCTTCCACTGCAGTCGCGGCGGCCACGGAGGAGGGGGAGTTCCCGGCAGCATCGGTGGGGGGCCCCCCCAGACCCGAGCGGTATAACGCCGTGGATATTGTCACCGCGTCATGCGCAAACTACCGTCTCTGTGAGTAAGACTGACTCCAGTATCACAACCGTTTGGGATAAGGGGCTTTCTCACACCACCAGCTGCCAGCCAGATCTCTCTTGGCTACCCGCCGATGTAGAGATAATCGATTCTCCCCTGATGGTGGACATTTTGGAGGCAGAAACTCATGCATCTCGGCCCAACAGAACAAAACAACCCACTAACAAGGACAAACGTTCACAGGACCCCGCTGCTTTTCCCCTCCCTGAGGTGGCAAAGCAGACCATCATTCGGTGGGTGGACTCGTTGGTCTTTGAGCTGCTGTCTGACCCATGCGAGATTGAGCAAAAAGCTATCACAGCCAAACTGCAAGGGCTAGTGTGTGACCATCCTTGGCTGCTGGACTCTCTGCATGGGCTCGTGAAAGACTTTGTCATCACCACCCTTCATCCACAGCCAGCGCCACAGACCTCAGCTGTAGCTCCAGCCTTCTCGTCTCCCCAGTCAGCTGTAGCTCCAGCTCCTCCTCAGTCGCAGTGTTCCCAGTCAGCTGTAGCTCCAGCTCCTCCTCAGTCGCAGTGTTCCCAGTCAGCTGTAGCTCCAGCTCCTCCTCAGTCGCAGTGTTCCCAGTCAGCTGTAGCTCCAGCTCCTCCTCAGTCGCAGTGTTCCCAGTCAGCTGTAGCTCCAGCTCCTCCTCAGTCGCAGTGTTCCCAGTCAGCTGTAGCTCCAGCTCCTCCTCAGTCGCAGTCTCAGACCCCTCAGTTAGCTCCAGCTCCCTCTGCTCACCCTGCTCCCGCTCCCTTGGCTCCAGCTCCCCCTGCACCCTTACCTGTTCCGCGGGTGGGGGCAGCCACGGACGGGCTGACCTCTGCACCCGTACCTGTTCCGCGGGTGGGGGCAGCCACGGACGGGCTGACCTCTGCACCCGTACCTGTTCCGCGGGTGGGGGCAGCCACGGACGGGCTGACCTCTGCACCCGTACCTGTTCCGCGGGTGGGGGCAGCCACGGACGGGCTGACCTCTGCACCCGTTCCTGTTCCGCGGGTGGGGGCAGCCACGGACGGGCTGACCTCTGCACCCGTTCCTGTTCCGCGGGTGGGGGCAACCAGGTCCAAGCCTTCGCATCGGTTTTCAGCGTTAGCGGCAGCAGCAGGGTCTCCCTCAGCCTCAGCTCTCCCTAGCTCTCAGTCTGTCTCCACGCAGTCAGCTCTCTCTAGCTCTCAGTCAGTTTCCACGCAGTCAGCTCTCTCTAGCTCTCAGTCAGTTTCCACGCAGTCAGCTCTCTCTAGCTCTCAGTCAGTCTCCACGCAGTCAGTCTCCACGCAGCCAGCTCTCTCTAGCTCTCAGTCAGTCTCCACGCAGTCGGCTCTCCCTCAGTCTGCTCCCACGCAGCCAGCAGCTCTCCCTCGCCCTCAGTCAGCTCTAGCTCCAGTCGCTCTCCCTCGCCCTCAGTCAGCTCTAGCTCCAGTCGCTCTCCCTCGCCCTCAGTCAGCTCTAGCTCCAGTCGCTCTCCCTCGCCCTCAGTCAGCTCTAGCTCCAGTCGTCTCCCGGCCTGCTTCCACGCAGCCAGTCGTCTCCCGGCCTGCTTCCACGCAGCCAGTCGTCTCCCGGCCTGCTTCCACGCAGCCAGTCGTCTCCCGGCCTGCTTCCACGCAGCCAGCTTCCCCAGGGTCTGCTCCCACGCACTCAGCTTCCCCAGGGTCTGCTCCCACGCACTCAGCTTCCCCAGGGTCTGCTCCCACGCACTCAGCTTCCCCAGGGTCTGCTCCCACGCACTCAGCTTCCCCAGGGTCAGCTCCCACGCACTCAGCTTCCCCAGGGTCAGCTCCCACGCACTCAGCTTCCCCAGGGTCAGCTCCCACGCACTCAGCTTCCCCAGGGTCAGCTCCCACGCACTCAGCTTCTTTGTCTCAGCCCCGGTCTCTCCCGTCGACTGCTGTTGAGTCTCTGGTCTCTGAGTCAGAGTCCCAGTTAACTCCCATGTCGCCATCATCCTCACCATCAGACTCACCCGCACTATGCCTTGCAAAGCAGCCCCAGCCTGCGCATCCAGTGTTCGAGCATCCGGAGAGTCCTGCTCAGTCCGAGCCGCCAGAGTCCTCAGAGTGTTCCGCTCGGTCCGAGCCGCCAGGGGGTCCCGCTCGGTCCGAGCCTCCGGAGTCTTCGGAGTGTTCCGCTCGGTCCGAGCCGCCAGGGGGTCCCGCTCGGTCCGAGCCTCCGGAGTCTTCGGAGTGTTCCGCTCAGTCCGAGCCGCCAGGGGGTCCCGCTCGGTTCGGACCTTCCGAGTTTCCTGTGTCCTTGACCGCCCTGGGCTCAGGGGAGTCCGGGCATGTTGCGGCTCTGGTGAGTCGTCGTCGTCGCCGCCTCCGCCGGGAGCGCGGTCGGCCTCCGGTGTCTTCTCCTCGTCTCCGCCGCCGCCGCTGGGAGCGCGGTCGGCCTCCGGTGTCTTCTCCTCGTCTCCGCCGCCGCCGCTGGGAGCGCGGTCGGCCTCCGGTGACTCCTCCTCGTCTCCGCCGCCGCCGCTGGGAGCGCGGTCGGCCTCCGGTGACTCCCCCTCGTCGTCGCCGCCGCCGCTGGGAGCGCGGTCGGCCTCCGGTGACTCCCCCTCGTCGTCGCCGCCGCCGCTGGGAGCGCGGTCGGCCTCCGGTGACTCCCCCTCGTCGTCGCCGCCGCCGCTGGGAGCGCGGTCGGCCTCCGGTGACTCCCCCTCGTCGTCGCCGCCGCCGCTGGGAGCGCGGTCGGCCTCCGGTGACTCCCCCTCGTCGTCGCCGCCGCCGCTGGGAGCGCGGTCGGCCTCCGGTGACTCCCCCTCGTCGTCGCCGCCGCCGCTGGGAGCGCGGTCGGCCTCCGGTGACTCCCCCTCGTCGTCGCCGCCGCCGCTGGGAGCGCGGTCGGCCTCCGGTGACTCCCCCTCGTCGTCGCCGCCGCCGCTGGGAGCGCGGTCGGCCTCCGATGACTCCCCCTCGTCGCCGCCGCCGCTGGGAGCGCGGTCGGCCTCCAGTGATTCCTCCTCGTCCTCGTCGCCGCCGCCGCTGGGAGCGCGGTCGGCCTCCCTCGTTGGGACTTTGCTTTGTGGCCCCTTGGCCTCTGCGGCCTCCTGAACTGTGTGTTTTTTGTTTTGGCTTTCCCATTGACTCCCCTGGACTGTGGACTGTTTTTTCCCCTGCTGTTTTGTTTTGTTTTAGCTCCTGCTCTGTTCGTGGACTTTGACCCATGTGTTGGATTTTGGAGTTCCCCAGCTTTGTGCCGTCGCTTTTGTTTCATCCTGTTTTTGCTTCTCGTCCCCGTGTTTTGTTCTTGTTTGGACTGTGTTGCCTCTGCTCTGCCTCATTTTGATGCCCCATGTTGGACTGTCTCCGGCCTTGTGCCGTCGCCTTTTGTTCTGGTCCTGTGTTTTTGTTTTCTTCCTGTCCGGGTTTGATTTGTTTTGTTCACGCCCTGTGATTTCTGTTTTGCTCCCTGTCTTTCTTTTTGTTTCGGGCCCTCCCTCCTGGTCCCCCGCCTCCCGCCCTTGTCTGGTTTTGTTTTCTGGTTTTGGCCGTCGGGAGCCGGCCTTTAAGGGGGGGGTACTGTCACGTCCTGGGCCGTTTGCCCAGCGTTTTGTGTTTAGTTTATTTCCTGAGCTTCTCCTCCCAGTATGTTTGTCTTGTTCCCCGTGTTGTGACTCGTCTGCGTGTTCCTTGGTTTATCACTTCCTGTTTTATTTTGTCAGTATGATTTCCCTGTGCTTCGTGTCTAGTTTTGCTTCCCCCCGTGTGATTAGTTTCATTTGCCTCACCTGTTGTTCCCTGCTGTTTCCTCTTGCCCTGATTACCCATTGTGTATTTAAGCCCTCAGTTTTCATTTGTTCTCTGTCGCGTCGTTGATGTTGTGTGCCCGTGTGTTCCTGTGTGTTCCTGTGCTCCCTGTGGTTCCCCTTCGTCTCCCTTCTGAACGGTTTTTGTATTGTTTTTCCCTACATTAATAAATGCCTTTAAGTTATGCCCATCTCCGGAGTCCTGCATGTTTGTCCTTCCTCGTCCGTTTCCTCCCCGGCCATGACAGCTTCACTGCTGCAAGCTGCTGGTTTCCTGTGTGCTTCAATCTGATAGTTTACGCCTACATACTTTCAGTACTTCTAACTTTGACCTACTTAATATGTTACCAGATACAAATGTCAGATTAAAGCCTGACCCTTTGATCCTCAGTTGAAGGTATACTCTATACTGCCAAAAGCTGATCTGCCTTCACACACACATGAACCTGAGTAACATCTCATTCTTAATCCAGAGGGTTTAACATGATGTTGATCCACCCTTTGTGGCTGTAACAGCTTCAACTCTTCTGGGAAGGCTTTCCACAGGTTTGGGAATGTTTATGGGAATTTCTGACCATTCTTCCAGAAGCACATTTGTGAGGTCAGACACTGATGTTAGAGAGAAGGTCTGGTTCACAGTCTCCGCTCTAATCCATCCCAAAGGTGTTCTATCAGGCTGAGGTCAGGACTCAGCAGGCCAGTCAAGTTCTTCCACCCCAAACTGGCTCATCCATGTCTTTATGGAGCTGCTTTGTGCACTGGTGTGCAGTCATGTTGGAACAGGAAGGGGCCATCCCCAAACTGTTCCCACAAAGTTGGGAGCATGAAATTATCCAAAATGTGTTGGTATGCTGACGCATTAAGAGTTCCTTTCACTAAGGGGCCGAGCCCAACTCCTGAAAAACACCCCCACACCATAACCCCCCCCCTCCACAAAACAGTCAGACAGGTACCATTCCCCTGGCAACCACCAAACTCAGACTCCTCCATCAGGCTTGTCCAGCAGTGCTTCACACCACTGCATCCAGCTGCTCAGCCATGGAAACCCTTGATGAGTGCGTCCTCTGCCCACTATGTGCCTCAGCATCCACTGACCCCACTCTGTCACTTTACGTGACCTCCCACTTAATGACTCTTGTTCCCAATCACTTTCACTTTGTTATAATGCCACCAACAGCTGACTGTGATATATTTAGTAGTGAGGAAATTTCACAACTGGACTTGTTCCACAGGTGGCATCCTATCGCTGGAATTCACTGAAATTCAGCATCAAATGAGGGAATGACTTTTGAATGGATGGTGTCCATCCCAACAGCAGAGAAACCTGTGACTCAGTCTGTACCAAGCCAGCAAGCTGTTCTGGCAGGACGCCGTGGACTAACACCTTTTTTTCCTTCTTTAATTTGTCCCTAATCTCTACATAAAACTGGACCAGTTGAATTTACACACAACAAATCAGAGTGCCACACCGTCTTTATATGCTTGTACCATCCTTGAACAAGGTCAGGTTTTTGGTTGTTTTTGAAAAATAAATAAATAAAAATGAATTAATTAATAATTAAAAAAGAAGAACAACAAGGTCAGTTTAATAACAGTAATTAACTCTGAATGAAGCATGGGTTTGTGGGATGCTTTTTTTGACTGGCCTGCACAAAGCCCAGCGTATTACCACATATACAGACGAGGACATAAATGTTAGCTCCCCCTATAACTGATGCTTCAGCTTTAAATATGATCAGTCTGTCTTTAGTAGTTGGCTACAGGCTTTTAAGGTGGCAATAATGAAACCATTACTTAACAAGCCAGCACTTCATCCCAGCTGTCTTAGCTGATTACAGGCCAGTGCCAATTTTCAGTCATGTGTGTTCTACATTGTGACTGGTGGAGGTTTGAAGGAGTGTCTGCAGTTGTCTGTGACTCCAACAGATGGCACAATAACACTGTGAATGTAGCTCGTGGCTATTCTCTTCAAAGTCCTGCATCCATTCTGGCATTGCTCAAAAAATACTCATTCATAGCTCGATGAGTTGACTGAGGCCAAGCTGACCCCCCCATGGCAACACTGAGCTCAGACACCTCTGTGGGCAGCAAGGCCAGAGTGGAGCCCAAAGAGCCGAGGGTCCAGCTGGAGGACCTGAGGAGCCACTTACAGTGGAACTGACCGAGTCCCAGCAAATGTAGTGAAACATGAGAATTAGTTTGAAGATGAGATGGTTTGAAGAGTCTGAGGTCAGAGATGGAAAGCTGAAATTAGTCTTTGAGGCTGAATGAGGTTGCCATGATCTTTGGGTGCAGTAACCTGTCACTGTCACACACACCTGCACATTAAAGCAGACTCTTATCTTATGTACTTATCTTTTTATTTTATTTTATGTTTTACTTTGAAGCAGTTAGTCATGGATGTTGTTATCCCCTATAAAAATTAGATTTTTTTTTTTTTTCAATTTATGAGGAAAAACTGACAGGTCACATGACCATATTTTAAACCATTTTTATTTGCTAAAAATCTGGGAAAGCCTCAAAAAGAGCCTTGTGTCTTCCTGGGTCCCTGAACCCCAATGCGGGAATCACTGATCTCACAGTCAGGCCCTAAGAAACTAATCCATGGATGTAGGAGTCTACCACAGCTGGCAAGTTGTAGGCAGATGATCCAGCCCACAGTAGCAGAAGGTAAAATGCTAGTTGGTCAGCATATACTGAGAAGCTTAGCCAGGTATCCACCTGACATCACCTTTGTGAGGGATACATCATCAACAGGTGTGACGACCAGAGCTGTACGGCATAAAAACATAAAATCCGTTTCACCACACTTACATTCCAGATATCTGAAACTGATTTATGACTAGATGTATTAAGATATCTCTAATTACATTCTGACTAGTAGAAATGACGTCAGATTTACCACTGAGTTTGTCATGTCCTGGGCCGTTGGCCCAGCGTTTTGTGTTAGTTTATTTCCTGAGTGTGTCCTCCCAGTAGGTTGATGTCTTGTGTTTCCTAGTGTTGTGATATGTCTGCGTCTCTGTCCTGAGTCTGTGCCTGTTCCCCGTGTTTAGTCAGTATGTTCCTTGGTTTGTCACTTCCTGTTTATTTTGACAGTCTGGTTTTCCTGTGCTTTGTGTTCAGCTTTGCTTCCCCTGTGTAATTAGTTTAATTTGCCTCACCGGTTGTTCCCTGCTGTTTCCTCTTGCCCTGATTACCCAGTGTGTATTTAAGCCCTCAGTTTCCATGTGTTCCTTGTCGCGTCGTTGACGTTGTGTGCCCGTGTGTTCCTGTGTTCCCTGTGCCTGCCCTCCGTCTCCCTTCCGAGGTTTTTTTGGTATTTGTGTTCCCCCCTTACCTGAATAAACGCCCTTTTAAGTTCTGTTTACCTCTGGAGTCCTGAGTCCCCCGTTTCCTCCCCGGCCATGACAGAGTTGTATGGAGGCTTCAATTCAAGATACCTACAATGAATTATTGACTATCTGAACCATATTTCAGATATCTTCAATTAAATTATGACTAGTCATGAAGTAAATTCTGGATATCTCACTTTTTTGTTCTCACTAATCATAATTCTAATTCAGGATATCTTGAATGTATTTTTTCAACATTGCCAGTTGCATTTCTTCATTGCCTCAGAGAGGGCGCCACTGAGCCAGTAAACCTCCACATATTAGCATGTTGCAGTTATTATGGCACGTGGAATCACATACACACTGTTACACACCGACACCTGCACATGAATGGTGTTTCTTTCCATTAAATATTACATTCTATTATAAATTTTAACATTTTGTGAAGTTATTTTTTGTCATGTTTTCAGCATGTGTTCCACTAAAATTTTAATAACTCGAGAATGATCTCACCCAGACTCTTCAAATTCACACCATAGATGCATCCAGGAGCAGGACAGTCGACCTTCTTGCCTTCCAGCAAGAAGGTCCTGGGTTCAAACTGGACCTTTTTGTCTGCATGGGTTTCCTCCGGATACTCTGGTTTCCTCTCACAGTCCAAAGACATGCAGTTAGTGGGGATAGGTTAGATGGTGATTTCTAAATTGCCCATAGGTGTGAATGGTTGTCTGTCTCTCTGTGTTAGCCTGTCCAGAGCATACCCTCCCCATTACATCTGGGAGAGGCCCCAGTGCCCCTGCAACCCTGAGAAGGATAAGCAGAAGAAGATGGATGGATGAATGGATGGATGGATGGAGATGGAGTTGCATCCACTAAAAGTCTTGGATGAATCTGAATCTCGGCGACCTTGACCTGTTTCGGTCGGAGGTCAAGTTTTCTAAAACTCTGAATGCGATATCTCGATGTCCTTTAGGATTTTCAAGTCAACGCCATAGAGGCACACTGTTCAAGCTAGACCCATCAGACTTCACACACTTGTTCACTGACTTTGCTATAACAGCAAGTGCGTCATTTTAGTGCAATGGCAGTTGGTTGCTATGAAGACTTCATCCAAAGTGGTGTAGATCAGAAGCTTCAGGAGCCTAAGCAGATATAGGCCTAATATGTACCTGTGTCCAAAGTTCATGGACAGAGTTGAAGGAATCTAAATAATAAGAGTGTGCGCTGCTTAAGCCTTTAGGTTTCTGCGTGTTCATTTTATCGAACAGGAATGACACAAAACAGGAATATGGAGTCCAATTATTAAATTTAATAAAACCATTTCAAATAGTTCACAGATATCTGGGTCAGACTTCGTGCCATGAGATGGCATGAAGTACTGGCACATTCTAATTCAACTTACAGTTTCATATAATCACAGCTTATCAGTCTTGATTACATCATTTACAAAACAGAATGTGGAAAACAGAGAAATTCAACAACAGTATAATTTACTAATTTACTAACTAAGTGGATTCAATCCACCAAAAGTGAACCTGATTTAATGCACCTAGAGCTAAATGTCAGATTAAGCAAAAAGCTAATTTGAGCTTCTGTCTGTCTATGAGTGAGTGTGTGAGTGAGTGAGTGAGTGAGTCTAAGCTGCTTCTTCATTGCAAGTGTTTGTGTTTTGTTTTGCATCTCATTTTTCATCCAATTGTAAAGTTAACTTTTGTATTTTGGTCTCAAAGTCATCAAGAAATTATAACACCAATTAATGTCCTTAAATTAAAATTTGACACACCTTCGATGTGAGCTAGAGTGGAACAAAAAGAACACAAGAAAACAAAAACAAAATATGGGACGAATCTCAAAATATCTAAAAATAATCATTTTAAAGTTCTCTAATTTTAAACAGCTCTTGGATAAGTTTGTCTGTACCTGTAAAATTACTGTTCACTTCTGACTCCTTTGGCATGAAAATCTGGGAAAATAAAATATCTTAGAAGGATTAACAATCAAAATAATTTGAAAGTATTCTACTGGACTCAAAATTATATTTATTCTGTAAGGGTCTGTACCCAAAAAAAAAAAAAACATAATTATGGCAGACAAAATATGGCTTCATAAACCTCAGGTTACTAAATTGTGAAGGGGAGAAATGCATAATCTTGACCTAAAACATCAGCAGTTGTTACTAGTTCAGCAGTGAAATAGAGGCTTTAACTTTTTTTTTTTCAGTTTGTGTAATTCTATGCTTTTAAATCTAAACCCCTGCAGTGGGATTTTCACCACAAAACAAAAATAAAAATAAAAATGTTATGGACAAAGTCTTTAGTCAAAATGTAGATACTTTTAGGGTCAGAGGTCATACTCTCAACACCACTGCTTGTTGACCTTACATGCAGCTCACTGCAGGTTTGTCAGTCCGTCAGTCAGTCCAAACTGCAACAAACAAAAACAATGTTAATAAGGTACCAGCATTTATATTTTTTCTTTTTTTAGGGTTTTTATTTTTATTACAAAAACTTTTTTTCTCTTTATTCTTTATTTCTTCATTTCTCTGTATTCTTTTACTTTTTCTTTATTCTCTTTATTCTTTATCTTTTATCTTTTGAGGCTTTTAAAGGGTTTAAGTTGCTTTTATGGATTTCTGAGATAAAGGTTTGTGTAAAGAACCACAAAGTCCACCAGTGTTCACTCTATCAACTTCTCTACCGGGAGCCGTAAACGCGTCACTGTTTACGCCGCTCAACTTTCCAAAGGATATAAGTAAAAGACAAATGTTCTGCTTTAGATTTCAGAAAAACCAAACGCCCTCTAAACCTGAAAACCCCCTGAGAAGAGCACTTGTTCGGTCCACTGTTCACACAGCCTGTGGGCTTTCACCGTCAGACTCATTTTGCCTATATTTTTCTTTACTCTTTCAAACTCTTTTATTCTTTTCAACTCTTTAACTGTTTTACTCCTTCAAACTCTTACACCTGCCTGAAATGGCTGGAATTACACCTTCCTCCTGTCTTACCACCAGTGACCATTATAATTTGATACAATTCAATATGCAGATATTTAGAAAAGGTCTCTGCCAACCTTTAGGTGGAGATCTCCTGGTCACTGATAGAGTCTGGAAGTCGGTACTGACGCGCGGAACCTCAAAGCAAATGTAAATGATTGCTTTTCTAATCTGTGCTCTAGTTGTTACAGTTGCTAAAAGAAAATCAGTGGTGTGAAACTCTCCAGATGGCATATATAAAGTGGATTCCTTCAGCAGAAAGTCTATAGGTCACTCACACAGTACAGGCTCAACTTACTCTGCTAACCAATCAGTCTAGCTTGATAGCACCCCCCTCTGCTATGATGGAGGATAAAAATGTTCTGATGTTATGACAGCATAAAGCTAACACTCTGCCCCTGGTACACAGACAGCTTGTCAGAGGTTTGGTATCACCACAGGGGTTCATTTTTTCTTTTCTTGCACCAGAGACCAGTGATTGGTTGATGTGGTCACACAAACAAAAACTCAGGCAGACGCGTTAGAGTCAAAATGCACAAAAATTCCTTCACATGCATAAATCACACGGAGCTCCATAAAAGCCTGTCAACAAGAGCTGCCATACCTACACACCTGCAGACAGGAAAAAAAAAAAAAAGACTACATACATGAAGCACCCCCATTGTCAGCAAGAGCGAGACACCGAAGGCCTGTCTGGTCGTACGAGCTCTCTAAATAAGCACAAGCCCGGAGGCCACGACGCGCATCTTTCATCTGAGGAGGAAATGTTGCTGAGCGAGTACAGCGCAGAAACGCTTTTGTAGAAATGATTTGTTCTCTGCACAGCTGCTGAAGCCACACAGCTGCTCAGTCCTCAGCAGTGTCGATTCTGGCTCAATCTGGTACAAGAGAGACAAGAGCTGATTGCAGTTTATAGACAGAAGCCAGCTGGTTCGTGGAGAATCCACAGCGAGACGTACTGTAGACGGTTCACAGGAACGATATGACCATATAGCTTTATATTTAATGCAACTACTAACTCTGCCACAAATGGAGCATGGCACCTGTGGATGGAAGAAGTACCAAGATGGGCACATCTCATCAAGGAAAAGCTTGTTAACAAGCAATTTAGCCTTCAGTGTTTTTAAAGGGTACTTTGGTAACATTTTATTTTCTCCAGTATCAGTATTTCTTTCTCATACTGGCTTCTGTGCTTCTTCATGATTGCATGATGGCATTTTACAAAGGTGTTATTTTTCTTTTCCCACTTTGTTTTAATCATAATTACCTCAGGAGACATCGTGGAAAAAAGCCATGGTGTTTCTGAGCAAAAGAAAATCAGGAAGGAAATCATTTATTAGGTTGCATCATGAGTCATGAGCTGAATTGTCAAAACTGCAACACAGTGATGTCTGAACAGTGGCTATTATTACAGCCTTAACTAGCCTTAGCTAGCCAGTGAGAGGCAGCATTTAGCCTCAAAAGTGGAGCCAGACACAGTGACTGTATAGCAAATACTACTATACTCTACTGTATTACTCTGATGACTTTAACTGCTACAGTTCCATTTTGTGTTGTTCAACAATTAGATATGGCATATTAAAATAGAGTTCACAGGGCGCTCTCGGGCAGCGACATCAATCATTGAATGGATGGATAATTGCTTCACTGTGTTTTCCTTGTTTTGTGTTTTCTAGCTAAGATCCAAATGATTCTCCTTATCTGAAAGTTTTGCATTCACACTTATTATCGTCTAAAGAATGCATTAATAACCCGTGTTCAGCAGTCACTCTCTTTGGACTCATTTAAGCATGAAAAGAGTAATTAGGTTGACTATTTGTATAGTACTACAACCTTGGTGCAGTTTAGATAATTAAAGCTTTCACACACGAGTCTCGGCAAGAAGGATAAATCAGCTAAATAAGAAATCGCTGCTTATTCTCATTGCAAATCAAGTCAGGCAAACAAATTCAAATAGTCTTCTCATTCCCAGCTGATTGCTGGTAAAAAGAGATGATATTTCAATCTTACAATCAAAACACCAGGTTACATGAATCCTTCTTCGTATTATGCTTATCAAAATGGTAACTGCCGTGCTCCTTCAGCCAAAGCCACAACCTTTAAAGCTCCTCCTTTGCTCACCTGTCTTCAGTGGATTGAAAAAATAGTTTCTGATCCATGCAAGGGAGCATGCTCAGTGTGAGCGGGGACAAACTGTGGCTCATCAGCACCACAGTCGATGAGCAAACGGCTCGTGTTGTTACAGTAGCTGCAGGAAATGTCAACGGGGACACTGGGAAGCAGCACTGGGCTCTAGTGGTCCCACTAAATCCTTTCATCTGAGGCATCATTACGAGCCTGGATGTGTGTGCTTCTCTGAGGCTGTGTGGAGGATATGTTGTACAGTCCAAGTGAGTGTGCATGTGCTTGTCAGTGTGTTCATCTGTCTGACCGTGTACAGTTTGGTTTTGATTACTTTGTGTATAATATTATGTGCATGTGCTTGTGTCTAAGTGCGCCTGTGGGCCATTAAGCTTTCAGCATGGTGTGGACCTCACTGATGAGGATCACATCAAAGCAGCTCTTCGGTGCCCACACTGGAATAAAAGCAGGTGTGTGTGTGCAGGTGTGTCCGTATGAAGTCGCGCGGGCTTGAAGAGGCGATCGGCCGGTTTTGTTTTTCGTGGGATAATTGGCAGAACTTTTTTTTTTTTTTTTTTTTTGTTGATTCAACAGCTTTATTAACATTAAACATTAAAGACATGAAATTACACCATCTGAAGCACTTTGTGTAGATTAAATATCTTTTAAACACATAACTAGCAACTAACTAGTTATGATCTCTTTCTAAACATGGCCTCTTTTAAAATGTCCATCAGGGGCAACAAAATTACTTCAACTTATAATATCAGTTATCACTGAGGTTGAAATATTAAAAAACACCAAGGAACTGTCTTTTCAAATAAAAATGAAAATGCCTTTATACTCATGGCACAGTAAAGTTTAACCTAAAAAAAACACATTTCAGCACACAAGCCTTCATCAGGGACTGAAACAGAGTCCATGAACACACTGGATCTTTTCTTTTTTCTTTTTTGTAATTATACTTTTTATTAGTTTTCTGGGAAAAAGGTTTTACAGAGCATATATTCACAGTGTCAAAGTGTTACGTTCAGTACTTAAAAAAGTAACATAGAGATTTCTGTGCAACATATTAACATAGAACTGTTATAACTCTATTTCCCGGGGAAGAAGCCCAATGTTAATGGAATGAGGAAAGAAAGAGAAAATAATTTATGAAAGAAAGAAGAAAATAATAAAAATAAAAATAATAATAATAAAATAAATAAATAAAAATAATAAAAAATAAAAAATCCCTAAATAAATTTTGAAAGAAGTGTGTAAATACTTATTTAATACTATTTGAGTTTATTTATTGTCGGAGAGTAGATTGTCAGGAGGCCATGTCAAGCTTGATTTCTAAAAAATAAAATCGGGTCTTCTAGATTTTGCGTAGTCTACCCAGCTTTGCCAGCTGAAATTGAATTGCTCGGTCTTATGGTTGAGAGAAGCTGTTATTTTTTCCATTATATATATGCTAAATGTTATGTCCATCCAGTCATCTAGCGTTGGCTTATCCTGTGATAACCACTTTCTTGTGATGCTCTTTTTACTTGCTGTTAATAAGATGGTCATTAGATATTTTTCCCTTTTTGAGACTTCTTGAGGTATGTTACAAAAATACATGAGCTTGCTCTCTAAAGGAATGTGCTGTCTGAAAATATCCTGTAGGGCATTGTTTATTTCTTTCCAGTAGTCTTTAATAATTGGACAGTTCCAAAAAATATGGTAATGATTAGCGTTTCGGTTTCCACATTTCCTCCAACACGTAGGAGGGTTCCTATCATAATGGCATTTCTGTACGGGTGTAATAAAGAATCTTATGAGGTTTTTCCACCCCAATTCTTGCCATTGTAGGGATTTATTATATGTCCACTGATATTTCCATATTATTGTCCATTCTTCCTCAGTTATTGTTAAGTTGCCCTCTCTCTCCCACCTCGCTTTAATATACAGGGTCGAACTGTTTTTAAGAGCTAGTAGGTTTTTATAGATAAGTGAAATAGTTTTCTTCTTGATTTTTGAATTATAGGCTTTAATAAAAATTTCAATTAGATTTATATTTTTATCAGAGATTGGCTTCATTTTGGAATTTACAAAGTTTCTCATTTGTAAGTATCGGTAGAAATCCTGCTTATCCAGGTGATACTCTTTCTTAAGTGTTTCAAAATCCCTTAAAGTTTCGTTTTTCATTATTGTACAGAGAGCAGTAATCCCTTTGGATGTCCAATCCCTAAACCTGGTGTCGAGTTTGTTTGGTAGGAAGTCTGAATCATATGCGATCCATTTCAGGATTGTAATATCCTTCTCTAGTGTGTTTTCTTTTATGATGGTTTTCCATACTCTAAGGGTTGTTTTCATCCATTGGTTGTCTATACTATTAATAAAATTTTGTAAGTTTGCATCAGCCAGTGCCGCCTGTATGGGGGTGAATGACATTTTTGTTTCAATGTTTTTCCATTGAGCCTTATATTTTGGGTCACACCAGCATATCAGTGCTTTTGCTTGTGCAGCTAAATAATAGTCTCTAAGGGATGGTAGTCCCCAACCCCCCTTTTCCTTTTCCAGTTGTAATGTCTTGTATACAATTCTGGGTCTTTTACCCTGCCAGATATATCTTGAGAGCGACTTGTCCCACTCGTTAAAAAAATTCTGGTTAATTTCAATAGGTAGAGTTTGAAATAAATATAGCAGTCTGGGCAGTATGTTCATTTTAATTGAATTAATTCTGGAACTGAAACTTAGAAAGGGGGTAAGGTTCCATCTTGTAATATCCTCTTTAATTCTTTTTTGTATGGGAATAAAATTATATTCAAAAAGTTTTTGGAGGTCTTTTGGTATGATAATGCCCAGATATCTGAACTGTTCAGTATGCCAGGCAAAGGAATATGCTTTTTGGATTTCCTGTGGTGGGCTATAATTATAAGAAAGTAGCTGGGTTTTATTAATATTAATTTTATATCCTGATAGTTGACCAAATCGTTCAAGTGATTGCAGTAGAACTGGTAAGGAATAGGTTGGTTGATCTACATATATTAATATGTCATCTGCGTAACATGCCAGTTTGTGTTCCATCCCTCTAATATTTATTCCTTTAATATCCTTATTTTGTCTTATCGATTGGGCTAACGGTTCTAGGTATAGTGCAAAAAGCAACGGTGACCATGCACACCCCTGTCTTGACACTCTTTCTAGGGTAATTCTGTCAGATAAATGCCCATTAATTTTTATTCTAGCTGTGGAGTTGCTGTACAGGGCCTGTATTGTTTTTATAATTGTGTCATGTAATCCAAATTTATGTAGAACCCTGTATAGGAAATTCCAATCAACTGAGTCGAAAGCTTTTTCAGCGTCTACGCTGATCACAACTGCTTTTAGTTTTTTTTTTTTTGTATGTGGTCTATAACATGTAACGTCCTTCTTATATTGTCTTGTGTTTGACGTTGTCGTATAAATCCAGTTTGGTCGTTGTGTATCAGGGAGGGAAGAAGTTCTTCCATTCGTCTGGCCATAATGGAAGTAAAAAGTCGATAATCAATGTTTAAAACCGATATTGGTCGGTATGATCCACAATCCAGTTTATCTTTGCCTTCTTTATGTATTACTGAGATTATTCCCTCCTTCCAACTTGGTGGTGTTTGAGCATTTTTTAAGACCCAATTTAATGTGGGCAAGAGGATTGGGATCAACTCTCCCTGAAATTCCTTATAAAATTCTGCTGTGAAACCGTCTGACCCTGGTGATTTGCCTGATTTTAGTCTACTCATTGCATTTTTTAGTTCTATCTCTGTAATGTCTAAAGCCATGTTGTTTCTCTGTTCTTCATCCATAGATGGTAGCTCTAATGAATTCAGGTATTCATCAATTTGATCAGTGGTTCCTCTAGAGATTTTTGAATATAAGGTTTTATAGAATGTCTCGAATGCTTCCTGGATTTCATTTAATTTATTCTTTACCTCATTTGTTTTTGGGTTTCTGATTCTGTGGATTGTATTTTCTGCTGTTTTCTTTCTTAGTTTCCATGCTAACACCCTCATGGATTTGGATCCGCCGTCATAATGTCTGTGTTTAAGAAACATGAGGTTTTTCACAATTTCCTGTGTTGCCATGTCATTTATTTCATTTCTAGTTTTTTTTATTTGTTCTAATATATCTTGTGCTAGATTCTGCTTATGTTTTTGTTCTAAGCCTTCCAATTTTTTATGTAGTTCTTCTAATTTTTGGTTTCTTAATTTTTTCTTATGTGAAGATATTGCTATGATTTTTCCCCTTAGAACCACTTTGAGGGTGTCCCATAATATGGGAGGTGATACTTCTCCATTATCATTAAAATCTAAATAATTACTGATTTCTTCCCTTATTTGCTGTCTGAACCAGGGATCGTTAAGCAATCCCGAGTTTAGTTTCCATGTATTACTCCTTTTCTGTAGACCAAGGTCAACCGTTAAGTATACAGGTGTATGGTCACTTATATCTATTGTTCCAATCTCACATCTAACCATCTTGTCCTTGTCTTTTACAAATGTCAAAAAATAATCAATTCTTGTGTAGAGTGAATGGGGGGCCGAATAGTATGTGTAGTCCTTTTTATGGGGATAAAAATCCCTCCATATGTCTATCAGACCAACTTCCTCGAAAAGTATATTTATTTTTTTATGCTGGGGTTCTTTTTGGTAGGTTTTCTCCCTAGAGGAATCCATCTTTGGTTGCAGACGTATATTTAGGTCCCCTCCGCAGATTAAGACACCCTGTGTTTCTTTTACCATTATGTTAGTTATTTTCTTATAGAATTCAATATCGCTGCCTGGGGGGGCGTACACATTGAACAGAGTGATAGGATTTCCCTCCACCTTGCCTCTGACCAATACAAACCTGCCTTCCTTATCTGTTAGTTCGTATGATTTTTCAAATTGTATCTTATTTGAAATAAGAGTAGCCACTCCCCTTCTATGACCAGATTTATATGAGGAGAAGTATAGGTCGGTGAAGCCCATTCTTCTTAATTTTTCATGTTCACCTTTATTTAAGTGAGTTTCTTGCAAATACACTATGTGAGCCTGTTCTTTCTTCATTTTAGACAGGATTTTACTTCGTTTAACTGGGTTGAGCAGACCGTTAACATTGAAGGTAATTACCTTTATCTTATTGCTAGCCATATCTAGTTGTCTTGTATGTCTCCTTAAAGATTAGATAACGGATCCTGACAAATCCACTCTCCGTATGGTTGTGTGACAGTAGCTTAACCATAAAATTAAAAGAAAAAACCTTAAGTTCCAAGGCTGGGGTCCTAAACAAATGACCCTGAACTTGGCTAGGAGAACCGTCTAGCCATGGGGGAAAACCTCCCTTTATAAGGGGGGGAGGGCCCTCAACTTCGCTATGGTAGTTTTTGTCCATTATTTCTGTGTGCATTCCTCCTTAGCACCTTTGGTGTAGGTTGGGGATAAGTGATGTATCGAATGTCACAAGAATAATGTCCTTTAATATACAGTAATCAAACTAATTAAAAATAAAGAGAAAAAAAAATCCTATCTTAGACTTATATTGTTTTGATTACTCATGACATATTTGGCTTACCAATATTTATTATTGCTACTTAGAGTTCTTCTGGAGGGGAACTGGTATCTCTTCTGAACTCACGGAGTCTCTCCCTGATGTTCATCTCTCTTCCCTCTTTGGGTGTTTGCTGTTTCAAACCTATCTTCTTCCAGGCAGTGTAGGAGAGTTGCTCGACCAAACTTTCCTTAGGCTTGATCAGGGAGACAGGCAAACCACGTTCCTTCATGTCCTTCGTAGCCTCCGCCGCTGACTGATAAAGTTGTGTATCACCCTCGTAGAACACTCGCAGTTTAGCGGGGAATGGTGTCTGGAAGCGTATCTTTCTCTCCTTCAAGATCCGTTTTGCTTCGGAGTATTCTTTGCATTTCTGCAGCACTGTGGGAGAGTAGTCATGGTCAAAATATATCGGTTTCCCGTGCAAAAGCACTCCTTTCTTCCCCCAGGCTTTGTGGCAGAACTTTTTGAATGCGTATCATACATATATGAAACAAAATAACACAAAGGTCCACTCATTTAATAGAATGTGTTTCTCTTTGGAAAACAGGCAGAAAATGAGATGATGAGTGTTTGAAAGTAGAGGACGCACGCCAGGCTGTTCAGAGTCTGTCTATTGTTTCTCATAAGCCTCAAAAACTAACAGAAAAACTGTTGGGAGTCGTTACTAAAAAAAAAAAAGCAATTTCAAACACCTCATTTTAAAAGCTAATGCTTTACCTTCCTTAATTACTCCCTTAAAAAAACTAATTTGCTACTCTACTTGTTAAATTACTTATTGTGAACTGATTGGTGTTGTGGCTGTGGACGCTCACACCCATCTCCTGAATGGGGACTGCGAGGGGAGACGGGGAAGTCTCAGCTGAGGTAGGTGAGGATGACCGACTGGATGGGCAGCCTGCACACCGGACACGGCTTTTTCCTCTTCTTGAGCTTCCTGGCACAAACGTAGCAGCACATAAGATGCCCGGTCCGTCCGTGCACGATGCAGCCGTTCTTCGGCCGGGACTGGCAGATGAGACACGGGTCCAGGCATAAGTCCGGCAGCCGCCACTCTGCTGGCACGCTGGTAGGACGAGCAGCTGGAGATGGAGCAGACGGGAGAAGCACCAGAGAATTGACAGAGGATGAGTATGAGGTGGAGGGGGGCTGGGAATCAGGTGTCCAGAGCTTCTCCTGTGAGTAGGAGGAGGAGGACGAAGGCACGGCGCATGAGAGGAGATCCTGGGAGTTTGGTGCAGAGGAGGCGTGCAGAGGAGTGTTTAATCCTTCTCCATCTGGAACATCAAGTCCACTCTGCTCCATGTCAACACCTTCAGGACATTAGCAGACTGTGGTTATCAGAGAAAATCAAGCTGACAGCACGCTGCTAAAAGGCTGCTCTTATCTAGATTTTATAAACAAGAGGCAAAATAGATGGCACAGCTGAGGTTCCTCTAGTGGCCACTTGAGCCCGGTTCCAAAAAAAAAAAGTGAGTTACACAAACAGTTTTGTTTTCTATGGCTAACTCTTCCCTTCATCTAAACAGGTACAATTATTTGTATTTATAACTCATCCAGTTGGATATTGTGAGGGGCATGCTGACACTAGGGTCTCACCTCCACTAATCCGAGGTTTACCTCATGGTGCAGCGCTACAGTTCCAGTGAGCGAGGCTTCAAAACACGTTACAGCACTCATTTTGTGATCAGCCACTTGTTACAAAAAAGGTGTCAAATGTAGAGATGTGCACCGTAGATAAGGCATAATTACCTGGAGCTTCTTTGGCAGCTGATTGGCTGGCTCTCATTGTGGGCGGGGCTTTAGGACAGGAAGCGGCGCAGTCAATGGACGATTCAGTAGTCCAGCAGAGGAGACAATTTCTGTGCAGAGGAGGGTTCAACCCATCGCACTTTGCGCAGCGCCAGAAATCCTGAGAGGAAAACACTCGTTAGACCTGAACAACGCCGTTTGTTCAGTCTGTGTGTTTGTGCTGTGACTCACAGCTTCAGTAATCTCTGTGTCTTCATCAAAGGAGTCATCATCATCATCATCCACCTCGAACACGGTGACCTCGTATACCTGCAGCACGCAGGCAGGATGGCTGGTAAGTAACAGGGCTGCGTTCAGGTAATGTTTAGCTGCTGCTTTGCTCTATTAACAGTTTTTTTACCTCATCATCAGTAGCAGACAGAGAGTGGTCATCTTCACTATAATCACAACTATCTGTGGACTCCACTTCATATTCAACACTGAAGTTGTCACTGTCAGAGTCTGACGCTGTGACCCTGACCTCTGACCTCCCAGACTAAACACACAGAGTCCGTGTTACACACAACATGTCAACACAAGCTCATTAAAACACTGATTGTGTGTCGTGCTCACTGTGTTGTGGGAGTCAGAGGGTTGGCTGCTGCATCTGTCCTGCCCGCTCCCATGTCCTCCAATCGCATAGCAGGACGTCAGCGAGTAGCTGTCAGACCACCTCCTTTTCCCACCTTCCTCGTCCTCTTCTTCCTCATCAACGCCATCGTCTATGCTGTGGGAGGGACCTGCAGACATCAGGTAGGTGGAGTTTATCGTCATAGATCTGCTCAAACAGCTTGAATGCAGCTGTGGTGGCAACTCCTGAACCTGGCTCACTGCTCCTGCAGCTGCACCTCCTCCTGTCAGGCGACGAAGAGCGTCCCTCTGTTCCTGCCGCCTGAAAGCAGGAACACATTCAGATTTAAAACTCAGCTTTGCTGATTGTTAAACATTTAAACTCCTGCTGGACACCCAGAATCAGCACCAAGCTCCACTTTTAACATTTAGGGATTTTTAAATTTGCCTTACATTTGTTTATGATTATCATCCCTAGAAAAGTCCGGCTCAGCGCAAAGCATTAATAAAGAGTCTGAAATTAATGTCAATCTGTGTCCATGCGAGTCAACAGTTTTCAGGAGACTGGATTCACCTGATGAAATGATCTAAAAACTCTCGAACTCAAGTACGGGGTCTCAAACTCCCGGCCCACAAATTGATGTCAAAAGTATAATACAATTTGGCCCTTTGAGTTACTTTTTTAAAATTTCCCTTTTCCCTCCAATTAAGACCACCGTTTCTCACGTACTTTCAATCAGAGGTCCCCAGGTACCGGTCCGTGGGTCATTTGGTACCGGGCCGCACTGACAGAATAAATAACTTCAATTATTTCCGTTTTATTTATTATGAGGCTGAACGATGTTTTATTTTGAAAAATGGGCGGATTCTCTCCAGTACATCCATCCATGACTCACTCTTTACGCGGGTCACGACGCTCGGTCACGTGATACGTTACCGCTAAAATTAAACCCACGAGCTTCACTGGTTCCCCTGCCTGTCGAACAAACTAGGTCGGTTGGCCTAAAAGCGCTGTAGAAGAACTAGTCCATTTACTAGTTATATTTAGCAACACCGGGGATAGCAGTGTGGCAGACCCAGCCAAGCTGGCACTCTCCGGTGCTCGACACCGCGGCTCTGCAGCCACACCCATGTGAGGGATGTGTAGGGACTCTGACAGTGTATTGGTGTGTACCTCTGTCCCTCTGTCCATCGGGCTGCTACTGTGCGGCTCACTCAAACTTGTTGACTCTAAGGAAAGGATGTGGGGGTAATTGTCAGAATCACACCACGAGGATAGACATCTATATACAGGGTTCATAACTTTTTCCAGGACTAAATTCAAGCAATTTTCAAGGTTTTCCAGCACACTGACACTACAATACATATTTATACAAATACGTACATACTCAAAATAATTTCAGATTTTTTAATCACATTAAAAAGGTGGTATTATGCCATAAGTCACTTGACAGAAAACAATAACTACTGATAGTTAATTCTGGAAATGTTATTCTCCAGACTGTGAGTTTAAAACAGCTCTGACGTTGCTGCCACAGTGTAACTCGATCTAACACAACAACCTGAGCTGCCCATCAAAGTGACCAATCACATTAGGCAACATAAGCTCCACCCAAAGGGTGAAAATTAGTGGTGTGCGATACTGCAAATTTTGGTATCGATCTGATACCAAGTAAATACAGGGCCAGTATTGCCGATACCAATACTGATACTTTTAACTTAAAAAGGCTGCTTATGTAGGACACTGAAAATACCATTTGTGCAGTCAGCTATAGGCTGAAATTCCTGTCGGCTGGTATTCTTTTAATACATCATTAGCACCCCCCTTTGTGTATGTGTGCGCACATGTGCATACATGCCCGTATCCATGCATATGTGATACCCAGGCTCTGTCAAAGGGGTGGCACCAAATCAGCCAAGATGCACAGGAATGAAGGTCAAATACAAACTAGAGAGAATAAGAATGACAAGAGGAACAACACTGTCACCCCTTATGTGGCAGCTTGTCAGAGAAACTCAGAAGAATTTTCTCCAAGCATGACATCCCAGAATACTTCAAACCAAATCTAAGGCAAAAACGGTTCATCCCAAGGACAAACCCCCCAAACACAAGATCAGCAATGGAGTGTCTGCTGTCCAGCGCAGTGAAGAGTGCTCGGACCTCTACAGAAACCAAACAGCTTCACAAACGCACAACGTAGAAGAGCCACCTCAACGGGACAAGACTCAGCTGTACATCTGCATCTGAAGGTCAAAGGTCACTCTTTGAGGATGCCAACATTCACATTTGGACCAAGAAGACCGATGGTTTGAAAGAGGAGTAAAAGAAGCATCACTGTGAACAACCATCACTGAACAGAGGAGGTGGATTACATCACCAACTTCCCCCCCGTCTACAATGCAGTGCTGAGCTCCCTCCCCAGGCGCCTCAACCCCCACTCACACCTTTGTTCAGGTGACCTCAATAGGTCACATGAAACAAGGGGCAAAGTCCCAAATTGGTTTCACCTGAAACCACTGATTGTAATGACCCACGCTTCCTTTCACACATTGGCACATGTGATTATGCACATGAACAATAGAGGGCCATAACCACCTCCACGGGACTACGCCCACTGGGTTTAAATACCCGGGTCTCTCCACCTTTGGTGTGAGAACTGAAGAAGCCTTTTGGATAAAGAGGTGAAACATCTTCAAGAAGTCCAGTTTTTCAAGCTCCAGAGACATTTAAGACTTTCCCACTTTCCCCTTTTCTTCATAAGCGAACTATTCAATTTTTTGTTTTCAGTTTTTTTTTCAAAGTGGTTACAATTTAAAGCAGTTTCAAGCATTATATTCAAAATTCAAGCACTTTTCAAACCTTGAAAATATTAAAATCCAGCACCCGTACGAAACACTGCATATATGAACACGGCCTCTCAATATTTAAGATATATTCCTTTATAATACCTTGGTTCCTGACAGCCACCAGGTTCTTGGTGATCATTGCAAACAGAACCCTGAAACAGGAACACATCAAAAAATGCATCATTGAGTGAACGATGTGCTGCTGTTTCTGGTCCTACAGCTGCTTCTGGAGGATGTACTGACCCAGGTAGAACATCACCTGCAAAAACACAGAGAAAAACGCATCATGAGAGGAATACAAGCTGCACAGACAACAGCCAATCAGCTTCTCAGAGGCTGCACCCTCAGCACCAAAGTCCTTGGGAAACTTGGAGAAGTATACATGACATTTGATATTCTTATTATTATATTTTTAAAGAAACATTCACTTTCTTAAACATCAGGGTTTTCATCACCATCAAAAAACTGTAGTCAAATGAATGGAAGTTAACTAGAAAACAGTGTGTCCAGATATTCTTATTAATTACACATTTAATCACAGGGTTTTCCTGGTGCTGTACTTTTTCATTAAAGGCCAAAAGCCAGTTTTCTGCATTGGTAAATTGACTCTGCATTCTTACAGGTAAGAGCAGAGATCCTCAGGTTGACCTATAATCTCCAGCGACCACACAAAGTACCACATAGTACCAACGCACCAGCAAGACAGAGCAGCTTCATCACAATCCTGCTCCAATAACCACAACGAACTCTGCATTTCACTCTTTGAGGAAAACCAGTGGTACTGTTTTCCAATTTCACATTAACACTTACAAAATGTGTGTGTGTGTGTGTATGTATATATATATATATATATATATATATATATATATATATATACATACAGACACACAAACACAGCCTAGGACCCTTACTGGAGATATGCCCTGGTCAGGATTCAAACCCTCAACCTCCTGCTGTAAAGGCAGTAATGTTACCACTATGCCATTCCAGCTGCACAGGTGCTGGTCATAAAATTAGAATATATCATTCAAAAAGTGAAACTTGTATATTATTCATTATTCATTACACACAGACTGATATATTTCTTTTAATTTTGATGATTATAACTGACAACTAATGAAAACCCCAAATTCAGTATCTCAGAAAATTAGAATATTGTGAAAAGGTTCAATATTGAAGACACCTGGTGCCACACTAATCAGCTAATTAACTCCAAACACCTGCAAAGGCCTTTAAATGGTCTCTCAGTCTAGTTCTGTAGGCTACACAATCATGGGGAAGACTGCTGACTTGACAGTTGTCCAAAAGA
This sequence comes from Archocentrus centrarchus, assembly GCF_007364275.1. Lineage (NCBI taxonomy): Eukaryota > Metazoa > Chordata > Actinopteri > Cichliformes > Cichlidae > Archocentrus > Archocentrus centrarchus. Next base: position 9,450,992 of record NC_044358.1, on the reverse strand, counting down.
CGACCTCTGACACCTTGCAGAAGGAGGGCAAGACACAAAAGGTCATTGCTAAAGAGGCTGGTGTTCACAGAGCTCTGTGTCCAAGCACATTAATAGAGAGGTGAAGGGAAGGAAAAGATGTGGTAGAAAAAAGTGTACAACAATAGGGATAACTGCACCCTGGAGAGGGTTGTGGAACAAAACCCATTCAACAATGTGGGGAGATTCACAAAGAGTGGACTGCAGCTGGAGTCAGTGCTTCAAGAACCACCAGCACAGACGTATGCAGACATGGATTTCAGCTCTCGCAGTCCTCGTGTCGAGCCACTCTTAAACAAGAGACGGCGTCAGAAGCGTCTCGCCTGGACTAAAGACAAAAAGGACTGGACTGCTGCCGGACATTGCTGCAGTAATCCAGGCAAAAGGAGCCCCAACTAAGTACTGAGTGCTGTACATGCTCATACTTTTCATGTTCATACTTTTCAGTTGGCCAACATTTCTAAAAATCTTTTTTTGTATTGGTCTAATAAGTAATATTCTAATTTTCAGAGATACTGAATTTGGGGTTTTCATTAGTTCAGTTATAATCATCAAAATTAAAAGAAACAAACATTTGAAATATATCAGTCTGTGTGTAATGAATGAATATAATATACAAGTTTCACTGAAATGAATTAACTTTTTCATGATATTCTAATTTTTTTCTTTTCTTTCTTTCACATCGAAAGGAGCCAGTTGAGGTGGCTCGGGCATCTGATTAGGATGCCTCCTGGCCGCCTCCTGGGTGAGGTGTTCCGGGCATGTCCCACCGGGAAGAGGCCCCGTGGTAGACCCAGGACACGCTGGAGAGATTATGTATCTCGGCTGGCCTGGGAACGCCTTGGGGTCCCTCCGGATGAGCTGGAGGAGGTGGCTGGGGAGAGGGAAGCCTGGGCTTCTCTGCTTAGGCTTCTGCCCCCGCGACCCGGCCCCGGATAAGCGGAAGAAAATGGATGGATGGATGGATGATATTCTAATTTTATGACCAGCACCTGTATATATATCTCACTCATATTCTGAGGTTGGTTTGGTTGGCATGTGGGGTCTAGCCTTGGGACCCTTGCTGGAGGTATACCCTGGTCGGGATTCGAACCCCACCTCCTGCTCCAAAGACCACTACGCCGTTCCAGCTGCCAGCCTGAGTGACACAGAGGTTGTGAATATGGAAAAACTTGAGACACTGTATCAATCTAAGGACTCATCTATTTCAGCATAAATGAGGGAGGCCACAGAAACTCCTGCGGCTTGTATAATAATATTAATTTAAACAGATGACCTGGACAACTGCCTTGTTTTTGTACTCAAATATTACTTGTTCTATTTTGCTGTATAAAACAGACTGCTGTGCCAGTGCAGGGTGTTGTCTCACTCTATTATTGACACTACAACCTCTCACCTTATGCACCAGTTTAGCAGTGTCTCTGTAGCACTGTCTGTTGTTTCTGTATTTTATTAAGATTTAACAGAGCTCCTTTCTTTTGTGTAATATTTCCCTTACTGAGTAATTGTGATTTGTCATGTTGTATTTTACTTTATTTAAGCTGTTTTGTCACAGCTGTGTTTAATGTTTTTGCTGCTGTAACGCAGGAATTTTCCAACCTCGCTCGAGTCAGTATTTACAAAAGGCAACAAAAATATTCACCACTAGGTGGCAGTGTTTAATCACAAAGTGTTAAAATGCAGCATCTGGCCCTGTGTTTGAGATGTGGAGGCTGCAGCTGTTAGCAAAGAAGGCTCTGGGTTCAACCCTCCTGTGGAGTCTGTATGTTCTCTCACAGTCCAAACACAGGCATGTGAGCTTAACCGCTCATTTTAAATTAGCTGTAGTCATCTGCTGAGAGGGGGGAGAGAGGACAAAAGACATGCTGTGGAAGAGAGCCAGAGATTAATGCTGATTAAATGAAAATTGGTGTATTAAGAGGTGAATGAAAAGAAACACTTAGTGCATCATGTGAACCCCCCAGCAGCCTAGGCCTATAACAGCATAACTAAGGGCTGGTTCAGGGTCACCTGATCCAGCCCTAACTATAAGCTTGATCATAAAGGAAAGTTTTAAGCCTAATCTTAAAAATAGAGAGGGTGTCTGTCTCCTGAATCCAAGCTGGAAGCTGGTTCCACAGAAGAGGGGCCTGAAAGCTGAAGGCTGTGCCTCCCTGTGATAGACTGGCCTCTTATCCTGAGACACTCAGGACAGGCCCAGTAAAAAAAGAGGGCACAGATGGTCTGAGATGCCCCTTAACTGGCCGCACCAAAATCACCAAAAACGCCTGAAAAAGCATACCCAAATTAAATCAGCTGCTGTTCCCGAACTCTTTGGAGTACATGCAAAAGGTTGGTCTCTTTGTGAAGAAGACAAGCTATAGTTTTCATTATTAGAGTCAAAAATGCTGTAACTGTAATGAGTATGTAGCATGTATTAAGTTTGGAACACAGAAAAATTAGACAATTTTTGCCTCACCTGGATTTTTCCTGTTTGTTTTTATGTAACTACACACTGAGTGTAGAAGGTATGGACTGGAAAATATAATGAAGCTGTAGAATGAAATCTTTTTACCGTGTATTTCAAATTTTATCAAGATAGCACAAAAACCTACTGTTTTGTAAAGGTTTTTGTGTGTTGATCTCAGGCGTGGTCTCACATGTTAGCAGCCTTTGTTATACAAACTTCAAATGGCTGTAACTCCTCAATGCTTCAACATACAGTCATCAATGAGGCTCTAATCAAATACACTACCCTGAGGAAAGTAAACACTACATATACACATAAAATAAAAAACCACAATCCTCCCAATAGTCCTTCTCTGATACACAACTTACAACCCCCACCCCCACAAACAAAACGTACACAAAGCATAAAGCTTTTTGTACAACTTTAGACACTTACTGCTCAAAAAAGCTCTGAGCCATTGACCTCCTCATCCTGCTGTAATAAACGTTATAAAGACTCCATGAAAGTCTCATCGAGACCTGTAACAACCTTCCCTGCCCCCAACGCTGCTCTTGTAAATTTCCATATGTAAAGCACACGCACACAATATAAGTGGCGTAACAACAGCGTACGGTGATATTTTCTGTGTAATGGTGCATGTCAAGCTCACCATTACATACATATTTACATCTGAACGGCATATAATACGAGGACGAGCTGAGAATAAAACATAACACGTACCATGACTCGCCGGCAGAGTAACAGCTGTTTGTTCACCGGATTTTGCAGCGATAAAACCGGTCGAATCAGCAACGAAATCCTCTAATAAATAATAATCCAGTCTTGTGAGTCATTTAGTCATTTCTTTGAATAAATATAGTCTGTTTTTGATGCATTCTGATAATCCGTTGGTGAGAAAAAATATTGTAAACACTGTTTACGCAGGATGGCGCACACACTCTCAGTTCCTGCTCAGTTTCACGCACGAGGATGCACTGAATACGCAGGGAGTTTATGGACTCATGTGAAAACCCACCCCACAGTGCCATATACCCACGTGTCAGGAATTTTTTTGGCTATACATCTGTGGTTTCGGATTTTGGGTCAGCGTCAACCAATCAGAACGACTGGGGAACATTTGGGGGCATGTCCAGAGAAGTCACATGACGCTGTCTGCTTATTATTGGCTCTGGAAAACCCATAAATTCTGAGGGTCTAGTCTGTCATATAAAAGCATCGTAAGTGCAAACTGCAGCGTTACTGTAATGCTATGAGGCTTCAAATTCAGAAAGCCCTATAAACGGCCCGCGGGCGGGCCGCTGCCAGTTCACAGGTTAAAAGTTTGGAGTTTTTACGTTAAGTTGAGCCACGCTGAGCCAAAACATCAGCAGGTTCAATCATTCACGGCTGTCTGTGAATGCAGAGCCTGCAACAGTCCTCAACACTTCACAGACATGTCTGTTTACCTGAACACCACCTGATGATGCCCATCACACACATCACAGCCCATAGCCAGCCTGTGTCAGAGCCCCCCACCCACCCAGTGGACATGTCATACCTCTTTCATGGTGAAAACCTCTTTAGTGGCTCCAACATGCTGCAGCAAAGAGCAGAGTTCGGCCTTTGGTCTCACCTGAACGCACACAGAGGAAAACATTGAGTCACACAGTCAGTGAAGAGTTTAGAGCCGTGAAGAAGTCGGGAACTCGCCGCTCTCACCAGTTTGTCGTCATCATCCGCGGTCCAGGTGTTGGTCTTGCTGCCCACTGACATGGTAACCTGCTGCACACAAACACACAGCAGATTATTCCATATTACACAAACCAACGCAGGATTTTATTTTAAAAAGGCTTTTCCAAAGGCGGTGATTAATCATGTGAAATAATCTGAACTAAATACTGATTAAAATAAAGATTAGGAATTTTGGTGTAATCCCAACTGTCACTGTTTTAGCAGAATTTAAATATGCATAAATGAACAGCTTATAATCGGTGATGCATTATCAATGAGAGCACAACTTTAGAAGTTAGCAGGGTTCTTACACCTTTCCAGGCTCAAGTTCAAGCACTTTTAAGAATTTCCAAGGTCCATTTTTAAGATTTTCCAGGGTATTAGGAATCATTCACAATTATCAACATTTTCCAAAGTGTACAAAGAGTACTCTTTTTCAGACTCCCCCCCCACCCAAAAAAAAGAATTTCTCCTGATTCTTTTTTAATGTAACAGGAAGTATTAAAAACATCCTGGTGTTGAACAATTCTGGAAATCTTGGTATCAAATGTACTCTTTCCCATCTATTAAAACACTGTACTGCACTGCATGTACAAAAATGCACATGCCGCCATTTGTGCCAAAAAGTGATTTCCAGTATTTGCCAAAAAATTAATTGCTGGTATTTATATCGTTGTAAATGACTTGTTGACCTATGATCTGTCAAGCATACCTCAAACATTTTTTCCTCGCTATAAAAGTCCAAATTCACTCCTCATCAGGCAGACTTACTGTAATAATAATTTAATAAATGCAGATATTCCATTTACATTATTGTTTTTATGTTTACTTGCCTACTGTTGGTTTTAATAACCATCTCATTTCTTTTATGGACTTAACTATCAGTATGTGGGCACTGTTCCCTAATTAATTTAGTAATTCTCTTGCTTACTATTGATTTAGTTTTACGTGATCTACACGGCACACAGTCTGAGCCTCCATGTGGCAAAAAACGTGCTGTGTAAAAACAGGCAGACCACAGGGTTTTCCACTTGATATAAAAATAAAATGTGACTCAAATTGTTAACACAGTCCTAATACACATGAGAATATGAGGATAATAAGATGATTTAATCTTGGGAAATTATGCAGAATTTCATTTTAAAATGGCAGGGTTTTTATGTGAACTGCACACATACTGCAGGAAAGGTTCAACAAACATCCTTAGAAGGTCACTTTTATTTCAAAAGTTAGCCTGTGAGTCATCTTATTGCTGTTCCACTTCCCCATTTCTGTTGTTAAGAGCACATCACTAGTCTGAAACACTGACTCTGCAGACAAACATTATTTTTAGGGCGCTGCCGAAGCTGAACCTGTACCTGTGCGTCAGCTGCTGAAGGATAACACGTGTTTCGGCTTCACATAAACAGACCTGTGAACCTGTCTGAAGCCTCTGGATGCTTCATGTCCTCCTCATCATGGGAGTAGATATAATGAGTAGAAACTTCAAACGGACCGCAGACGTCAGAAGTTTGATTTAAAGGCTGAATGTGATTGTTTGTCTGCACGAAATGCTAATAAGCTAATGTAATAGCTGCTAAAGGAGACCAAAATCACACAAATCGACACTAATCATGCATTAGGTAAGAGCAACGTAATTTCATCATCATCTACCTGAACACTCGAATCCAATAATTTTCGCGGGAATAAGGGCTGCAGGGGAAACTTGGCATACACTTTAAAGGATCATTTAAGACACCTCAGAGACCTGAAACCTGCCGCAGGAGCTAGCTTTAAAGCTCAAAGGGTCATTTTACAGTGTTTTTATCTTACCGGGACTCCTCAAACGGACCGGGCTGCAAAAATGCGCCGTCCACGGAGCTACTTCTCAGTACCCGCCCCCGCGCTTCCGGCCGCGAATTGATGTCAAAATTTGGCCTTTGAAGTTACTTTTTTAAATTTCGCTTTCCCCTCCGATTAAGACAACCATTTCTCGTGTAATTTAAATCAGAGGTCCCCTGGTACCGGTCCGTAGGTTATTTGGTCCCAGGCTGCACTGAAACAATAAATATCTTACATTATTTCTGTTTTATTTGTTACCAGGCTGAACGACGTTTTATTTTGAAAAATGGGCGGAGTCACAAAACGCGCACCGGTACGCTGACAGTGATGTGGGAACAGTGATTGTTACCTTGGAAAGGTAATGACTGATTACTCCTTTAAAAAGTAACTTAGTTACTTTACTGATTTTAGAATTTTAGAAGTAACTAAGTTAGATTACAAGTTACTTTATTCGTTACATTCAACAGCTGCCTGGGTGTGTGTCTGGGTGTGTGCTTTATGTGTAATGTCTTTGCTTATATTGGTAAATAGAGTGCAGTCAACATGATTTATGAAGGGCTTATAGATAAAATGAAGGAATAACCTACCAATCCAGGGCTTTTTGGCCATGTAAAATATCTTTATAGAACTGTGATGTTATATTTGTTGTGATTTCTGCAGCCTTCTGAGCCTGATTTCTGTTTAAAAAGACATTTTTAATTTTTTTTAGGTCAACAAGTCACTGACAGCCATGTAAATACAGGCAATCATTTTTTTACAAACACCAAAAATCACTTTTTGGCACAACATTGGCAGCATTGGGTGCTGGGGGGCTCCTGCATTAGCTGCGGTTCTGCTTCACCACCTGGTGGGACTCGCTCTGTAAGTGTGACTGTGCCGTGCTGCGACTTCAAATGTTTCTTCAAATCTGACGTACATGTAGTGTTTTTGAAGCTAGATAACACTTTGTTGCAGCACAGAGTGCACAACTAACCTTGATGTTGTCATCTTCAGCTGACACAAACTCACAATAGTGTCTGTATTTCAGCTAGAAAACGCGCATCTCTCTCCTCCCTCCAATGTTTATGTTTGTGTCACTGTGTGCTGTTATTGTTCTCATGCTGAAAACGGGATGCAATTGTCGCATCAGCCAGATGTAACTCCCTGAGACGCAAGAAGAACGCACAAATGTATCTTTGCACTGAGGAAAATGACAAAAATAGTAATGCACAGTGACTGGATAAGTAACTATAATCTGATTACTGGACTGCAAATAAGTAACTATAATCTGATTACTGGACTGCAAATAAGTAACTATAATCTGATTACTGGACTGCAAATAGTAACATGTTAGATTATTCATTAACAACAAAAAGTAGTCAGATCACTGCCTGGGAACAGTAAAATAACAGACACAGCTACACGCTGCTCTGGGTCTGTGGGCTCTCTGAAATTATTCTCTGCCTCCTCAGATGTGATCCCCAACTCTGCCAACAAGACCTCAAACTGTCCCCTGACATCCTGATGATTTATCCGCAAAAACGCAATGTATCCGTGTATAAACGGCCTTAATGAACAAGGCTGGTTGACCCACATAACGCTTGTATAAAGCACTTTGAGTGCTCTTACATGCGCTCTTCTGGACAGAGATCTCGGATGTTGTTCCAGGAATCTGCTGGAGCCATTCTCCCAGTTTGGGGGTCACTGCCCCGAGTGTTCCTATTACCACGGGAACCACTGTTACCTTCATCTTCCTCATCCTTTCTAGCTCTTCTCTGAGCCCTTGGTATTCATCCAGCTTCTCGTGTTCCTTCTCAGTGTTGCTGTCACTTGGTATTGCAGTGTCTATCACTACAGCCATCTTCCTTTGTTTGTCCACCACTATGATGTCTGGTTGGTTAGCCATCATAAGTTTGTCTGTCTGTATCTGGAAGTCCCACAGGGTCTTAGCTCAGTCATTCTCAACCATCTGAGGGTTTATACCATTTTGACCTCGGGACTTCCAGGTCATACTCGGCACAGATGTTCCTGTATACTATGCCGGCCACTTGGTTATGGTGTTCCATGTTGCCCTGCTGCTAGCATCTTGCACCCTGCTGTTATGTGCTGGATTGTCTCAGGGGCATTTCTGCACAACCTGCCCTGGGGTCTTGGCCTGGTGTGGTAGACCCCAGCCTCTATTGTCTGTGCTCAGAGCTTGTGCCTGTGCTGGCCATTGATTAGTGCCTCTGGGCTGTCTGTCTGTCCAGCCTTGTCCATTGGTAGGATTTCTCTATATCAGCCACTTCTTCTCTCTGCTGGTGGTACATGCCGTGCAGAGGCCTGTCCTTCCATGATGGTTCCTGTTCTTCCTCCTCTTCTTTCTCTGGTTTCTGCTGCCTGAGGTACTCACTAAACACATGACATTTTGTGACCATCTTGCTGATGTATTCATGAATCTTCATTGTTTCATCTAGGATAGTGATTCTGACACTCACTAGTCCTCTGCCGCCTTCCTTCTGCTTAGCGTGCAGTCTCAGGGTGCTGGATTTGGGGTGAAACCCTCCATGCATGGTTAGGAGCTTTCTTGTCTTGACATCAGTGGCTTCATCTCCTCCTTTGGCCAGCTTATTATCCCAGCAGGATATATATATATATATATATATATATATATATATATATATATATATATATATATATATATATATATAGAGAGAGAGAGAGAGAGAGAGAGAGAGAGATACACACATATATATATATATATACACACACACACACACACACACTCTTACACTTTCAGGTCTCTCCAGAGATGTTCAATTGGGTTTAGGTCAGGGCTCTGGCTGAGTGGTCACAGAGTTGATGTGAAGCCACTCCTTTGTTACTTTAGCTGTGTGCTTAGGGTCATTGTCTTGTTGGAAGGTGAACCTTCAGCCCAGTCTGAGGTCCTGAGCACTCTGAAAGAGGTTTTCTTCCAGGATATCTCTGTACATGGCCACATTCATCTTTCCTTCAATTGCAAACAGTCGTCCTGTCCCTGCAGCTGAAAAAACACCCCATAGCATGATGCTGCCCCCACCATGTTTCACTGTTGGGAATGTACAGGGCAGGTGATGAGCAGTGCCTGGTCTGCCATAAAGCCTCGACTGGTGGTGGGCTGCAGTGATAGTTGACTTTGTGGAACTTTCTCCCATCTCCTTACTGCATCTCTGGAGCTCAGCCACAGTGATCGTTGGTTCTTCTTTACCTCTCTCATCAAGGCTCTTCTCCCACGATTGCGCAATTTGAGTGGACCACCAGGTCTAGGAAGTGTGTAAATATATATAGTATTTTTTTATTTTTTGCCACAGCAGCTTTTGTTAGCAGTGGAGAGAGACAGGAAGTGGGAGGAAGATACAAATTGGCGACAGGCCGAGACTCGAACCCGTGCCGCCCACACCGCAATGCGCGGCATACGCGTGTGGTCGCCGGCTTCACCACTAAGCCACCCAGGCGCCCATATATTTGGTATTTTAATGTGATAGGAGGTATTAAAAACACATCCTTGGTATCAAATATACTCTCTCTTATCTTTTAAAACATTGTATTGTTTCACTAATAAAAATCCATCCATCCATTCTCTTCCACTTATCCAGAGGGCTGGAGCCTATCCCAGCTGTCATAGGGTGAGAGGCAGGGTACACCCTGTAATGAACAGAGATACCTATATGTTAGAATTTGTAGGGTGCAAAAAACTGATTTTAATGTGAATGTGTACTGTACTGCATGTATGTGAAATGTACACACACGCCACATGTGTACACAGTGGCAGTGGAGCCATTTGAATATCTTGTGCCAAAAAGTGATTTCCAGTATTTGCCCATAAAATTATTGCTGGTATTTATATTGTTGTAAATGACTTGTTGACCTATGATCTGTCAAGCATATCTCAAACATCATCTCTTATGAATGATATCAATTCATTTTGAATCACAAAGAACATTCCTGTCACATGGTAGAAGCTGCAGTCAGTTTTTGGCAAAGTGACTTTCATATATTCTTTATTAATGATGGTAAAAACTATCAGTGACTTTAAAAATGTCTTTTTTCCTGAGAGATCTGGCCAAGAAGGCTGCAGAAACTGCAACAAATATAACTTTACAGTTCTATATAGAGTAGCCAAAAAGGATCGGATTGATTATTCTTGTTGTTATTAATCTGTCTCTCCCCTTAAAGCAGATGACCCCCCCTCCCTGAGCCTGGTTCTGCTGGAGGTTTCTTCCTGTTAAAAGGGAGTTTTTCCTTCCCACCGTTGCCAAGTGCTGCTCACAGGGGGTCGTTTGATTGTTGGGTTTTTCTGTCTTATACTCCAGGGTCTTTACCTTGTAGTATAATGCACCTTGAGAACTCTTCTTTTGAATTGGTTCTATATAAATAAAATTGAGTTTAATTGAGATTAAATTGAATATAATTTCTAACCAAACCTAAAATCATCTAATCCCACTCAAACAGCCATGCATTTTCTTTCCAAGTGATGGAGAATCCTGTTCATTTGACTAATACTATAATGTAAAATGTATTAATAGTTTGTCTCCATCACAAACATAAATTTGCACAAATGCCAAGTTGGCTTTTTTTTCTTTTTTTCTGTCATTACTTGTCCAGGTCTGAATGTAAGATAACCTATCAATATTTTGGATTGGCAAAATCTCCAGTGATGTGATGTAAAAAAGCAATACTTCAAAATAAAAAGCTACTAAAGTTAATATATTGTTTCTGTCCATGTCTCCTCCTGTGCTGTTTTCCTGAAGTGCCCTTCAGCAGGACATTGAACTTGTTGTAATCTTTATGATGACATGCATACATATATGTACCTATATACACGTGTCTCTCTCTTACATACCAGTTTTTTCAATCAAAACTTGCTGCAATCACACTAAATGAAGTCATGGGGAAGAATCGTCAGTACCTTATGATCATTTATTACCCCAGTTGGGTCGGGCACAGTGAGATTCTCCTCAAAACTGGGCTGCTCTTAAAACATTCAAAAGTAGAGCCTTGAGTTTTGTGTCCATCACTTAAATCTTTCTGGTCAGTAAGAGCAGGAACCACTTTGAGTGTTCTTAGGATTTTATAACAGGCTTTGAAACTTTAGGGAACTACAGGACAAGGAAAGGAAAGATCGCAGTAAAGGTTCATTGAAAACATCACTGTGACCAGTTAGACGTTCAAGTCAGACTTCTCAAAGTGGCTGTGTGTATTCACGTGTGAATATTCTCATTGATAAGGCCTGGTTTAAAAATAAAAAGTATTAAAACAAAAAGCTTTGTGTCCATGGCACCTAAAATTAGTGTGGAGGGCTTTCAAAGTGAGGTCAGTAATTTTCCTTGGAGGTCAGCCTCTATAAAGCCCTGCTCCTTCTTCCTTGGTGTTGTGACTAAATCAGCCTCTGATTTTTACTGCTGTGTCTTGAAACAGTCGAGCAAACAACAATCAAATTAGAAACAGACTTTCACTTTCAGTGCTTGCAGTCCCACACTAGCAGAAATTACACTTTTAGGGGAATGATGCACATCCTGTTTTGTTCCAGCTTTGCAATATGTGACCATTATACCACCCCTGCTTCAATGCAAAAATTAGTGCCATCTAAATAAAAGACAAAAAAATCCTAGAAATATTCCCACCAAGTGTCAAATGCATGCCTCTGAGCATCAAGCAACAGGCCCGGATGGGATCCCCGGCAGGGTGCTCAAAGACTGTGCTCGCTGAGATATTCACAGAAATCTTCAATCTCTAGCTGGTGCACGCTGTTGTTCCAGCCTGCCTCAAAACAACAACCATCATCCAGGTGCCCAAGCAGATCAATATCAGTTGCCTTAATGACTACAGACCAGTTGCCCTGACGCCCATCATCTCAAAGTGCTTTGAAAGATGGTTCTGCTGCACATTAAGTCCTCCCTCTCTTCTCTCCTAGATCAGCATCAGTATACCTACAAGTCAAATAGATCCACCGAAAATGCCATAAACTCCATCCCACACACAACCTTAACCCACCTGGAGTCGACGGTGACATACAGTGGCTTGCAAAAATATTCATACCCCTTTAACTTTTCTATATTTTGTGACATTACAACCACAAACATAAATATATTTCACTGGAATTTAATGTGAAAGTCCAACACAAAGTGGTTACAATTGTGAAGTGGAAAGAAAATTATATATGATTCAAAACTTTTTTACAAATAAAAAAGTGATAAGTGCGGGGTGCAAAAGTATTGAGCCCCGTTTTCTCTGAGTGCAACCAGTTGCATTCAGAAGTTGCCTCATGACTGGTAATGACTAAAAAGCGTCTACCTGTGTGTAATCTAATCTCAGTACAAATACAGCTGCTCCGTGACGGCCTCAGAGGTTGGTTAAGAGAATATTGGGGAGTAAACAGCATCATGAAGTCCAAAGAACACAGCAGACAGGTCAGGAATAAGGTTGTGGAGAAGTTTAAAGCAGACTTAGGCTATAAAAAGATTTCCCAAGCTTTGAACATCTCACGGAGCTCTGTTCAATCCATTATCTGGAAATGGAAAGAGTACGGCACAACTGTAATCCTACCAAGACAAGGCCGTCCACCTAAACTTACAGGCCGAACAAGGAGAGCACTGATCAGAGATGCAGCCAAGAGGCCCATGGTGACTCTGGATGAAATGCAGAGATCCACAGCTCAGGTGGGGGAATCTGTCCACAGGACAACTATTAGTGGTGCACTGCACAAATGTGGTCTTTATGGAAGAGTGGCAAGAAGAAAGCCATTGTTAAAAGAAAACCATAAAAAGTCCCATTTGTAGTTTGCCAGAAGCTGTTGGAGACACAGCAAACATGTGGAACAAGGTGCTTTGGTCAGATGAGACCAAAATTGAACTTTTTGGCCAGAATCCAAAACGCTACGTGTGGCGGAGAATTAACACTGCACATCACTCTGAACACACCATCCTCACTGTCAAATATGGTGGTGGCAGCATCAGGCTCTGGGGCTGCTTCTCTTCAGCAGGGACAGGGAAGTTGGTCAGAGTTGATGGGAAGATGGATGGAGCCAAATACAGGGCAATCTTAAAGGAAAACCTTTTGGAGTCTGCAAAAGACTTGAGACTGGGGCAGAGGTTCACCTTCCAGCAGGACAACGACCCTAAACATAAAGCCAGGGCTACAATGGAACGGTTTCAAACCAAACATTCATGTGTTAGAACGGCCCAGTCAGAGTCCAGACCTAAACCCAATCCAGAATTTGTGGCAAGATCTGAAAACTGCTGTTCACAAACACTCTCCATCTAATCTGACTGAGCTTGAGCTGTTTTGCAAAGAAGAATGGGCAAAAATTTCAGTCACTAGATGTGCAAAGCTGGTGGAGACATACCCTAAAAGACTTGCAGCTGTAACTGCAGCAAAAGGTGGTTCCACAAAGTATTGACTCAGGGGGGCTCAATACTTTTGCACACCGCACTTTTCAGTTTTTTATTTGTAAAAAATGTTTTGAATCATGTATAATTTTCTTTCCACTTCACAATTGTAACCACTTTGTGTTGGTCTTTCACATCAAATTCCAGTGAAATATATTTATGTTTGTGGTTGTAATGTGACAAAATATGGAAAAGTTCAAGGGGTATGAATACTTTTGCAAGCCACTGTACATGTCAGTGTACCCAAATTGAGTGTATCACAGTACAGATATCTTGGGATCTTAATAGATACATCTCCTCCTTTTACTCCTCATAGAGGAGTCATAGAGAGCCTACATGCTGTGGACACTGTGTATCATGGAGCATTAAGACTTCTCAGCTCTTACTCATCACTGTTTACTGTATGAGTGTGTTGGCTGGTCCTCCCTTCATGTCCGCAGATTCAAACATCGGTGTGTTCTTATCTTCCCTCTTATCTTCAGACCCACTTGCAACAGAAGAGTTCAGGTCCTTACACTCTGAGTCTGTCTGTTGTCTGTTGCCAAGGTCAGGACTGAGACGGATAAAAAAAAAAAAAGCGTTCCAGTTTGCTGCTCCTTCTACATGGAGTGAATTACAAAGCGACCTTAAACTTAAGGAACTGGTCTCAATACATGAGTTCAAGGCACTTTTCAATAATCTGCAAGTGACTACACTGAGTTGTAGAAGTTTGATTTTAATGACATGCTTTTTATACCTAATTATCCTGTGTTTAACCTTATCCTGTTGACTTGTATGGCTGCGTTCTGTTTAAAATTCTATTAATTGTGATTTTAATCTTGATGTGTTTTTGCTGGTTAAATCAAAATTAAAAAATGAAAAATGTGGTAATAACTAAATGTGGCCAGCAGGTGTCACTATGGAGATGAGTTTCAGATTCTTTTTGAAACTTCGAAAAGCTTCGCTTTGCCATCACTACCAAAACCTCACACTGAGGCCAATGTCATGCTTATGTCACAAGATGTGATGTCATGGTTCAGAGGTTGCTCAGCAGAGGATGACATGTTTGCTCAGATTTAAAAGGCATTGGTCAGTGGGAAGATGTCAGAATGAGCCCATGAAAACTTAATGTTACCTTTTTACAGAAGCTATGAATGTTGCCATAAGATGGAGTCAGTTTGCTATCAGTCTGCCACTGAATGAGGTCAAGTTGGCAATCACGTACAATCACAGCAAATACAGCAATTAGCTGTAATAAATTGTCAAAAATCATGACATATCTGTTGCCATCTATGTAGACAGAAAATCACATTTAACAGAAATTTACTTTTATCATATTTCTGCTCAGCAACATTCTTGTTCTATGGGAATATAACCAGAATCTAACCAGCTGGGAGCCGGTTGTGTCCACTGCACTCGAGTTGTGCTCAGTGACAGAGTCTCATTCAGACTGATGGCAGCATGTTGGCCATCTGTTTGCATTTATCAGTTAGCAATTATTTGCAAACCTTTGACGCTCTCTTCAAGAGTGATTGCAGCGAGTCCAACTCAGACTGCAACTGTTTGCAGAAAGGTTGTTTCCTATCAGGCAACCCGTCCAATCACCTTGCGATCAAAAGTGGTCACGAGTGTGCAACACCATCGATCGCTGAGCAACCATTTAGTCACCGCAAGCTGCGATCGGTCATAGAATGTGAAAAAATTCAATACAATCACCAGACAGACGGCAAGTTTTTTTTTGTAGATGCAAGAAGGGGGCTGTCCTATTTTCACTTGTGTGACTGAGCCATCAGCTTGCTCTGAATTAGGAGGCAGCTTTGTTGAGCTCAGTGTGTCCAGTGTGAGACGCTTTTTTGGCTGAGCTGGTTTAATGTAAGTTTGCTCGACTGCCGTTGTCTCAGGATGGTGCTGTGTGAGATGAGCCCTGCTGTCCGCAGTATTCCCAGAGTATTCCCAGAATACGATGCTGTACCATTTTCTTCCCCCACCCCTACATGTGCATATACATTTTCTTTTGTCTATTTATGAGCTTGTTTCCCAACAATTTTAATGGACACAAAGAAATGATACAGCACAGTTTGAGATTTTAATGTTTTAGTATCAACATTTATTTGGAACTGACCCACAAATTTAGTTGTCACTTTGTGTTCTTCTGTAACCCTTAAAGTTTGTAACCCTTTAACCTTTTTTCTTAACCTAGAAGTAAAAAGGAAGCTCTAAGCTTACAGAAGTGATCTTATTGACATTGTGATATATATTGATATTGACTATTGATATGAGAACAAAAGAAACTATTGTGACACTGCCCCCAACACACACACACACACACACACCCATCACCCAGCCCACTGTGAAATACAGCCATCAGCACAATATTGGGATTTTGTGTTTTCATTCTACCCACAAATCCTCTCTCTCCTCATCATGCACCGTCAGTGCAGTCACATGTGCCAGGTCACACTGTTACAAATTACCCTGAATTTATTGCTCTGTTGTGTGTCCACTAACGATGCAGACTCTGCAGACTCAGTGCTGAGAGGATCAATTCTTCAATCAGCATGTTATTAGCACAGAGCATGAGCACAGTCCCTCAAGTCCAGAGACAAACTACACAGCACCTATCAGAGAGCTATCGGTCTCTAGTGGAGAACAGAGGGAACTGCAAGATTCGACTGCGCTCCCGATCCTGGTAACTGTACAACACAAAGCATTCGTTAACTCACATGTTGCTTCAGTAATCTGATAATACAATCCTGTGAGTCTTCATGAACACTTTGACCCTAAGATCCCTCGTGTGCTTTAGTGTTTCTATCTTTTCCTTTAACATGTGATGCAGGGAGCGCACGAGCGCAATCCCCACTACCAAAAATTATGCAGTCGTACTTCCCACTGAGGTTTCTGTGTAAATGTCCCATAAACAGCAGGAGAAAGGCTGTAGGTTCAAATCCTCAGACAGTCAAACATCACACTCATGTCACAGATACGACGTCCACACAAGTACAGGTCGCAGATAAGGAAAGTTTCTTCATGTTTCAGAGGTCTCTCAGTGGAGGATGGCGTTTCCTCAGATTCATAAAGGTACTGGTCGGTGTGAAGATGTGAAAATGACTGCTGCGAATTTTCCCATTAAAACGTAATAAATGTCAGCATTTTTTTTTTTACAAAATATTTTTTTTTTCTTAATTTAAACATTTATTTTTGAATTAATAGAACATAAAGCCTAACGCCATGCCAGCTTCTAGCTTTTTTCCACTGTGTGTAGAACAAACCTGATGACACAGAAAGCTTAAAGCCAAACCAAACACATCCAACCCTTTTTCCCCAAGACTGGCAAAAGTGACGCCAACTGAGCCCAAAGACAGCTGTGTGTGGTTATCACAATAAACATAACATTTTTTCTCAGTATTTTTTGATTTTATAAATTGGTTTGTGTGTTAGTGAATTAATAATAAACTGTAACAGGCTCACGAATGTTAACAGAGTTAAAATAGTCACAGCTCCATCTAAACAGAGAACAGGAACACGAGCAGGTACTGCAGCAACACTTCAAAATAAATGAGAAGAGAAAGCTGATGTCAGTGTGGGTTACTGATCTAGGAGCAGCTCAGCCTGTCTCAGTGAGTGCTGAAGTGCAGCTTCATCAGGGAGAGAGGTCTCCCGCCTGGAGAACTGGTGCCAGGAGAACCACCTCCTGCTCAACGTCAGCAAAACAAAGGAACTGATCGTGGACTTCAGCAGGAAGCAGCAGAGGGACTACCATCCACTTGTCATCAGTGGTGCTGAGGTGGAAAGAGTGGACACCTTCAAATACCTGGGAGTGACCATCTCACAGGACCTGTCCTGGACTCATCACATAAACATCACTGTGAAGAAGGCCAGACAGCGTCTCTACCTCCTCAGGCGGCTGAGAGACTTCAAGCTCCCACTCAAGGTGCTCAGGAACTTTTACACCTGCACCATCGAGAGCATCATGCGTGGGAGCATCACCACCTGGATGGGAAACTGCACCAAGCAGGACTTCATGGCCCTAAAAAGGGTGGTTCGTTCAGCTGAACGGACCATCAGAACCACCCTCCCCAACCTGCAGGACATTTACACCAAGCAGTGCAGGCTGAGGGCCATGAAGATCCTAAAACAGCCCAGCCACCCCGGACACTCTCTCTTCTCCCTGCTCCCATCAGGCCGGCGTTACCGCTGCCTGAGGACTAAGACTGAAAGGTTGAAGAAGAGTTTTTACCCACAAGCCATCCGTCTGCTCAACTCTGAGCCCTAACTGGACCATTATTGCACAGTGTAAATATTATAATTTAAAAAGTGTGTATAGTGTATAGTATATAGAGTATAGTGTATAGTGTGAATTACTTTTTTAAAATTTTTATTCTTCTTATTTATATGTGTGTGTATATAAGGTTGCAGGTACAAAATACATTTCACTGTGCATTGTACTGTGTATAACTGTGCATGTGACAAATAAACACTATCCTATCCTATCCTATCCTATCACAGACACAGCATCATCTCCATCTCCATCATTTCCATCTCCATCTCCATCATCAGCAGCAGCAGCAGCAGCATCTCCTGCAGTTTATCTTCTCACCAGCAGAGGGCAACTAATCAGCTTCAGTGGAGCACCAAACTCCTTCACAGTTAATGTCCACTACATGTTAGTTATATTAGAGCTTTGCTGATTTTGATCAATAATCCGTCTTTAAACATCATTACCAATGTTTGTCCAGTTAGATCAATGACAAACTAGTCACATGTGACACTATTAAAGATGTTTGCAGCCCTTCAATGATCCTGTAATCAGCTCTAAATGTTCACGTGATCAAAACATTGATGAGAAGAAGCTGAACTTTACATAGAATGGATTTTTCTTCTCTTCATCACTCACAGCCATCTGCAGCCACTCTGAAATTTCACACTCACTAAAATGTCTTTGCATTTCAGATCCCTGCTGTTCCCCCACTTGTTCTGTAGGTGGCCTTAGTGTGTTTCCCATCGTTCCCAGTCAGATTTCGTCCTCCAGCAGAACAGCCATTCCCCGATCTTTCATCACTTCCGGTGATGGTTGTAAATTGTCCCTAAAAAGCAGACACAGTGATTTGCAGTCACTTGCATCCATATTTCAGGTCAAATCCTGCAGAGACAACAGATCAAAGCTGAAACTGGAAACTTTCCTGTTTTTAAACACACATTTGAAATTTGATGCCAGTGAGACATTTGAAATGAGCAGGGGCAGGAAAGGCTCCAAATCATCTCCAGCTGATCAGGACTCCCAGCGTGTCATTACAGAGGACGCGCACACATCAACAGACTCGCACTGAAGTTTCCTCCAGATTTGAGCTCAAATGCAGGAAAATGTTTCAGTAACACAGCGTATCATTGAATCTGAGCACTGAAGCTCAAAGCAACAATAAGAGCAGGTTGATGAAGCTGGAACTGAACCTGCAACCTTCCATTTCCACTTTCTCACTGAGCCTACTGAGGTATTCAGCTGCTCTGCACCACCAGCATCCACCACATCATTGTGGAGGTGTGACTGTGTTAGTGACAGCAACTATTAAAAACTGCGTTTCTACAAACAAGAAGCTGAAAGCTGGATTTGAACCTGCAACCTCTCTATTTGGATCCACACACTGAAGCCTGGGAGCTGTCCAGCAGCTGCTCCCCTGATAATGAATCTGACTGAAGGAGGCACCAAATAAAAGGTGCAAATGTTCCCAATGAGAAAGAAAAGAAATGCAAAACTCACTGAAATCAAAGGAGCAAAAACCAAAAACATCCTTCCATCCATCCAACCATTCTCTTCCACTTATCCTGTTCAGGGTCACGGGGGGGCTGGAGCCTATCCCAGCTGACATAGGGCGAGAGGCAGGGTACACCCTGTACAGGTCGCCAGCCTGTCGCAGGGCCAACACAATGGGGCAAAAATGCCAAAAAGAAACAAACATAAAGGCTGTTGGATGCAAATGAAGGCGAGTCCACATGAATTTGCTCCATTTGATAGAAACATGAAACTGTGCTTGTTTCTTTCTGCTGACAGCTTTAACACACTCACATTCAGACCTCTGAAAGCACAAAAAAAGAGCAGAGCAAGCTGCATTTACACTAAATCATCATAATTTCTGCTTCAACAACTTGAAGTTGTTTCTCATGTTAGACAAAGCAACAGTCTTTCTATCAGAGCTGCATTCGAATTCTCATTAGTAGCAAGTTTGTGAGGCACATTTACACTAAGGGATCATTCACAATTAGTGACATTTTCCAAAGCGTACAAACTGTACGACGGGGGGAGGGGGTTAACATCTAACATACGCTATTCAAATAGTTAGAAAATGTCAGTCAGAATTATGTAATTTGAGCACTGCCACCTGTCCGCCAATGCCTGAGGCATCCATTCTCATTCACTTGTACACCACTGCACCATTGCATGGTCTGCAGGATATGGCCTCCGGTCTGGCGGATCAGTTCAAAAGCCTCTTTGAATTCTTTAAAATAAGCCATTCACAAAAAGACTCTACTGACCATATTAGACAGGAACAAGCTGTGAGTGCAGCACAGCAGGTGTGGAAAGCAGCCAAAGCCGCCAGAGATAAATTCAACAAGAAGCGGAAGCATTGTTCCAAAAATAAACAGTGAACTGCAGAAAACGATAATAGATTTGGCCTATTTTAATCTATGCTGGCCTGTATATTTGTGCGCAATCTGGTGATTGGCGGCTGGCAAAGAGAGGTCCGGGCAATGCCACAGCGAACGAAGAGATGCAGTACGAGCGCTGTATGTACACAAAACACAGCGACAGTGATTTCCAATTTTTTAAAATGTTTTATCGTAATTGTATCGTATATCGGTAAATAGACTGTGGTGCACAGGATTTATGAAGGGCTTATATATAAAAAGAAGAAATTATTTGGTTTGCAAATATATTTATGACTGCATTATTGTATCTACATTATAATTCAGTTCAATTCAATTTTATTTATATAGCGCCAAATCTCAACAGTCGCCTCAAGGTGCTTTATATTGTAGGTAAAGACCCTACAATAATACAGAGGAAACCCAACAGTCAAAATGACCCCCTACGAGCAGCACGTGGTGACAGTGAGAAGGAAAAACTCCTTTTTAACAGGAAGAAACCTCCAACAGAACCAGGCTCAGGGAGGGGGGGGTCATCTGCTGTGAGGGGAGAGAGAGATTAATAACAACAAGAATAATCAATCCGGTCCTTTTTGGCTACTCTATATAGAACTGTAAAGTTATATTTGTTGCAGTTTCTGCAGCCTTCTTGGCCAGATCTCTCAGGAAAAAAGACATTTTTAAAGTCACTGATAGTTTTTACCATCATTAATAAAGAATATATGAAAGTCACTTTGCCAAAAACTGACTGCAGCTTCTACCATGTGACAGGAATGTTCTTTGTGATTCAAAATGAATTGATATCATTCATAAGAGATGATGTTTGAGATATGCTTGACAGATCATAGGTCAACAAGTCATTTACAACAATATAAATACCAGCAATAATTTTATGGGCAAATACTGGAAATCACTTTTTGGCACAAGATATTCAAATGGCTCCACTGCCACTGTGTACACATGTGGCGTGTGTGTACATTTCACATACATGCAGTACAGTACACATTCACATTAAAATCAGTTTTTTGCACCCTACAAATTCTAACATATAGGTATCTCTGTTCATTACAGGGTGTACCCTGCCTCTCACCCTATGACAGCTGGGATAGGCTCCAGCCCTCTGGATAAGTGGAAGAGAATGGATGGATGGATTTTTATTAGTGAAACAATACAATGTTTTAAAAGATAAGAGAGAGTATATTTGATACCAAGGATGTGTTTTTAATACCTCCTATCACATTAAAATACCAAATATATGGGCGCCTGGGTGGCTTAGTGGTGAAGCCGGCGACCACACGCGTATGCCGCGCATTGCAGTGTGGGCGGCACGGGTTCGAGTCTCGGCCTGTCGCCAATTTGTATCTTCCTCCCACTTCCTGTCTCTCTCCACTGCTAACAAAAGCTGCTGTGGCAAAAAATAAAAAAATACTATATATATTTACACACTTCCTAGACCTGGCCGTCCACTCAAATTGCGCAATCGTGGGAGAAGAGCCTTGATGAGAGAGGTAAAGAAGAACCAACGATCACTGTGGCTGAGCTCCAGAGATGCAGTAAGGAGATGGGAGAAAGTTACACAAAGTCAACTATCACTGCAGCCCACCACCAGTCGAGGCTTTATGGCAGACCAGGCACTGCTCATCACCTGCCCTGTACATTCCCAACAGTGAAACATGGTGGGGGCAGCATCATGCTATGGGGTGTTTTTTCAGCTGCAGGGACAAGACGACTGTTTGCAATTGAAGGAAAGATGAATGTGGCCATGTACAGAGATATCCTGGAAGAAAACCTCTTTCAGAGTGCTCAGGACCTCAGACTGGGCTGAAGGTTCACCTTCCAACAAGACAATGACCCTAAGCACACAGCTAAAGTAACAAAGGAGTGGCTTCACATCAACTCTGTGACCACTCAGCCAGAGCCCTGACCTAAACCCAATTGAACATCTCTGGAGAGACCTGAAAGTGTAAGAGTGTGTGTGTGTGTGTGTGTATATATATATATATGTGTGTATCTCTCTCTCTCTCTCTCTCTCTCTATATATATATATATATATATATATATATATATCCTGCTGGGATAATAAGCTGGCCAAAGGAGGAGATGAAGCCACTGATGTCAAGACAAGAAAGCTCCTAACCATGCATGGAGGGTTTCACCCCAAATCCAGCACCCTGAGACTGCACGCTAAGCAGAAGGAAGGCGGCAGAGGACTAGTGAGTGTCAGAATCACTATCCTAGATGAAACAATGAAGATTCATGAATACATCAGCAAGATGGTCACAAAATGTCATGTGTTTAGTGAGTACCTCAGGCAGCAGAAACCAGAGAAAGAAGAGGAGGAAGAACAGGAACCATCATGGAAGGACAGGCCTCTGCACGGCATGTACCACCAGCAGAGAGAAGAAGTGGCTGATATAGAGAAATCCTACCAATGGACAAGGCTGGACAGACAGACAGCCCAGAGGCACTAATCATGGCAGCACAGGAACAAGCTCTGAGCACAAGATCAATAGAGGCTGGGGTCTACCACACAAGGCAAGACCCCAGGTGCAGGTTGTGCAGAAATGCCCCTGAGACAATCCAGCACATAACAGCAGGGTGCAAGATGCTAGCAGGCAGGGCAAACATGAAACACCATAACCAAGTGGCCGGCATAGTATACAGGAACATCTGTGCCGAGTATGACCTGGAAGTCCCGAGGTCAAAATGGTATAAACCCTCAGATGGTTGAGAATGACTGAGCTAAGACCCTGTGGGACTTCCAGATACAGACAGACAAACTTATGATGGCTAACCAACCAGACATCATAGTGGTGGACAAACAAAGGAAGATGGCTGTAGTGATAGACAGTGCAATACCAAGTGACAGCAACACCGAGAAGGAACACGAGAAGCTGGATGAATACCAAGGGCTCAGAGAAGAGCTAGAAAGGATGAGGAAGATGAAGGTAACAGTGGTTCCCGTGGTAATAGGAACACTCGGGGCAGTGACCCCCAAACTGGGAGAATGGCTCCAGCAGATTCCTGGAACAACATCCGAGATCTCTGTCCAGAAGAGCGCATGTAAGAGCACTCAAAGTGCTTTATACAAGCGTTATGTGGGTCAACCAGCCTTGTTCATTAAGGCCTTTATACACCGGATACATTGCGTTTTTGCGGATAAATCATCAGGATGTCAGGGGACAGTTTGAGGTCTTGTTGGCAGAGTTGGGATCACATCTGAGGAGGCAGAGAATAATTTCAGAGAGCCCACAGACCCAGAGCAGCGTGTAGCTGTGTCTGTTATTTTACTGTTCCCAGGCAGTGATCTGACTACTTTTTGTTGTTAATGAATAATCTAACATGTTACTATTTGCAGTCCAGTAATCAGATTATAGTTACTTATTTGCAGTCCAGTAATCAGATTATAGTTACTTATCCAGTCACTGTGCATTACTATTTTTGTCATTTTCCTCAGTGCAAAGATACATTTGTGCGTTCTTCTTGCGTCTCAGGGAGTTACATCTGGCCGATGCGACAAATGCATCCCGTTTTCAGCATGAGAACAATAACAGCACACAGTGACACAAACATAAACATTGGAGGGAGGAGAGAGATGCGCGTTTTCTAGCTGAAATACAGACACTATTGTGAGTTTGTGTCAGCTGAAGATGACAACATCAAGGTTAGTTGTGCACTCTGTGCTGCAACAAAGTGTTATCTAGCTTCAAAAACACTACATGTACGTCAGATTTGAAGAAACATTTGAAGTCGCAGCACGGCACAGTCACACTTACAGAGCGAGTCCCACCAGGTGGTGAAGCAGAACTGCAGCTAATGCAGGAGCCCCCCAGCACCCAATGCTGCCAATGTTGTGCCAAAAAGTGATTTTTGGTGTTTGTAAAAAAATGATTGCCTGTATTTACACGGCTGTCAGTGACTTGTTGACCTAAAAAAAATTAAAAATGTCTTTTTAAACAGAAATCAGGCTCAGAAGGCTGCAGAAATCACAACAAATATAACATCACAGTTCTATAAAGATATTTTACATGGCCAAAAAGCCCTGGATTGGTAGGTTATTCCTTCATTTTATCTATAAGCCCTTCATAAATCATGTTGACTGCACTCTATTTACCAATATAAGCAAAGACATTACACATAAAGCACACACCCAGACACACACCCAGGCAGCTGTTGAATGTAACTAATAAAGTAACTTGTAATCTAACTTAGTTACTTCTAAAATTCTAAAATCAGTAAAGTAACTAAGTTACTTTTTAAAGGAGTAATCAGTCATTACCTTTCCAAGGTAACAATCACTGTTCCCACATCACTGTCAGCGTACCGGTGCGCGTTTTGTGACTCCGCCCATTTTTCAAAATAAAACGTCGTTCAGCCTGGTAACAAATAAAACAGAAATAATGTAAGATATTTATTGTTTCAGTGCAGCCTGGGACCAAATAACCTACGGACCGGTACCAGGGGACCTCTGATTTAAATTACACGAGAAATGGTTGTCTTAATCGGAGGGGAAAGCGAAATTTAAAAAAGTAACTTCAACGGCCAAATTTTGACATCAATTCGCGGCTGGAAGCGCGGGGGCGGGTACTGAGAAGTAGCGCCGTGGACGGCGCATTTTTGCAGCCCGGTCCGTTTGAGGAGTCCCGGTAAGATAAAAACACTGTAAAATGACCCTTTGAGCTTTAAAGCTAGCTCCTGCGGCAGGTTTCAGGTCTCTGAGGTGTCTTAAATGATCCTTTAAAGTGTATGCCAAGTTTCCCCTGCAGCCCTTATTCCCGCGAAAATTATTGGATTCGAGTGTTCAGGTAGATGATGATGAAATTACGTTGCTCTTACCTAATGCATGATTAGTGTCGATTTGTGTGATTTTGGTCTCCTTTAGCAGCTATTACATTAGCTTATTAGCATTTCGTGCAGACAAACAATCACATTCAGCCTTTAAATCAAACTTCTGACGTCTGCGGTCCGTTTGAAGTTTCTACTCATTATATCTACTCCCATGATGAGGAGGACATGAAGCATCCAGAGGCTTCAGACAGGTTCACAGGTCTGTTTATGTGAAGCCGAAACACGTGTTATCCTTCAGCAGCTGACGCACAGGTACAGGTTCAGCTTCGGCAGCGCCCTAAAAATAATGTTTGTCTGCAGAGTCAGTGTTTCAGACTAGTGATGTGCTCTTAACAACAGAAATGGGGAAGTGGAACAGCAATAAGATGACTCACAGGCTAACTTTTGAAATAAAAGTGACCTTCTAAGGATGTTTGTTGAACCTTTCCTGCAGTATGTGTGCAGTTCACATAAAAACCCTGCCATTTTAAAATGAAATTCTGCATAATTTCCCAAGATTAAATCATCTTATTATCCTCATATTCTCATGTGTATTAGGACTGTGTTAACAATTTGAGTCACATTTTATTTTTATATCAAGTGGAAAACCCTGTGGTCTGCCTGTTTTTACACAGCACGTTTTGTGCCACATGGAGGCTCAGACTGTGTGCCGTGTAGATCACGTAAAACTAAATCAATAGTAAGCAAGAGAATTACTAAATTAATTAGGGAACGGTGCCCACATACTGATAGTTAAGTCCATAAAAGAAATGAGATGGTTATTAAAACCAACAGTAGGCAAGTAAACATAAAAACAATAATGTAAATGGAATATCTGCATTTATTAAATTATTATTACAGTAAGTCTGCCTGATGAGGAGTGAATTTGGACTTTTATAGCGAGGAAAAAATGTTTGAGGTATGCTTGACAGATCATAGGTCAACAAGTCATTTACAACGATATAAATACCAGCAATTAATTTTTTGGCAAATACTGGAAATCACTTTTTGGCACAAATGGCGGCATGTGCATTTTTGTACATGCAGTGCAGTACAGTGTTTTAATAGATGGGAAAGAGTACATTTGATACCAAGATTTCCAGAATTGTTCAACACCAGGATGTTTTTAATACTTCCTGTTACATTAAAAAAGAATCAGGAGAAATTCTTTTTTTTGGGTGGGGGGGGAGTCTGAAAAAGAGTACTCTTTGTACACTTTGGAAAATGTTGATAATTGTGAATGATTCCTAATACCCTGGAAAATCTTAAAAATGGACCTTGGAAATTCTTAAAAGTGCTTGAACTTGAGCCTGGAAAGGTGTAAGAACCCTGCTAACTTCTAAAGTTGTGCTCTCATTGATAATGCATCACCGATTATAAGCTGTTCATTTATGCATATTTAAATTCTGCTAAAACAGTGACAGTGGGATTACACCAAAATTCCTAATCTTTATTTTAATCAGTATTTAGTTCAGATTATTTCACATGATTAATCACCGCCTTTGGAAAAGCCTTTTTAAAATAAAATCCTGCGTTGGTTTGTGTAATATGGAATAATCTGCTGTGTGTTTGTGTGCAGCAGGTTACCATGTCAGTGGGCAGCGAGACCAGCACCTGGACCGCGGATGATGACGACAAACTGGTGAGAGCGGCGAGTTCCCGACTTCTTCACGGCTCTAAACTCTTCACTGACTGTGTGACTCAATGTTTTCCTCTGTGTGCGTTCAGGTGAGACCAAAGGCCGAACTCTGCTCTTTGCTGCAGCATGTTGGAGCCACTAAAGAGGTTTTCACCATGAAAGAGGTATGACATGTCCACTGGGTGGGTGGGGGGCTCTGACACAGGCTGGCTATGGGCTGTGATGTGTGTGATGGGCATCATCAGGTGGTGTTCAGGTAAACAGACATGTCTGTGAAGTGTTGAGGACTGTTGCAGGCTCTGCATTCACAGACAGCCGTGAATGATTGAACCTGCTGATGTTTTGGCTCAGCGTGGCTCAACTTAACGTAAAAACTCCAAACTTTTAACCTGTGAACTGGCAGCGGCCCGCCCGCGGGCCGTTTATAGGGCTTTCTGAATTTGAAGCCTCATAGCGTTACAGTAACGCTGCAGTTTGCACTTACGATGCTTTTATATGACAGACTAGACCCTCAGAATTGGATTGACACCTCATTTGGCCAATCATGTTATGAAATGGGTTTTCCAGAGCCAATAATAAGCAGACAGCGTCATGTGACTTCTCTGGACATGCCCCCAAATGTTCCCCAGTCGTTCTGATTGGTTGACTCTGACCCAAAATCCGAAACCACAGATGTATAGCCAATAAAATTCCTGACACGTGGGTATATGGCACTGTGGGGTGGGTTTTCACATGAGTCCATAAACTCCCTGCGTATTCAGTGCATCCTCGTGCGTGAAACTGAGCAGGAACTGAGAGTGTGTGCGCCATCCTGCGTAAACAGTGTTTACAATATTTTTTCTCACCAACGGATTATCAGAATGCATCAAAAACAGACTATATTTATTCAAAGAAATGACTAAATGACTCACAAGACTGGATTATTATTTATTAGAGGATTTCGTTGCTGATTCGACCGGTTTTATCGCTGCAAAATCCGGTGAACAAACAGCTGTTACTCTGCCGGCGAGTCATGGTACGTGTTACGTTTTATTCTCAGCTCGTCCTCGTATTATATGCCGTTTAGATGTAAATATGTATGTAATGGTGAGCTTGACATGCACCATTACACAGAAAATATCACCGTACGCTGTTGTTACGCCACTTATATTGTGTGCGTGTGCTTTACATATGGAAATTTACAAGAGCAGTGTTGGGGCAGGGAAGGTTGTTACAGGTCTCGATGAGACTTTCATGGAGTCTTTATAACGTTTATTACAGCAGGATGAGGAGGTCAATGGCTCAGAGCTTTTTTTGAGCAGTAAGTGTCTAAAGTTGTACAAAAAGCTTTATGCTTTGTGTACGTTTTGTTTGTGGGGGTGGGGGTTGTAAGTTGTGTATCAGAGAAGGACTATTGGGAGGATTGTGGTTTTTTATTTTATGTGTATATGTAGTGTTTACTTTCCTCAGGGTAGTGTATTTGATTAGAGCCTCATTGATGACTGTATGTTGAAGCATTGAGGAGTTACAGCCATTTGAAGTTTGTATAACAAAGGCTGCTAACATGTGAGACCACGCCTGAGATCAACACACAAAAACCTTTACAAAACAGTAGGTTTTTGTGCTATCTTGATAAAATTTGAAATACACGGTAAAAAGATTTCATTCTACAGCTTCATTATATTTTCCAGTCCATACCTTCTACACTCAGTGTGTAGTTACATAAAAACAAACAGGAAAAATCCAGGTGAGGCAAAAATTGTCTAATTTTTCTGTGTTCCAAACTTAATAGCTACATACTCATTACAGTTACAGCATTTTTGACTCTAATAATGAAAACTATAGCTTGTCTTCTTCACAAAGAGACCAACCTTTTGCATGTACTCCAAAGAGTTCGGGAACAGCAGCTGATTTAATTTGGGTATGCTTTTTCAGGCGTTTTTGGTGATTTTGGTGCGGCCAGTTAAGGGGCATCTCAGACCATCTGTGCCCTCTTTTTTTTACTGGGCCTGTCCTGAGTGTCTCAGGATAAGAGGCCAGTCTATCACAGGGAGGCACAGCCTTCAGCTTTCAGGCCCCTCTTCTGTGGAACCAGCTTCCAGCTTGGATTCAGGAGACAGACACCCTCTCTATTTTTAAGATTAGGCTTAAAACTTTCCTTTATGATCAAGCTTATAGTTAGGGCTGGATCAGGTGACCCTGAACCAGCCCTTAGTTATGCTGTTATAGGCCTAGGCTGCTGGGGGGTTCACATGATGCACTGAGTGTTTCTTTTCGTTCACCTCTTAATACACCAATTTTCATTTAATCAGCATTAATCTCTGGCTCTCTTCCACAGCATGTCTTTTGTCCTCTCTCCCCCCTCTCAGCAGATGACTACAGCTAATTTAAAATGAGCGGTTAAGCTCACATGCCTGTGTTTGGACTGTGAGAGAACATACAGACTCCACAGGAGGGTTGAACCCAGAGCCTTCTTTGCTAACAGCTGCAGCCTCCACATCTCAAACACAGGGCCAGATGCTGCATTTTAACACTTTGTGATTAAACACTGCCACCTAGTGGTGAATGTTTTTGTTGCCTTTTGTAAATACTGACTCGAGCGAGGTTGGAAAATTCCTGCGTTACAGCAGCAAAAACATTAAACACAGCTGTGACAAAACAGCTTAAATAAAGTAAAATACAACATGACAAATCACAATTACTCAGTAAGGGAAATATTACACAAAAGAAAGGAGCTCTGTTAAATCTTAATAAAATACAGAAACAACAGACAGTGCTACAGAGACACTGCTAAACTGGTGCATAAGGTGAGAGGTTGTAGTGTCAATAATAGAGTGAGACAACACCCTGCACTGGCACAGCAGTCTGTTTTATACAGCAAAATAGAACAAGTAATATTTGAGTACAAAAACAAGGCAGTTGTCCAGGTCATCTGTTTAAATTAATATTATTATACAAGCCGCAGGAGTTTCTGTGGCCTCCCTCATTTATGCTGAAATAGATGAGTCCTTAGATTGATACAGTGTCTCAAGTTTTTCCATATTCACAACCTCTGTGTCCCTCAGGCTGGCAGCTGGAACGGCGTAGTGGTCTTTGGAGCAGGAGGTGGGGTTCGAATCCCGACCAGGGTATACCTCCAGCAAGGGTCCCAAGGCTAGACCCCACATGCCAACCAAACCAACCTCAGAATATGAGTGAGATATATATACAGGTGCTGGTCATAAAATTAGAATATCATGAAAAAGTTAATTCATTTCAGTGAAACTTGTATATTATATTCATTCATTACACACAGACTGATATATTTCAAATGTTTGTTTCTTTTAATTTTGATGATTATAACTGAACTAATGAAAACCCCAAATTCAGTATCTCTGAAAATTAGAATATTACTTATTAGACCAATACAAAAAAAAGATTTTTAGAAATGTTGGCCAACTGAAAAGTATGAACATGAAAAGTATGAGCATGTACAGCACTCAGTACTTAGTTGGGGCTCCTTTTGCCTGGATTACTGCAGCAATGTCCGGCAGCAGTCCAGTCCTTTTTGTCTTTAGTCCAGGCGAGACGCTTCTGACGCCGTCTCTTGTTTAAGAGTGGCTCGACACGAGGACTGCGAGAGCTGAAACCCATGTCTGCATACGTCTGTGCTGGTGGTTCTTGAAGCACTGACTCCAGCTGCAGTCCACTCTTTGTGAATCTCCCCACATTGTTGAATGGGTTTTGTTCCACAACCCTCTCCAGGGTGCAGTTATCCCTATTGTTGTACACTTTTTTCTACCACATCTTTTCCTTCCCTTCACCTCTCTATTAATGTGCTTGGACACAGAGCTCTGTGAACACCAGCCTCTTTAGCAATGACCTTTTGTGTCTTGCCCTCCTTCTGCAAGGTGTCAGAGGTCATCTTTTGGACAACTGTCAAGTCAGCAGTCTTCCCCATGATTGTGTAGCCTACAGAACTAGACTGAGAGACCGTTTAAAGGCCTTTGCAGGTGTTTGGAGTTAATTAGCTGATTAGTGTGGCACCAGGTGTCTTCAATATTGAACCTTTTCACAATATTCTAATTTTCTGAGATACTGAATTTGGGGTTTTCATTAGTTGTCAGTTATAATCATCAAAATTAAAAGAAATATATCAGTCTGTGTGTAATGAATAATGAATAATATACAAGTTTCACTTTTTGAATGATATATTCTAATTTTATGACCAGCACCTGTGCAGCTAGAATGGCATAGTGGTAACATTACTGCCTTTACAGCAGGAGGTTGAGGGTTTGAATCCTGACCAGGGCATATCTCCAGTAAGGGTCCTAGGCTGTGTTTGTGTGTCTGTATATATATATATACATACACACACACATTTTGTAAGTGTTAATGTGAAATTGGAAAACAGTACCACTGGTTTTCCTCAAAGAGTGAAATGCAGAGTTCGTTGTGGTTATTGGAGCAGGATTGTGATGAAGCTGCTCTGTCTTGCTGGTGCGTTGGTACTATGTGGTACTTTGTGTGGTCGCTGGAGATTATAGGTCAACCTGAGGATCTCTGCTCTTACCTGTAAGAATGCAGAGTCAATTTACCAATGCAGAAAACTGGCTTTTGGCCTTTAATGAAAAAGTACAGCACCAGGAAAACCCTGTGATTAAATGTGTAATTAATAAGAATATCTGGACACACTGTTTTCTAGTTAACTTCCATTCATTTGACTACAGTTTTTTGATGGTGATGAAAACCCTGATGTTTAAGAAAGTGAATGTTTCTTTAAAAATATAATAATAAGAATATCAAATGTCATGTATACTTCTCCAAGTTTCCCAAGGACTTTGGTGCTGAGGGTGCAGCCTCTGAGAAGCTGATTGGCTGTTGTCTGTGCAGCTTGTATTCCTCTCATGATGCGTTTTTCTCTGTGTTTTTGCAGGTGATGTTCTACCTGGGTCAGTACATCCTCCAGAAGCAGCTGTAGGACCAGAAACAGCAGCACATCGTTCACTCAATGATGCATTTTTTGATGTGTTCCTGTTTCAGGGTTCTGTTTGCAATGATCACCAAGAACCTGGTGGCTGTCAGGAACCAAGGTATTATAAAGGAATATATCTTAAATATTGAGAGGCCATGTTCATATATGCAGTGTTTCGTACGGGTGCTGGATTTTAATATTTTCAAGGTTTGAAAAGTGCTTGAATTTTGAATATAATGCTTGAAACTGCTTTAAATTGTAACCACTTTGAAAAAAAAACTGAAAACAAAAAATTGAATAGTTCGCTTATGAAGAAAATGGGAAAGTGGGAAAGTCTTAAATGTCTCTGGAGCTTGAAAAACTGGACTTCTTGAAGATGTTTCACCTCTTTATCCAAAAGGCTTCTTCAGTTCTCACACCAAAGGTGGAGAGACCCGGGTATTTAAACCCAGTGGGCGTAGTCCCGTGGAGGTGGTTATGGCCCTCTATTGTTCATGTGCATAATCACATGTGCCCAGGTGTGAAAGGAAGCGTGGGTCATTACAATCAGTGGTTTCAGGTGAAACCAATTTGGGACTTTGCCCCTTGTTTCATGTGACCTATTGAGGTCACCTGAACAAAGGTGTGAGTGGGGGTTGAGGCGCCTGGGGAGGGAGCTCAGCACTGCATTGTAGACGGGGGGGAAGTTGGTGATGTAATCCACCTCCTCTGTTCAGTGATGGTTGTTCACAGTGATGCTTCTTTTACTCCTCTTTCAAACCATCGGTCTTCTTGGTCCAAATGTGAATGTTGGCATCCTCAAAGAGTGACCTTTGACCTTCAGATGAAGATGTACAGCTGAGTCTTGTCCCGTTGAGGTGGCTCTTCTACGTTGTGCGTTTGTGAAGCTGTTTGGTTTCTGTAGAGGTCCGAGCACTCTTCACTGCGCTGGACAGCAGACACTCCATTGCTGATCTTGTGTTTGGGGGGTTTGTCCTTGGGATGAACCGTTTTTGCCTTAGATTTGGTTTGAAGTATTCTGGGATGTCATGCTTGGAGAAAATTCTTCTGAGTTTCTCTGACAAGCTGCCACATAAGGGGTGACAGTGTTGTTCCTCTTGTCATTCTTATTCTCTCTAGTTTGTATTTGACCTTCATTCCTGTGCATCTTGGCTGATTTGGTGCCACCCCTTTGACAGAGCCTGGGTATCACATATGCATGGATACGGGCATGTATGCACATGTGCGCACACATACACAAAGGGGGGTGCTAATGATGTATTAAAAGAATACCAGCCGACAGGAATTTCAGCCTATAGCTGACTGCACAAATGGTATTTTCAGTGTCCTACATAAGCAGCCTTTTTAAGTTAAAAGTATCAGTATTGGTATCGGCAATACTGGCCCTGTATTTACTTGGTATCAGATCGATACCAAAATTTGCAGTATCGCACACCACTAATTTTCACCCTTTGGGTGGAGCTTATGTTGCCTAATGTGATTGGTCACTTTGATGGGCAGCTCAGGTTGTTGTGTTAGATCGAGTTACACTGTGGCAGCAACGTCAGAGCTGTTTTAAACTCACAGTCTGGAGAATAACATTTCCAGAATTAACTATCAGTAGTTATTGTTTTCTGTCAAGTGACTTATGGCATAATACCACCTTTTTAATGTGATTAAAAAATCTGAAATAATTTTGAGTATGTACGTATTTGTATAAATATGTATTGTAGTGTCAGTGTGCTGGAAAACCTTGAAAATTGCTTGAATTTAGTCCTGGAAAAAGTTATGAACCCTGTATATAGATGTCTATCCTCGTGGTGTGATTCTGACAATTACCCCCACATCCTTTCCTTAGAGTCAACAAGTTTGAGTGAGCCGCACAGTAGCAGCCCGATGGACAGAGGGACAGAGGTACACACCAATACACTGTCAGAGTCCCTACACATCCCTCACATGGGTGTGGCTGCAGAGCCGCGGTGTCGAGCACCGGAGAGTGCCAGCTTGGCTGGGTCTGCCACACTGCTATCCCCGGTGTTGCTAAATATAACTAGTAAATGGACTAGTTCTTCTACAGCGCTTTTAGGCCAACCGACCTAGTTTGTTCGACAGGCAGGGGAACCAGTGAAGCTCGTGGGTTTAATTTTAGCGGTAACGTATCACGTGACCGAGCGTCGTGACCCGCGTAAAGAGTGAGTCATGGATGGATGTACTGGAGAGAATCCGCCCATTTTTCAAAATAAAACATCGTTCAGCCTCATAATAAATAAAACGGAAATAATTGAAGTTATTTATTCTGTCAGTGCGGCCCGGTACCAAATGACCCACGGACCGGTACCTGGGGACCTCTGATTGAAAGTACGTGAGAAACGGTGGTCTTAATTGGAGGGAAAAGGGAAATTTTAAAAAAGTAACTCAAAGGGCCAAATTGTATTATACTTTTGACATCAATTTGTGGGCCGGGAGTTTGAGACCCCAGTACTTGAGTTCGAGAGTTTTTAGATCATTTCATCAGGTGAATCCAGTCTCCTGAAAACTGTTGACTCGCATGGACACAGATTGACATTAATTTCAGACTCTTTATTAATGCTTTGCGCTGAGCCGGACTTTTCTAGGGATGATAATCATAAACAAATGTAAGGCAAATTTAAAAATCCCTAAATGTTAAAAGTGGAGCTTGGTGCTGATTCTGGGTGTCCAGCAGGAGTTTAAATGTTTAACAATCAGCAAAGCTGAGTTTTAAATCTGAATGTGTTCCTGCTTTCAGGCGGCAGGAACAGAGGGACGCTCTTCGTCGCCTGACAGGAGGAGGTGCAGCTGCAGGAGCAGTGAGCCAGGTTCAGGAGTTGCCACCACAGCTGCATTCAAGCTGTTTGAGCAGATCTATGACGATAAACTCCACCTACCTGATGTCTGCAGGTCCCTCCCACAGCATAGACGATGGCGTTGATGAGGAAGAAGAGGACGAGGAAGGTGGGAAAAGGAGGTGGTCTGACAGCTACTCGCTGACGTCCTGCTATGCGATTGGAGGACATGGGAGCGGGCAGGACAGATGCAGCAGCCAACCCTCTGACTCCCACAACACAGTGAGCACGACACACAATCAGTGTTTTAATGAGCTTGTGTTGACATGTTGTGTGTAACACGGACTCTGTGTGTTTAGTCTGGGAGGTCAGAGGTCAGGGTCACAGCGTCAGACTCTGACAGTGACAACTTCAGTGTTGAATATGAAGTGGAGTCCACAGATAGTTGTGATTATAGTGAAGATGACCACTCTCTGTCTGCTACTGATGATGAGGTAAAAAAACTGTTAATAGAGCAAAGCAGCAGTTAAACATTACCTGAACGCAGCCCTGTTACTTACCAGCCATCCTGCCTGCGTGCTGCAGGTATACGAGGTCACCGTGTTCGAGGTGGATGATGATGATGATGACTCCTTTGATGAAGACACAGAGATTACTGAAGCTGTGAGTCACAGCACAAACACACAGACTGAACAAACGGCGTTGTTCAGGTCTAACGAGTGTTTTCCTCTCAGGATTTCTGGCGCTGCGCAAAGTGCGATGGGTTGAACCCTCCTCTGCACAGAAATTGTCTCCTCTGCTGGACTACTGAATCGTCCATTGACTGCGCCGCTTCCTGTCCTAAAGCCCCGCCCACAATGAGAGCCAGCCAATCAGCTGCCAAAGAAGCTCCAGGTAATTATGCCTTATCTACGGTGCACATCTCTACATTTGACACCTTTTTTGTAACAAGTGGCTGATCACAAAATGAGTGCTGTAACGTGTTTTGAAGCCTCGCTCACTGGAACTGTAGCGCTGCACCATGAGGTAAACCTCGGATTAGTGGAGGTGAGACCCTAGTGTCAGCATGCCCCTCACAATATCCAACTGGATGAGTTATAAATACAAATAATTGTACCTGTTTAGATGAAGGGAAGAGTTAGCCATAGAGAACAAAACTGTTTGTGTAACTCACTTTTTTTTTGGAACCGGGCTCAAGTGGCCACTAGAGGAACCTCAGCTGTGCCATCTATTTTGCCTCTTGTTTATAAAATCTAGATAAGAGCAGCCTTTTAGCAGCGTGCTGTCAGCTTGATTTTCTCTGATAACCACAGTCTGCTAATGTCCTGAAGGTGTTGACATGGAGCAGAGTGGACTTGATGTTCCAGATGGAGAAGGATTAAACACTCCTCTGCACGCCTCCTCTGCACCAAACTCCCAGGATCTCCTCTCATGCGCCGTGCCTTCGTCCTCCTCCTCCTACTCACAGGAGAAGCTCTGGACACCTGATTCCCAGCCCCCCTCCACCTCATACTCATCCTCTGTCAATTCTCTGGTGCTTCTCCCGTCTGCTCCATCTCCAGCTGCTCGTCCTACCAGCGTGCCAGCAGAGTGGCGGCTGCCGGACTTATGCCTGGACCCGTGTCTCATCTGCCAGTCCCGGCCGAAGAACGGCTGCATCGTGCACGGACGGACCGGGCATCTTATGTGCTGCTACGTTTGTGCCAGGAAGCTCAAGAAGAGGAAAAAGCCGTGTCCGGTGTGCAGGCTGCCCATCCAGTCGGTCATCCTCACCTACCTCAGCTGAGACTTCCCCGTCTCCCCTCGCAGTCCCCATTCAGGAGATGGGTGTGAGCGTCCACAGCCACAACACCAATCAGTTCACAATAAGTAATTTAACAAGTAGAGTAGCAAATTAGTTTTTTTAAGGGAGTAATTAAGGAAGGTAAAGCATTAGCTTTTAAAATGAGGTGTTTGAAATTGCTTTTTTTTTTTAGTAACGACTCCCAACAGTTTTTCTGTTAGTTTTTGAGGCTTATGAGAAACAATAGACAGACTCTGAACAGCCTGGCGTGCGTCCTCTACTTTCAAACACTCATCATCTCATTTTCTGCCTGTTTTCCAAAGAGAAACACATTCTATTAAATGAGTGGACCTTTGTGTTATTTTGTTTCATATATGTATGATACGCATTCAAAAAGTTCTGCCACAAAGCCTGGGGGAAGAAAGGAGTGCTTTTGCACGGGAAACCGATATATTTTGACCATGACTACTCTCCCACAGTGCTGCAGAAATGCAAAGAATACTCCGAAGCAAAACGGATCTTGAAGGAGAGAAAGATACGCTTCCAGACACCATTCCCCGCTAAACTGCGAGTGTTCTACGAGGGTGATACACAACTTTATCAGTCAGCGGCGGAGGCTACGAAGGACATGAAGGAACGTGGTTTGCCTGTCTCCCTGATCAAGCCTAAGGAAAGTTTGGTCGAGCAACTCTCCTACACTGCCTGGAAGAAGATAGGTTTGAAACAGCAAACACCCAAAGAGGGAAGAGAGATGAACATCAGGGAGAGACTCCGTGAGTTCAGAAGAGATACCAGTTCCCCTCCAGAAGAACTCTAAGTAGCAATAATAAATATTGGTAAGCCAAATATGTCATGAGTAATCAAAACAATATAAGTCTAAGATAGGATTTTTTTTTCTCTTTATTTTTAATTAGTTTGATTACTGTATATTAAAGGACATTATTCTTGTGACATTCGATACATCACTTATCCCCAACCTACACCAAAGGTGCTAAGGAGGAATGCACACAGAAATAATGGACAAAAACTACCATAGCGAAGTTGAGGGCCCTCCCCCCCTTATAAAGGGAGGTTTTCCCCCATGGCTAGACGGTTCTCCTAGCCAAGTTCAGGGTCATTTGTTTAGGACCCCAGCCTTGGAACTTAAGGTTTTTTCTTTTAATTTTATGGTTAAGCTACTGTCACACAACCATACGGAGAGTGGATTTGTCAGGATCCGTTATCTAATCTTTAAGGAGACATACAAGACAACTAGATATGGCTAGCAATAAGATAAAGGTAATTACCTTCAATGTTAACGGTCTGCTCAACCCAGTTAAACGAAGTAAAATCCTGTCTAAAATGAAGAAAGAACAGGCTCACATAGTGTATTTGCAAGAAACTCACTTAAATAAAGGTGAACATGAAAAATTAAGAAGAATGGGCTTCACCGACCTATACTTCTCCTCATATAAATCTGGTCATAGAAGGGGAGTGGCTACTCTTATTTCAAATAAGATACAATTTGAAAAATCATACGAACTAACAGATAAGGAAGGCAGGTTTGTATTGGTCAGAGGCAAGGTGGAGGGAAATCCTATCACTCTGTTCAATGTGTACGCCCCCCCAGGCAGCGATATTGAATTCTATAAGAAAATAACTAACATAATGGTAAAAGAAAAACAGGGTGTCTTAATCTGCGGAGGGGACCTAAATATACGTCTGCAACCAAAGATGGATTCCTCTAGGGAGAAAACCTACCAAAAAGAACCCCAGCATAAAAAAATAAATATACTTTTCGAGGAAGTTGGTCTGATAGACATATGGAGGGATTTTTATCCCCATAAAAAGGACTACACATACTATTCGGCCCCCCATTCACTCTACACAAGAATTGATTATTTTTTGACATTTGTAAAAGACAAGGACAAGATGGTTAGATGTGAGATTGGAACAATAGATATAAGTGACCATACACCTGTATACTTAACGGTTGACCTTGGTCTACAGAAAAGGAGTAATACATGGAAACTAAACTCGGGATTGCTTAACGATCCCTGGTTCAGACAGCAAATAAGGGAAGAAATCAGTAATTATTTAGATTTTAATGATAATGGAGAAGTATCACCTCCCATATTATGGGACACCCTCAAAGTGGTTCTAAGGGGAAAAATCATAGCAATATCTTCACATAAGAAAAAATTAAGAAACCAAAAATTAGAAGAACTACATAAAAAATTGGAAGGCTTAGAACAAAAACATAAGCAGAATCTAGCACAAGATATATTAGAACAAATAAAAAAAACTAGAAATGAAATAAATGACATGGCAACACAGGAAATTGTGAAAAACCTCATGTTTCTTAAACACAGACATTATGACGGCGGATCCAAATCCATGAGGGTGTTAGCATGGAAACTAAGAAAGAAAACAGCAGAAAATACAATCCACAGAATCAGAAACCCAAAAACAAATGAGGTAAAGAATAAATTAAATGAAATCCAGGAAGCATTCGAGACATTCTATAAAACCTTATATTCAAAAATCTCTAGAGGAACCACTGATCAAATTGATGAATACCTGAATTCATTAGAGCTACCATCTATGGATGAAGAACAGAGAAACAACATGGCTTTAGACATTACAGAGATAGAACTAAAAAATGCAATGAGTAGACTAAAATCAGGCAAATCACCAGGGTCAGACGGTTTCACAGCAGAATTTTATAAGGAATTTCAGGGAGAGTTGATCCCAATCCTCTTGCCCACATTAAATTGGGTCTTAAAAAATGCTCAAACACCACCAAGTTGGAAGGAGGGAATAATCTCAGTAATACATAAAGAAGGCAAAGATAAACTGGATTGTGGATCATACCGACCAATATCGGTTTTAAACATTGATTATCGACTTTTTACTTCCATTATGGCCAGACGAATGGAAGAACTTCTTCCCTCCCTGATACACAACGACCAAACTGGATTTATACGACAACGTCAAACACAAGACAATATAAGAAGGACGTTACATGTTATAGACCACATACAAAAAAAAAAAACTAAAAGCAGTTGTGATCAGCGTAGACGCTGAAAAAGCTTTCGACTCAGTTGATTGGAATTTCCTATACAGGGTTCTACATAAATTTGGATTACATGACACAATTATAAAAACAATACAGGCCCTGTACAGTAACTCCACAGCTAGAATAAAAATTAATGGGCATTTATCTGACAGAATTACCCTAGAAAGAGGTTCAAGACAGGGGTGTGCATGGTCACCGTTGCTTTTTGCACTATACCTAGAACCGTTAGCCCAATCGATAAGACAAAATAAGGATATTAAAGGAATAAATATTAGAGGGATGGAACACAAACTGGCATGTTACGCAGATGACATATTAATATATGTAGATCAACCAACCTATTCCTTACCAGTTCTACTGCAATCACTTGAACGATTTGGTCAACTATCAGGATATAAAATTAATATTAATAAAACCCAGCTACTTTCTTATAATTATAGCCCACCACAGGAAATCCAAAAAGCATATTCCTTTGCCTGGCATACTGAACAGTTCAGATATCTGGGCATTATCATACCAAAAGACCTCCAAAAACTTTTTGAATATAATTTTATTCCCATACAAAAAAGAATTAAAGAGGATATTACAAGATGGAACCTTACCCCCTTTCTAAGTTTCAGTTCCAGAATTAATTCAATTAAAATGAACATACTGCCCAGACTGCTATATTTATTTCAAACTCTACCTATTGAAATTAACCAGAATTTTTTAACGAGTGGGACAAGTCGCTCTCAAGATATATCTGGCAGGGTAAAAGACCCAGAATTGTATACAAGACATTACAACTGGAAAAGGAAAAGGGGGGTTGGGGACTACCATCCCTTAGAGACTATTATTTAGCTGCACAAGCAAAAGCACTGATATGCTGGTGTGACCCAAAATATAAGGCTCAATGGAAAAACATTGAAACAAAAATGTCATTCACCCCCATACAGGCGGCACTGGCTGATGCAAACTTACAAAATTTTATTAATAGTATAGACAACCAATGGATGAAAACAACCCTTAGAGTATGGAAAACCATCATAAAAGAAAACACACTAGAGAAGGATATTACAATCCTGAAATGGATCGCATATGATTCAGACTTCCTACCAAACAAACTCGACACCAGGTTTAGGGATTGGACATCCAAAGGGATTACTGCTCTCTGTACAATAATGAAAAACGAAACTTTAAGGGATTTTGAAACACTTAAGAAAGAGTATCACCTGGATAAGCAGGATTTCTACCGATACTTACAAATGAGAAACTTTGTAAATTCCAAAATGAAGCCAATCTCTGATAAAAATATAAATCTAATTGAAATTTTTATTAAAGCCTATAATTCAAAAATCAAGAAGAAAACTATTTCACTTATCTATAAAAACCTACTAGCTCTTAAAAACAGTTCGACCCTGTATATTAAAGCGAGGTGGGAGAGAGAGGGCAACTTAACAATAACTGAGGAAGAATGGACAATAATATGGAAATATCAGTGGACATATAATAAATCCCTACAATGGCAAGAATTGGGGTGGAAAAACCTCATAAGATTCTTTATTACACCCGTACAGAAATGCCATTATGATAGGAACCCTCCTACGTGTTGGAGGAAATGTGGAAACCGAAACGCTAATCATTACCATATTTTTTGGAACTGTCCAATTATTAAAGACTACTGGAAAGAAATAAACAATGCCCTACAGGATATTTTCAGACAGCACATTCCTTTAGAGAGCAAGCTCATGTATTTTTGTAACATACCTCAAGAAGTCTCAAAAAGGGAAAAATATCTAATGACCATCTTATTAACAGCAAGTAAAAAGAGCATCACAAGAAAGTGGTTATCACAGGATAAGCCAACGCTAGATGACTGGATGGACATAACATTTAGCATATATATAATGGAAAAAATAACAGCTTCTCTCAACCATAAGACCGAGCAATTCAATTTCAGCTGGCAAAGCTGGGTAGACTACGCAAAATCTAGAAGACCCGATTTTATTTTTTAGAAATCAAGCTTGACATGGCCTCCTGACAATCTACTCTCCGACAATAAATAAACTCAAATAGTATTAAATAAGTATTTACACACTTCTTTCAAAATTTATTTAGGGATTTTTTATTTTTTATTATTTTTATTTATTTATTTTATTATTATTATTTTTATTTTTTATTATTTTCTTCTTTCTTTCATAAATTATTTTCTCTTTCTTTCCTCATTCCATTAACATTGGGCTTCTTCCCCGGGAAATAGAGT
This sequence comes from Archocentrus centrarchus, assembly GCF_007364275.1. Classification (NCBI taxonomy): domain Eukaryota; kingdom Metazoa; phylum Chordata; class Actinopteri; order Cichliformes; family Cichlidae; genus Archocentrus; species Archocentrus centrarchus. The sequence goes on along the minus strand of NC_044358.1, from coordinate 9,409,726 downwards.
TATAACAGTTCTATGTTAATATGTTGCACAGAAATCTCTATGTTACTTTTTTAAGTACTGAACGTAACACTTTGACACTGTGAATATATGCTCTGTAAAACCTTTTTCCCAGAAAACTAATAAAAAGTATAATTACAAAAAAGAAAAAAGAAAAGATCCAGTGTGTTCATGGACTCTGTTTCAGTCCCTGATGAAGGCTTGTGTGCTGAAATGTGTTTTTTTTAGGTTAAACTTTACTGTGCCATGAGTATAAAGGCATTTTCATTTTTATTTGAAAAGACAGTTCCTTGGTGTTTTTTAATATTTCAACCTCAGTGATAACTGATATTATAAGTTGAAGTAATTTTGTTGCCCCTGATGGACATTTTAAAAGAGGCCATGTTTAGAAAGAGATCATAACTAGTTAGTTGCTAGTTATGTGTTTAAAAGATATTTAATCTACACAAAGTGCTTCAGATGGTGTAATTTCATGTCTTTAATGTTTAATGTTAATAAAGCTGTTGAATCAACAAAAAAAAAAAAAAAAAAAAAGTTCTGCCAATTATCCCACAAAAAACAAAACCGGCCGATCGCCTCTTCAAGCCCGCGCGACTTCATACGGACACACCTGCACACACACACCTGCTTTTATTCCAGTGTGGGCACCGAAGAGCTGCTTTGATGTGATCCTCATCAGTGAGGTCCACACCATGCTGAAAGCTTAATGGCCCACAGGCGCACTTAGACACAAGCACATGCACATAATATTATACACAAAGTAATCAAAACCAAACTGTACACGGTCAGACAGATGAACACACTGACAAGCACATGCACACTCACTTGGACTGTACAACATATCCTCCACACAGCCTCAGAGAAGCACACACATCCAGGCTCGTAATGATGCCTCAGATGAAAGGATTTAGTGGGACCACTAGAGCCCAGTGCTGCTTCCCAGTGTCCCCGTTGACATTTCCTGCAGCTACTGTAACAACACGAGCCGTTTGCTCATCGACTGTGGTGCTGATGAGCCACAGTTTGTCCCCGCTCACACTGAGCATGCTCCCTTGCATGGATCAGAAACTATTTTTTCAATCCACTGAAGACAGGTGAGCAAAGGAGGAGCTTTAAAGGTTGGGGCTTTGGCTGAAGGAGCACGGCAGTTACCATTTTGATAAGCATAATACGAAGAAGGATTCATGTAACCTGGTGTTTTGATTGTAAGATTGAAATATCATCTCTTTTTACCAGCAATCAGCTGGGAATGAGAAGACTATTTGAATTTGTTTGCCTGACTTGATTTGCAATGAGAATAAGCAGCGATTTCTTATTTAGCTGATTTATCCTTCTTGCCGAGACTCGTGTGTGAAAGCTTTAATTATCTAAACTGCACCAAGGTTGTAGTACTATACAAATAGTCAACCTAATTACTCTTTTCATGCTTAAATGAGTCCAAAGAGAGTGACTGCTGAACACGGGTTATTAATGCATTCTTTAGACGATAATAAGTGTGAATGCAAAACTTTCAGATAAGGAGAATCATTTGGATCTTAGCTAGAAAACACAAAACAAGGAAAACACAGTGAAGCAATTATCCATCCATTCAATGATTGATGTCGCTGCCCGAGAGCGCCCTGTGAACTCTATTTTAATATGCCATATCTAATTGTTGAACAACACAAAATGGAACTGTAGCAGTTAAAGTCATCAGAGTAATACAGTAGAGTATAGTAGTATTTGCTATACAGTCACTGTGTCTGGCTCCACTTTTGAGGCTAAATGCTGCCTCTCACTGGCTAGCTAAGGCTAGTTAAGGCTGTAATAATAGCCACTGTTCAGACATCACTGTGTTGCAGTTTTGACAATTCAGCTCATGACTCATGATGCAACCTAATAAATGATTTCCTTCCTGATTTTCTTTTGCTCAGAAACACCATGGCTTTTTTCCACGATGTCTCCTGAGGTAATTATGATTAAAACAAAGTGGGAAAAGAAAAATAACACCTTTGTAAAATGCCATCATGCAATCATGAAGAAGCACAGAAGCCAGTATAAGAAAGAAATACTGATACTGGAGAAAATAAAATGTTACCAAAGTACCCTTTAAAAACACTGAAGGCTAAATTGCTTGTTAACAAGCTTTTCCTTGATGAGATGTGCCCATCTTGGTACTTCTTCCATCCACAGGTGCCATGCTCCATTTGTGGCAGAGTTAGTAGTTGCATTAAATATAAAGCTATATGGTCATATCGTTCCTGTGAACCGTCTACAGTACGTCTCGCTGTGGATTCTCCACGAACCAGCTGGCTTCTGTCTATAAACTGCAATCAGCTCTTGTCTCTCTTGTACCAGATTGAGCCAGAATCGACACTGCTGAGGACTGAGCAGCTGTGTGGCTTCAGCAGCAGTGCAGAGAACAAATCATTTCTACAAAAGCGTTTCTGCGCTGTACTCGCTCAGCAACATTTCCTCCTCAGATGAAAGATGCGCGTCGTGGCCTACGGGCTTGTGCTTATTTAGAGAGCTCGTACGACCAGACAGGCCTTCGGTGTCTCGCTCTTGCTGACAATGGGGGTGCTTCATGTATGTAGTCTTTTTTTTTTTTTTCCTGTCTGCAGGTGTGTAGGTATGGCAGCTCTTGTTGACAGGCTTTTATGGAGCTCCGTGTGATTTATGCATGTGAAGGAATTTTTGTGCATTTTGACTCTAACGCGTCTGCCTGAGTTTTTGTTTGTGTGACCACATCAACCAATCACTGGTCTCTGGTGCAAGAAAAGAAAAAATGAACCCCTGTGGTGATACCAAACCTCTGACAAGCTGTCTGTGTACCAGGGGCAGAGTGTTAGCTTTATGCTGTCATAACATCAGAACATTTTTATCCTCCATCATAGCAGAGGGGGGTGCTATCAAGCTAGACTGATTGGTTAGCAGAGTAAGTTGAGCCTGTACTGTGTGAGTGACCTATAGACTTTCTGCTGAAGGAATCCACTTTATATATGCCATCTGGAGAGTTTCACACCACTGATTTTCTTTTAGCAACTGTAACAACTAGAGCACAGATTAGAAAAGCAATCATTTACATTTGCTTTGAGGTTCCGCGCGTCAGTACCGACTTCCAGACTCTATCAGTGACCAGGAGATCTCCACCTAAAGGTTGGCAGAGACCTTTTCTAAATATCTGCATATTGAATTGTATCAAATTATAATGGTCACTGGTGGTAAGACAGGAGGAAGGTGTAATTCCAGCCATTTCAGGCAGGTGTAAGAGTTTGAAGGAGTAAAACAGTTAAAGAGTTGAAAAGAATAAAAGAGTTTGAAAGAGTAAAGAAAAATATAGGCAAAATGAGTCTGACGGTGAAAGCCCACAGGCTGTGTGAACAGTGGACCGAACAAGTGCTCTTCTCAGGGGGTTTTCAGGTTTAGAGGGCGTTTGGTTTTTCTGAAATCTAAAGCAGAACATTTGTCTTTTACTTATATCCTTTGGAAAGTTGAGCGGCGTAAACAGTGACGCGTTTACGGCTCCCGGTAGAGAAGTTGATAGAGTGAACACTGGTGGTCTTTGTGGTTCTTTACACAAACCTTTATCTCAGAAATCCATAAAAGCAACTTAAACCCTTTAAAAGCCTCAAAAGATAAAAGATAAAGAATAAAGAGAATAAAGAAAAAGTAAAAGAATACAGAGAAATGAAGAAATAAAGAATAAAGAGAAAAAAAGTTTTTGTAATAAAAATAAAAACCCTAAAAAAAGAAAAAATATAAATGCTGGTACCTTATTAACATTGTTTTTGTTTGTTGCAGTTTGGACTGACTGACGGACTGACAAACCTGCAGTGAGCTGCATGTAAGGTCAACAAGCAGTGGTGTTGAGAGTATGACCTCTGACCCTAAAAGTATCTACATTTTGACTAAAGACTTTGTCCATAACATTTTTATTTTTATTTTTGTTTTGTGGTGAAAATCCCACTGCAGGGGTTTAGATTTAAAAGCATAGAATTACACAAACTGAAAAAAAAAAAAGTTAAAGCCTCTATTTCACTGCTGAACTAGTAACAACTGCTGATGTTTTAGGTCAAGATTATGCATTTCTCCCCTTCACAATTTAGTAACCTGAGGTTTATGAAGCCATATTTTGTCTGCCATAATTATGTTTTTTTTTTTTTTGGGTACAGACCCTTACAGAATAAATATAATTTTGAGTCCAGTAGAATACTTTCAAATTATTTTGATTGTTAATCCTTCTAAGATATTTTATTTTCCCAGATTTTCATGCCAAAGGAGTCAGAAGTGAACAGTAATTTTACAGGTACAGACAAACTTATCCAAGAGCTGTTTAAAATTAGAGAACTTTAAAATGATTATTTTTAGATATTTTGAGATTCGTCCCATATTTTGTTTTTGTTTTCTTGTGTTCTTTTTGTTCCACTCTAGCTCACATCGAAGGTGTGTCAAATTTTAATTTAAGGACATTAATTGGTGTTATAATTTCTTGATGACTTTGAGACCAAAATACAAAAGTTAACTTTACAATTGGATGAAAAATGAGATGCAAAACAAAACACAAACACTTGCAATGAAGAAGCAGCTTAGACTCACTCACTCACTCACACACTCACTCATAGACAGACAGAAGCTCAAATTAGCTTTTTGCTTAATCTGACATTTAGCTCTAGGTGCATTAAATCAGGTTCACTTTTGGTGGATTGAATCCACTTAGTTAGTAAATTAGTAAATTATACTGTTGTTGAATTTCTCTGTTTTCCACATTCTGTTTTGTAAATGATGTAATCAAGACTGATAAGCTGTGATTATATGAAACTGTAAGTTGAATTAGAATGTGCCAGTACTTCATGCCATCTCATGGCACGAAGTCTGACCCAGATATCTGTGAACTATTTGAAATGGTTTTATTAAATTTAATAATTGGACTCCATATTCCTGTTTTGTGTCATTCCTGTTCGATAAAATGAACACGCAGAAACCTAAAGGCTTAAGCAGCGCACACTCTTATTATTTAGATTCCTTCAACTCTGTCCATGAACTTTGGACACAGGTACATATTAGGCCTATATCTGCTTAGGCTCCTGAAGCTTCTGATCTACACCACTTTGGATGAAGTCTTCATAGCAACCAACTGCCATTGCACTAAAATGACGCACTTGCTGTTATAGCAAAGTCAGTGAACAAGTGTGTGAAGTCTGATGGGTCTAGCTTGAACAGTGTGCCTCTATGGCGTTGACTTGAAAATCCTAAAGGACATCGAGATATCGCATTCAGAGTTTTAGAAAACTTGACCTCCGACCGAAACAGGTCAAGGTCGCCGAGATTCAGATTCATCCAAGACTTTTAGTGGATGCAACTCCATCTCCATCCATCCATCCATTCATCCATCCATCTTCTTCTGCTTATCCTTCTCAGGGTTGCAGGGGCACTGGGGCCTCTCCCAGATGTAATGGGGAGGGTATGCTCTGGACAGGCTAACACAGAGAGACAGACAACCATTCACACCTATGGGCAATTTAGAAATCACCATCTAACCTATCCCCACTAACTGCATGTCTTTGGACTGTGAGAGGAAACCAGAGTATCCGGAGGAAACCCATGCAGACACAAAGGTCCAGTTTGAACCCAGGACCTTCTTGCTGGAAGGCAAGAAGGTCGACTGTCCTGCTCCTGGATGCATCTATGGTGTGAATTTGAAGAGTATGGGTGAGATCATTCTCGAGTTATTAAAATTTTAGTGGAACACATGCTGAAAACATGACAAAAAATAACTTCACAAAATGTTAAAATTTATAATAGAATGTAATATTTAATGGAAAGAAACACCATTCATGTGCAGGTGTCGGTGTGTAACAGTGTGTATGTGATTCCACGTGCCATAATAACTGCAACATGCTAATATGTGGAGGTTTACTGGCTCAGTGGCGCCCTCTCTGAGGCAATGAAGAAATGCAACTGGCAATGTTGAAAAAATACATTCAAGATATCCTGAATTAGAATTATGATTAGTGAGAACAAAAAAGTGAGATATCCAGAATTTACTTCATGACTAGTCATAATTTAATTGAAGATATCTGAAATATGGTTCAGATAGTCAATAATTCATTGTAGGTATCTTGAATTGAAGCCTCCATACAACTCTGTCATGGCCGGGGAGGAAACGGGGGACTCAGGACTCCAGAGGTAAACAGAACTTAAAAGGGCGTTTATTCAGGTAAGGGGGGAACACAAATACCAAAAAAACCTCGGAAGGGAGACGGAGGGCAGGCACAGGGAACACAGGAACACACGGGCACACAACGACGCGACAAGGAACACATGGAAACTGAGGGCTTAAATACACACTGGGTAATCAGGGCAAGAGGAAACAGCAGGGAACAACCGGTGAGGCAAATTAAACTAATTACACAGGGGAAGCAAAGCTGAACACAAAGCACAGGAAAACCAGACTGTCAAAATAAACAGGAAGTGACAAACCAAGGAACATACTGACTAAACACGGGGAACAGGCACAGACTCAGGACAGAGACGCAGACATATCACAACACTAGGAAACACAAGACATCAACCTACTGGGAGGACACACTCAGGAAATAAACTAACACAAAACGCTGGGCCAACGGCCCAGGACATGACAAACTCAGTGGTAAATCTGACGTCATTTCTACTAGTCAGAATGTAATTAGAGATATCTTAATACATCTAGTCATAAATCAGTTTCAGATATCTGGAATGTAAGTGTGGTGAAACGGATTTTATGTTTTTATGCCGTACAGCTCTGGTCGTCACACCTGTTGATGATGTATCCCTCACAAAGGTGATGTCAGGTGGATACCTGGCTAAGCTTCTCAATATATGCTGACCAACTAGCATTTTACCTTCTGCTACTGTGGGCTGGATCATCTGCCTACAACTTGCCAGCTGTGGTAGACTCCTACATCCATGGATTAGTTTCTTAGGGCCTGACTGTGAGATCAGTGATTCCCACATTGGGGTTCAGGGACCCAGGAAGACACAAGGCTCTTTTTGAGGCTTTCCCAGATTTTTAGCAAATAAAAATGGTTTAAAATATGGTCATGTGACCTGTCAGTTTTTCCTCATAAATTGAAAAAAAAAAAATCTAATTTTTATAGGGGATAACAACATCCATGACTAACTGCTTCAAAGTAAAACATAAAATAAAATAAAAAGATAAGTACATAAGATAAGAGTCTGCTTTAATGTGCAGGTGTGTGTGACAGTGACAGGTTACTGCACCCAAAGATCATGGCGACCTCATTCAGCCTCAAAGACTAATTTCAGCTTTCCATCTCTGACCTCAGACTCTTCAAACCATCTCATCTTCAAACTAATTCTCATGTTTCACTACATTTGCTGGGACTCGGTCAGTTCCACTGTAAGTGGCTCCTCAGGTCCTCCAGCTGGACCCTCGGCTCTTTGGGCTCCACTCTGGCCTTGCTGCCCACAGAGGTGTCTGAGCTCAGTGTTGCCATGGGGGGGTCAGCTTGGCCTCAGTCAACTCATCGAGCTATGAATGAGTATTTTTTGAGCAATGCCAGAATGGATGCAGGACTTTGAAGAGAATAGCCACGAGCTACATTCACAGTGTTATTGTGCCATCTGTTGGAGTCACAGACAACTGCAGACACTCCTTCAAACCTCCACCAGTCACAATGTAGAACACACATGACTGAAAATTGGCACTGGCCTGTAATCAGCTAAGACAGCTGGGATGAAGTGCTGGCTTGTTAAGTAATGGTTTCATTATTGCCACCTTAAAAGCCTGTAGCCAACTACTAAAGACAGACTGATCATATTTAAGGCTGAAGCATCAGTTATAGGGGGAGCTAACATTTATGTCCTCGTCTGTATATGTGGTAATACGCTGGGCTTTGTGCAGGCCAGTCAAAAAAAGCATCCCACAAACCCATGCTTCATTCAGAGTTAATTACTGTTATTAAACTGACCTTGTTGTTCTTCTTTTTTAATTATTAATTAATTCATTTTTATTTATTTATTTTTCAAAAACAACCAAAAACCTGACCTTGTTCAAGGATGGTACAAGCATATAAAGATGGTGTGGCACAGTTTTATGTAGAGATTAGGGACAAATTAAAGAAGGAAAAAAAGGTGTTAGTCCACGGCGTCCTGCCAGAACAGCTTGCTGGCTTGGTACAGACTGAGTCACAGGTTTCTCTGCTGTTGGGATGGACACCATCCATTCAAAAGTCATTCCCTCATTTGATGCTGAATTTCAGTGAATTCCAGCGATAGGATGCCACCTGTGGAACAAGTCCAGTTGTGAAATTTCCTCACTACTAAATATATCACAGTCAGCTGTTGGTGGCATTATAACAAAGTGAAAGTGATTGGGAACAAGAATCATTAAGTGGGAGGTCACGTAAAGTGACAGAGTGGGGTCAGTGGATGCTGAGGCACATAGTGGGCAGAGGACGCACTCATCAAGGGTTTCCATGGCTGAGCAGCTGGATGCAGTGGTGTGAAGCACTGCTGGACAAGCCTGATGGAGGAGTCTGAGTTTGGTGGTTGCCAGGGGAACGGTACCTGTCTGACTGTTTTGTGGAGGGGGGGTTATGGTGTGGGGGTGTTTTTCAGGAGTTGGGCTCGGCCCCTTAGTGAAAGGAACTCTTAATGCGTCAGCATACCAACACATTTTGGATAATTTGATGCTCCCAACTCTGTGGGAACAGTTTGGGGATGGCCCCTTCCTGTTCCAACATGACTGCACACCAGTGCACAAAGCAGCTCCATAAAGACATGGATGAGCCAGTTTGGGGTGGAAGAACTTGACTGGCCTGCTGAGTCCTGACCTCAGCCTGATAGAACACCTTTGGGATGAGTTATAGCGGAGACTGTGAACCAGACCTTCTCTCTAACATCAGTGTCTGACCTCACAAATGTGCTTCTGGAAGAATGGTCAGAAATTCCCATAAACATTCCCAAACCTGTGGAAAGCCTTCCCAGAAGAGTTGAAGCTGTTACAGCCACAAAGGGTGGATCAACATCATGTTAAACCCTCTGGATTAAGAATGAGATGTTACTCAGGTTCATGTGTGTGAAGGCAGATCAGCTTTTGGCAGTATAGAGTATACCTTCAACTGAGGATCAAAGGGTCAGGCTTTAATCTGACATTTGTATCTGGTAACATATTAAGTAGGTCAAAGTTAGAAGTACTGAAAGTATGTAGGCGTAAACTATCAGATTGAAGCACACAGGAAACCAGCAGCTTGCAGCAGTGAAGCTACTGTATCAGGCCATCAGGTCAGCTGGGTTTCAGTCTAAACTGGTTTCTTGGAAAAACACATTAAATTTAAAACCCAGAAAACCCAGAAAAATAATTATTTTCTGATAGCTACTGTAAATAATCTTATGAGTGTTTGCAAAGACTAGATTAACAGTGAATTGCTCCTGACAGCTGAATGTAATACTGAATTAAAAGCAGTAAAAACTAACAGTAAAAGCATAACTGGGAAAAAACACACTTGCTGCTGCTACTGCTGAAAAAAACATCTGTTTTCAGTAATGAGATCAAATTTGGAGCCTTAATTCTAAAGAGTTTTGTCTTCCATTAATTTGTTTTTATTATTCTGCTGTTGTATAACCAAGTTAAGGACGATTAAAGAGGCTAAAACACCAAATAATTTATAGGTCTTTTATTATCATTTTATTGTTGTCATATTAGCTGGTTTGTCCCAAAATCAACAGAAATGGCAAATTCTAAGACATGGAAAAATATAAGAACACATTGTTTGCAAACACGACACCCAAAAAGAGATTTATTGGTGAGCTGGCAGGAAGGCTGATGAGACAAATAGAGAGTGACCTCTGACCTTAAACTGGCCGCAGCTGTCAGACAAGATGTAAGATACTCAAAAAAAGCACCCAGAGACATGCTGAACAAGAATATCTGAGAGTTTATAAAGAAACAAACTGATTTATATTTTTCATTGATTTTCAAATACCTTCTTATACAGAAGTGGATGATATCGTGATTTTGGAAGGTCATAATTTCCAAATGCTGCAGTCAAACACCTTGCAAATGATCTCAGACGCACCTGAGAACATGTTTAATGGGTATATAGTGGTGTATGCAGAAAACAAACTGATTTCCATTTTTTATATATTTTTGAATATCTGCTGATGCTGCAGTGATTATGACAACATTCGTATTTCTGGAATGTAACCATTTCAAATTCCTACAGCCATTTCACCCGAGAATAACTAGAGATGTACTTGAGGATAAAGTGAACAGGAATATCAGGCTGATTGTTGATAACAGTTTGATTGGATCCTTCTCACGCAGCTACAACCATGTACCTACATATTATTGTATCCAGCAGTGACGTGCAGTCAGGTGAGGCAGTGCCTCAGCTGCCATCATGACAAATACTAACAGTGATAAGAGAAAATACATTTGACCACTTGACTGTTTTAGAAAACTGTTTTCTGAATCATTTCAACAATTTTACGCATCACCTGTTCAAACACATGGAAGAAATGCGGGGTGAGGCAGTGCAGTGCTGTGGCTCACCTCTGGTGGCGCTGTGTCACATACAATTAATGAAGCAGGCGGTTGGCGCATTGATTACACAGGTGCTACACATGCTGATGTTCCACAGTCTGTCTAATATACTGAATGAACGTGTGTGACATGTTTATTCTTTGTGATCGGTCATAAATGCACGGTGAAAATACACAGGGTGAGGGAGAAAGTACCGTGCCGCACCGATAGGGGGCAGTGCTGCCCCATAGGGAGAAGGATAGGCGCATGGACTTCATCTTCGAATAAAGGTAAGATAAAACTTTTTTTTTTTTATTTAAAAAGAGAGACAATATTTAGTTTTTCTTGCCATCATTGTTGAACAGTATGGAGTTGATTAAAGCATAATTAATCATTAGCATAATTCAAATTGAAATATAAGCTTCTATTTTGGGCTCATATATGTGAACATCCGACTCCAGACGAGTCAGTGCCTCACCCATCACAAACTTCACCGCACCTCAGTGGTATCTAGGTGTCAAATTGCATTTGACTTATCTAATAATTATCTAATAGTAGCCAAATGTTGCATTAACCATTTGAAACTTGTCTTTTCACAAGTAAGCTTTGAGCATGAACATGGTGCCATGTGCTTGCAACAACCTGGTTATGATATTTTTGGTAATAAGTAAATATGCCCGTATATGCCCCTTATGCTGCGAATCATTTTAGTTTGAAGAGAATATGCAAACTATCAAAAAGGGTCTCAGTGATGTGTTAAACATGAATCTTGTTGAATAAGGTGCTGAAAATGATATTTGTTTTTAGATACATTTTTGGGAATGCATTTCATGATTAGGACTGTAACACTAAATTATATTATCTATGTCTGTTGAAGTATAGATAGCTGAATTTACGAGGTGCGCCTAAAGGCACCATGAATTGAACCGCATTCAGCGACGTAGATGCGCAAATTCTTCGCAGACTTTTGGAGTCGTTCTTCCTCTTCTCTTGAGGTTTCATTCTGCTAGCAGAGGTGGGGTCACGATGACCTGTTAGTTATCGTGTTAAGTAAAAGACTGAAAGTTATTTCTTCTTCCTAATCTCTGTAGAAGCTGTTCGAGCTGCGGCGCTAGCATAATGCGCATGCAGAGCGCCATCTTGAAAACGCCCTCAAAACTGATGGTTGATCATGTTGCTATCGAGGCTGCACCAGAAAGCTACAAGAAGGCAAAGTAAGCTGTTATTTCCTAAAAGGAAGAACAATATAAAAAAAAATGAATTCCTGATATTTCAAGTATTAATTACTTTAGAGTTCTGTGGTAAACTCCCGTAAACGAACAACTGTCTTTAGCTGTAAAGTACTAGCCTAATATTGGATAATAAGCGTTATGTTAGCAAAGTTACTTTTGACAAGTATTTGAAATTCGAAAATTGTTGACATGTGTCAGTACATATAGATTCAATTTGTAAACTTGGTGTTATTAATTAGATTATATTTCCTTACTTCACACTTTTTGTAGCGCCTGGTTTAACTTCTTCCAGTTAGCGGACAAATAAAACTTGGTGTTCCTGGAGTTGTACAGCAGTGTACTTGGACATCCTGTCCACTTTCATGTGCCAAATAACCCATGTTTGTTTGTTTGTTTGTTCTTTTTAAAATAGTCTTTAAAATTCCAGCTTCATGCTGAACTCATAAAATCGCTTATTGGTGTTGTGTGATGCTTAATTATAAAATCCTAAAGTGAGTTGATGCAGCTGAGTACACTCAGCCTTCATACCAGCTGCAAGGGGTCAGGATATGTCATAGATGGTGTTATTGACCATCGCTTTCTAAAAATTAGAATGTTTCATGTTTTTGTTATAAATGTTGCTGGTAAAATAGCAGCCTGTCATCTGTTCCAGGCATTAATAGTACACATCTACAGAAACTTGTTGAGACAATCATGATTGCTTAAATGATTAGTGCATTAATACAGAATGACTATACAATAATTTCTTATCAAGCTTGAATGTTGTTTCTATGAATGGGGACATCCTTCTGTCTTTGGATGTAAACAACAGATACACTGACAGAGCCTCTAATAGAGTGTCTACAGCAGCATGTCCGTTTTCAACACCATCCATTCAGATTAACAGTGACGCAAAGGAAACAGAGGAGAAAGAATCAGTGCTGTGGGTGTAGCAGCTGAGTGTGTTTTCAGCTGAGCTTTAGAGGAGTCACAGATATATTTCCTCCAGAGAAAATGGGGCATCGGTCATTCCAGGGATGACAGTATGTGGATATTGTTACTACCAGATCTTAAATGAGTGTTCTTTTATTTTAAGGTTAGTTTTTGTCAGCTGTTGGCTGAATGTCAGCAGTCTGTTTCTTTCTGGAAACTATTTAATGTCAGTCCTAATTTTGTTGCACTGCTTGTTTCATTCAGCAGGTGCTGTTGTAACTGAGTGAGACTTGAACATACTGAAAGGACACATCTTTTACCATAAGTGAAGTCAGTATAGTGAGAGAGGGTTGGCTTCACAAAAGAGGTAAGGATCATGAGAATCGCTGGAATGCCCCCCCACCCCCACCCAGAAAAGCAAACAAACAAACAAACAAACAGTCCTAGTATTGCGGTATAAGGCTGGAAAATATTAGTCTCAATTTGATTAATTTCTACCGTTGTAGCTCCGAGATGACAGCACAGGCAGCTTTGCCTTGGTTTATTGAACGCCGTGAAAACTACAGAAATTAAACTTAAAGGCTTTAAGCACACAAGTAGCACGTGTGCTTTAACAAAAAGTTACCTCATGGTCGCCTGCCACTTCGGAGGTCCTAGGCGAATATTCTTAAAGTCATGTGCACTTCTAAGTTAACATAAAAAATAATTAGAACACTATAGATTACAAATTTACAGAATATTACAACACAATAATTACCAAATACCTTTCAGATAGAAACTGAGCAGGCTGCTGCAGATAGCTCGATTCACGTCCTTTGTGCGTTATTTTCTTATGCAGCTCTCGCAGCCTCTTGTGTTCACACACAACCCTCGCGATAATAGTGAGTCAACAAAAAATTGTCCATTGTGACAAAATAAATGCGTCTTCATCTTAAAATTGCACTGTTGATTTAATTTGTCCTTTTTGACCCAGGTGAATACATCAAAACATGGAGGCCCAGGTATTTTACCTTAAAGAGTGATGGCTCTTTCATTGGTTACAAAGAGAAGCCAGATTTAAATAACCAGACTCCTCCACCGCTCACCACCTTCTCAGTGGCAGGTCAGTCTTTTTAGATGAAGAACAGTAGCCTTCCCTCTCTGTGCTACTTTCTGTTTTCAAGACATCAGTTGTACGTTTGGAGTTTTATTCCAACCAGCTTCAGTCAACATGCGTCATAATCGTGTTTTTTACAGAGTGTCAGTTAATGAAGACCGAACAGCCCAACACGTTTATCATGCGTTGTCTGCAGCGCACCGCTGCGACAGAACGTATGTTTCATGTAGAAAGCAGCGAAGAGAGGTAAGAACAACAAAGTCACATCACATTTCTACTGTGCTTGTCAAATGCTGTCGTGCGGTTTCTTTATTTTATTTTACTTCTTTATTTGATTCAAACACCTCAAACTTGTCAGACAACTTTGATTTATCTGTTCACGACACTTTTTCTAACTTTGTCCTGTTTCTGTGTTCGTTTACCAAACTTCATTTTTTTTCGGTCTTGCTTTATTCTTCGTAATACTGCCCTGAAGGCCACCAGCCTGGAGACTGGTGTTTCCCAGATACCATTTAATGAAGCCGCAGGTTGAGAAACTGACATTTTGTGGTATTTTTACATTTCAGAGAGGAGTGGATGCAGGCGATCCAGTCTGTAGCGGACAGTCTGAAAATGCAGAAACAGGAGGAAGAGGAACCAATGGATGTGTTCGGCTCACCGAGCCAAAGCAGCACGGAGGAGATGGAGGTGGCGATGGCCAAGAGCTGCACCAAAGTGGTGAGGGAATAACTTTATACCATACTAAAATCATCAAACTGCTACTTTGTGTGAGCCCTTCATAGTTTTTTAAATCATTTCTATGTTATGAGTTTTGGAGTGCCCATGAAAATCCTGATTGGCCAGTTTCAGCTGATCTCAAATGAATGTGTTTGATCAGCAATATGTTGCGTAAACAGGAAAGAAGTGTGTGGGACAGTGGCCCCTTAGCTTGTCTGCTTGCTGTATAATCCCAGTAAACTCTTTCCTCTTTCCACAGCAGCATATGAATGAGGACAAGATATAAATTTCACAAGCAGTAAATAAGAACAAGAAACAAAATCAGAAACAAGAAAATGGCAACAAATATAAATGTAAATAGCAACAAAAATAAGATAACTGTTGGCCTAAATGTCCATAAAGTGTGAATGCGGTTAAGGTGCAGAGTGTGAAGTGCAAAGTCCAGTGAGATACAAAGTGTCAAGTCTCTTAGAGCAGAGCTTTTATGGCTCTGTGGAAGAAGCTGTGTTTAAGGCCCCGATTACACGAGAACGTTTCCAGATGAAAACGGCTACGTTTGAAAGTTTGAGTCTTTTCAATATTTGTTTAATTTCATAATGAGGTGGCAAAAGTACAGACATTCTGTACTTAAGTAGAAGTACAAAACTACTCTGGTAAAAGTCGAAGTACTGATTCAACTTCTTTACTCAAGTAAAAGTAAAAAAGTACAGGCTCTGAAATGTACTCAAAGTAAGAAAGTAAAAGTAGCTCTTTGGAGGACGTTTCTACCTGCTATTTTTCTGTAAAGCTAACTGAACCTCATTATATGTTATTGTAATAATATAAAATAATACATGAAAATGCAAACGTCATTCAGGATGCACTCAGCTTGAATCTGTTCTGTAGGACACAAACTGTGAAAGGGAATTTAAACACAGCTCTGTTCTCTGTGTCCTCCATAGTAGAGGGTGACTGTGCCTCCACCTAAACACAAACATGAGGATACTCAAGGGTTACAGTGGGATTCAGAAGGTGGAGGAACCCTAAGATCAGCTGTAGTGGCTCTGCATGGAGAGTAGAATCACAGCTTTCTATTGTGAGCTCCAATAAATGATGCTGGTGTGCAGGCTGTGATCAGCTGACCTGCTGCTGCTGCTCTGAGGTTTACTGCTCTGTGTGGATGAACTGAAGTCACAAAGATGTAACCCAGTATTTCACAGCTCTCTGAGCTGATCTCCATCCCCTACACTGACAGCATACAGGCTGTAGAAATGTTGGATTCAGTGAATGAATCTCAGCATCAGCAGCTTTGATTCAAACTCATCTCTGCTGCACTGATGTAACCTGTAACTCTGACCGTGAACACAGCCTCTGTGCACCAACACAGAGGTTTACTGTAAATACAGTACAGCACACTGACCTGTTTATTACGTGCTAAACTGCAGTATTTTCATACAATCTTTGAATAACACAAAGTCAGCATACTTCAGTTTGTTTTGCAGTCCTTCCCTTTAAATCTAACCTCTCTTGAACGAAGATACTTACTCTGGATGGCATTACCTTGGCCTCCAGTAACACTGTGGGAAATCTTTTTTGACTAAGTTATGTAGGACTGCCTTCTTGCATTTGTGCAGTGTCTGTAAAATTAGAAACATCCTTTCTCAGAGTGATGCTGAAAGCTAATTCGTGCATTTATTACTTCTAGGCTGGACTATTGTAATTCATTATTATCAGGCTGTCCTAAAAGCTCCCTGAAAAGCCTTCAGCTGATCCAAAATGCTGCAGCTAGAGTACTGACAGGGACTAGAAAGAGAGAGCAGATTTCTCCCATATTGGCTTCTCTTCATTGGCTCCCTGTTAAATTTAGAATAGAATTTAAAATCCTTCTCCTCACATACAAGGTCTTGAATAATCAGGCCCCATCTTATCTCAAAGACCTCATAGTACCGTATCACCCCAATAGAGCACTTCACTCTCAGACTGCTGGCTTACTTGTGGTTCCTAGGATACTTAAGAGTAGAATGGGAGGCAGAGCCTTCAGCTTTCAGACCCCTCTTCTGTGGAACCAGCTCCCAGCTTGGATTCAGGACACAGACACCCTCTCTATTTTTAAGATTAGGCTTAAAACTTTCCTTTATGATCAAGCTGATAGTTAGGGCTGGATCAGGTGCCCCTGAACCCTCCCTTAGTCACACTGCTATAGGCCTAGGCTGCTGGGGGGGTTCCCATGATGCACTGAGTGTTTCTTTTCATTCACCTCTTTATACACTAATTTGTATTTAGTCAGCAATAATCTCTGGCTCTCTTCCACATAATGTCTTTTGCCCTGTCTCTGTCCCCTCATCCCCAATGGGTTGTGGCAGATGATTATGAAATTAAGACTAGTTTTCTAACTTTGTATCCTCCTCTGCTGTGTCGTACCATGGACTGACAGCATGAGATTTAAAGTGGTGGCTGCACCTACGATAATTTGCGTTAATGTTATTTCAGAGGCAGCTCTTTTGTTTTCTGTAGCAATCTTAAATACATGGTTTGGTGTCTGGGTCAGATTTAAAAAAAAAAAAGATGAATGACATTTTAAGTGCCTTATTAAATTGTTCAGTGTGATTTTTACTACTGTAAATTAGTCATTTTGCAAAAGTCTGTAAACCCACTACACTATCTTGGAGTTGCAGTCTGTAAACTAAAAACCAGACAAATTAAATCTTTTAATTGATTTTTGGGGCCCCTTGAATACTAGATTGTTGCACCCAGTCACAGGTCTCTTCCTATTCAAGTGATTTCAGTTTTCTTTGCTCCTGATGGTTAATAGTTGCATAAAGTTTGGCTGAAGAGATTTACTGATATTCATCAGAGATTACCCTTATTTTCATTGTGATAACATTCTTGCAGACACTGAAATATGCCTTCCAAACTCCTGACCGGCTCTGTTTTGTATTGGAATATGCCAGTGGAGGCGAGGTGAGACCCCATATCCCGCATCCACATCCAACACATCAGTCACATCAGGATGCACTCGGTTCCAGCAGTTAAACCTTCACACAAAGGCAGATTTTCTGTAACAGTAGGTAAGTGTTTGACTCTGCCTGCTCTTGTTTCTTTCAGCTCTTCTTCCACCTCTCACGTGAACTAGTGTTCACAGAAGACCGGGCGCGCTTCTATGGGGCTGAGATTGTGTCAGCACTCGAGTACCTCCACTCACGTGATGTTGTTTATTGTGATCTGAAGGTGAATACAACACATACCCATCATTTCATAAATATTCCATGTGCCAGGATGACAACAGTAAGGATAAACTGACTCTTAATTTGTCAATAATCACACACCCCAGCCAACCTGCTTTTAAGTGAATGTTATTTTTTTAATTTGAGGATATACAGTATGCATTTTAAAAAGTCACTTCCCCACTCACCCTGCGGTCACTCTTTGTCCTCCAATCCTCTACCAGAGGCCTGGGAGCTCAAGGGTCTTAGCTGTTCCTTGGACTGCGCTCTTCTGAACAGAGATCTTGGAAGTTGTTCCTGGAATCTGCTGAAGCCATTCTCCCAGATTGGGAGTCACTGCTGCTGTTCAGTACCTAGAGGGGATCGTACGATCGCACCAGCCTGTGACATTTTTCTAGCTAGCACCCTGACAGATCTTGCACCCTGCTGTTATGTGCTGGATTGTCTCAGGGACATCTCTGCACAGCCTGCACCTTGTGTGGTACACCCCAGCCTCTATCGATCTTGTGCTTAGAGCTTGCTTCTGTGCTGCCATGGTTAGTGCCTCTGTGCTGTCTTTCAGCCCAGCTTTGTCCAGCCATTGTTAGGATTTTTCGATATCAGTCATTTCTTCTATCTGCCAGTGGTACAGGCTGTCCTTCCATCATGGTTGCTCTTCTTGCTCCTGTTCTTTCTTGGGTTTTTGCTGCCTGAGGTACTCACTAAATGTGTGATCAGTGGCCATCTTCCTGATGTGCTCATGGATCTTTGTCGTTTCATCCTGGACAGTGGTTTTAACGCTCACTTTAGCTTACTTTGCTCACTTCCGTCCTTCCGCTTAGTGTCCAGTCTCAGGGTGCTTGATTTGGGGCGAAACCCTCCGTTCATGGTCAGGCGCTTTCTTGTCTTGACATCAGTGGCTTCATCTCCTCCTATGGCCAGCTTATTATCCCAGTAGTGTCTCTGATGACAGGCAGGGCGTATGTGTTGATTGCCCGGATCTTGTTCTTCCCATTCCCATTCTCCAGGTGTTCCCAGTTGGCACTGAAGATCAAAAACCTGAAACACCTGAAGACTGAAAACAGGCAGGGGTCGTCACACTGTGTACTCTCTCCAAAAGAAGGTAGGCATTGTCCTGCACCAGGAGGAACCCAGGATCCACTGCACTATCATAGGGTCTGACAGTGGGTCCAAGGATCTCATCCCAATACCTAATGAGAGTCAGGGTGCTGTTCCCTAGCCTGTACAGGTCTGTGTGTCCCCCCCATGGATATGCCTCCCAGACCATCACTGACCCGCCACCAAACATGTGCTCAGGATGAACCTGCTGTCATCTGTGAAAAGCACAGGGTGCCAGTGGTGGACCTGCCAGTTCCGGTATTCTATTTCAAATGCCAAACAGGCTCCACAGTGCGAAGAAGTGAGCACAGGGCCCACTAGAGGACATCGGGCCCTCAGGCCACCCTCATGAAGTCTGTTTCTGATTGTTGGGTCAGAGACATTCCCACCAGTGGCTGCTGGAGGTCATTTTGTAGCTCTGCAGTGCTCATCCTGCTCCTCCTGCACAAAGGAGCAGATACTGGTCCTGCTGATGGGTTAAGGACCTTCTACGGCCCTGTCCGGCTCTCCTAGAGTAACTGCCTGTCTCGTGGAATCTCCTCCATGCTCTGAGACTGTGCTGGGAGACACAGCAAGCCTGTCACTGTAAGACCACCACAGGCACCTATTGATGAGCAATCCTAGAGGAGTTGGACCACCCGTCCAGCCTCTGTAGGGTCCAGGTTTCGTGCTATGCTACCAGCAGTGACACTGACCCGAGCCAAATGCAGAACTAGTAAAAAAAATGTCAGAAAACATGAGGAGGGAAAACATGTCATTAGCCTCTGCCTGTAAAACCGTTTCTGTTTCGGGGGGTTGTCTTATTATTGCACCTGTTGTTAGTGTCATTAACACAAGCAGTTCTTGATTAACAACCCCCTCTGCTATTTAACTTATCAGATCAATATTCCAGAGGTTTAATTGACTTGATGCTATACTCTGATTAAAAAGTGTTCCTTTAATGCAGTGGTCTCAAACTCCCGGCCTGTGGGCCACTTCCGGCCCACACCCTCCCTGCTTCTGGCCCGCGAGTTGATGTCGATAATATAAAACAGCTTGGCCCTTTAAGTTATCCTTTTAATTTTGTTTTTTTCACCAATTAAGACAACCATTTCCTGTGTAATTCAAATGAAATGATTAAAAAATGTATTAAAGACATTTATTTTTTAAATGCAAAAAAAATTGCAAAGGAAGTGCAAAGTAAGATCAGGGCAGATAGCACGAAGAAGCAGGAGAAGAAAAAGGCGTATTAGCAGCAGTAGAAGAACAGGCAGCAGAAAATTTCCACGTGTAAAATAAAAGTAGCTGATGAACACAGACAGTTTCAACAATTTATCTTTAGTTTGGTGAAAATTGATCTGCCTTATATGCCAGAGAGAACTTGCCATTCTGAAGGAGTTTAATCTCAAGTGTCATTAAACATGGAGAACATCGTGAGAAGAACGAGAGAGATGACAGGAAAAAATAGCTGAGCAGCTACAAAGAGGACCACTATCCCAGTGAGAACTTCTCCACAGAGCCAGGCTGCAGACGGAGCAGGTTACGTGGTCGGCGAATCGCCACTTATTTGCCAAAGCAGGAAAACCGTTCGCTGAAGGATTGCATGTTGAGAGTTGCTGCATTAATCCACTCGGTCACAATTATTGTAGGGTCATTACTCCACAATTCAAAGCGCCTTGAGGCAACTGTTGTGATTTGGTGCTACAGTGTATCACAAAAGTGAGTACACCCCTCACATGTCTGCAGATATTTAAATATATCTTTTCATGGGACAACACTGACAAAATGACACTTTGACACAATGAAAAGTAGTTTGTGTGCAGCTTATATAACAGTCTTCATGTAGAGCAACAGTTCCTCTTTTAAGAGAGTTCTTTGCCATGTTGAAACTTTCAGTGATCAGTATGAGAGAGTGTGAGAGCTGTACTACAAAACTGAACCCACCTGCTCCCTGTGCACACCTGAGACTTAGTAACACTAACGAGTCACATGACATTTTGGAGGGGAAATGACAAGCAGTGCTCACTTTTGTTGCCGCTGGTCTAGACATTGTTTGTTGGGGGGGGGGGCTTTTAAATAGAGGAGTAAGTGTGGACTCTGTTGTATCTGTTTACATAATAGAATGTCTTTATTGTCATCATACAGAATGTACAATGAGATTGGAGATAGTTATAGTATTGGCATCAGTGTATGATTACATTTTATCACTAAACTAAAATCTGATGTGATGTAATTTTCTTCTGTCTCAGCTGGAGAATCTGATGCTGGACAAAGACGGACACATTCAAATAACTGATTTTGTCCTTTGCAAAGAGGGCATTACTGCAGGTACAACGATGAAAACCTTTTGTGGAACTCCTGAGTATCTGGCTCCTGAGGTACATCAAAGTTCTTTTATTGTTAATATTTCATATGTGCAGGACGTACAGAGGATTGAAATTGCCTTATTCTCAGACCCGAGGTGAAACGGGGAGATGCATAACAAATTTACACACTTAAGACAAAAGGTTGCTCTGGTCTCTGTATAGTGTGTGTGCTGGTGTTGGAAAGGATGACTGTTAGGAAGTCTGTAAAAAAAAAAAAATTCCTGTAAAAAGTTACCATTATTTTCACTAAATTCTATGAGAGCTGCTGCTTTTTACTGCTGTTGAGAAATCTCTCTCCTTCCTCAGGTCCTAGAAGAAACGGCTATGGCCAGGCGGTGGATTGGTGGGCTTTGGGTGTAGTGATGTATGAGATGATGTGCGGCTTTTTGCCTTTCTATAACCAAGACCATGAGCGTTTGTTTGAGCCAATGCCCCCACCCTCTCGTCTCCGTCTGCATCCCCTCCTGACCCTGACCCTACCCACCATAATGCTATCCCGGCTTTATATGTGCAATATGCTTTTGCTGAGGTGTTTTTGTAACCTCGTAAGGTGTTCTTTATGAACACAGTATGAGATGATTTTTTTGAACCTAACTATCCCAGTGTATCTCTTTCTGTCTTTCTGCTAAAGGTAGCGCCGTTGAGAAACGGTTGCATGACCTCAGACATCTGTCCCCCCCCCCCCCCTGTCTGTGTTATGTTTTTGTTTTGGATGGATGTTCTGTTAACTGCAATTTCCCCATTTGTGGGACTAATAAAGGCATTCTTGATTCTTGATTCTTGATTCTTGATCCTCACGAAGGAGGTCCGCTTCCCCCAGCCCCTGTCACCCAAGGCCCAGTCCCTGCTGGCTGGCCTGCTCAAGAAGGACCCCAAGCAGAGGTATTAGACCAGACAGCTCCTTTGTGTGGATTGCTTTAAGAAATGCCTAGTCTAGTTTTTTTTAGTGTGTTTGACTCCATGTGTAGTGGAAATGATTATCACTTCTCCTCATACTGGTGCAGTTCCCAGCTTCTTTCAACAAGCTGTTGTTGAGCTAATTTTAAAGAAACCTAATTTTGATCCATCTCTTCCAAACAGTTTCCAAATTGCCTTTTGTGTTAAAGATTTGGAAACAACTTAAACAAAAACTGATGTCCCGCCCCTCCCTGTGTTTCCTTTACATCATAGCCATTATGGCTCACGACACATCACAGTACACATAGGGTCTCCTCACTGCTGCCTGCTCCTCAATTTTAATTACATTACTTACTTGTTTAAGTAATTGTCTAACAGAAGTTAAGCAATGGTTAATTGACAGTTTCCTCCAGTTAAATACTGATAAAACAGAAACATTGATTAATGCTCCAGACCATATGATTTCAGAAAACGGGCAACATATCAGCTTCTGTTCAATCAAGCCTCAGAAATTCAGGTGTCGTTTTTGACAGTTCAGAGTCCCTTGAGCGTCACTAAACAGCTGGTTTGGATTTTTATTTTTTTATCATTTAAGGAATATTTCAAAGCTCAGATTACTGGTTTCAAAGTTGTACTTGTACTTGAAGCCGTACAGACTCCATTGACTCTTTTAAAAAGCAGCTGAATACATTTTTATGCAGGCAAACCTTTAATTACCTTGTTTTGTGATGTATTTTATTGCTTATATGTTATACTGATATGTTATACTTTTGTTTTTTGTCTTTTATTGTGAAGCACTTTGGGATTTCTATATGTGAAAAGTACTATATAAATAAATTTTACTTCCAACTTCCTGACTGTTACATGATCTCGTTTGGACTGACAGGTTAGGAGGAAGTCCCAATGATGCCAAAGAAATAATGAGTCACAAATTCTTCATGACCATCAGCTGGCAGGATGTGGAGCAGAGGAAGGTAGGACTTTCTTTTTTGAACTTCTTTTTCAACTCATCACGTATAATCAGACAGTCAATCATTCATTCACCATTTCACAGGTACAGCGTAGAAGCAATTGAACTGAATCGAGTTTTTGACTAGAGTTTGTGGATTCTGGCATTCTTGTAGCGTCCATATTTTGCTCCATAGCTACATAACATGAGAGAAATAAAAAGCCAAACCAAACAAAAACTAAACAACTACGGATACAGATGTTCTTGGCGACTAATTTTCTTAGTCGACTAAAAAAGGAAAAAATTAACTAACCGACTAGTCTAAAACTGAGAAACACTCAGATTGTCATGGCCGGGGAGGAAACGGACGAGGAAGGACAAACATGCAGGACTCCGGAGATGGGCATAACTCAAAGGCATTTATTAATGTAGGGAAAAACAATACAAAAACCGTTCAGAAGGGAGACGAAGGGGAACCACAGGGAGCACAGGAACACACGGGCACACAACATCAACGACGCGACAGAGAACAATGAAAACTGAGGGCTTAAATACACACGGGGTAATCAGGGCAAGAGGAAACAGCAGGGAACAACAGGTGAGGCAAATGAAACTAATTACACAGGGGAAGCAAAGCTAAACACAAAGCACAAGGAAATCACATTGGCAAAATAAAACAGGAAGTGATAAACCAAGGAACACGCAGACAAGTCACAACACTGGGAACATGACAAACATACAGGGAGGACAAACTCAGGAAATAAACTATTAACACAAAACGCTGGGCCAACGGCCCAGGACATGACACAGATATCAATAAATTTTAGGACAGTGTCAAAAACTGTCTAAACGAAGGCATTTGAAACTGTTAGTCACATTCCTCAGTAATGAACTGCACTTTAAATGCTGCTGAACCATGTGGCACCGCATGTTACACGAAAAAAAAACTTGAATTGATATTAAATATATGAAAACGCGTTACTGCAAACGATGTTTACGCACCATTAAAATATGAGAAATGAACTTCTCTGAATGAATTTCATTTTAGATATTTTGTCAATGATTTGATATTTTTGGACCAAAAGATATTTAATTGATCTCCTATCAGACCACAGCCTTTCCAATACACACGCACAGCACTGCCCCGCCCCCTTCTCCTCTCAGCCACTCAGCTCATAAACAGCCACAGTGATGGAGGACACACACCTGTTTATCTATACCATATATATATGTTCATAAAATAAAAGCTCAGGCTGAGTGTGTGTGTGTGTAAGAGATCTGGCAAAAGTACATCTCTCTCTTTTTTCCCATGTTCCTTGCTGGTGTTGAAAAATTCTGTAGATCTTGGTATGAAATATACTTTTTCCTATCTATTAAAACATTGTATTGTTGCACTAATATAAATCCATCCATCCATACATTTCTGTCACACGGTAGAAGCTGCAGTCAGTTTTTAGCAAAGTGACTTTCATATTGTAGCGATTCTGTTAAAGTTAGATGGTTCTGTGCAGATGTTCTGTGATTTCCCACCGTGTTGGTGGTCCTTGAACATGTGTGTGCGCAGTGAGTGAGAGCGAGAGTCAGAGGGAGTCCCGTTTTGTTGTTGTTTTTGTTTTGGTTGCGTCACACAGCAACCATTTAATTGTTATTAAAAGGGCAACTTTTGCTGGCAATCTCTCGCCATCTTCTTCATCTTAACAGACGCTACAGTATATGCTTCTTGCTGAATTTATCTCCGGCGGCTTTGGCTGCTTTCCACACCTGCTGCTCTGCACTCACAGCTTGTTCCTGTCTAATATCGTCAGTAGAGTCATTTTGTGAATCGATGATGGACTGTTTTAGAGAATTGAGCTGATCTGCCAGACCGGAGGCCACATCGCTGCAGACCACACAATGGTGCAGCGGTGTGGATGCCTCGGCCATCAGCGGTCAAATTACACAGACCGACGACATTTTCTTACTATTTGAAATGCGTACGCTGGGTGTTGTGTACATGCAGTGCAGTACACGTTCACATTAAAATTCAAATCAGTTAATTGCACTCTATAAATTCTAATATACAGGTATATCTGTTATTTACAGGGTGTACCCTGCCTCTCACCCTATGACAGCTGGGATAGGCTCCATTGAAAAGGACAATGGATGGATGGATGGATTTTTATTAGTGCAACAATACAATGTTTTAATAGATGGGAAAAAGTATATTTGATACCAAGATCTTCAGAATTTTTCAACACCAGGATGTGTTTTTACAGAAACCCGCAAAGGACATGGGAGAAAAAAACGAGGAAAAAAAGAGAGACGTACTTTTGAGAGATCTCATACACACACACTCAGCCTGAGCTTTTATTTTATGAATATATACACAGTATAGATAAACAGGTGTGTGTCCTCCATCACTGTGGTTGTTTATGAGCTGAGTGGCTGAGAGGACAAGGGGGCGGGGCAGCGCTGTGTGTGTGTGTGTGTGTGTGTGTGTGTGTGTGGGGTGATCAAGTGAAGCAGTGATGGTGTGAGAGCGAGACAGTCAGTCAGGTGCAGTTTTGGTTCCAGCCAACAGGAACCACTGAACTATAAACTAAAGGCGACTTTTGCTGCTTTCTGTCGCTGATCCTTTCAACGTCCTGATGGACGCTGCCAATCAAGATTAACGTGGAAGCGCACGGCCTAAAATTAGAAATAAATAAAAAACATGTCAAAACCCACATCTGTTCTACACCAGACCATGTTTATGTTTTGCACAAACGTGGCTCCCTGTACTGTTGTTTGCCTCCTGTATACAAACCTAATATTTTTCATGGTTCATTCAGAATTATAAGTCTCACACTGAAAAGTAATTTGCTGGTGGAGGCGAGAGAGAGCAAAAAGATAAAACACGTTTTCTAGCCGATCGCATTACGCATGAGAAAACCATCTAAGCATGGCAGCGACCAGCATGACAGAGCCACCAAGAAGAGCGAACGCTGGATCGGTTTGTTTTGCAGAAATATAAACATGCCAGCGTCCACATCGAGGACACTGCTCTCTGTCACTGTTGGGCCTAAACACACAATCTTCAGATCCAAGCACCACCTTCTGTCTGCCATGATTTTCTTCCCACAGAAATAACCCAGACTTAAGGTACCAAGACAGAAGTGCCCATGCACCTCCACCATGCCTTGATAAAAGAGCTACATGATAAGGTCTTAATCCGTCCCCTTGTGGAGACACGAGTTATGCCACCTGCATTGCAGACCCTTCTCTACATGCATTTTATAAATCCAGCATGTGACCAAGTGACTGAATGCCTGTTCCAATCCCTGCCACAGCTGACCCCACTCTTCAAACCGCAAGTGACGTCAGAGACAGACACCCGCTACTTTGAAGAGGAGTTCACAGCCCAAACGGTCACACTCACTCCCCCAGATAAGAGTAAGCATCTTCTTGATGGAGCTGTCAGCGCTGATCCTTCACTTTTCAAAGTCAGTATCAGGTTTCGTTGTCACTGACTTATTCTGACTTCTTGTCACAGATAACCGTCTGGACTGTGAGGACCCCAGCCACGAAGCATGTTTCTCCCAGTTCTCCTATTCTGCTAGCATAAAGGAGTGATAGCTGACTGGAGCTTCTGGTGGTGGATCTGTATCCACCAGCTGAACTTCATCAGCCAGTCTCCGGTCTACAGAAAGGGGCACCAGACATATAAAACCTCTCGCTGTGTTTAGTTTTCAGAAGACTGACGTCTTCCAGAGAACCCAGATCCATGATGCTGCTTTTTTGGTGAGGAGTCGACACTTCCCCTCTTCTGCTGTGAGGCTGAAGAAGCGAGCACATCCTGAAGCTATTCCTAGAGAGCTTCATATGTTGCGCTATGGCATGAAGGACTTGTGGATAGGTCTCAAACCTGCCCTATACAGCCTGTTTATGGCTGTCACTGTGAGCTGCTGCCCAGAGTTGGCTTGTGCTCAGCTAGCGTACGCCGGCTGATGGGGATTCGCTCTTCCTGACAGCAGCCCAGCCAGACCTGACTGGATAAACCTGGCCGACAGCGTGGTTCCCCCCCCCCCCCCCCCCCCTCATAGCCTGGGCGACCGTGCTGATGAGCCACAGCATTGTTCCAGTGGAATCTCACTGCATTATGATCTGTCTCTGCTTCCCACTCACCCCAGCTGGTTTAAAGCCCTGTCCTGGCCACTGTTGCTTTTTTTTTTCTCTTGTAGGCACTCATGTAAAAAATGGTTCTTACCCAGAGAAGACCATTTCCTGAGATTGATGATATTTGGCCGGGCAGGAGGTCCCTGGGTTACACCACATTTTTATTTCAGCTTAAAGGCTTTTCTTGGTATTGATCCTGTTGTTTATCTCGGAGTACTGTCATGCTGAGTGCTGTTTCTAGAACTTGCATGTCTTATATATCATGTCACCCACTGTTAAAGCAAAGCAGGAAAAAAAAACTTGTGTGTACCCATCTTTCAGAAACAGGCTTCAAGATGGTGTTTTTTTTTTTTTGGTAATGTGGAAACAGTGTGTTCCCTCCTGTTTTGTCTTCCACATAAACCCATAAACCTTCTTTGTATAGAAAATGTGAACCTGAATATTACTGAGAAGAAACAAGTATGTCAGTGAGTCTTAAAACCACTAGGAGGCGCCAAAGTCAAGGATTTTTTTTTTCTCTACACAGCAGTACTGACAGTTTTATTTGTATTTCTGGCAACAAAGTGCAAGACTTTAAAAAAAAAATTTTTTATGTTCAGCTTTGTTTTATGAAAACATTTAGTAAATGGAAAAAAGTACTTATTTAAAATAAGTACTCAGTAGTACTAAGTATAATAAATAAGTTCAAACAGTTTGTCCACTTTAAGTTTTGAGTTGTTAAATGAGAATTACATACCTCTAAGGCAACATTTACACTCTGTACTTCAAATCAGCAGCTCCACTGTACTTTTACATAGCTGGGATCAGACAGTTATAGCAGGGAGAACTGACATCAGCAGGAAAAAAATGATTGAATAAGATTTAAACTGCAGTCATCTCTGCTTAAAGCCTCAGCGGTCAAATGAGACACAAGGCCAGAGGCGTGAACACTGGAATAAAAGACTGAGCTGAATAAATAAAATCAACTTTTATTACAGTTTGAAAAGAAATGCACTCATCTTTTTCACATTTGTATTTAAATGTATCCACGTAAACACCAGCGCCTGTTAAAAGAAATACTGTAAATAAAGGCGAGAGAGAACATGGGTGCTGAAGTCCTCAGATATAAAAAAAAAATCCCGTGAGGCACATGAAGCCCTTCCTAAAAGGTCGGCCCGCTCTCAGATGTCAGTATTGTTTTTGTTCTCCTCCTCAGATTTCTTTGTAAAAGATCCCCCACCACACATGGGACTTCTTTCATGAACTTGAAACATTATGACTTCAGCTTTTGGTCTGATTATTGCTGATAATACCAGAACAACAAAAAGCATAAAGATGTAGCGGGCGGCTTCGTGGACTTTTTGTTTAAAGGTGCTTTTGGTTAAATATCAGAGGGACATGTGACATGTTTTATCAGTTTTACACAGCACCAAATCACAACAACAGTCACCTCAAAATGCTTTATACTGTAAGGTAAAGACCCAACAGTCAAAACGACCCCCTATGAGCAGCACTTGGTGACAGTGGGAAGGAAAAACTCCCTTTAAACAGGAAGAAACCTCCAGCAGAACCAGGCTCAGGGAGGGGCAGTCACCTGCCTCAAACACACAGGGCCTACTGCCCATGAGTCTCCTTTGACCTTTACTTTGAGGTCAAGGTCGCCGAGATTCAAACTCACCTGGGAGTTTCAGTAGATGCATCTATGGTGTGAATTTGAACATCCTATCACACATCGTTTCTTTTTTTTTTTCCTCTTCAATGACCTTTGACCTTATAGCAAAAATGTCAGGGGATCAGGTGGTCTAGGGGTCACTGGCCAGCTTCCATGCAAATTCAGTATGAATTGAACTGGTAGCTTTGCTGTAACATTGTTAACAAACACACCAAAAGCAGTACCCCGTTCGCCCTCCGGGGGCAGGGTAATAACAGCTGTGCTACCACTGGAAGTAAACTGGGTACAGAGGGAGGTGTTTGCTGCAGGTTTTCTTTGAAAAATCTTGCAGCAAAGTCACTAAGTTTGCCGCGGTGAGGTGAACTGAAGCGTGATTGTGGCTCGTGAGTTTACGTCACACGAGTTAAAATAACGTGCTGTGATTTCAGCTGTTTTCACACCCACACCCACTTCACTGAGAGACAAACTTTCCCTTTGCCCACTTTTCCCAAACTGGATGAAAATGAGATTCAGAGAAAAACTGCTTTAATGTTCCTAATCTGATCTGAGATCAGCTTCACTGATAGATGGCGGCTCTGTGACAGCCCCAGCAGAGATGTTTCACTGAGTTACTGTTAAAGGTCAGAGGTCAGTCATAGTTTCATATTTAGGTGAAAACATGCAGAGCAGATTTCCAAGTCTGTAAGTTTTACCAATAAGGCAAACCTGTTACAATGAATGTCTCAGCTTTATAGGTTTCAAATAAATCAGGTCAGTTTGGGAGGATGAGACTTTTTTTCTTTTTTTCCCAATTTTGTTTATTAGATCTGGACCTTATCCGGCCTGAATCTCTGATCCTGACCCGTTTGGATCCTCCTGCTGTGCAGGTGGACTCGCACACAGTTTGCTGAGCCTAGGTTGGACAGATATTTAAAGTTTGGAAACATTTTTAAGTTTGTGAACTCTAAAAAACACTAGAGTCTAAATGTGTAGTCTAAAGAGTTTTGAGTGGTTAAAATTGATTAATATCAGTTCGTTTCTACTTCCACTGAGTGGCTTCTGTCTTTTTGACTTCTGTTATTTTTGGGGGGTTTACAATGAAAAAAGCCAGTGCTGCACCTCGATCAAACTTCCCCTTTATGCTGTCTAATGCAGCAGCGTTCAGTCTCTGCTGTGTGGTAGAGATTAAAGGAAGAGGAAATGAGATGCTGTCACTTCCCTTTAGTGAGAAAAGTCCCACAAAGCTCCCCTCAGATCATCACACCTACAAATTCTACTCTTTAATACCACTACGAAGATGGTAACAGCAGTAATAACAACCAGGAACTATCAGCGTTCTCACATGGCGTCATTAAAGGTGGTGACACATTAACACATCAGTGTTCAGTACAAGAGTACTGCTCAGACAACCTCGTCTTTGGATGCAACGCAGCTACTTTAGATAAACTATGTCATGCAATAATAACCAAACTGCGCAGCTTTGTAAAAAAAATATTTTACTTGGCAGTTGATGAGTTAGCTGAATCACATTTGTGTTTTGTTCTCAGAGTTTGACTTCAGGCATCATTTCTAACCTGAGTAAAAGCCACAGCTCGGCCCTGTCTGTTATTTCAATAGAGTCAAAAATGTGTCACAGTCTATGATTTCCTGTCCTTTTCATCTTTTAATACTAATGAGACACACAGTGGAGAAATAAGTATTTGATACACGGCTGATTTTGAACGTTTTCCTACCTACAAAGATTTATTGTAGGTACACTTCAACTGTGAGAGACAGAATCTAAAAAAAAAAGTCCAGAAAATCACATTGTATGATTTTTAAATAATGAATTTGCATTTTATTGCATTCAGTTCATTGAGCTGTGGATTTGTTTATACACAGCTCTCTGAAGGTCCCACCACAGCATTTCAGTCAGGTTGAGTTCTGGACTTTGGGCCGTTGCAGCAACTCGATTCTGTTGTAGATTTGCTGATGAGCTTGGGATCATTGTCCTGCTGCATGACCTAATTTGGGCCATGCTGTAGCTGTCAGACGGTCTCACATTTGACTCTAGAGTACTTTGGGATGCAGTAGAGCTCATGGTCGACCAGGTCCTGTGGCTGCAGAACAGTCCCAGATCATCACCCCTCCGCCGCTGTCGCTGTCAGTTTGCTATCAGGTGTTTGTGCTCATATGCTGAGTTTGGTCTCGTCTGTCCAAAGGACATTGTTTCAGAAGTCTTGTGGTTTGTTCAGATACAACTTTGCAGACCTAAACTGTGCTGCCGTGTTCTTTTTAGAGAGAAGAGGCTTTCTCTTGGAAACCCTTCCAAACAAGCCATATTGTTCAGTCTTTTTCTAATTGTGGTGTCGTGAACTTTAACACTTAACATGCTGACTGATCCCTGTAGAGTCTGAGATGGAGCTCTCTGAATTTGCTGGGACGTCCACTCCTGGGAAGATGGGCAGCTGTCCTGAATGTTTCCTTCTTCTTGCTTCTTACTGCTGTAATTCTTCAAAATCAGGACATCCCATTAATGTTTTTAAGTTAGCTGTTGATTGTCCTGATTATATCATTAAATGTCATATTTCCTTTGTTTTTTCTGGTTGGTTGTAATGTGTTGCTGTCACATGGTGGTGGAAACTCACCTACAACATGTTTAGTGACTGCTTTGATTCAACTAATGGAGGAGTTTGAAGGTCCAGGTTATTCTACGACTGCATTTCACTCACTGCCTCTGTTTGTCTGTTTGTCACTGCAGGACCAACATGGAGCGAGAAGTCAGCACTCTCAGGAGGCTGACAAACCTCACAGAAGGGGGGGGTGTACACCTGTGATCAGTGTGGGAAGCGTTTTACTCAGAAGAGTTCATTAAAAGGCATCAAGTCATCCACACTGAAGAGAGGCTGTTCATCTGTGAGCTGTGTGGAAAGTCTTTCACCTGGGCTGGAAGCTTAAAACAAACCAGCTTATCCACAGTGGAGAGAAACCATGCAGCTGTGGGGCCCCAGTGGAGATGCGTTCTGTTTGTTCTGCAGCAGAAACACCGGACAGATCAGAGGGATAGCGGAGAACCCTTTGTTGCTTTCCTTATTATTCCCCACACAGCCAACAGTACGCTGAGCCTCTCTCTGCGTCCTCAGTGGTCGTTCACCCCGAACTCTGACCCTGGACTTCCTGAAAGGATGTGGTTACTCTGCAGAGGCCCCTTCTTCAGTGTTGCATGCTCTGAATGTTACAGTCCCTGGAGCCCCAGCATGGTGGTGCGATACTGTGCAGCGGTTTACGTTACAAGGTTTGCTTATGTTTGTCTTGTATATCTGTGACGTGGAAGTGTTTTATTGAACAGTCCGAAGCCCATCCAAGAGAATCGTTTGCCTGATGTGAACACGTAGAAACCCGGCAGAAGTGACCAGTATGCACAAACATACCTGGAAGTAGGACTCTTGACTTTGAATCAAGGAGACATAAACAAGGAATAGACAAGCTTATCAGTGGCTCTGTGGAGATTTCCTCTATGTGGTCACAGCTCCAATAACTTGGCCATCTATGGTCAAATTGATGGAGGTCGTTGAAAGTGGAGGCAAAGATTTAAAGCAGTAGTCTCAAACCTCACTTTCCTGGGGGCTCTGGCCATTTTCTTTTCCTTAATAAAATTTACCATAATGATGCCAGAGCTGAAGAGCCTGTAGTGCAGATTTTAAGCCAAGTTCATTTTATTTTCCAATTAAAAGCTGAACCAGGCTTGTCAGATAAAGTGCTTTTGAAAACTGCCAGTGCAAAAAGATTCAGATGTTACTGATAGGTTGAAAAAACAGGTTTCTTATGAAATTCTCTCAGAGGCTGTACTGCCTGCAGTCTGAGTCCTAAAGAGGAAAACTAGGAACCTGTTATGGTCAACTCCAGCTCCATGATTTTGTTCCTGGACTCACCTTGAGTAGCTTTGCATAACTGCCAGTTCAAAATAATCCTTATTTATTCTACGTTTGTGCGACCCCTCAGTTCATCCACCGTCTGATTATTGCAGAGTACAGGTGATGAAGGGAAATCAGGTGCAACTAATATTTCACCCCCGGTAACTAAATTGCTAGATTGCTGACAAATACTTGAATGGCTGGGATTCTCTAAGGAAACTGTAAATCGGTTGTACCCGTCACATCTTTCTTCACATACCAGTGTCTCACACTTCCTCTTCAATTCAGTTTCCTGTTACGTGCATGTGTTTCCTCTGCCTCCTTCCCTTGCTGTCCTTGCAGGAGGTGCCGAGTGGGGCAGTGGAGCTCGCAGAGGTGGGATTTCCGGGGGCCGAGGGTAACAGCTCACCGCTGGGTGAAGTGGGAGGTTGCTTTGAAGGATGCTGGAAAATAAGTGGGTGAAGAATTGATGATTGACGGCCATGCGCCCAAATGTGGACAAGTGTTCAAAAACTCTTAAACTCTGAAGGTAAATCCACAGGTGGCTTTGAGCAGCAGAGGGACGTGTATTTCTAATAACTTGTGTTATTCACACAAGAAGGAAAGAGAACAATGCCGAAGCTCAGAGAAACCGTTCTTTGTTCCGTGTCACTATTTGATTTTTCCTAACTTGGCCTTCTGTACTGGAAGAACTCAGATAACCCCAGGGGTATAACAGGAAGTTAAATCAAAAGAGAAGAGCGATGGAAGGTTGAAGAGGAGGCAGTGAAAGCAGAACAAAAATCATGGGGATTAGACAAAAGTGGATGGATTCATGCAACACTTTTAAAAACTTGATTTATGAAGTGTTTCGACAGAAGGGCTACAGCTGGATCGGGACCCTCGACCTCTGCCCGGGACTCTGAGCAGACGCCTGACTGATGTGACATTATCATCAGGAGGCTTTAGGACCGGAGCTGCGTCGCTTTCACTGCTCCTGCAGTAAATGCAGACATGCATGTCTCAGCACAGCATTACTGTGAACCAGCTCAGTCACAAAGATATTATAAATATCAGCTGCACTGCTGAGATCATTTATGACGCAACACATTTAACCAGAATTTAACCACATTTAACATAAAATGTGAAATCAATGCTTCGATTGTATTTCATGTCCTGTGGTGGTGGTGGTGGGGGCTGACTCTGAAGTGGTCCCTCGTGGGCCGTGTTCAGCGTTCTCAGTCAGCCTCAGTCAGCGGTGGAGTTGGTGGCTTTAATTCACATCAAAGTGAGATATCTGTCTTTCACATTTACTTTTCACTTTTTCTGGCTGTTGCCATGGTGAATCATAGTATCAGTGGTTCACACGCGGTACTTTCTGGAAATGGAAACTCTTGAGTTTACAGTCTGAACCTGCTGTCCTGGTATCAGCATCATGCACAGCTTGAATAAAGCTTTACAGTGTGCAGCCAGGTATCACTGTTATATGTTTTCATATCAGGACAGCTTTGGTTTTACTAATGGCTGAGCTGGTGTGTGGTGGCCTATTTGTTCCACGGCTATATTTGCTTGTCTGTTTGGTTTGTAGGTTACTGTGTTGCTGGCTTGAAAAGTCTGTGGGACACGTGCCGTTTCCTAAAATGAAGCATGTGACAGTTGCCTGGCCCCGATGTGTGGTCCTCAGTCAAACCTCAGTTTTAGAGCAGCGTGAGCACTTTAGATGTTATTTCCATGATCTCTTTAAATTCACAGGTCTCATTTATTCACAGTTCATTTATCACATCGTGATTTTCATTCAGTGCTACACATTTAAGCACCCCCCTCCCCCCGATTCACTGCGCTCTTACCAGGTAACTATGACACTAACCTGGATGCAGCATGAAACTCCTGCAAGGTTTATCTGCAGCCTCATTTCTCCTCAGCGCTCTGCGCCATCTAGTGACGGCAAAGTAGAACAGGAAATAAATTCATATCTAATCATAAAAAATAATGTTATATTTACCTTTTTAAAATTTACTATTTTAAGGCAATACGTTTGAGAAAATAAGTAAACCAATGAAATAAATAAATGCAATGTGGCAAAAAAAAAAAAAAACTACATTAAAGACGTTTATCAGGTGTTAACTCATTCAAGCCCCCAGGTGTCATGGTCCTGGGCCGTCTGCCCGGCGTTTTGTGTTCAGTTTTATTTTCCCTGAGTTTTGTTGTTTCCCATTTTTTTTTATTCTTTTGTTCCCTTTGTCTCTGTCTCCCCTGCTTCATGGTCTTGTCTGTTTTGTCATTTTGTCTTGGCCCTGACCTCCTGTGTTTTCATGTTGAGTTTTTCCTCGTGTTGTGACTAGTCTGCGTCTCTGTCCCATGTCTGTGTGCCAGTTCCCCGTATGTAGTCTGAGTGTACCTAGGTTAGTCACTTCCTGTTTTATTTTGCCAGTCTTGTGTTCCCTGTGCTTTGTGTTTAGTTTTGCTTCCCCTATGTTGTTAGTCTCATTTGCTTCACCTGCTGTGCCCTGCTGTCTCCTCTTGCCCTGATTACCTATTGTGTATTTAAGCCCTCAGTTTTCATCTGTCTGTTGTCATCATTGCTTCCTATTCTGTGTGTCTCTCTGTTCCTCCCCAGTTTCGATCGAGCGCTGGTCCCAGTGTAGGTTTGTTTTTGTTTTCTGTCTCATCATAATAAACCACTGTAAGTTAACCCCTGCTGAGTCCTGCATTTTGGGTCCAACCCCTCCAGCCACACAGCCCGACATGACACCTGGTGTCTCAGATCTGCTCACAAAGCTCTGTCTGCAGGTGATGGAGGGTTTGCAGTGGCTCATTCCTTTGGCATGAAGGAGATTCAGTGTCACTAGTTTTTGACATCCATATTTCCGCCCTTGCTGGCTGCTGACAGGCTTGTTTTGTTCCTCTTCTTCAAACTGACTGTCAGACTCTGATTAGCCAGTGCTGCTGTGCTCACCTGGCTGAGCAGGTGACCCATGTACTGAAAGCTGGAGTCCACACTGCAGGATTTGAGTCTGTTTCCTGTGTTCCCCCCCCCCCCCCCACACACACACATACACACACGTCTTTATGGGAACCTTAGAGGCTTTTCTGAGAAGCAGAACCACAGAACACAGTAACGTAAGCTGCGTGTGTGTTACCGGCAGCTGTGGTACAGTCTGTCCCCACTTTTGCGCAGTAACTTTTACAGAAGCTGAGTGTTTACCTGTTCCTTTATTGGTTTTTATTTCCTGTTTTATTTGGTAGTTAATTTTCTCCTGTGTGTGTGTGTGTGTGGCTTTAGATTTGCTTCCTCTCTGCCTGATCCTCCTCACCTGTGTAGTCCTGGCCTTCATGTCTGTTCTGTGTAACTGTGTGCACTTCTCATTTCTGCGTTACTGTACTGTAACAAACAATGTGATACAAGACTGCATGTTCTCCATGTACCAGTGTGAGAAAGTCCTGAATGCAGCCTCCGGTCTGCTCGCTCATGGTTGAGTTTTGGAGAAAATAAACTTGGATTTTCAGAGCTGTTCAGCTCTGGATTATGGTTATTATTCATTTTCTTATAATCCATGTACATAGAGTTACATGCATGTGCATAAACAAAGTTTCTGAAAAAGCTACATTTAAAAATGATATTTTGACAGTGTTGCAGTGCTGTCCGGACCTTTTTCTGGGGGAGCTGTGAAAGAGTGGTTTGAGGCTCTCGGCCTTTTCTAATGCAGCAGCACAAACCTGAAACACTCAGTCTGAACTCTGATGTTTTTGTCTTTGCCTGCAAGCTTAACTCCTTAATATGCTGTTTGGCTACATCTTTGTCTTATCATTCAGATGTTTCCTGCTCTTGTCTATGTTTTGATGCTTTTGCGTCTTTAATTTACTTCTCGTGTCTTTAACTTCTGCACACCTGCAGGGGCTGCAGATGAAAATGAGCCTGCGCGTCTATATCCTGCACATTCATGTGCTGGACCTAAATGTTCATGCTAATTAATTAATTAATGTTTAAATAACTTGAACAGAAACCCTGTCTGCCTGTGTGATTTTGAACTGCTGTGTTTATGAATTACATCTGTGCTGTACTTGTGTGTAACTTGTACTTCCTGTGGTCAGACTATAAGCATCACAATCTGTGCAAAAGTGTGTTTAGGGAAGGAGAACGTAAATGAGATCTGCACTGTGGGTCTAACTGCAGCTCGTGCTTTGTGTTTAAAACTGAACTGTGGACGTCCTGCCGGGATGTTTCTGCTGTGATGTCAGACAATAAACAAGTCAAATATGAATAATTTAACTCCAAGTTTGTGATGTGTTAGCGTTTTTTTTTAGAATATACTTTTAGTCCACTAAAGCATTTACTGTTAAAGTGAAGTAATGATGTTTTGTCTGCAGATCAGCTTCTCATTCCTTTCTTCTGTGAAAGTTTTTTTTTTCCACGTGTGCTAAAAGCTGATAAGCGTGATCGATATCAGGCTCTCTAGATAAACCAGAAGTCTCTAAATATATCTGCGTTTCACTGTAAAGAGACATTACTCACAACTCAGTTGCTGGAAACACCTTCAACATGTATATGTGTTTGTGTGTGTGTGTGTGTGTGTGTGTCATGGAGGTGTGGCTTGTGGTCACACTGACGACAGCAATGTGCTGCTAACAGGCAGGAAAACACCTTCCATCTGTCTGCAGCTTCCGCAGCCCTGAGCACATGATCTGCACTAACACACCGAATCAAACGCACCTGAGGACCTGAGGAGAAGCCGGAGGCCCCGGTCAGTCTCTTTGGGATCCAACACGTGGGCCGAGAGGCTGTGAGGGGACGACAGAAGACGCGAGGGCAGAGGTTTGTTTTTACTTCCATAAATGGAAAAGATGATGATGATATAAGATGCTGTGTGTTCATCACCACACCAACATGGGACAGTATGGAGATGGTCTGTGTGTTACCTAAATAGATGAGACATCATCCTGATCAGGTTCATAACAGGACTGGCAGGAACTGCTCTTTCCTCCTTTCCAGGGATCAGATTTATGAGGGCTCGCAGCTCCTCACACTGAAACAGACAGAAATGAACTAAGAAAGCAGTTTGAAATAATCAGTTTGTGTTTCTTTTCTTCCCGCTGTCTTTTCTCCCACCTCTCCTTTGGTTAGATTGTGTCTGTTCATTTCACATGTTTATGGTTGTTTTTGTGACTTTCTGGTGGTTTTACATCCTTTCGCACTGGGGCTGCATGACTTTGGGGGTTTTTGGATTAACCTGTCACCTCAATTAAACTAATTTAGTAATCTTTCCATGACTTTCACAGTGTGTAGGTTTAGTTTCTGACTCGCTCCTCAATATGTCACCCCCCCCCTTTTGTCCCTTTGGCTGTCTTTAAGAAAGATGCTTCTAAATACTGATACCAATCATCCTCGTCTGCTTTGTGAAGCAAAGTGGTAATTTCCCCCTTATAACAGCTGTACAGGGGGAGGATATTTCTATAACTCACCTGTTTAAATAAAGTTTGCATTATTAGAGGAGTGGCCTATTTGACTAACAGGTGGATGGCAACACAGGTGGCTGTAGCTGCTAGCTGTCTTCCAGGCTTCACCTCAGCTAACTGGAGTCCCTGAACTGGACCTCTGGACCCCGTTTGTGCTGTTGGAGCCTTTTTAATGCAACTATCTGCCCAATAATATGTCTGCTGTGGCTTCACTGGACTAACAGGCCGTCCGAGACGTTTTCGGGAGTGAAATTCTCAGATTTTATTGGGATATTAGTGCGCAGTCATTAGCAGCTATCTGTGTCTGTGTGATGCTCCCGTGCAGTCTCCACTCACCAACCATACAGTAGCATTATCAGACAATGGATATCCCTGCTATTGTAGCCATGTCCATCTTTTATATACAGGCTGTCCCTTTTTGAAGTTCAAGGGAAAAAATAAAAACATGTTGCTTTTGCCACTGAATTTATT
This sequence comes from Archocentrus centrarchus, assembly GCF_007364275.1. Lineage (NCBI taxonomy): Eukaryota > Metazoa > Chordata > Actinopteri > Cichliformes > Cichlidae > Archocentrus > Archocentrus centrarchus. The sequence continues at coordinate 9,371,212 of NC_044358.1, read as the reverse complement.
CCTAAATATGAACATTTATTCTGCAGATTTCTCAGCATGTTTAGTTTCTTGGTAATGCCACATCTTCTGTGCTGAACGCTGAGATGCATCTTGGGAACTGTGGTTCTCTCCTCCAGTGTTCGTATCCTCACGCGTCTGAGGCCGTGGTCCGGACACCAGTTTGGACATTTCTACCTCCTCTGCTTCGTTTTCAAAGAAAGCTAAACCCGTGATGTCACTTTCTGTGAAGCCGGTTTCTGTTACTCAGTACAGAGGATTTCTCCTGCCTAAAGATTCCTGGTTTATTGTCCATATTTGGATGAAACATGACTGTTTGTGGTCCACTAAGCCCCACTGCTGCTCATGCTGATGCAGTTTATTTTCACTCGGGCCTGCCCATGTGGTCCTCCTGCCACAAATATTCACAGAATGTGGATTAATCCACTGCTGATAATAATCCTGAAAATATGGACAGCGAGCAGCTGCTCAGAGACATTTCTGAGGCTTTAAAAAATGAAACTGTACATGTGAGATGTTAAAGTCTTCAGGTGAAGCCACAGGCAGAGAGGGGAAGTCAGAACGTGTCTGAAGCCACATTTTCTTGGTTTGGGCTGAGAACTCTGAGAGCTTCCTGTTCCACAGTCAGAAGCTCTCTCAGAAGGAAGGTGACCCTGTGGGATCAACAGTTTCATCGTGTTTTAGATAGCAGGGGTAACAACAGTAGACAAAGTTTGATTTTAAGAGTTTTTGTTGTTGTTTCAGTTGCAGTAAAACACCATTCTGTGTTCATGAGGACATCATAGGGCATTTTATGGCATCCTCCATTTTGATTTGGGGCGTGAAGCGAGCAGCTGTAGAGAATTTGTAGCAGCAGGCTCAACCGCCACAACCAGCTGCTTCTCTGCACTAGAAACCACGGTGGGAGGACGTCTGTAATCCTTAACCAACCAATCAGCATGCAGGACGCTAATGTTTTAGGCAAAATCAGCTTTGGTAAAAAAAAAAAAAACAAAAAAATGGTGGATTTGTAAAAATAAAATATGGGTTTTTGTCTGGAAGCAGATGGAAATAACAGTTTAATAGCATCTGCTCCTTTTCTGAGA